>NC_136923.1:6684200-7284200 GCF_949752795.1 Hyperoodon ampullatus | reverse complement strand
TGAAGGATGGCTAAAGGGTGTTCATGGATGGGCACAGCCTGGGCAAAGGCTCAGAGGTGGGGAAAGGGTCAGTGTGAACAGGAGCTGTACTCCAATTTGTATTGAATGACTAAAGTCCTGACAAACTTCGTGGATGAAATAAATGATGAGGGAGAAGTAGTATGAAGGTGAAGCTGGAGGAAGGTGCTGGAAGGGTAGGTGGGGTATAAATCATGGGCGCACCGAATGGGGGCCAAGGGGCCTGAGCTCTATCTGCTTGGCAACAGGAACACTGAAGGCCTTGCCCAGAGAGTGGCCGGCCAGATGGACATTCTGAGAAGGGCCCCCTGCACTGGCGGCCACACGGGGCCGTGGAGGAGGCTGGGGCAAGACCCAGGGAGAGAGGGTGAAGGGTGGGGCCTGGCTACCCTGCCCATTCTGATTCTATGATTAATAATAAACAGCTGATACTTCATAGAGCTTCCTATGTGTCAGGCACCGTTCTAAGCACTTTACACCTATTAACTCATTTAATCAGCACAAGAACACTATGAAGTTGGTACTATGATTTACTCCCATTTTGCAGGTAAGGCGACTGAGGCTCAGAGAGGTTAAGTCACTTGCTCAAGGTCACAAAGCATGGAAGGATTACGGCTGGGAATCGAGCCCAGGTTCTCAGACTCCAGAGTCCACTCTTAACCACTGACCTTGGCTGTCTCTTCTACCTAGGATCCCACAATCCTACATTCTGGCAGAGAAAACCCTCTCTCGACAGTGCCCCTGGCTGCCTTCTGAGGCTTCAAGAATACGTCAACAAGCCCCTCAAAGCATGTGAACTGATCAGCTCCCACTCACGGCTCTGTTGCTGACCTGTGAGACCAGGGTGAGTCCCTGGACGTCTCTTAGGGACCTGTATCCGGTCTGCAAAGTGGGGATGAGAACGCCTTCTTTGCAGGATGGGTACGAGAACCACATGTTGCTAGTCAGGGAAATAACCCCATGAGTTAGCTAGGAGGCAGCGGGCAGGGGACGCACAGAGCCTTTGATTCACGTCTCACCTCACTCCACAACAGCTACAGTCATTTCTCCCATTTTAGTGGTGAAAAACATGAGGCTCATATAGGAACAATTCACCCAGGGGGACACAGCTTGTCAGTGGCAAAGCTGGGGTTTGAACTACAGTTCGCTCAACAGTGCCTAGTAGGCGCTTAAGAAAGGTAGTCACCCCTCGTGCCCAAATGTGGACCCAGTGTGGCTCCAACCCTACCAGGGTTACCGAGTGTCTTTAGGGGGTGAGAAAGAAGAGCAGAACATGCTCGATTCCTGGGGTCCAGGCCTGTTGTTGCCGAGGTGTCCGCCTTCAGGGTCTCCTGAATGTCCCCCGGGTGTGAATGGCCCTGTTCCTGGCTTGATGTCTGGCCTGAGGCCTCGCCATTTCCCCTGGAGGGCTGGGGCAGCACATAACCTTTGGGGGTGGCAGCCGGTACCACGGACAGAGTCCTGGCCTTCTGGGCTCTCACTGGGCAACCTTGGGCGATTCTGGTCTGGGCCTCGGTCTCCCCTTGAGTCCAGTGCACACAGCAGGATGATGGGGGCGAGGGCGTTGGCTTCCCCCCAGCGGTGCCCTTCCCAGCCGGGAGAGCTGGCCTGAGCCACCGCACTTCCCCCAGCCCGGGTGTCCTCCTCTGTAAAGGGGTCCAGTCACGGCCATGAGGGGTGAGGGGACGCGTGCGCGGACAGCGCCGCACACAGAAGCCCTTGGTCAGTGACACTCTCATCGTTAATCCCGTTACCGTGAAGGCTGCAGTGAGGCTCGGGGAGGCCACCAGGTGAAGGCTCACCGGTCACCATTCAGCACCAGCACCGCCTGCATTCACCTTTAGCTGCCGCAGTCCCACTGTCGAGGTCTGACTCTGGAGTTCAGAGATTCCCGGGAGAAGCTTTTGGAGATCCCAGGCTGAGGGAAGCTGTTGGAATTCCCTCCCCCTGAGGACGTCTGTGCAGACTCCGGCCTCTGAGAGGGCAGAGAAACAGCCACAAACAGCCTGCACCCCGACGCCCAGCCACTCTTAATTCTATTACCACTGCCTGAGCGTGAGGTGGCCACGGCCACCGACTCCTCCCTACACTGGCCCCATTTCACAGATGAGGAAACTGAGGCCCAGTGAGGTCCAAAGACTGTGGCTGGAGAGGCCAGGCCTTGTGCATAGGAGTTATTCATGGTCCAGCCCCCAACTGGGCATCTGCCATCACCTACCACCTTCGACTGGGGGCTGCACATGGCCTGACACATGCTAAGTACTCGGCCAATATTGGTTTTATTGATTTCTATTCTCTTCCCTTTTCAAGATCCTCTGAGTTTGGAAACCTGAAATTGGCTGGGGGTGGGATGGGGAGAAGGGCCTCGTTTTTATCTGAAGTGAGTCATGTAAGTTGATAAATTTAGAAGTGGCCTAAAGAGCTCTTAATCTCCTGCCTTCAGATAGTTGCTAGGAAGAGGCTGGTTCTCAGCAACCCTCTGCGTTGCAAATACACATGACCACACGGCCACTGTCGGTGCCCCGCCCGGGTCCCCCTCACAGGCCTGCAGCACCCGTACCCCAGCTGCTGGGCTGTTACACCTTCTGCCTACCTCCTCCTCTTGAGGAATCGCCCTGGGATGAAAAGGAGCTACTGCTGTCTCAGGCTTGCTCCCACGGACCCCAACCCGAGATCCACACTGATGTGCACACACAGCCACAAGCTCTTTCACTCCAACCCTGTCCCTTCCCCGTGACCTTGACTATCAGCAATGCCTGGGAAATTTCGAATCTTAGACATTTAAAGTCCCAGGGGGCCCATCTGGCTCCAAAGTCCTTGTTTCAAAGATGGGAAACTGGTGCCCAGGGAGGGACCGTGACAAATCCAAGGTTACGTGGAGTGTCTGTCAAGGCCAAGCTGCACCCAGGTCTCTGCTCCCCTCTCCCATCCCAATCCATCCTGTGGCCCTGGCGCTGCTTGGTGTCTGGACCAGCTGGCCAGCGGGGCTTTTGCTCCCTCCAGGAGGGAGTTTTGCTGTGTCAACTCTGCAGCAACCACTGAGAAGGCACTTGGAGGCCAGGAAGTGCTGGCAGGTAGACTTGCAGGGTGGTTGGCAGGCTCTGCTGACCTTGGGCACAGCCCAGCTCAGCCCCTTCACCTGTGCTGTGGTGAACAGGCAGAAACGTAAAGGAAGAAGCAAACCACTTCTGATGAGAACCCCAACCCAGCAGATACTGCATCTGGCTGCAGCTTCTTCTCGAAAGCCTTCCTCCCCTGGCAAGAACTCCCTTCTCCGTAAGAATCACAGAGTCCCAGACTGACACGGGCAAGGACGCAACATCAGACTGCTGCCTGGATGCTGGGGTGAGGTTCCAGCTCTGGGGAGGGCCAGCTGTGTGACCTTGGCCAAACCAACATGCAGCTTGGGCCTCAGCTGCCCCATCTATAAAACGGGCGCAGTCTGTCTTGTTATTACTTTATTGAGCCCAGTGTCCATTTTAGCTCTATTTATGGAACTAGAAGAGACTCATTAGGAGCTCATTAAATAATAATTGCTTACACTTCTGTCAAGCACTGCTCTAGGCACTTCAATTTTATTTAATTCTCACAGCAATCGTATGAATTGGATACTTCTGTTATCTCCATTTTACAGATGGTGGGGACTAAGGCGCAGAGAAGTTAGGAAACTGGCACAAGGTCACATGGCAAGGAAGTGGTGGAGCAGGAGTGGGAATCCCAGAGTCTGTGCTTTAAACCCCTCCCCACACTACCATCTTCGTTGTTTCCTTTGGAATGCCAGTGATTAGGCACCTACTGCATATGGGTACTCTGCTGGGCATGTGATATACACGAGCTTGCTAACTTCTCACAACAGCCCTGGGAGGCCAGGATTCTCATGCCCATTGTTTCAGACGAGGAGATGAAAGCTCCTATGAGATGCACAGAGATGCCCAAGATCCCACTGTGACTGAGCTGGGGACGCAGGTGGGAGACGGGTTTGTTCCCACCAGCCTGGTGGCCCTAAGTCCTTTATAGGTTTTATCTTATTTACCATATTTCACTGAATCTAAGGTGTACCCACTATAAGAAGCATCGCTACTTTATGTATCGTTAAGAAAGAGAAAGGCTGGGTCTACTATGATGCGTCACCCGTTGTAACAGGCCCTCTGATTCAGATATGTCAAAACGTGCATCTGGGAATCCATACGATTCAGCTTTAATCACCATACCCTACAAAATAGGCACTGTTATTACTCCCATTTTACAGCTGAGGGAACTGAGGCTCAGAGATGAAAGACACACAGCTGGTCAGGGCTCGGGCCTCAGGTTTGAGGCTGGGTTGGCTGGGCCCAGACTTGGTCCTGAACCACCACTTACATCACTGCTCAGTCAGGCCACGTGGGACGTGCCCCCTGCCCCCAGCACATTAGGACGCGGAGAAGAATCAGTCAGCTGGAGCCCAGAGCCCCTTGTTTCCCAAACAGCTTCCCAAGGATCCTCCTCTCCACCATGGCCTCGACAGAATGCGGTGACAGCTCAGCTCCTGAGCCACCCTGGAGCCGGCACTCAGCCCAGTGAGGCAGGGGTATCGGGCACCAGGCTGGAGTGGCTCCTCTGTACGAAACTCCCCATGGCTCCTGTAGTGGAGACCCCAGGCATCCAGGCATGGATGGGTGGAGCTGCCCAGGCCAGTGTGGAGAAGGCCACCACTTCATAGACAACTTCCCTCGTGGTGGCCTGAGTGACCTGCTTCTTTCCTTGGAAGCTACATGGCTCTTGGACCCAAAACGGGGTCATGCATTCACAGCTTCCTCCCACAAGCTCTTCCAACCCCAAGCTCCACTACAGCACGACTTCTCTGGGTCTTTGAAAATCGAATCCACCCCACCCCTTTGACTAGGATTTGCCCCTTCTAAGGACATCTTTAAGGAAGTCCTCTGGGGGTTTTTCCCCAGAAGCAGGACAGAAATTCAACTTCTTTCAAATGTCTGACATGATTGGGGCTCCACCTGTGACAGCTTTCTGTCCATCATGTCACATACACTATCTTGTGAGACAGGTTTCTTTAACCCCTCTTTACATGTCAGGATGCCAAGCTCAGAGAGGCAAAGCTACTGACTCAAGGTCACACAGCAGTAAACGCTGGCATTAGGATTTCAATTCAAGTCTTTCTAATGGCACGAGAGGAGGCCACTTTAACATCGATCTCTGGGCAGGCCCTGAGCCAAGTGCTTCCTCTGCATTACTTCACCAAATTCTCACACAAGTAATAGTATGATAATAACAACACTATTATTACCCCCACCTTACAGATGAGGAAATATCCCCTGGCCTTCAACTGGAACATAACCCCAGGCAAGGCACTTTACTTGAATCTCATTTGCCTCTCACAGCACCAAAGAAGTTGGGTACTAATGTTACCCCCTTTAGTGGAGGAGTAAACTGAGGTTAAGACAGTAGTTCAACCACACACAGCTATTTCATGGTAGAGCCACTCATTAGGATGTGGCTTGGAATAAGCAATTACCCTCCCACACATTAAATTAAAAAAATTTGCAAAGTGCTTTTGTATACATTTTAGCTATCAGTGATGACTATGATGATTAGCATTTTAGAACTTGCCAATTACCCCATGAGGTGGTGTTGCTGTCCCCGTTCTCCAGATGAGAACACTGAGGCTCACGGAGAATAAGTGGCAGATAAGAAGGGACTGTGGGCTCTCAACCTTCTGCCCCACACTGGTCTCCTGGGGCCAGCAGGGCTCACTCATGCCCCCGGGCTGCCCTGTCCATCCTCAGCTCTTCTCTCTGGGGCCCAGGAGCCCTGCAGGCCCTGGGTGAACACAAGGCTGGCTGGAGGTCCCACCCCGTGAGTTCCTGGCTACGGGCAGCCCCCATGCAGCTCCAAAAAGGTAGAAAGGAGAAAGCGCACCAGAGACCTGGGTTCAATCCCAACTCTGCTCCCACTTGCCGTGTGACTTGGGCACCTCTTAATTCCCCAGGTCTTGGTTTCTTTGTCTGTAAAATGGATGACAGTGAGGAAACGCGGCACTGTGCAAAGGACTTACTAGCAGTAAATACTCAATAACTACAGTCGTCCCAAGACCCCCTGCAAATACCAAACTTCGAGGATGCTCAAGTCCCTTCCAGGGGGCCTTCCGCATCCGTGGGCTCCACATCTGCAGATATGAAGGCTGACTACAATCATGACTGTCATGGGTTGAATAGTGTCTCCCCAAATTCACATCTACCCAGCACCTCAGAATGTGCCCGTATTTGGAAATAGGGTCTTTGTATATGTAATTAGTTGAAGATCTCAGTCATCCTGGATTTCAGGTGGGTCCTATATCCAACGACTGGTGTCCTGATACAAAGAGGAGACACACAGAGGGTGAAGTGAAGATGGACTCGAGATGGAGTGATGCAGCTACGAGCCAAGGAATGCCGCGGATCGCTGGCACCACCAGAAGCTGGGAGAGAGGCAGAGGGTGGATTCTCCCTCAGGGCCTCCAGAAGGAACTGGCCTTGCCAACATCTTGCATTCAGACACCCAGCCTCCAGAACTGTGAGAAAATAAATTTCAGCTGTTTTAAGCCACTCAGTTTGTGGTCATTTGTTACGGTGACCACAGGAAACACAGCAGCTGTAACTACTGCAGTTGTTAATGCCTCTGACTTGCAGTGGCTCAGACCCTTTACCCTAAGGGCCTAAGGGCAGGAGAATCTGCTCCCACTGAGGACATGAAGCAGGCAGGATCACTGTCCCTTCCTTCAAGGGGAGAGCATGCGACCAGGGCGCTGACACAATTTGCCCAAGGTCACCTGCCAGTGCCTGAGGTGGGCCTGGAAACCAGGTCACCTGACCCTCAGACCAAGGCCATCTCCCCTATACCCAGGGGGCTCTGCAGCCTCAGGAACCCCAGCCTTGGTGTGGCTCCCTTTGGCCCCATCAGGCCCAGCCATCTCGCCCTGCATCTGACCCTGCAGAGGTTTCCTGGATTGTGCATGATGATTCCAACGTCTGGAGACCAGGGTGAAGCCCTTAGCACATCACCTGGCACATGGCAGGTTCTCAAGAGATGTTGAAAGCATCACCTATTTTTTATTGTTGTTTTATTGTTACACTGCAGTCCTATGTAATAGGCAGCCTGGGAAACACAGTCCCATTTTACAGATCCAAAACCAAGGCTTGAAGAGGCAAAGGGGCTGACACAAGGGCACTCTTAAGCAGCAGAGGTAGGTTTTAAGCTCACACCTTCTGATTCTCAATCTCGACGCCTTCCATTCACTAAGCCATAAATATGGGCCACACCCTGAGCCCAGCACTCTTCCACTTGCCCCTCACCACGGCCTGAGAAGTGGGTATCACTGTCATCCATTCTACAGATGGGTGAACTGAGGCTCCACCCAACCATGTGGAACACCAGGGCCTTGCCATCTCCATCTACTTCCAGCTCTTAATGAGGGGTAAAGCCAGACACCCAGTTGTCTCCAGCCAGGGGGACATTCTCCCAAAATATTTTGTTTGAGGTTCCTACTGGGACGGAGAAATGAATTACTGCAGGTTCAATGTTCTGGCTTTGGAAAGTGCAGGGTGGGCTGGGGGGCGCTCAGATTCCAGGCAGGACACCCACCCCTGCCTCCCACATTGCACTGTGTGCTCCAGGTGGGGTTGGGGGAGGGACCTGTCCACCCCCTACAGCGTGTGTGTGCACGTGGCACCTAGATCCTGCACCTCAGACACCTCCACTGCAGCCCTTTGGGAGCTAAGGGAGGCTGAGAGGAGTCATAGTCTGTACCTCAGGCTCCCCCATGGCCCCAACCTTGACCATGCAACTACTATGTGCCAGCTGTTTCTTAATTTTAATTTTAATTAAGCAGCTCTGCCCTAAATCTATCCCCCTTCTAGAGAAGGGCAGGATGAGGTTTACATGTCCCCCACTGTCAGATGGCTGGGGAGAGGCACCACCAGGACTCAAGGCCACGGTCCAGTGACTCTCTTTGGAGCCCTCATCGCAGCCACACTGGATTTGAAGGTTGCCCCGCTCCCAGAAGGGCCTGATTTAACTGTACATGCTGAAGCCAGGGGCTGGGGGTGGGACAGGGGACTGGAGGGCTGGAGACCCGAGTTTCAGTCTCCCTCTGGCACCACCTTGCCAGGCACCCTCAGTTTCCCCAGATGTGGCAGTGGCAGGGGAACAGCATGATGCCCAGGTCACCCCCAGCTCCAAGAGCCTGTCAGCTCCCCGAGCTCATTCTCACGCACCTCGGCTCCCCCAAGGCACAGAGCCATAGAGATGAGAACCCTGGGGCTCCCGTGAAAAGGCAGCCCCCAGGACCTCCTGACTTACTGGGAGACCCAGAAATCTGCCCCCACCAGGTGATTCCTTAAGTGCAGTCGTGCTTGAGACTCACTGACCTAGAAGTTCCCATCCCTGCTCCCCCTCGTGACCTTGGCCGATCGCAGCAGCAAGGTGCTCTCCTGCCCTGGCTCCCAGCCCTGATGCCAGTCACAGGTCTGTGCACAGTCCTCTACAGGAGTCCAGGGCCCCGGCCACTGTGGGCTAAGGCAGGGCAGGGACAGGTCTACCCTGGTCACACGTGAGGACGTTGAGGAGCAGAGAGACAAAGCGACTCGCCCAAGGTCACACAGCTGGCCAGGAGCAGAGCCTGGGTCTGGCGTAAGCATCCTTTTAACTTGGACTCAAACATCTGGGGGAAACCAGGGGCCCAAACAGGCCTTTGCTGCTGCATGCCTGGGACCTGAGACGGGCTAGCAAGACTCCGCACTCTCCCTAGAATACAGTATGACCTTGGACAAGCCCCTTCCCCTGGCTGGGCCTCAGTTTCCCTCTTCTCATTGGGTCTGGGCCAGGGAACTTTAGAGCGCACAGGCTGTTTGGCTTTCTAGGTGCTGTCAATTCCATGGGGTCATGGGATGGCAGAACTGTCTGGCTGCCCTAGGACAAGGCCACGCCTGCCTGTGGAGGGCTCTGCCTTCACCCACAGGAGACCCTCAGGACCCTTACCCCCAAATCCTAAGTTCTTGGTCTACTGGTGCTCAAGAAGTTGGCACCCCAAATTGGAGCTGGCCTCACACAGGAGGGGAAAGGAGGAGAGGGGTCCAGGAGGGCAGGCAGGGAGCCTGACGGCCTGGCTTCCATCCCATCTCTGACACGTTCCAGCTGTGTGACCTTGGGTAAGTGTCTTCACTTCTCTGCGCAGCTTCCTCATCTGTGGCGTGAGAATAACAAGGCTATGAGAGGCCCCACTGAAGCGAGGCACGCAGAGTCATTAGCTCAGCGAATGCTAGAGGGCTTATTGTTATCTACCCCGTCCCTTGACCCGCACCTGTGCTGGGCAGGGAGAAGTGGGGTGGGGATAGTGGGAAAACAGCGGGAAGGGACCAGCCACGGGCAGCTTTTCTGACCTTCGGTTTGAAGAGGACTTTGGAGGCTGCTGGAGGCATCCCAGGCCCCAGCTTTCTGAGACCCCACAGCCGTGTGCCGGTTTTCTGGTGCCAGAGAAGGGGGTGGTGGGGCTGGTCCGGGCTCCTGGTGGTCTGGAGCTGCCTCTAGACCAGTAGCTGGTCTGCCCTGGTGGGCAGTAGCCCCCGCCCCCTCCTCTGTTTCCTTTCCAACTCCGGGCAGCCCTCTCTGCGGAACATCAATAGCCCAAGATGGCCTTGCTGAGCCCAATCACGGCTTCCTGGGAATGAAGCCTGGCCCTCCCCTTAGGCCTGTGTGGGAGCAGGTGTCCCTCTGTCCCCACAGGCAGTCCCTGAGACGCAAGCCTCTCCCCAGCGCCTAGAGAGGCACCTTCACTCCCATGGAGGATGCCTAGCTGCTGAGGGGCGGGTGTGCGCACATAGCACCTGCAGAGGTGCTGCATCTGTGTGCCTGGGCTGTCTTTGTACCTGTGCAACCTACATTCACCTGTGGGCACATTCCAGCAGGCTGTGTGCCTGCCAATGCACAGACAGGTATGCAGATGGCACTCAGGACACCACATGTGTGTGCCTGTCACTTTCACAGGGGCCAGCCCTCACATGGACACATGCCACATTTGCGGCTGCTGCAGGGCACCATGGTGTGCAGGCCGATTCACCCATGGGCAGCCTACTGCATTCCTGTGTTGGTGCTACATGCATGTGCGGGCATGCTGCATTCACAGGTATGAGTGTGTGTGTGTGTGTGTGCGCGCGTGCATGCTGCATTCGTGTACATGCTGTATTTTGCAGGTGAGCAGTGGTATTCAGGAATGCGAGCTGTATTCACATGTGCTGGGTGTATCTGAGGGCATGGGCACGCCGTATGTGTGCGTGTGATTTGAACATATACAATGCACTACTCTGTGTACTATATTTGTACATGTGCACCTGTGCAAATCTGTGGATGTATATATGCCTTGATGAGAATGGGACTGGGGGTACAAAGGTGGCTAAATAATATGGGCCATCAGCCTCTTTCCTGGACCCTGCCAGCAGGGTTCCCCCAGAGCTGCAGCCCCCTCCCTGCCACTGCTCCTTCAACGAAGTTAACAGGCGGAGGCCCCCAAGGCCTGTGCTCCAAGCCCCCTCGTACTGCACACGTCAAAGCAGAATTTCTCCGGAGGGTGCCCGCCGCTCCTGGAAGTGCCCCAAACATCAGCTCTGCCCCCTCCCAGCGATTTGGAGAGCAATGCAGGCGAGGAAAGGAGCCTGTTCTGTGCCAGGCAAGGGGGGTTCAGGGTCACACGAAGACCCTCTGCTGGTCCAGCCTGCTGCTCACTTACCCTTCTGAAGGTCGAGCCAGGCTGGGTCTCTGGGTGGAGGCCCCCAGATCCCCGGAGCTCTTGCCTGACTGGGGCAGGCCAGCCACAGAGACCCCTCCCCACATGACCTGGGTGAGCAGAGGACAGCCGTGGCGTGGAATGGCCACTTGGCTAGAAAGGGTGGCTGCCCATAGCAGCCCACCCTTGGGGAGTGCAGAGGCCCCCTGCTGGATTTCCCAATCTTGACCCTGCCAGGGAGCAGGGAGGAGCCCCAGGTGCCTAGGGCTCAGCCAGAGGCCACCGAGGCTGGCAGAGGAACAGGGCTTTGGGGAGAAAGTGCCAACTCCACCACCCAGCATGACTGCTACAAAATGGCCCAGCCATCCCGCTCCTGCCCCTCTCCTGGCCATCTCAGGGACCGGGGGACTTGTCCATGCCACCGCACACCCTGGCTGGCCTGACCCGGTGGTCCGGAGCACACAGCAGCCCACCCCACCAAGGGGAGCCTCCACGGGGGCCTCCCTCTGCCTCTTTCCTGGGACTCTAGCCGCAGTGGGCAGGGGGCACCCTCTGGTCCTCTGTTTCCCTGGGACGCAGCTCAGAGGGAAAAGAACCTTGCCCCGCACTGTCGGCTGGCCGGCCCTTGCGTAACATCCATTAGGGGCATTTGCTGTCCAGAGGCTGCCGGAATCTGCCTGAGATCCCGGGTATCCGCCTGTCCGAGGCCCCCCTGCCCGTGTCCCCAGCGCCCCAGCCCTCCCCCCAACACACGGACCCTCACACTAGTGCCTCCCTCAGCGGCAGCTCCCAGTGCAGCCTCAGCTGCTGTCAGATAAACAAGCCCGGCTCCCCCCGGCCCCCCGCCTCTACCGCTGCCGCCGCCACCACCATCAGCACTGAAAAAACCCAAATGAAATGAAACAAAATAAAATGGGTGAGGGAGGAAGGGGAGAGCGGAGTGGGGCGCTTTTTATTTTTTATTTCTCATGCTGGGGGATGCCGGTACTTACTTGGCTATGAAAATCGCCACAAATCCGGCACGGTTTCCAGGCGGGCAGCCCCGTAATCTCGGTGCGGCAGCTGGTGCCGCGGCTGAGCCCAGCCAGTGTGCCCGGGTCCCTCTGCAGACTGTACCATCCTGCCCGAGGAGGGGGGGGGCGGGGGGGGAGGCGCCGGCGCTGGCTTCTAGGAGAGCATCTCGCCCGGCAAAATGCAGTCTCCGGGGAGGCAGAGGCCGCCGCGCTGCTGGAGGCTGGGGGAGGGGGCTGGAGGACAAGGGAGGTACGCGGGGAGGCCTCATTCTGGTGGGGGGACTGGGGGAGGAGAGTGGGGGGCGTGGGGGCGTGGACCGAACCACCACGGTGGTGTTTGCGGTTTTAATTCCTCCCGTGGGATCATGAGGAACTGAAGCTGGCGGAGTCCCAGGAATACGCCCGCTCCCCCGAAGTAGGAGGGAATGTCAAGGGCATGGTGAGGGTGGCTTGGGGCTGCGCTGGAGGGGAGGGGCTCCTTCGAGTAGTGGAGGGGGGTCAGTGAAAGAGAGAGGAGGATTTTGCTCAAATGGCCCTGTCTTCCTTTACTTTCTGGGGGACCCATTCGGCTGGGCAGGGGCTCTGGTGACCCCTCTTTTTGATCAGGACACCCCCAGACCTAGGGGGCAAAGGTCACATGAGGAGCAGTGGACTCAACACAGTCTAAACACAACTGTGGTTGCAGGACCAACGGAGCAGAGCCCGCAGTGAACTCCCTGCTGCCATGGAAGCACAACCCCTGAACCCCTGAAGCCCCAGGGCTGGACTGTGTGCAGCCCCACCTGCCTGGGGGCTGCAGGTCTGCAGAGGACCCCCTCAACAGGCCATTTCTCTACTCACGGGTACCCACTGCATATGCCTCGCGCATCTACAGAATTTGCAGGGACATCTGTGATGAGTTGCCGGGGGCTGGTGATGCCCAGAGGACCCCCTCAAGAGGCCATTTCTCTACTCACGGGTGCCCACTGCGTATGCCTCGTGCATCTACAGAATTTGCAGGGACATCTGTGATGAGTTGCCGGGGGCTGGTGATGTCCAGAGGACCCTAGGGACCCCCAACAAGGAGTCTAAAGGAATGGGATTCCCCCAGCCAGCTGCCTGCTTCTTCCTGCCTCATCTCTGGCAGACCTGCTGCCTCTTTAAATCCAGCCAGGTGGGAGGACAGCCCCAGGAGCAAGGGGAGGAGGTCACAGTGGGTGAAGGGGCTCCTCTCAGATTCAGGAGCCTCCCCCTCCACTGCCGTGCCCCCTCCAGGAGGGTTGCCCTGCTTGGCAGGAGGGCACTGAAGGTGGAAGGACCTTCAGGAGTGTCTTGGGGCACCTGTCCGCGTGGAGGGGGTGTGTGAGGGCTGGGGGGTGCCCCAGGAGGGAGTTCCAGACTAGAGCTGCCTCCTTCCCCTGCCACCACCCCCTGACCACTTCTGAGCTGCCCGCCCAAGCGAGCGTCCCAAGCTGCCACTCCATCCCGGGGCTGGCACAGAATATCAATTTGTCTCGTTAAGCTGAAAGTCTGCACTGCACCAAAATCAGAACCCGGCCGGGCAGAGGGGCCACAGGAGGCATAGAGCTGGGAGCGCCAGCGGCAGGGCCCCTGTCAACAAGGCCACTCTGATACCCCTTTGCCCTTCATCCCCCTAACCCCACCAAGGGGTCCCCTTCTGTCTCTGAGCCAGGCAGAGTGAGATGCAGGGAGGCTGCTGAGAAGCTTAGGGTGCTGAGCACTGGGTGGCCCTGGGCTCCAGCAGGGCAGGCAGGGAAGGCACCTGGCTGGGTTCCGAGGGACCAGCCCAGGACACCACTTAGGGAGGCTTTCGTCCTCTACCAATAGCCTGCGACAGGGACCTCCCACCTCGGCCCCTTCTTGGGGGTGCAGACGGGGGACTCCACTGGCCCCTCTCCAGTCAGACGTCTAAGACAAACTCCACTTCAGGAGGGGCCAGGCCAGCCTCTGACCCCCAACACGGGGCCAAGTAAAAGTGTCGGAGACACTGGGGTGAGGGTGAGCACAGACCGGCAGAGGGGAAAGGACCACTCCAGCTCCCATCTGTTGGAGCAACTGTCTGGGCCAGGAATCCCACTGTTATTACCATGACATTAATGGGGGCAAAAACCCTTTCCCTGTGATTACAAAATGAACAGTCCCACCAGGGGCCGGTTATGAGCTACCATCTCAGCAATCACAATCCCGTCCGTGTCCGGCACACTTTTGTTCACAAAGGCCACCTGCAAAATAGTAAATCGCTTGCTTCTCACAAGTACTGCTGGAATGGCTGCTGTGAGCACCCATGTTACAGATTAGGAATCGGCGTGTGGCTCAGAGGCGTGTGGTGGCCAGCACAAGTTCCCTTGGTTGGGAAGGGGTAGGCTGAACCTGTGACCCAAGCCTGAGGACTCCAAGCCCAGGGCTCCCTACATGTGAAGGCCAGCATGGCACAGGCCGCCTGGGGGCCCCAGTACTCATCCACTTGGCAGTTCTAAGTCCTGCCTGCTCGCTAGCCCCTGTGAGGGGTGGGCTGGGCCTTCCCCGACAGACACCAAACTCTCAGGAGCTTATGGAGTTTGGTTCTCAGGATCTAAGACTAGCACGGCACCTGGCTAAGCTCCCATCTTCTTGGCATTTCAGGCCTGTGTACTTCAGCCTCTGCATCCATACCCCAAGTACGGGATATTCCCTAACTTTGGAGGCAGTCCGAATGTTAAATAGCAGAGTTTGGAAGTTTTTTCTTATGTTAGGCCTATAACTCCTACGCATCCTTCAACGTCCAGCTCAAATGCCCCTTCCTTGGACAGTCCTTCCTCATTCCAGCAACAGAATTAGTTCATAACTCTGGCCCAGCTCTGATCACAACATATTGTGATAGTTTCACATCTGTCTCCCTCATTGGGCTGTGACCACATCAACTCTGTCTCCAGAGTCCCTACCAGCTCCCAGAACGTAGTGGGTGCCGCAATAAAGGCTTGAATGAAATCTGCTGCTATGTGATTTTAAGTTCCAATACCAGAACTAGAAAGACTCTTATCTAGTTCTCCCATTTTATAGTGGAGCAAACTGAGGCCTGCAGAAAAGAATGTAAGTGGCTTGCCAAGGTCATCCTTGAGAGTCGAATCTGGCCACAGACATTCGTCCCCTGCCCTGCCCCCTTCGCCTCCCCTTCCTGCAGCAGACACACCTGGGGCATCTGGCCTGTCCTTCCAGGATATGTTGGGGGCAGGAGGTACTGGACAGGCAGAGGTGTTGTGAAATCAGACAAACAATGGCACCAGTGTCGCAACTCTGGGAAGGTTGGAAACGACAGGTCAGGGTCACTCACAGGGAAGAGGGGGAGAGAGGCAGGAGGCCAGCCAGGAGGATTACCCATAGCTTCTGCCTCCAGCATGATTTGGCTTATGGTGGGCATGGCTTGACGGTCAGGGTTGGGGGAAGATATGAGAAATAGGGCAGGGGTGAGGGGAGAGCTGGTCCAGTCATATTTCAAACAGTGTTTAGTTGCCCAGTTTTCTCCCCTTGGGGCAGATCCTGGGGCTGGAGAGAGAGGAGGAGTAGAGAGGGTCAGTCCACCCAGGGATGAGGGTGGGGAGCCTGGCCCCAGCTTATGGAGGCATTTTGCATAAGGGAGACTGATGAGGTAGGTCCAGACAGGTCTGAGGCAGGCAGAATGGAAAGCAATCCGAGGCCAGCTGTGTCCTCTCTGGGAGATAAAGGCCCTCTGGGGCTTTCCCCCTTGTGGGGAAGCAGGAATGAAGGCTATACCTGCCCTCACCTTGCCCAGCTCAGGGTCTTCTGAAGCCTCGGCGGGGGTCCTGGGGCAGCTGCCCTCACAATGAGCTGCTGGCTGGGACCCTCAGGGGATGAGAAGCTATTTCCAAAGGCCCCTCCCATCCCTGCCTTGTCTGACTTCCACTAATCACTCACGGAGAGATTGGGCTTCTTCCCATTTTGCAGAAGAAAATTGAGGCCTGGAGATTTTGAACAACTTGCTTAGGAATTACAGGGCCAGTGAGGGCCAGAGCTGAGATTTGAACCCAGATCTGTCCCACTCGAGCTTTAGGCTCTTCCCTCTGTCCTTGCCTCAAGCCACCCAACTCTGAGGTCCATGACTCAGGCTCTCCTAGGCCCATGACCTCAAGGGGCCACAGAATGTCTAGGGGGCCATGTGGCCCAGCTTGTCCTACGTCTTTCCTCCACCACATTGGGGTCCTATACCCACTCCCACCAAAGTCCAAAAGTCCTTCAAGACAACCTGATCTTGGGCTGAGACAAGACAGCCCAGGTTTGTGGTCAGACAAACCTGGGTTCAAATCCTGGCTCCTTCATTTACCAGCTATGTGACTTTGGGCAAATGACTCAACCTCCCTGAGTCCCAGTTTTCTCATCTGCAAAGTGGGGACAATAATAACTATTTGGCAGGTTTGCACGCTAGAGGAGAAAGGCAGCTGTTATTCATAGAAAAAACAGGGGTGAACTTCTTCCAAAGGCCCCTGGGAAAGGCTGGGGGAGTGGGCCTCTCACAGCCCCTCATCCCACTGGCTTATGATGGTTCTCAGATACCACCAGTGGGGCCTAGGCAGGGCTGGTCTCTAGGACTCTGAAGGCCCAGACAGCCCTGCTGAGACTTGATCCCAGGTCCCCGATTCCCAGCTCCTCCCACTGGGTCTTGCTTCCTCAGGAAGGAGGGTACAGGCCTGACCCCTGGCTAACTCCAGCTGCCATTCACATCGACATCCTACCGGGTGTCTCATGTGGTGTGAGCTTCACAAAATTCTGGGAGGTAGGTCCTATTTTTACCCTCCCCCCCCGCCATTTTACAGATGAGGAAACTGAGATACAGAGAGGTGAAATGATGTTGCCCAAGGTCATAGAGTAGGGGAACTGGGGCCTAAAACCAGGGCTGCGCGAGGCCCCACGCTGAGTCCAGGGACTGTAGGAGGCAGGCATAAGCCTGGGTCCAGGGAGCCACGCGGGACCTCGATTTCCCACAGATCAGAAGAACTCAGCCCAGAGGGCCCACCCCAACCCTCCAGCGGGGTGGGGCAGGTATGTGGCTATGGCTGACTTGCCACCTCTCTGCGAGGGCAGGAATAGGGGCCAATTAGGGAGCAGGCACTTTCCCACCTGGCAGAACACAGAGCCTAGTGAGTCAAGAGCTACTCTGGGAGGACTCCCTGGGGGAGGCTGCCTTTTCCAGGCCCGAGAAACACGGTCTCATCCACAGGCGGCTAGCCCTTCAGGTTAATGCTGCCTTGTTAATGCACGCACACTTACACACTGCCCACTGCCACCCGTCCATCCTGCCTCCTCACCTCGGTCTCCCTGCTGCTCCGCCTGCCATCCTCCTCCCGTTCACCCACCCCCTGCACCCTAAGGACCTTCCTTAATTCCTCTAAACCCCTCTTTGGCTGCCCTGTGCCTTCAGCATAAAACCCAAATTCCTCACCATGACTCATGAGGCCTGGATGACTGTTACAGGCCCCTCCCCTTATCCTCTGTCCACTTTCCCTACATCAAGCCTTCCTTGCTTCTGAAACGCACCCTTGCATTTCCATGCTTCTGTGTATTTGTGTGTACCGTCTACACTGCCAGGGATGCCTTGCTTCCCCACTTCTCTGCCAGGAGAACTTCTATCATCCTTCAAACTCAACTCCAACAATCTCTCCTCCAGGAAGCCTTCCCTGACTTCCCATCCATCATCCCTGCCTCCCCCTCCCCCTCAAAAGATTTGCTGCAATTAATTTTTTTATGTACATCTGTCCTGTCCATCAGTCTGGGGGGATCCTTAGGGACAGGGAACAAGTCTTATTTGCCTGTTGTGTCCCAGCACTGGGCACAGAGCCTGAATAAATATTGATTCAACCGATGAATACAGGTTTGTTGAATGAAAATGCAATTCCCCTGGTGGTTTTAAACTGGTATTTGCATCTCTCTATGGCTCTGGAAATATTCTTTGGGCTTGCTTGGAGGTCCTGATTTAAGAGTTGCTATTTCCTGAACCTGTCAATGAATGGGGCTTCCTCTGCATGCCCACCTTGGGAAGAAGAAAGGAAGACCCCCCAACTTCACTCAGATACCCTGTCCAGAGATGTCTCAACAGGCTCAGGATGCCTGAGCCCAGGGCTGGACTCAAGGTGAGTTAAGCAACCAGAGAGGAGCCCCTGTTCCTAAATGCTCTCTCCAAGGTAACTACAGCCTGACATTTTACCGTTAGTAATTCATTTCTTTGGATTATTTAGTCATCAGATATTTATTCAGCCCTCACTAAATGTGAGGTACTGTGCTGGGGTCCCTATTTAACACTAGTGTGTATGTATGTGTTTTCACTCCTGCCAGAAGGCTGACTCCCTGGAGGAAGAAAAGGAGGAGGAAGGAGGAAACAGAGGGAGTGGGGACAATGAATCCAGGAATGTCAGGAGAAGAGGGAAGAAAATCTGTCATTTGCTGAGCACCTACTATGTGCCGGGCACTTATTAACACAAGAGCTGTCATTTACTCCTCATCACCACCCCAGGAGAATTTAGTGTTCTCAGCCCTCAGTTTAAAGGAGAAGATCAAGCCCAGAGAGGGTGAGTGTCTTGCTTAAGGGCACAGAGCTGTGTAGCACAGGATTGAGCATTCAAACCTGACGCCAACTGCCCTGAAGCCTGTGATCTCTGTGGACGTCCTCCCACTGAGGAGGCTGTAGGGACCCAGCAGGGAAAGAGGACCTCCCAGAGAGGACAAGGGCAGAGGGGTGACAACTGAGATGCTACAAGCTGAGAGGCCTGCCTGCTGACTGGCAGGAGAGCCGGACACAACTGAAGTTGTGATCAGTAAGAAGTTCAGGCATGAACGTGGCTACGCCTGTGGTCTGCGGCTCATCAGAATGGGAGGGAGGCTGCGGGGGCCATATCAGCTGTCTGCTGAGCGTTTTCCTGTGTGCTAATGCACACATCTAGGTACACACAATTAACCTGCTATGTGGAGATCACTCCTGTTTTACTGATGAGGAAACCGAGGTCTGGAGAGTGGAGGGGACAAGCCCAGGACTAAACAGCTGGAGCCAGGGTTAGAACTTAGATCTCTCCTGGAAGGCTTGCAGAGGGGTGGCAGGCTTGGGGGTTCACCCCTTATGAGGTTTCCAAGCAGCCAGGGCTCTCAGCATAACCGAAGCCCTTGACCTGTTACTCAAACCCCTGCCTCTGGGACATGAAGGGGCTCAGCTGTCTCAGTCCCTCTTTGCACCCACAGGTAGCAAGGAAGTGGGGGTGGGTGCACCAAGCTTGGGAGCTTGAGCCCGATGGACTAGCTCAAACCCTGCTCCACCCTGATGGGCTGTGTGACTTTGGGCAAATCTCTCCATCTCTCTGGCCTCAGGCTCCTCATCTGTAAAACAGGCACGGCACCATGCGCTTCCTGCCTCTCTGACGGCTCACTTGTTCAACAAATATCCACTGATGTCCACTACTTGTCAGGCTCCTTGCTAGGTGCTGAGAATACAGCGGTGAGCAGAAAAGCTCACCGTATCCGCTCTCAGGAGGGTTTAGAGACAGCTGTGGAATGAAATGAGCGCACAGACGAATGTAAATTTACCAAGGGGTCTGCGATAAAGGGGCAGAGGCCATGAGCACGTTAGGCAGAAGTGTCTCTCGTGGGAGTGAGGGGGGAGTTGGAGAAGGTTTCCCCGAGGGGCTGGTGACTGAGCAGGAGTTCACTAGGTAAAAGGACGGGGTGGTGACAAAGGGCCTGAGGCCGGAAAGGGCTTAGCCTTTCTCAGGGGGTGGAAAGGAGGCCCGGATGCCTTAGGGAGAGTGGGTAAGGGGCAGGAGCGGGCAGGGGCCTGTGGACCAGTTACAGAGCCCTGACCTCATCCTGGGAATAGGAGGAGCCTTAGAAGGGTCTGAAGGAGTAAACAGGATGAGGAACATAAGGCCCGTGGCAAGGGCCTGCCGCAGGATAGACTTCCACAGCGTCGTGGGACAGCCGCACCACGTAACACCCACCTTCCCCAAGGAACGTGTCCATTCTGCTAACCGGGATTGGGGCAGACTCTGGGCCAGGGACACGTCAGCCTCGGCTGGGAGGAAAAGCACATCCAGTAGACACATACAGACTCCCAGATGTGCTGAGAGCTGAGGGGAGCCACCTGACAGACGGAGAAACAGGCCAGGAGAGGGGAAGGAGGCCCTCGTCCCCAGGGTTGTGGGTGACTTGAGGTGAGAGCTGTGGGCTCAGGACTCTCAATCCAGTGCTCCCTCCAGGGCCCGGATGGTTGCCCTGATGGGCAGAAAAGATGGTATTACTATGAATCCTAAATAGTAGTACTGAGAGGTGGTATTGGCCGAACAATTATTACATGCCAGGTACGTTTGTTCTAAGAACTTTTCGTGTTTTGGCTCATTTAATTCTCACCCTTTAAGGTAGTTTTGACTATTATCCCCATTTTATAGATGATAAAACTGAGGCACAGAGAGGTCAGGGACCTTGGCCAAGGTTGTTCAGTAAGTGGAGTTGGGATTTGAACTCAGACATCTCCTTCCTACCCTGCTAGACGTCTGGGGAATGCTTGGGCCCCGCTAGGGTGTCCAGCAAGTGGCCTACGGAAGCAGGGTGGAAGTGAGATGTGGAGTCAGAGCTGGCTGAAGAGGGAGGTGGGCAGTGGGTAATGCTGATGGCCTTGGTGGCCTCCAAAGTCGTCCCCACAAGGGCATCCCACTTTTCTCCCCAGAGGGAATTCCCTTTGGGATCTGCCTGTGGAGCTGGTTTATGTGGAATCGGGGCCCGTCGGGGCTGGGAGACGCTGCCATGCCCCTCTGTCAGCCTACCCTTCCATTTTACAGATGGGGAGCCTGAGGCCTAGTCAGGCAGCCATCTGCCTTGGACACACCACAGCTAAGTCAGGGCTGGGAGGCAAGTGCTGGCTCCAGGGCAGACCTTTAACCCTATAAGAAAACTCTCCTGTCACCTCGTGGGGCTACCTGTTCAGCACCCCTCTTCATCAGATACGGCTCCAAAAGCAAGCACCTGCACAGGGGCCAGGGCCGCCTTCTAAGGAGACCCTGCATCAGTGGGGTCCTCTGTGGATGGGACTGCCCTCAAGGCTGGGCCAACACTCTCACTACAAGGCCACCAACAGGCTGCCCCGGGAGGTGGGGTGAGTCCTGGACCAGGAGTTGGCCGGGGTGGGACTAAATGCTGTGGGGCAGGGGGCATCCTTCTCTCCTGAGCCCACCTTCCTCTCCCCTAGCTTTCCTGCCCTGCCACCGCCATGGGTCAGTTTGCAATGACAAAATACAAGAAGGAAATGGACAAGTCTTGACAAACTGTAAGTAGCTTCCTGGATAAAAGGTGCTGTTTCTTTCTGGGGGACACAGCACAGCAGAGCAGTAGAGCAGGGGCTTGGGGATCAAAGATATGGGACTGAACCCCAGCTCTGCCACGTACCATCGGGTGGCCTTGAGCTAGTCATTGGGCCAACTTGAACCTCAGTTTCTACATCTGTGAAATGGAAATGATAATGCCTGCAATTGTGAGAGTGTTGGGAGGCATGAATGAGTATCAGGTATGCATGTGACACATAGTAGGTGCTCAGCAAAGTCTGGCTTGCTTCTCCGTCCCTCTTCTGCAAGGTGATAACACTTTGAAGCCACAGGAAATCTGGTCTTTGATTTCAAACAAAATGAGAGAGAATCAGAAGATACCATTGGTTCACTTCTTCAGTGTGAATTGAGCACATACTACATGCCTGGCAGTGTGGGGACTGCCTCCTGGGGCCGGACACTTAGCTGCAAAGAAAGGAAGGAGGGAGGGAGGGTCTGAGGAGCCCTGGGGGTGCTGAGTGGTGCCTCTGCCCTGGGTGAGGGCTAGGTAGTACCTCACCCATGTGGGGGTGTCTCAAACCTCTCAGAACCTCCCCCAAGGGAGGTAAGCATCTCCTCTGGGCCTTGGTCAGGACTCTCGGCTGCCAGCCCCACAGAGGGATCCCATGAACTCCTGCCTGAAAATCTAGCCCCAACTCAGGTCCTAGAACTACCTGGCTGGAGGCTGGGGGTGTGTGTGGCTGGGGTGTGGGCTCTGAACTCACACACTCCTGGGTTCAAATCCAGGTTCCATAACTCACTGGCTGTGTGACCTTGGGCAAGTCACTTCACCTCTCTGAGCCTCAGTTTCTTCATCAGGATGATAGAGATAATGTCTAGCTCAGAGGATTGTGCTTTGAATTAACTGAGATACTGCATGTAAAATGCTTCACCTGTCATGTGCTATGTCCACAGTTAATGGTAGCTTAAAATGGCACACAAGGCCCTCCTCTCTTTCCTTGAAGCAACTGGGACATAAGTATCCCACCCTGTGTGGCTGGCACAGCAGCAGTCTTGCCTGGGGTGCTCTGGAGTCGCTCCAACTGGCTCGTGAGAACTGATCGTGTCTATGGCCATCTCACGTTGGTAGCTTGTGACCTGCCAGGGTGGGAGCACTTACACCACAGACGCCGGCAAACGCTACGTATCAGGGCACTCACCTCCCTACGAGCCGGTCTAGAACGTTCCCCAGCACACCACCGAGCCCTGGTCAGGAGCGCAAACCTGCTGCCTGGAGTCTGTTGCCTTCCGGGTCTCGGGACCCCCTTCTGCCCTGGTTTCTCTCCACCTGCTCGTCCCCACTTGGCCACCCTCACCCACCCCAGCATTGGTAACCTGCCCTTGGGTCTCTCTTATTCTCTGCCACGGGGCTGGCTGAGGATAGCTGCTCTGCCCAGAGGGATTTCGGATTCAGATGAGGTGAGCCTGGTGAGGCACAGCCCTAGAAGGCTGGTGGCCAGTTATCTTCTCTCTCCCTCGCCCCCTTTTCTGAACCCTTGTCAGCCCTCCTCTCAGCCTCCAGTATCCCAGCCACAACCTTCTCGCTCACACTCTCATCTTGAAGTTCCACGATGCCTGGCACCCACTCCTCTGATCTTTCCATGCCCACCTCTTCTTCCTCCCGCCCCATGAGGCCCACTAGCAGCCAGTGAACTCCTGCGTTTGGAGACACGTGGCCCCGAGGAGGTGCTGGCCCTGGGCCTTTCCCCTGTGACACCGAACAAGCTTCTCGGCCTTTCAGAGACTCCTTGGTGAGGGTGGTGATATAAATCGGGCTCGTGCCATGGGTCAGGCACCGTGCCAACAGCTCTACCAGCCGAGCTCATCCTTGTTTCCTCACCTGCAGGATGGGGACGAGAAAAGTGTCTGCCCTGGGGACATGCACGGTGATCCCCAGCAATAGCTGGGGTGAGGTTGACTCTAATTGTAAAGCGCCATGCTAATGCTGTTATTCTACTCTGAAGGGCAATGCTTGTTGAGATCTACAATTTTTAGATGTGTTAAAGGAAAAAAAACGCCACGGGCATGTTATTTATAGTCAGCTCCGTACAGGTTTTTATCATTCCTCGCCTGCTCTGCTAAAAATAACAAATGACAAAGGTCACATCTGCTCCCACCTATGGGAGGAATCTACAAAGAATGAGGCTTTTGATTCACTGCCTGGGTGAAGTGAGAATTCCGCAGCCCCTGGAATTCCTCCCCAGTCTCGCTGGGAAGCTTGGGAGGCCTGCTGTGTCTCACTGGGCAGGTGAGTCCGGCCTGTCACCTCCTCCCCCAGCCTGGGGAGGGAGATGGCGGTGGAGCAGCAGGAGATTGGGCCTCAGTTGCCCCGTATTCAAAATGAGAGGGGCAGAGTCAGTAGGCACCGAGAACTTTCTCCTAATCCTAAGTGCAAAGATGCCCTAGTCCTGTTCCCTTCCCCTCCACCCTGCACCACCGTGGACTCACTTACTGAATATCCATCGGCCCCGGATGATGACAATTGTGCTGGTGATGCGAATAATCAGGATGATGTTTGTGGAGTGCTGACGTGGGCCTTTAGGTGGAGTAAGCACACTGACTCCATGCACCGGCCCCCCCACCAACCAGGGAAGGAAAGTTGGTGTCCCCATCTGACAGATGAGGGAGGGGACGGAGCCCCGAGGGTGACAGTGCACGTGCACGGACTGGCACCAGGCAGTGACGGCTCCAGAATGTGATATGCTGGGCATAGCAGGAGGACAGAAACACCCAGAGCTTGCTTTCCCCATCACCAAGGGAGCCATGGTCCCAGCTATGGTGACTCTCACGTAGGCAGGGAGTGGCCGTGGATGGACAAGGGCCTAGGGCAGCCCGGAGGAGGTCCCAGCGAGGACCTCATTTCTCCTGGCCTTGCCAGGAAAGGGGGACAGGCACAGAGAGAGTGGAGGTGGGGTGGGGTGCCAGTGCCTGACATGTTTGGGGAGGGTGGGGCTGGGCTGTGGGCTGGGAGTGGCAGAGGCCACTGGGACCCCACGGCAAGGGGGCTGGCAGTTCGCCTGGGGACCAGAAGCCCCTACACCTCAGGAATGATGCTTGCCGCCTCCACAGGTATAGCACACACTTCACATCCTTCTTTCACTCAACTCCCTTCTAAAAAACGTATACACCTTCTTAGTATATTATCTTAAGCGTTCACAGCCACGAGATCATGGATTTGCTTTGCCAGTTGTGTTTTCCCCCAAACACATTAAAATAAGTGCTCACTCCCCAGAATGCGGCCCGGGTCTGCCCTTTGCGAACCACAGCTGTGGCCTTGGCCGGCCGGTGGGTTTGAGGCGGCTGATCTGATCTGGGTTACAGGAGGGTTTCTCAAGGTTCACAAGGGGCAGGAGAGGGCTTCCTGGGGGTCAGCCCCTGCCCCATGACAAAGGCCGGGTGCCAGCGTGCCCCCCACTGGGCACTGCCTGTCGCCCTCCTCCTCCTCCTCCTCAGCTCCTTTCTCCAGGAGAGCTCGCTCCTGGATACACCCTTTTCCAGCCAAGAGCTGCCGCGGCCCAGCTGACCTCAATGATTAACACACATTCCTGGCCTAGTTAGAAAGCCCCTCGCCTCTTGTATTTATAGCCACCTCTACTCGGCGCGCGCCTCTGAGGGAGGCCCAACTCTTCTCTCGCCACCTCTGTGCTGCCCCAGCCCTGCTTGTCCTGACAGGCACTGCCAGACCCTCCTCTTTGAGAGAGAGCAGTGGAGCCGGGATTTCATTCTGGGTAACCGGGGCCAAGTGGTTCCTCCTCCCCAAACCTCATCTGTAAAACGGGAGCCGTCGTACAGGCCAGGCTTTGGTGAGGAATCAGTGAGCTCCTAGCTCTGAAATATGAGGAATAGTTAATGCTTAGGAAGCGCCAACTACATTCTAGGCCCTGTTCTGAGCACTTGGCACGTATGAACTCACTTCATTCTTACAACAACCTTATGAGGGACATCCTATTACTATCACGCCCATTTTGCAGAGGGGAAAACTGAGGCACAGAAAGGTTAGGCGCCTTGCCGAAGGTCACACAGCTAGCTGGGATTCAAATCAGACTCCAGAGCCTGTGTCCTGAGTGCTCTGCTGAACCTGGCACACAGAGTGGGTCCTCAGCCCCCATGTGTTCCCTGCCTTCGGGGTCTCCTTAATTAGTTAAGCATGTCGCTCATTGCCTGCAATCAAGTGGGCACTGAGTAAACAAATAATGATGGCCACGTGCTGGCTGCGGACATCAGCCCCTGTGAGGAGGTTAGGAGGACACGGCTAATGAGGGGACAAAGCAGGAAGGGGCTGAAAATCACTCGTATCAAGGCACCCCTCCTTCCAGAGGGGATGCTCAGTCCCACATAAAGGAAACCAGGCGGTGGGAGCACAGCCCTCAGTTCCCACGCCCACTGCCCCAGCCATCCCTGACCTTGCTTGCCCTCACATTTCAAAGGGGAAACATGTGCAATAAACGTATTCACATAAAGGTTTTAGGAACTTAGCCACCTTGTCCCATGAATATTTATAGTTACAAATGGGAATTCCAGGAAGGACAAGAGACTGAACATCGTTCAGTGTTTACTCTGTAAGCGGCACTGGGCCAGGCGCTTTGTAGTCACTCCTTCATTCAACAAACATTGGCTCAGCCCCTGCGCCATGCTGGCTGCTTTATATGTTGCATGTGAGAGGCTGTCACCTGCTTCATCTCCTCACACACCTTCCCCGAGCTGCTCAGATCTGGCTGCACTCCAGCCCTTCAAGCCCCCTACCTGCTCCCATAGGGTCACCCCGACACGGGGCAGAGGGGCAGCGAGGGAAATGTCCTGTCTTGCTGCTCTTCCTCACATCAGCCCTAAGAGATAAACTCTGTTCTCAGACTCAAACAAAGCTGCAGCCAGGGTTTCAGAATCCTGGAATGGAGAAGGAGGGGTCGGGCTGCCTGTCCTTAGCCAGAAAATTGATGGCCGGCCCTGATTTAGTTAGCTTTTCCTTAGAATCATTGAGGTAAGCCTGTAATTAGCTCAGGGGCCCAGAGGGAGAGGCCGGGTGTGGGAGCCAGCACTGGAGCAGGCGGTAAGGGGGCTGGGGGCCAGCTTTAAGCTCAAACGCCCAGTCTTGCACCAGCGTTGAACCCCTCTGTGCCCGTGGGAGGTGAGTGGAGAGAAATCCTAAGTAACACGGAAGAAGAGATGGGCTGGAGGGGCCAAGAGTGGGCTAGGGACTGTTCCTTTATGTTGTGATTATGTTGGACCAAACTGCAGGACTTTTGTAGGCACCACGTCACCAGGGGCTCAGGGGGTGGCAGTGAGACCATGTTGCTGCAGATAATCTCTCCGAGGCCCTTGCCGATGGCCGTGGAGATGCTCCAACAGTGCTGGGTGTTAAAGCAGGATTTCCCAGCTAATAACAGGGGGAACCCTGTTTCCAGTTCTGAGGAGGAGGCTCCCAGAACAGGGTCTGCACTGCATGTAGGGTAAGTGGGTATGAGCCAGGCACGGACAGGCTTCAGGCTTCAAGGGCACACACATCCCAGATGGGTAGGGGACCCCTTTACGGGCCCAAAGCCCACCAGCCCCACCTTAGTGGGATTCCTGCCGCAGGGATCAGAGCCAGGGCCACCTTTCAGGAACGCAGCCTGACCAGGAGGTGCCAGAGAGGCACCCATAAATAGTCAGTTGAGCAGGGTTTCCAGGCCATCCTCGAGAATAAGACATGGGATCCGGGACCAGAAAGCCCTTCATTCATGAACTTTCCACATGAGAACTTTCAGAGACACTAATGAACTTTCGCATCCTCACAGCTAGAGGATGGTGTTTTAGAGCCTGAGGGTGGCTTACCCTTCATCCCCAGTGATCTGCCTTCTGATGCTCATTTTCGAGGTGTTTCATGGATGTTATTAAGCCCACCACGTCCAATCAACATAGGAGCAGTGTGGAAATTATGTAAAGAGACTGTGGGAATGGGGGTGACACTTATTCTTCACTGATGTATACAGCCTAGGTGCTTGTCTCCTGTCACCTGAGATGTAAAGACAAATCGTGAACTCCTTGGGGAGTTCCGTCTGCCTTGGGGAGAAGAGAGGAGCCAGAGGTGGCCCGGGGCTACACTTGGAAGGGACAACAGCAGTGCCACTGCTGGGACACCTACTCTGTGTCAGGGACCACGCGAGGTGCTTTCATCTACAGCCTCTCCTACGGTAGCTCTGCTGGGGGGAGGGGCGGTGTTAGCTCACTTACAGAAGAGGAAACTGAGGGTCAGAAAGGGCAGGTAATTTGCCCAAGGCTACTCAGCCAGAAAGGGCAGAGTTTGGATTTGAATCCCAATCTGTCTGATACCAGAGCCTGTGCTCTTCTACACTTCACAGAGGCGGGTGGTGCGGTTGGAGACTGACGGACAAGGAGGAGTAAATGGGTAGGTTTGAGGCAGAAAGGAAAGTGCATGCTAAATTCAGTTTTTAAAATCTAGTCTGTGCACCGGTCAGGAGCCAGGCCACAGGGACGAAGAGTATACTGTGCCTGCCCTCCAGCTACTCATGGGCCAGTGTACATGCGTGGCTAAGACCTACTTGGCTGGCGTTCCTTCCCAGTGTGTGTGTCCTGCTAAATCCTGCTTGACCCGTGTTCCCTTCCCAGGTTCAGCAGGAACTCTTCTCCCCCGGCCCTGTGGCTGGTTTCTATCCAGCCCCCCACCCTCTGCAAGGTCTGCTGCCCCAGCCTTGGACCTGGTACTTGTCTGGCTGGATGTTTGTGGATCCTCATGCTGTGCTTCTCAGCAGCCATGCTTAGCACCACCCCGCCCCGACCCCCCATCATAACAATAGTCTGTGTGAGGCTCAGAGAGGTTAAATAGCAGGTTCAAGGTCACCCAGCTAGGAAGTGGAAGAGCCAGGATTTGATCTCACGTCTATCTGACTCCATAGCCTGAGGCCTTCTGCATGACCCTGTCTCCCCTGCGGCCACCATGCCCACCTCCTTCCGCCTCCCAGGTCGTCGCACTGGAGGTTACTTGCGTTAGACACATGCCCTGCTGAAGCCAGCTTTGCACTTGTTAGATGGAGAGGGGAGATGCATTTTGGAACCCACCCAAGAAAAAGACACATGAAATAAGTTTCCTCTGTAGCTCTTGCTGCCAAAGCGCACTGAACCCCGAAAGGGATCAGGCCTCTGCAGAACTCACATCAATGCTGCCCATTTGCCTGGGGTTTGCAGCTGGCAGTGCACTTTCCAAGTCATTACCTCATAGGTGCTCATAGCAGCCCTGGGGTGGGTGTCCTGAACCTCCTTTTACAGATGAGGAAGCTAGAGGCTCAGGAAGGTAACAGGGTGTGCTCAAGGTCAGGTCCCCCTGTGGGTGTGACCTTGGATAAGTCATGTTTCCTCCGAGAGCCTCAGGTTCTTCATCTGCAAAGCTGATGATGGTGTTGGCTCCCCAGTGTTGCTTTGAGGGTTAAGGAAGAGAAAATGGGTGGGAGGGTCTAGCATAGAAGCTGACCTATGAGAGGCACTCCACAGCTGGTAGGTCTCCAGACAAAGCTAAGATCACAAACACGTAGAGAGTCAGGGTGAAGAAAGGCCAGGAGCCACAGCTCCTCAAGTCACCACCTGTGCAGACAGGGAGGCGGGCTGCAGCCGACAATGACAACCACACTGGTTTTTATTGCTTAATCCTCGACACATACTGTCTTACTGCATCCTCATCGTAAGCTGCAGGAGGTTTAGTACAACGTTTATCCCCATTTTACAGATGTGGAAACGGAGGCACAGACAGGTTAAGTAAATGGGAACCAAAGAGCAGTTTTTCAACAGAAAAGAAAAAACAACTCAAGTTCAGAGTATGACAGGTCTGTAAATTAACCCTCTTGCGAAAAAAAAAAAAATCCCCCCAGAACATGCGTCCCCCCATTCCTCAACCCCTTTAGTTCTCACTTAGTGACTTTCTTTACATAGAGTTTATTGCTAGCTCTTTCCCACAGACTGAGGGTCAGGAACCCCTTGGAATCGTGGCCTCCCATCTGCCGGGCCAGTGCTGGAAGTGAAGCTGGGGGTCCCAGCATCCCTCATCTTTGCTAAGGCTTTGGAAGTGGGGAAACTCTGCTTCATATCAGGTGCACCCCTGATGCATGGCGCAGATGGCATCTGGTCAGCAAACATCGTATTTCAAATATGCTACTGGAAGAACCCAGGCTGAGGGGAAAATTCCCCCTCAAGTCCCCCTCCCTCACCTGCTGCAAAGCCTGGTGGCTTCCCCGGGAACCCCGTGTCGCTTGCAGCAGGGAGAGGGAAACTAGGAGATTGCTTCTTGCCTCCACTAAAAAGTCAGACACACAGATCCAAGCATTTCTCTCTGTGCCTCAGTTTCCTTTTCTCTAAAATGCAGGAGAAAAATAATAAAAGAAAGCAAACTGGCAGGGCTAGACTGGGGTGGAAGCTGCAAATCAACTGTTTGGGAGAGCAGCCAGCTTAAAATAAATTTGTTTGTTTTGCTCAGAGCTTAAAATAAAGTTGAACTAAGAGCCAATGTTTAAAAATTGGGGAACTGTGCAGAATCCAGATTTCTGGCTTCTCTTAAAATATGAGAAATGCTGCTCACCCCGGGGTTGGCTGGAGCGGGTGAGCCCATATAGATGGGCACCTGGTCAGCAGTTCGGCCCTCACCCCATCTGGCTTCCTGAAGGGCAGTGTCCTGCCTGGAGATTCAGGAGGTAAGAGAATGTATAACGCCTGGACCTCGATCTCTGGCAAGAGTCAGTGCCTTCCAGAGAGAGGAGTGGGTTTCTGGTATAAAACCTCTCCCAGGTATTTAACAAATACTTGTTATATGCCAGAGGTTGTTTTAAACATACCAGGTATAGTCCCAGGGGCTACACACATACCAAACAACTACTTAATTCTCATAACAACCTCGTGAAGCGAGTGCTGTTGTTATCACATCTATTTTACAGAGAAGACACTGGCGCACACAGAGGTTAACTCACTTGCCCAAGGCCACGTGGCTAGTAAGTGGTGGCCTTGGAATTTGATTCCTGGCAGCCTGGCTCCCGAACCTGTGCTCTAACCACTGTGTGAAGCTACCCAACCCCTTTTCTGGGTCAGTGGCCAGTCCTGTGGCTTCATCCAGGTTTCCATGTCCCAGTACGAAAACGAAATCATCACCCCTCCCCCATTTCTCCTTCCCTCCTGGCCTATATTTATAACTTCCCTCCCTCATGTCAATCAACTCCTTTAATCCTCTCCACACCCCTGTAAGGCACAGGAGCTACCATTATCTCCACTTTCAGATGAGGAATTTGAGGCACAGAGAGGTTGACTTGTCCAAGGTCCTGTGGCTGGAGGTAGCAGGCCCAGACCATCTGGCTGCAGAGTCTGTACTCCTGGCACCCTTTATTCCCCCCACCCTCTCCCAACCATCCACGCTTTCCATTCATTTCTTCCCCCCTTCATTTCTTCACTCACCCATCCATCCAACACTCAACTCAAACCCCATGCTGGCCATGGGGACATGTATCAGGTGTATCGAGGCTGGGGAGGGGGGATTGGGACGGCGACACCCTGCTCCCAGAACAGGAACTGCCCATGACCACTCCCTTTGGGGCCGAGGCCAGTGGGAGAACTGGTTTCCAAGTGACAGCCCTGGAGAGCTCAGGGGGAAGCAGTAGAGGGAAGCCGGTGGCACCTGGCAGCTTCCTGTAGGGCGAGTCCTCAGCAAGGCACTCAGGATTCAGGGAGACCCTGGCAGCCCTGAACCCACGCCCCAAACCCTATCCTTCACAGCTGAGCACTGACCAGCCTTTCGGTCCTGGCTCTGCCACTGACCTACTCTGGGGCCCTGACGAGTGCCTTCCCCTTTGGGGGGCTCAGTTTCCTCATCTGTAAAATAAGGGCACTAGACCACTGGAGGTCACAAACTGGCAGCTCAAAGGCCAGACCCTGCCCATGGATATATTTTGCTTAAATATCTGAAGAGTGCTTTTTTTTTTTTAAAATAGACTCTTTGTTTTAGAACAGTTTTAGATTTACAAAAAATTTGCTAAGAATAGTACAGAGAGTTCCCACCTACCACACATCCCGTTCCCTTTATCATTAACAGCTTACATTACTATGGTGCATTTTTCACAATTAATGAATCAATACTGATATCCTAATATTAACTAACGTCCATACTTGATTCACATTTCTTTAGTTTTCACCTAAAGTCCTTTTTCTGTTCCAGGATCCCATCCAGGATAGCAGATTATATTTAGTCATCATGCTTCCTTAGGTGCCTCTTGGCTGTGATAGTTTTGCAGAATTTTTTAAAAAATTAAATTTGTATGCCTCAGAAGGAATGTTTGGGGTACTGGAAATATTCTGTATGTATTTTGATCAGGGTGGTGTAAATATGTGTAAAAATCATCAGATGGTACATTTGAGATGAGTGCCCTTTACCTGCTTTAATGTATGTGTGTCATGCCTCAACAAAAAAACAACTGAATGACTCTCTCCAATTTGCCACAGTCCCCAGCACTCCCTTGTTATCCCACTCAGAATCTATCCTTCTTTATTTCGTCTGCTTGGCATCTGTAGTTACCACATGGTATATAAATAAGTCTCTTCTAGTTTACTCATCTGTAAAATGGGTATCATGATATTTTCTACCTGATTAGGCTATGGTCAAGATGAATTGAAATAACACCTATAAAGTTCTTAGCACAGTGCCTGGTGCATAGTAAGTGCTCAATAAATGGGAATCATAATAATTATCATTGCTCATGTAACATTTATATTATTAAAACAAGAACATAACTCTTCTTTCTCCTTAAAGCAAACTCCATCCTCTCTCTCCTCTCCCTCCTCAGCCTCCTCTTGTGTCTCCGTCCCTCCCTGCGAGGGAAGGCCCAAGCTCAGATGGCTAGAAGGTGGAGAGACAGAGGCAAGCCTTCAGAGGTGCCCCAGATCAGCTAAGGAACCAGGAGACCCCTGAGGGTGACCCCAGATCTGTCCCCAACATCCAAGGAAACCTTGGTGGAAGTTGAGGTCCCAATCCTTCCCTTCCTAAGGAGCCTCTTGGAAAACAAGGAGTTCTGCCCTCAAAAGCTGTATCCTGCCCCCCTCAGGGGTCTCCCTGGCCAAGGATCCCTGGGTACAGCAGGAAGCTGTGGGCTTTTGGAGGGGCACTGAGGAAATCATGGGGAGAAGATAGCCTCCCCCAGCTCTCTGCTGGCCCAGCATCTTGGGGGATGCCAGCTTCCCCTGTGTGGTGCCCCCAAATCTGTGCCCAGAAGCAACGAGGTCAGTAAACGATAGGTCTCATATGCTTTAGGGTGACCTCTTGCAAGTGGAAACCAAGCTCTAGGCAGGATGTGCTGAGGGGCGGCGAAGACCAATGAGGTTCACTGAGATGGTGAGGGAAGCAGAAAGAACAGGGACGGGGGGTTAGGAGGTCGGGGCTGGACCCTGTCTTGCCCTCTGTCTTGATGTGTGACTGCTGGCAGGTCCCTTTCCCTCTCCGAGCCTCCCTTTCCTCAAAACATCATCATCAACAACGACAACAACAATAATAGTAACAATAGTGATGATGGTGGTGGTGATAGTGGCTCCCGATTTAAGTATGAAGTACAGGATAAACCTTTTATATGTGAGGCATGATTTCATCCTTGCAAGTATCCCATGAAGTAGATCCTATAATTATCTCCACTTCACATATGAAAAAATGGGGGTCAGAGGGTGAAGAACTTGTCTGAGGCTTCCAGCTGAAAAGTTTGCAGACACAGGGTTCAAACCCCGGTCTGTCTGATTTGAAGTCTGAGGCCATAACCTAGATCATCTCCTTTGCAGTTGCACCTGTGAAATAGGCAGATAGCCTAAAGAGTCTCTTAATTTTCCTTCCAGTGCTGATAAGGCACCCTCTGAAGGTGGGTCCCTTGTTCAGGGAGTAGCAGGGGGCAGTGGAGATGCTCAGAGCTACGGGGCTGCATCTACCATCTTCTTTGATCTTCATAACAGACTTAAGAAATAGGTCCCACTATCACCACTCCCATTTTACAGGGTGGGAAACTGAGGCACAGAGAGCAGAGGTAAATGTGCAAAGTCACACAGGGGTCTGGATTTGAACCTGGGCTATCTCACTCTCTCGCTCACGTTAGCAGCCCTCCGCAGGAAGGGTGCCCAGAGAGCTGAGTGAGGGCCAGAGACTGACCCCGTGGGGCTCCTCATCAACTTCCAAAGGGCGTGCCTGCCCTCCAGCCTCCCTCCTGGCCCAGCACTCACAGGCTTGCGGTCCCTCCCCTTGCACTAAGTTGCTTCCATCTCAGTGCCCCCCTTGCACGGGAGTCCCAGGCCCCCGAGGGGCCTAGCCAGTCCAGGGCTGCGGGCTGTGCCGGTGAACCACTCACCCATACCTGGGCTGGAGATAGTGGCGAATCCCCCGGTGTCCCCGCTGCATCCCAGGTCATGGACACAAACCCCCACTCTGACCTCTTGGCTTCAGCACCGACAGCGACGACAGAAGTCTGCAGCCTGTGGCTATACCCTGTGAGGTGGCCACGGTGCCTGGTCCAGCTGCCAGCAGGGCTGCCTCCCGCTCTGGTCTTGGGACCAGAGAGAGGGAGGCCAGGGTGGGGAGTGGCAGGGGAGCATGGCCGGCCTCCACAGCGCCTGTGCTCGGCAAAACAGTGCCACTGCCAAAAGCAGTGCGGGTGGTGGGCACTTCTCTGTGGCCCTGGCTTCCTCCTGGGCTACCGTTCACTTGAGGCTTCTGATCCTATCAGCGGTGCCCTGGCTCCAATCCTGGTTACCTGGAAGTCCTTTTGTTCTGAGGACTCCCTGTACAAGTCACTGGTATACAGTGGCCCTGGGAACATCGGAAAAGGGCAGCCACCACACGTGCATCTGGCCAGACCCGAGCATAGAGGCTTCCAATGAAGCAGCCACGTGAGTGTGAGCACTGGGAAGAGGCCAGGCCAGGGGCAGTGGGGAGGGCCTGGACCAAACAGCCTGGATCTCGCCTCCTCCAGGAAGCCTCTCTAGACTAAAGGGAAAAAAGGTGACGCAGTCCCCCACTCATCCTGTCTCGTGGCCCCATGACACTCCTTGCTTGTTCCCTTATAGCGTGCCCGATTCCCTTCTGTCCACTGACAGAGAACAGGAAGAAAACATGCCTGTTTCCTGTCGAACAGAGAGACAGACTTTCTCCAGCATCTCTGGAGAAGGAGCGCTTCCACACGAGGGACTTCCCAGCTCCTGTAATCTTCCCCTTTGCATGCTGACGTTTGTTTTATTTTAAACATTTCAGGTGTAAGGAACTCGCCCTTGACTATGTTTTTCCCTTTTACATGAATTGATATTTTGCTGATCACAATGGCTCCTATTTGACAAACAGTAGAACATCTATGTCGCAAACATATTATTTCGTCAACCTAGCGATTTCCTTCGCTTCTCAGCCTTTTGCTTTTTAAAAGGCAGTTTAAGTCACACAGGTACTAGATGAACACCTTCCTGTTGAACAAAGTCGGTTCAGGGACCACAGTGCTGGCAGTTCGCCTGGGGTGGCTCCTGGGTGGTGATGTGTTTCCCTCTGCTGCCCCTTCCCTAAGTAGCCCGACTGCTGCACGTGTCTGGCCTGTGCATCTTATTTTCCTGACTGTTTTGTCTCTTGGCTGCAGCACTGCATGCTCTTCCAGTAGAAAAACTCCCTCCCCTGCCACCTCATAACTTGTACCCGTGGCCTCCTTGCGCTTCCCCTCCTCAACAAGTGCTCAGCACCCACTGTGGGTCAGGGACTAGGGAGACAGGGGTAAGAGGACTTGGATTCTGCTCAAGGAGGGCGAAAGGATCAGGAAGACTCTGACGTTGATCCATGTGCTCAGAGAGGTTAGATCATTTCCTCTGGGTCACACAGCCAGGAGGGAATATAGGGCATGAAGGTCAGACCTCTTTGAGTTAAGGTCCAAGCAAGCTCCTTCCACTGCCCCACTCCTCCTAGGGAGTTAGGATCTAGTGAGAGAGATGTAACTGAACAGCCAAGTAAAACACAATAGGGTACATTCTACAACAGAGACCTATCTGAAGAGCTGCAGGGACAGACGGTGAGTGGTTAACTTTCATGGGGATGGAAGTCCTGTTGGGGATGTTTCAGGGGAGGTGAAACCTGAACAGGGTCTTCAATTAAGCTAAAGAAATCAGATAACTCATGTGGTTAAAATTGTGTGTAAAGTAAAAGTCATAATGCCCTGAGTAAGGAGCACTGGGTTTATATATGCATAAAATGCCTGCGCACAAGGTGTGTGAACTGGGTACCATCTCTGCTCTTGGTCACACAACAGGTAGTGAGGTCCCTGTCCCTGGAGGTAACCAGCAAGAAATTAAAAAGTTACCAGTCATTGGGTGGGGTTGTTGAGGAGTTCTTTGGTTCCTTCTAACAATAAGATGCTACAAGTTTTTATTGTTCTTCCCTAGTGAAGGGAAGGCAGGTCCCTTCTTAGTTCTCCCACTGATCCTGGGGAGGGGGCACCCTCGACCCCAGGCAGGCCAAGGCTGAGAGTGAGGCCTGAGGGAGCTCAGGAATGCCTGGGACCCCAGTGGCCTTCGACCCCATTGGACTCTGATGCAGCAAATAGTTTTGAGCAATTACTTACCAGGCCCTTGCATATTGGTTACCTCAGTAGCCCCCATGCCAGCCCCTGAGGCAGGGGGTGCTGTGCCCACTCTACAGACAGGCAAATTGAGGCACAAAGAGGAAAGGGCCCCACACTGAGTGGTCTTTCCACACTGTCTGGTCTTTCCAAGCCTGAGCACAGTGCTTCTGCTACTGCAGCTGCCAGCACCCAGAGAAGATAGACCAAGTGAAAGGAAAGACCCGGAGGGCAGGACCCCTCCCAGGCCGGGCCCAGGGGATTGTGCTCTTGGCATCTGAGGTTGGGCATCTGCCCTGTCTGCATGATGCCAGGGGCCCAGCAAAGGGGGGCAAGCCTGCCATGGAATCAGCTGGTGGGGTTGGGGGCGTGGGGGAGGGAGTAGGCTGGGGTGGGCATGTGGCCTAAAGGAGCGCCTTTGGTCCTCATGACAACACTGTGACCTGTTTCTAGATCAGCCAGCTAAGGCCCAGAGAGGGGAGGTCACTTGCTCAAGGTCACCCAGCAGGGCCAGGTATGAACCCAACGTCCATGCTCTCTCTACCACGCCACGTGCCCACTCTACTTCCTACATATTTTCTTGTTTCATTCTCACCTGGTGCAGTGCGGTGAGCAGAATTCCCCCAGAGACAGTGAAAAGGCACCAACAGTACCATCTCAAGGCTCAGGGTCAGACCTCACTCCACAGCAAGAGTCGCAGAGAAAGGCTGACTTGAATGCAGCCCATCCCTAGCCTTCCTGCCGACAAGCCCAGCATGAGTGCACTAGTGGCTTCTGTTATGCATCTTCTTCTACTGCAGCTCCACTCTGAGAACAGAAATGTCCCTGGGACATTTACCTCCCTCCCCCAGAAGGGGTAAAACATTCTGCCCCCTGGACTTCAGTCTGGGTGAGCGGATCCCGTAATACATTCAGCTGCACAACTACTTGTCGGGTGCCGAGCACAGGACATGGCATGTGCAAGGCACTGGGCGGTGTCCCCATGAAGATGCTTTTGCCTCCAGCATGCCAGAGGTGGCCTGGGTACCTGGAGATGGGTAGGGAGCATCTGACTGGCATTCTCAGAGCCTTTGAGATGGGCAAGAAAAGAATGGGGTATGAGAATTTAGGGCACCTTGTGAGGCACAAGCTCAGACCTCTGGCTGGCTGCATGAGGTCAGAGCCTCCAGGAGCCTCGCCACGGTCACCCTGAGCCACCAGGCCTGTGAGCAGTGGGGAGCAGTCGCCCCAGCTCACTCAGCAAGCTCCTGGCAGAGCAGGCCTATGGGCTGGGAGGTTTCTTCAGCCCGGCCAGACGCTGGACTCCCTGGAGGGCACCCCAAGAGCCACATGGAGCTCGCCAGAGCCTGTTTGGTCCAACAGCCTTGCTTGCAGGGGAGGAAACTGAAGCCCAGAGAGAGAAGAGGGAGCATGCCGACTGGGTGCCCAGCACTGCACAAGCCCTTTAAAGATGTCCCTCACTCTACTCGTGAGGTAGGAACCATCTCCACTTTGTACATGGGAAACTGAGACTGGAAAAGTGCAAGATTCACCTGGGATCACAGAGCTCAGACTGGCAGCGTTGGGACTCGACCCAGCACCCAGGCCTGCTTGTGCCTAGTCCAGGGCACTCCTACCCAGTCACGGCGCCTTTGGAAACGGATTCCTGGCTCTCAGTTCAAGTGAAGTGGGAACCTCCAATATTCAAGGTGGGGGAGCTTATTTTAAGAATGGAGATCAGGCAAGAAGGTGGGGTCTACTACTGACCCCTCACTCTCCAGGGACCCGGGCTGGGGGTGCCATGGGGATGATGGGCTCGGGGTTCCCCTGCACTTCCTGTGTAGACAGAGGCCCAGGAGTAGGTCTCATCCCAGAATGACAGTTGAGTGACTGATGAGTTATCTGACCACAGAAAGAGCAGGTGAGGGTTCTCTTGTGGTCCTGGGAGCACTCATGTCCACCTGCAAGGAGACAAAGGCTTCCTTCCCGGGAAGGAGGCCTCTTCCCCTCACCTCTTGAAGATCATTGCTGGGAAGGACCCTGGTGGCCCCAGCACCCACCTGCCCAACAACAGCCAGGTGCACTCCTATCTGTCCTGTGCCTTCCCCTGTGACCGCATCAACAGCTGGGACCATGGCTTCCCATGTTCCTGGAGTCCAGTTCACAGTCAGGGCTGACCAAGGGCTTGGGTTCAAACCCACTTGCTCTTCATATCAGATAATAGCTGAGAGAGCCAGACTGGGGTTCGCTAAGGCCAAGTGTTCATGAGGGATCTACTGGAAGCTAAGGAGTCAGTGATGCTGAGGACACTGTTCTTTTAGAAAATGATGTAAAATATTCTTTGAGCCTATTTCAGAAATGTGAATGAACCTGGAGCCCATTCAGAATCAGCTTCCAACAATTAGGAGGGTGTTGTGTGTCCCCCAAAAGGGATGTTGAAGTCCTAACTCCCCATACCTGTGAATATGGCCTTATTTGGAAATAGGGTCTTTTCAGAGGTAAGCAAGTTAAGAGAGGGTTATTAGGGTGAACTCTGCCCCTACAGGACTGGTGTCCTTATAAAGGGGAAATTTGGACACAGAGATAGACAAGCAGAGAGGGAAGATGATGTGAAGGTGGGGATGGGGTAATGCATCCACAAGCCAAGGATCACCAAGGACCATGAACCTTCCAGCCACTAGAAGCTGCAGGGGAGGCCTGGAACAGACTCTCCCTCACGGCCCTCAAAAGGAATCAACCCCGTGAGGCCAGCCTTCCAGTCTCCAGATCTGTGAGACACTGAACGTCTGCTAATTTAAGCCACCCAGCTCGTGGTGCTTTGTCACAAAAGCCCCAGCAAACTAACACAGGTGGCAAAGTGTTCCCAGTGTTTGTACGGTTCGGAGAAACTGATATGGTTCCAGTGGGAAGGGGCCCCGGGTCCTCACACCTGAGGCAACCGTTCCCACTGGGGTCACCGGGGGGCAGAGACCCACTGAGCAGCAGGTGACATTCCATGCCCTGAGATGTCCTCTCCCACTTAATCCTTCCAACGGTCTCAAGAGGGAGGGCTTCTCACTCCCATTTTAAAGACATAAAACTGCAGTGGCAGTAATTTAAACGCCTTGCCAAGGATTGCACGGTCAGGACCTGAAACCGGCAGGAGAGCCGTGGAGCTTGGTCGTCTGCCGCGCCCACCTCCCCATACAGAACCTGTTTTGAGGAGTTTCCGGGGCTTGGGGTGCATTGCCCAAGCCTCTCTGCTCCATCCCTGGTATTGCAGACTCTTGGGCAGACTGGCCAGGGCATGGGCCCACGTTTTTCTCTGTTCTCTCACTGAGGAGAGCAGGATGCAAGGAAAGGATGAGATGTTGACGAATCCGCAAATACTTTAAAAGCCCTTATGTGTGCAAGTTTTCACCTTTCGCACAGCACTTTCGCACGCGTCGTTCCCCGGCTCCAGCACCGCCCCTCAGATGGGAATTACCGTCCACCTCTGAAGGCCCTCTGCTTTGGCCACTGAGGAGCCAGCAGGCTCTGTGGGGGACAGTTCAGCCCTTCGTGGTCTCCCACAGGCTCCCGGAGGGCCTGCCCCACCCGCAGGCCTGGGGCTTGGGCCCAGCCCAGGCCTGGCCCCAGACTTGGAAATGCAGATGGCACCAAGTCAGATCGTAGGTGGTCCACTTCCCCCAACTTACACTGCATTTTGCTAAAAGCCTGGACTCTGGAGCCAGAACTCCCGGTTTCAAATCCTGGCTAGGGTAAGCTCCATGCTTCAGTTTCTCCTTCTGTAAAATGGGGATAATGGTCGTGCCTGCCTCATGGGCTGTTGTGAGGGCTAAATGATTAGTGTTTTTTTAAAGCGCTTAGAGTAGGGCCTGGCACATAGCCAGCGCCATAGTTAAGTGACTGCTCTCATTATTGCTGTTGCTGTTTTTGTTATCTGTTCATTCAACCAGCATGGACTGAGGGCCGTACGCGTGGAGTCAGATGGATGAGGTTCAAATCCCACCTTTACTACTAACTCGCTGAGCAACCCTGGGCATTTCACTTCACCACTCTGTGCCTTGGTCCCCTCCCTCTTCTGTGAAATGGAGATAATGAACGTACACATATCACAGGCTGGTGGTGAGGCTGAGGGGCTCGGCCCAATGTCTGGCTCACAGCCAGTAAGTGCTTAGTAAATCCTAGGTACTATTATTACCATCAATATCAGAGTTACTGTGATTCCTGCCGGCTCAGGCCAGGCCCTCCACAGCTGCCCTGGGAGAAACTCTCGCCATCACCTTGGACAGATCCATTAGCGTTTGGGGCCCGGCCAGCCCCTCCTGTGCCTTCCCTGGAGTCTCCCTGCCCACCCCCAGCACTCCAGCCCTAGAACCTCGACCCAGCCCTTCCCTGCATGCCTGCCACCCCCCAGTCCTCTCCCAGCTGCAGACGGATGTTTTCCTAACATTCATCAGATTGCTAGAGCCCTCCAACAGCTTTGCCGCTGCACACAGACTGCAATTCCAACTCCTCATGGGGGCCCTCTCGGTCCGGCCCCAACAATCCTGGCAGAGGGGTAACCCTCTGCCTGCGTTGCCTACGTGGGGCCCTCACTCACCCCTCCCCAGCCCACTGCCTTCCTCGCTCTCCTCAACCCCACCAGGGCCACTTGCTCCTTGCCCCCGTCCCCATCCGCCTGGAATGCTCTCCCCACCACCCTGACCTCTGCATGGCTGGCCGCTTCTCCCATCGGAACCTCTGGTCAGAAGTCCCCTCCTCAGAGACTGCCCGCCGTTCCCCACCTTGCATCCCTGTTTTGTTTTCTTCACAGTGCTTACCATGCCCGGAAGCCATCTTCTACATTTATTTGGTCACCTGTATGAGGACCGGGTCTCATGTGCTTCATACTCAAAGGCACCCCAGGGGTGAATCAGAGTGTAACAGAGACTGCACATAGAGGATGCTCAGTAAACACTCATAAACAGATAAACAGGTGGCCAAGCCCTGGCTCCAAGCATCCTTTAGGGAAGAGCTAATGCACCTTTGTTGTTATATAATAAAAGAGGTGGAACCCCAATGGTGAAAATTCCACTACGTTTTTGCCAACCATAAGCCTGGGAAGCCTTTCAACCCCCCTTGGGAGGAGGAGGGGGGTGTCACCTCTTTTTCCCGTAATGGCTCATAGATGGCTCTCCTCAACCTCCTTCCCCACCCACGCCTGTCAAAAGCTGCTGGGTTTAGACGCCGGTGTTTCTGTTCCAAATTATCGATTGTTTAATATTCAAGAGATGCCATTAAATAAATATGTGCACAATTACGTAATGTGTTTGGAAACAATCTGGTTAGTCCCAAAGTGCTTGGGCAAGAAACAAAACTTCAGCATGGTAAGAGATCTGGGTGATCTCTGAGGGCTGAGGAGAGGCACGCAGCTGGTCTGCCTGTCTGCTTCCTCCCCTATTTGGGTCTGGAGTCACTCATCTTCCTTGATGCCGGCAGGGTAGGGTAATAGAAAGTGAGCTCAGAATCTCTGAGTTGCACCCTGGCTCTCCCAGCTCCTGGCTGAAAGTTACTTCTCTCTGGGTCTCAGTGTTCTCACCTGTGAAAGGGCTGACGACACCTTCTGGGAAGGTCAGATGAAATCCTGACTCTGAGCTCTAGCTCAGAGGCTGTTCTTTCGGAAGGTAAGTTGCTTCTGATGCTCAAAGATGAGCAGTGTGACCTCTGTTCCCTGACAGGGGTGGGTCTGGGGGAGCAGGCATGGACTCTGAGGTTCTTAGATATATAACGCAGGGCGGATCGAGCAAGGCAATAACAGAGGCCCAAAGAAAGGGCTTTGGGAGAACAGAGGAAGATGTGGTTAATCCCAGCTAGGAGCCAGAGAAATCTCACAGAGCTGCAATATGGGCTGGCTCTGGAAGGCTAAGCGGCATTTGACCCCGGAGAGAGGGCTGTCCCATTTAACTAACATGCACTAGGCAACCAGCATGTATTGAGCACCTACTATGTTCCAGCTACTCTTCTAAGCACTTTACATGGATTATCTTTGCTTGACCTTGACAAGAGGGAGATGCTGCTGCCACCCCATTTTACTGACGAGGGACCTGAGACTCAGTTCAGTGTGTGCAGTGATGCTGCCTTCCTTCTACGCTTCCTAGCTGTGCTCCCTATTCCAACGCAAAGACACCTGGGGGCATTTCCCCACACCTGCACAATGGTGCATAAATAATTCAAGTGTCCCCGCTAGAATGGCAGAAGGAAGGCAGCTGCTGTCAAACACTGTTTTCCTGCTTATCAGACCCTCCATCAGCACCCCCTGCAAGGCTGCTCTCTTCCCAGATCTTCCCCATCTCCAGCTCCAGCAAAACCCCAGTCTCCAACTCACCCCTCCACGTCTTCTGGTTAAATGAAAGGCGTCAGGATTTGGAAAATAGGGCCCATGTCTTGCCGGCTCTGGGGACTGGGTGACGAAGTTCAGCTCTGGAAAAGGGGAGATGGCATTGGTTAGGGGTGGGTGATCCAATGGGGACTCAAGTCAGCAAGGAGTAGGAAGGGAACAGCGGTGTGGAGCGTCCCCTGTGTGCCGGCACTGGGCTAGTGCCAGGGTCAGGTGGGGTGGAGATGGAAGAGAAGCAGGGGAACGCTGCCCCTGCCTTCCCCATCAAGACCTGCCTGGGTGGGCCTCACCCCTCCCAGGCCCCGTCTCAGGGGAGCTAGTCTACTGCCAGCAGGGTGTCAAGGTGGGGTCTCCCTGTCCTCTGTCTGCTGTCTGGTGTGGCCTGCAAGGGCAGAGGGAGTGAGGCAGGGTGGTCATGGGCATGTGCTCTGGAGAGACAGAGGCCCTGGGGCTCGTGGCTGGACCTTTCCAAGCCTCTGTCTCCCCATCTGCAGGACAGGATAATAATATCTATTTTTACATTCACTTGTGTGTATGTGCGTGTGTGTGTGTGCAGTTTTATCATGTGTGTAGTGTTATGTAGCCACAATCACAATCAAGATACAGAACTTTTTGTCACCATAAGCTTCCTTGGACCGTCCCATTATAGTCACCACCTCCCCCCACCGCGCCTGCATCCCTAACTCCTGGCTATCCCTAACTCCTGGCTATCATGAATCTGTTCTCTAATAATGTTGCTTTTTTAATGATATCTATAAATGGAATCATGCTATGTGTGACCTTCTGGGACGGGCTTTTTTCACTCAGCACAGTTCAGTGGAGGTTCATCAGGTTGTTGTGTGTACAGGCAGTTCAATCCTTTTTATGGGTGTGTACCACTCCATGATGTGGGTGGACCGTAGGTAGCTTAATCATCTATTAAAGGACATCTGGGTTATCTCCAATTTTTGGCAATTATTAGTAAAGCTACTATAACCTTGTGTACAGGGTTTTTGTGTGAACATAAGTTTACATTTATTTGGGATAAATGCACAATAGGACAATTATTGGGTCACATGGTAGTTGTATATTTAGTTTTTTGTTTTTTTTTTTTTACAGAAACTTCCAAATGGTTTCATAGTACCATTTTACATTCCTGCCTATGATGTATGAGTGAACCAGTTTTTCTGCATCCTCACCAGCATTTGGTGTTATTTTTTATTTTAGCTGTTCTGACAGGTGTGTAATTGTATCTCACTGTGGTTTTAACTTGCCTATCTTTAATGACTGATGATGTTGAACAGCTTTTCATGTGCTTATTTGCCATCTGTATATTCTCTTCATAGAAATTTCTCTTCATGATTTTTGTCCATTTTCTAATTAGATTGTTTGATTTCTTTTTATGGTTGAGTTTGGAGAGTTTTTTATACATATCAGATACCAGTACTTTGTCAGATTTTGTGGTTTGCAAATATTTTCTCCCAGTTGGTAGCTTGTCTTCATCTTTTTAACAGGGTTTTTTTGTTTGTTTGTTTTTGTGGATCATGAGCTTTTAACTTTGGTGAAGTCCAATTTATCATTTTTTTTCTTTTATGTATCATGCTTTGGTGTCAAGCTTAAGAACTCTTTGCCTAGCCCTAGATCCCGGAGATTTTCCTCTTACATTTTTCCCCTAAAAGTTTTATAGTTTTACATTTTATAGTTAAGATCATGATCCATTTTGAATTAATTTTTGTATAAGGCATAAGACTTAGATAGGTTTTTGTTGTTTGTTTTGTTTATGGATGTCCTATTGCTTCAGCACTATTTATTGAAAAGGTTATCATCTTTCCTCCACTGAACTGCCTTTGTACCTTGGTCAAAAGTCATTTGGGCTTATTTGTGTGGGTGTACTTCTGGGTCCTTTATTCCACCCCATTGCTCTATGTGTCATCTCTCTGTTGATACCACAAAGTCTTGATTTCTATATAATAAATCTTAAAATCAGGTAGACTGACTCTTCTTACTTATTCTTTTTCAAGACCGTTTCAGCTATTCTAGCTCCTTTGCTGTTCCATATAAATTTTAGAATAATCTTTTCTACATCTACAAAAATTTTGGGGGATCTTGGTAGGAATTGCAGAGAACTGACATCTTTACATGGTGAGTCTTCCAATCCATGAACATATATGTTGCTTCATTTATTTAGATATGTAAAAAATTTTTTTCATCATTTTTTTTGTAGTTTTCAGCATACAAACCTCGTACATGTCTTGTTAAATTTACACCTAAGTATTTCATTTTTTGAGTGATTGTAAATGGTGCTGCATTTTTAATTATTGTGCCCACATGTTCATTGCTAGTATACAGAAATACAATAGATTTTTGTATGTTTATCTTGTACCCTATGACCTTCCTGAAATCACTTATTACTTCTAGGAGGTTTTTTTCTCTTTAATAGATTCTTTTGGATTTTTCATGTAGACGATGAAGTTAGCTGCAAATACAGACAGTTTATTTCTTCCTTTCCAATCCGTACTCCTTTTCTTGTCTTGTTGCATTGGCTAGAACTTCCAGCACGATTTGAATATAAGTGGTGAGAGCTAACATCTTGCCATATTCCAAATTTTAGGAGAAACCATTCAGTCTTTAACCATTAAGATAATATTACCTGTAGTTTTTTGTAGATGTTCTTTATCAAGTTGAACGAATTCCCCTCTATTCCTATGTTTCTGAACATCATACCATGAATGGTTGTTGAATTTTATCAGATGTTTTTCCCGCATTGATGGATTTATCATGTGATTTTTCTTTAGACCATTAACATGGTGAATTATACTAACTGATTTTTAAATGTTGAACCAACCTTGCATTCCTGGAATAAAACCTATTTGGTCATGATGCATAATTGCTTTTACACATTGCTGAATTTTATTTCCTAATGTTTTATTAAAGATTTTCACATTATATTGATGAGGGATGTTGGCCTGTAGTTTTTCTTTTTGGTATTGTCTTTGTCTGGTTTTGATATCAGGGTCATTCTAGCTTCATAAGATAAATTGGAAAGTGTTCCTTCCTCTTCTGCTTACTGGAGAACATTGTGTAGAGTTGGTGTTAATTTTTTAAGCATTTGGTAAAATTCTCCAGTGAAACTATCTGGTCCAGGGATTTCTTTTTAGGGTATTTAAAAATTAAAAATTAGGGCTTCCCTGGTGGTGCAGTGGTTGAGAGTCCGCCTGCTGATGCAGGGGACACGGGTTCGTGCCCCGGTCCGGGAGGATCCCACATGCCGCGGAGCGGCTAGGCCCGTGAGCCGTGGCCGCTGGGCCTGCGCATCCAGAGGCTGTGCTCCACAACGGGAGAGGCCACAACAGTGAGAGGCCCGCGTACCGCAAAAAAAAAAAAATAATAAAATAAATAAAAATTAAAATTCCTCAATAATTATAGTGCTATTCAAATTATCTATTTCATGTGGGTGAACTGTAGTAGTTTGCATTTTTTGAGGAACTGGTCCATTTCATTTAGGTTGTCAAATTTATGTGCGTAGAGTTATTCATAGTATTCCCTTACCATCCAATTGTGTACTTGCGAGGTCTATAGTGATATCACATTTCATTTCTAATTTTGGTAATTTCTCTCTTTCCTTCTCTTTCTCTCTCCCTGTTAGTCTTGCTAAAGTTTTGTCAATGTTGTTGATATTTTCAAAGACTCAGCTCTTTGTTCCACTGCTTCTTCTCTATTCATTTTCTGTTCTCAATTTTATTGATTTCTGCTCTTTATTATTTCCTTCCTCCTGCTTGATTTGGGTTTATTTGGCTCTTCCTTTTTTATTTTGTCAAGATGGAGCTTAGATTATTGATTTGAGGCTTTTCTCTTTGCTAATTATGCATTTAGTACTATAAATTTCTGTCTCAGCGCTGCTTTAGGTATGTCACACACATTCTGATATGTTGTATTTTTATTTCAATTCAGTTCAATATATTTAAAAATTTTTCATTTAGACTTTATCATTGACCCATGGATTATTTAGATGTGTATTATTTAGCTTCCAAGTGGCTGGAGATTTCTCTGTTATCTTTCTGTTATTGATTTCTTGTTCGATTTTACTGTAATTGGAGAACACATTCTCTTTGATTTAAATTCTAATTTTGCTGAAGTTTATTTTATGTCCCAGAATATGGTCTATCATGGTGTATGTTCTCTGGACACTTGAAAAGAATGTGTTCTATAAATGTTGATTTGATCCTGTTGGTTTACGGTGTTGTTGAGTTCTTCTATATCCTTGTTCTGATATTCTGTCTAATTGCTCTATCAATTATTGAGAGAGGGGTGTTGAAGTCTCCAACTATAATTGTGGCCAGTTCCATCACTGTTTGCTTCACATATTTTATAGCTCTGTTGTTTGGTGCATATACATTTAGGATTGCTATATCTTCTTGGTGGCTTGACTCTTTTACCATTATATAATATTCCTTTCTTACTCTAGTACTTTTCTTTGCTCTGAAGTCTACTTTTTCTGATATTAATATAGCTACTCCTATTTTCTTTTGATTAATGTTGGTATGATATACATTTTGTCTATTCTTTTACTTTCAGCCTGCCTGTTTTATTATATTTGAAGTGAGTTTCTTGTAGATAGTGTATAGTCAGGTCATGTTTTTCAAGCCACTCTGTCAATATCAGTCTTTTAATTGGTGTATTTAAACCATTTACATTTAATGTAATTATTGATATGTTAAAGTTTAAGTCTGCAATTTTAATTTTTGTTTGCTACTTGTTCTTTCTACATCACTTAAAACTACATCAGAAAGTGTTATAATTTTTGCTTCAATTGTCAAATATAATTTGGAAAACTCAAGAAGAGAAAGAAAGGGTCAATTGCATTTACCCATATTGTTGCTTACCATATTTTTTTTTCCTTCCTGATGTTCCAAGATTCATTTTTTATTGTTTATTTTCTGTTTAGAAAACTTCTTTTAGCATTCTTTTAGGGTAGGTATTCTGGCAACAAATTCTCTCAGTTTTTCTTCATCTGAGACTGTCTTGATTTCCCCTTCATTCTTGAAGAATATTTTTGCTGGATATAGAATTCTGAGTTGACAGTTCTTTCCTTTCAGCATTTGAAAAATGTTGTGCCACTTCCTTCTGGCCTCCATGGTTTCCAATGAGAAATTCACTGTCACTTGAATTGTTTCCCCCTTATAGATGAGGTGTCATTTCTCTCTCACTGCTTTCAAGACTTCTGTTTTGTTTTTAGTTTTCAGAAGTTTACCTATTTTTTACCTTGGTGTGGATTTTGTTGAGTTTATTCTCTTTGGAATTTTGCTCAGCTTCACGAATCTGTAGGTTTATGTTATTTGCCAAATTTGGGAAGTTTTCAGCCACTATTTCTTCAAGTATTTTTTCAGTTTCACTTCCTTTCTTATCTCCTTCCAGGAGTCCAGTGACATAAACATGAGATCTTTTGTTACAATCTCACAGGTCCCTGAGGCTGTGTTGACTTATTTATCTTGTGTCTATTTTCTCTTGGTTATTCAGATCAGGTAATTTCTATTGTCCTATATTCCAGTTCAGTGATTCTTTCCTCTGTCCCCTCTGGCCTGCAGTAAAGCACATCCATTGAATTTTTCTTTAAAATTTCAGTTATCATATATTCAGTCTAAAATTTCTATTTGGTTCTTCTCTATGCTTCTGTTTCTTTGCTGACACACTCTATTTTTTTTATTTGTTTCAAGTGTGTTCATAGCTGTTTCTTGGAGCATTTTTATGATGGCTGCTTTAAAATCTTTGTCAGATAATTTCAACATCTCTATCATCTTGGCGTTGGCTTCTATTGATCGCCTTTTTTCATTCAGTTTGAGATCTTCCTAGTTCTTGTTATACGTGAATTTCTACAGAAACTTGGGCATTTGGGGTAGTATGTTATGAGACTCTGGATCTCATTTAAACCTTCTGTTTCAGCTGGCTTCCTCTGACACTACTCCAGCAGAGAAAGGGGGTTGGTTGGGAAATCCAGCTCCCCATCAGGCTCCCACTGATACCTCCATGGCTGGGAGGTACAGGAGTGCCTTGTTATTGCTCCCAGTGTGGTCTCTCCACTATCATGACAGGGACGGGGTGAGGTCTTGTCACCACCCAGTGGGGAATGAAAATCCTGGCTCCCTACTTGGCCTTCTCTGACACCACTCCCGTGGGGGACTTGGGATGCTTCATTACAGTCTTGTGAAGGGGGAAATCTAATCTCCCCACTGGATCTTTGCTGGTGGGGGTGGAGCCACAATGTTTTCTATGGTGTTTAGTTAGAGGAGAGCAGTTTTGGCCTAAAAGTGTCTGTTCTGCTAGACTGCCCCTTTCCTGCTTCTTTAGCTAGAGAGACCAGGTTTCTGTTGGGGCATTTTTTTGCCTGCCCATTGGCATTTCCTCATTTCTGGCTTCTTCAGCTCCAACTCTGGGCTATACGAGGCAAAAAGAAAACTCACCAGGAACTCACTGCTATGCTGTTTCTTGGGTGGCCAGGTCCCAAGAAGCAGGTCTATCTTCTCTCTATCTTTTAGAATTTTCTTATGTTTATTTTATATAGAATGTCTAGGGTTCTCAGTTGCACCTAGGGACAAGTACCTTTACTCCACCATCCCGGAAGCGGGAGCCCACCTGAAGCCCTCTTAACATGTGCTTTCCAGCTCCCTGGAGTTTTCCAGAATCACCTGTATCTTCTTAACACAGCTAAACAAATCAGATTTGCTAAGATGCCTGTCATTTCCCACGGGCTCCCAGCTTTCTACCTGACCCAGGTGAATGCCTACCTGTCCAGCCAAGGACCAGAAGAACTCCGGGCTTTTAGGAGGCCTTTTCCTTTTAAAGCTGTAGGTGGTAATGGGTGACCTGGAGCAGAGCCCCAGGGATGCCGATTTGTTAAAACTAGAAATCCTGTTGGGCATCTCTTTCAGGGTCTCTAGGTCTAACCTTCTGAGGTCTCTTCAGGGGAATACAGGGATCTGGGCAGTGTCGCTAATCAAAAATGGCTTAAGGGCTTCCCTGGTGGCGCAGTGGTTGAGAGTCCACCTGCTGATGCAGGGTACATGGGTTTGTGCCCCGGTCCGGGAAGATCCCACATGCCGCAGAGCGGCTAGGCCCGTGAGCCATGGCCGCTGAGCCTGAGCATCCGGAGCCTGTGCTCCGCAACGGGAGAGACCACAACAGTGAGAGGCCCACGTACCGTAAAAAAAAAAAAAAAAAAGGCTTAAGCCAGGGTGTGAAAGTTCATAACTTTGCCTCATTCCCCACCACAGCTGGTTCCTCTTGCCTGGGCTGTGCATTACCTTTCACAAAAGGCTCTCAAGTCTGTACCTTATTTCCTTCCCTCCCCAGCTCTGGGAGGCAGGAAGCTCCCACCACCCTTTATGTGTAAAGTGCCTGGCTTCTAGAGGTCAGTGAGCTATCCAAGGCCACTTAGTTCCACACTGGCAGAGCTAGAATCACACCCAGGTCTTGTCACTCTGGCACCAAGGTCATTTTCGAGGCCTCAAATCATCTATTTTTTATCTAGGTCAAAATGGTTCTCAAAGTGTGGTCCACATGCCCGTGAGGGTTCCCAAAATGCTTACATGGGGGGCTGAGAGATCGAAACCATCTTCCTAATAACCTTTAGATGTTATTTACCACCTTCACCTGTTGATATTTGCACTGCTGGTGCAAAAACTGCTGGTGCCCTAGCATGAATCAAGGGAGTGGCACCAAATTGTACTAGTCGTCATCCTATTCTTCATCACCACACGCAGGCGGTAAAAAATGCCAGCTTCACTAAGGAATGTCCCGGACGAAGCAGTAAAAATGATTAATTTTATTAACTCTCAACATGGGAACACGGAATGGGAAATATATGCATCAAGCATTCTGCTGTAACCCAAGTATGATGGGTGTTGGAGGAGAGGTTCTCCTATGAGCATTGAGCTGTGAGCTGAACTTGCCTCTGTTTTCATTTTTACATAAAAGAACAACTGACAGACACACAATAGTTATTCAGACTGGGGTATCTGGCAGACGTTTTCTCAAAAATGAACAGAGTGAGCCTATCATTTCAAGGAAAACAACTGACAGTATTTGTTGCCAATGATAAGATTTGAGCTTCCAAAGTGAAAATAAGAATTTTGGAAGACTTGTATGTGCCATCATGAACTAGACAGTTCCCAATACTTAGAGATGTTCCTGATGAGGTCAGTGCTAAGATAACAAATGTGACATTTTATGATATTGTATAATGAAATATGCAAACATTTAAAAGATCTGCATAACTCAATGAGCCAATATTTTCTAAATGACCAGTGCAGGATGTTGCAAAACCATGCATAGGTAAAAACATTTATCAAAGTGAAAGAAAAAAATGGATTATAATGTACAATATGAAAAGTTCATTGTCATGGCTTCAGATTCTTCATTGCAACTAATTTTTAAAATGCTGTCTGTTCTGGGCTGAATTGTGTCCCTCCCAAAGTTCATATCTTGAAGTCTTAACCTCCCAGTACCTCAGAATGTGACTGTACTTGGAGATAGGGCCTTTTAAAGAGGGGATTAAGTTAAAATGAGGACATTAAATGGGCCCTAATCCAAACTGACTAGTGTCTTTATAAGAAAAGGGAATTTGGACACACAGAGAGAGACCAAGGATGGGCACACAAGAGGAAGGACCCTGTGAGGATATAGCGAGAAAACAGCCATCTGCAAGCCAAGGATATAGAGGCCAGCGTGCCTTGATCTTGGACTTCTAAGTGCCACAACTATGACAAAATACATTTCTGTTGTTGAAGTCATTCAGTGTGTGGTATTTTGTTATGGCAGCCCTGTAACCGAGCAGGACTCTGTGGGGCCTTCTTGCGGACAGACTCCCCCACCATGTCCCCCCACCATGTCCCCCCACCTCTTGTTTATAAAAAAGTTTTAGCTTCTTAGGCCTTCTCTGAGTTCCAAAGAGCAAATTTAATCAGAGAAGTGAGAAAATGCAGAAACAAAGGAAAACAGTCAAGCAAGACAAAATAATAATAGCTTAGCCATAAAACAAAGTCAAGGACCTTTAGTTCTTCTTCAAGGGCTCTAGGTAATCTCTTGAGCCATATCCTTGAGTTGTTTTGTGGATACTAAAATCCCCTCCAGGTAGAAGAAGCTAACTGAATGCTGACCACCACCATGTAGACCCCAGACCGGTTGAAACCAGAAGGATGATGATGTTAACTCCTGAAAAGCCACCCTATTACCTCACTACCAGCCAATCAGAAGAATGTCCACATGCTGATCAAGTACCCTACAACCCTCACCCCTAATGTTGCCTTTCAAAACCCTTCCCCAAGAGCCATTGAGGAGCTCAGGTCTTTTGAACACGAGCTGCCCATTCTCCTTGTTTGGCCCCATGTTGGGTGCCTTGCAGTAAATGCTATACTTGCCTTTACCACAACCTGGTGTCAACAGATTGGCCTTATGTGCACGGATGAGTGGGTCTAAGTTTGGCTGAATAACAGCCCTAGCAAACTAATACGCTATCACTTGTTGAGTTTGGGTGTAGTATCAAAGAAGGATATCAACAATTATCTGAACGGCTATTAGAATCCTCCTCCCTTTCCCACAACATATCTCTGTGAGGCTGGAATTTCTTCAAACACAGTAACCCAAACATCATATGGCAACAGATTGAATGCTGAAGCAGATGAGAATCCAGCTGTCTTCAATTAAGTCATTAAAAAGACTTGCAAAAACATAAAACAACACTACTCTTCTAGGTTTTTTTTTTTGGAAAATATAGTTATTTTTCATAAAGTATGTTACCATAATGGATTTATTATTGTTATTTCTAAAAGAATTAATACATAAGTATTATTACAATCTCAGTTTTGACTTCGAATATGGTAAACATGAAGAGATAATATTCACATAAGCACAACTCTTTGAAGTCCTCAATCATTTTTAAGACTGTAAAGCATCCTGAGAAAGAAAGTTTGAGAATGGCTGATTGAGGTCAGAATTTCCCCAACCTGGGTCAATCAAATATGACTGTCAAGATGATTACTATCTGTCCTTCAATCAATCTTATTTTTTCTTAATAGCTTGCCTTATTAAAACTTAAACACATTTATTTAAAAATGGTGCCACTCACCACAAATAAAAGATGACCACAACAGAAAAATTATAACAGGATGTCCTGATGTTTAGTGGATTCTATTGCCTGCCTGAGGCCCTGAGCCCAAAGTTGGCTTGCTCTCTGCCTAGAGTCTAGCCAGTGTTCAGGCAGGGAGGGGGGCCATACTTAAAGACACACTAGTTCCAGACAGAACCTTTTGCCTTGAGGTAACCTGGAGGACTGAAAGAGAACTGGAAACAGGTGAGTTTTCTCACCAGGTGATGGGCTGTTATTTCATACCACCTAGTATCCTCTTAGGTACCATCAGGGGTATACACTCCACACTTAGGGATGCTCATATTTAATGGCACCGAGGCTAAAGAGGGAGGGACAGTGATTCCCTTCACAATCAGTGCTTCTGCCTCCTTGACGGTGGGCAGGGGAGAGGGTTCTACTCTTGCTCCCAAGCCCAAGACAATGACCTTGGCAGCTGAGCTTGAGAGATGAGAAACGGCGCATTCTAGCTCAGGCAAGCCCACGAGACATTCTGTGTAGTAGCCCTCCTCCAAAACCAATCAGTTCATGGCCTGTGGACACCTCAACTCAAGCTTGTGTGTGCCCCACTCTGGATTCTACCCCCTCCCACATCTGTTTTAACCTCGTGTGTTCCCTTTCTAGTTGATGGCGCCATGGCCAAGAATGTTGCCAGCAACACTGATTGCAACAGCTGCTCTGGAAACAACTCACATGTTCACCAGAAGGAGAACAAATCAACAAGACTGCAATATCTTCATGCCTCGGAATACTATACAGCCATACAAATGCACCAACTCCAGCTGCAGCAACCACGTGGATGAATCAGAGAAACCCAGTGTTGCCGGAAAGAAGCAAGACTCAAAAGGTTCCATACGGCCCAATGACATTTTAAAGAACTAAAGCAAAAGCAAAACTAAACAATAGACGGTGTAAGCATACACACACGAGATAAAAATGTTTTTTTAAAAAAGGCATATGGGAATTCTCTGTACTTTCTATTCAGTTTTGCTGTGAACCTAAAATTGCTCTAAAAAATACAATCTATAGAAAAAAAAAAAAGCAAGGAAATGATAAACACAGGATGGTCATTTCCTCTGGAAGAGGCAGGGGGTTGGGATGGGGACACTCACACAGGAATATGCAAATTATTGGTGACATTCTAAGTCCACGATATACATTGTATTATTAAACTAACATATATGCTACATAATTTCCTTTGTATGTATTAAATATAATACTAAAAAACAAAATAAAGAAAAAAATGTACATCCTCTTACCCCGTCATTTTGCTTAAGAACTTATTCTAACGGAAGTAATTAGAAATGCGAACAATGTTTGAGCCATATCGATGTTGATCACGGTGTTTTTCTTTTTAATCATGGCAATAATCTGGACACAATCTAAATTTCTAATCTAAGAGATTAGTTATGTAAATTACTGAGAAGCCATAGGACAGAATATTATGTATCTATCAATAATCATGTTTTCAAATAATTTTTTTTTTTTTTTTTGGGTACGCGGGCCTCTCACTGCTGTGGCCTCTCCCGTTGCGGAGCACAGGCTCCGGACGCGCAGGCTCAGCAGCCATGGCTCACAGGCCCAGCCGCTCCGCGGCATGTGGGATCTTCCCGGACCAGGGCACAAACCCATGTCCCCTGCATCGGCAGGCGGACTCTCAACCACTGCGCCACCAGGGAAGCCCTCAAATAATTTTTAATGACCCAGGAAAATATCTTAATAACCTGAGGTGAAAAGTGCAGAGTAGATAAGATCTCAATTTCTATGACCTACAACAAGAAATGTATTATGTTTATAGCCTAGAAAAAAAAAAGATATAGTAATTTTGAAAGACATAATGTTCCCCAAATGTCAACACTGTGGGGTAAAGGTTTCGGTTCTTCTATAAAGTGTCTGTATTTCCCTGTTTTCTATAGTAAACATATATGTAGGAAAACATGCTTGCACATGGTACATCAGTCAGGAAGATGGGCTTGCCCGTCCCCCAGCACTCTCACAGCCCCCTCCCCTCAAATGATTATCCCATCGTCCCGAGGCTGGACCTTAGTCTGATGAGCCTCCATCAGCCTGACTCCAGCAGGGGGCAGAGGAGGGAGGGAAGGAGGCCTCTCACGTCCCCTCCCTCCCACCCTTCAGTCTCCCCACTGAAGACCAAAGACCCTCTCAGTGTGCCTCTTGCCCACCTCGGTCCGACCTCTCCTTCCCTGGGCCCACCCTACCCAGTCCCTCTGTCCAGGGTTACCTGTGGGGAACAGAGGAAGGGTCTGGGTCCCCGGGCTTTGCCTGGCTCTGCCCCAGCCACCAGCCAATACACCCCTACATGGGGGCACGGCGGGGTCACACCTGGGACAGCTCCGCTCCAGGCCCCAACTTGGGGCCTGCCAGGGATCCTCCCTTCTGACTCCACTTTCCCATCACTTCCCCTCTCTAGAGCTAGAAACCAGCCCCCAAAGTCCCCTCACCACATGTGTATCTTCTCCCTCGATGAAGCCATGTGCCTATGAAATTGATAAAGGATGGCCTCTGGGCCTCACTGCTCCACTTTACAAATGGGGAAGCGGAGGCTCTCAGAGGGAAGACTGTGTACCTGAGGGCGCACGGCTGAAGGTGGCCAAGCCAGGATTCAAACTCAGGTTGCGTGGCTCTCAAAGCCAGCAAATTCTGCTGCCCCATGTGCCAGACCTGTTGCCCCCACCAGCGAGTGCTGTGCACTTGTGCGATGTCCTCTTTGAGTCAAAAATAAACCGAGTCTCAGTTCTGCTCTGCCATCTGCCACACCTCAACTCTGAGGCAGGGATGTTGACTTGCTGTGTAGAGAGGGTGCACTCCCGCAGTCGGAACCGAGCAGCGAGCTTCCCTGGCTGGAGGTCGGGTCAGGGAGAGGGGCCGGGGCAGGCACAGTCCTTGACTGGTGGTGGGGGAGAGCTGTGGGCTATGAGTCAGCATCCCTGGGCCAAAGCTGACTGCCGCTGAGGCTGGGTGGCCTTGGGCAAGTCCTTTCCCCTCCACTGAGCCTCAGCTGCCCCACTACAAGGGGTTGGAACATTTGATTCTTTACAGGCCTGACAAGGTCAAATTCTGTGGCTGCAGGTCTTGGGGGGCGGCCTCCACATTCCTGGCCCTTTGGGGTCGACAACAGCCAGTGGGGAGGAGAGAGGATTCTTAGAGAGGGGAACCGGCTGGCCCAAGGTCACACCATTCCTAACATCCATAACATCAACAGCAGTGATAATAATGCTTCCCTACTCATAAGACGGCACGCAGCTTGTATCTCCCGAAGCACTCCCATGCCCATTATTTCATTCACAGTCCCCATTTTACAGATGATGAAACAGGATTAGAGAGGGAGAGGGAGCAGCCTAAAGCCACACAGCTGCCCTGTGGCAGGGAGGACAGGTCCTTATTCCCATGCATCTGTTCCATGAAACTTCTGAGTTTTAGTCCCCAGGGAGCTGTAGGCATGAACTTTCCAGATACCTGTCCAGGGAAGCCCCTTGTAAGGCAAAGTCCAAAAGTGGGAGGGACTCTCCACCCAGGAAATTCCTCAATTTAGGCATTTGCTGAACCTGTTTCCTGTGTTACAAAAATAACCACTGGGAATCCCAGGTGGAGGGTTTGCCCAACGCCCTCCACATGCGTTATGCTCACTTCCAAGGCAGGTGGGAGGGGCAATGGGTGAGGAGTCCAGTCCCGGCACTTCCCGCTTAGCCACGTGCCTTGGGATGAGTCCCTCTCTGCAAAGTGTGGGGGGTTGACAGGGTGGCTCCCAGGGTCCTCAGCGTTCCGAGCACTGTCCCCGTCATTCCTGGAGGCATGTCTGTCATTTCTCATTCATCTTTTGTCAGCCAGGAGCGGCCATGAATGCTGGATGGCCAGAACCCTGCTGGCTAAGCTCACTGCTTGTACCCTAGTATCTGGTACTCAGTAGGACCATGTTACCACTTGTAGATTGATGGTGGGGTTCTAAGGAGCAAATCCCGAGGACAGCTGTTTTGTATCACACAGAGGGTCCTGGGAAAAGGCCCCTCGAGGCCGTCACTCATCGAGCGCTTGATACGTGTCAGGGTCTATTCTCCAAACTGTATTTTTATATTTTAACATCTTTATTGGAGTATAATTGCTTCCAAACTTTAAACAATCCTTCTTAATCCTCACAGTGATGGCTAAGAGTGCAGAGATGCTACTGTTGCCCCACCCATAATCCCACAGATCTAACCACTGTGGTGTCATTTCTGCCACAGATTCTGCATCTCTTTGCCAGAGGACCTTCTCTGGTGGGCAGAGAATCCACAAATTCTAGGGAAGTAATGCCACTCCCCCAACCCTGGCAGCCCTTGGCCAATGACTGATGGGAGCTGGGAGTTAGAGTATAAATACCCCAGCTCCCTTGCTCCTTGGGTGGGAAAACCATGAGCTGTGGGCTCTGTGCTAGCTCTCAGAGTCCCCCAGAGCAACTGAGCCTCAGTTGCCTGTACTGATAATTAACTTGCTTAAAAACACCTCCTGCCCGTTCCTGTCTCACTTTCCTGTTCCCCTACTTGCATTCCTGTGCCTCCCAAATAAATTATTTACACTTGAATCATTGTCTCATGGTCTGCTTCTGGGAGAACCCAGGCTGAGATGAAAGGCACTGATATTATTCTCATGTCGATAGGAAAGAAGCTGACGCTCAGAGAGGGGTAACTTTCCCAGAGTGACGTGAAAAGCTCATATCTGAACCCAGGCCTGAGATGTTCTGTTTTAATCATCACATATTCCAGGAAGAAAGAACTAAGAGTGTGATTGAAAGTCTAGTGAGAGAATGGCCATGGAAGAACATTCACTCACTCACTCAATCAATCAAAGACACTTTATTGAAATCAACTGCTTGTCAAGTCCTAAACTGGGTGCTGAGGGTACACCGGTTAAATGCACCAGCTCTAGAATCTTGGGGACCTGGGCTCAAATCCAGGGTCCAACCATGTGCCAGCTGTGTGACACGGGCAAGTGATTCAACCTCTCCTGACCTCTGGTTTGTCATCTGTCAATGGAGGATCATGGTGGTGGCTACCACACAGGCTGCTAGGAGAGTAAACAGGCTCACATGTATAAATAAGTGCTCAATATGTGTCAGCTATAAGATGATGGTAAAATCGGTGAAAACTGGGAAGTGATACGTGGCAGCAATACTATTGTTTTTAGCATGTCTTATCACTTAGGCCAGTCTGTGGTTAAAATAAATAACTATGAGTTCCAGGGGAGCTGAAAATTTGCACTTCCCCCTACTTTTCCTTCCTCTCTTCCTCCTTCCCTCCCCTTCCTTCCTTTTTCCCACCCCAAAACCCCTGCCCTCTGCTCCTTGCCAGCCTCTGTGCTAGGCACGGGGACACAGAGATGACAAGACTCTCTCCCCAGGTAGCTCTCAGGGTCCGGGAGGGATTGAGGAGGTAGACAAGGGAAGCACATAGCTCAGTGTGGCGAACAAAGGCTCACACAATGGCAGGGGAGCACGAGGAGGGGCACTTGACCCTGCTCATTGATGATGAAATTAAGGGGAGTCAGAAAGGTTAAGTCACCTGCTCAAAGCCACAAAGCAAATAAATGGCTGTTCTGACTCCAAATTTCATATGATTTCTGGTATCCTGCCATGTGGTCACATTCTGTTAAGAGCCCCAAGGAAATCATAATAACAATGACTTCTATTGCAAGATAGGTCTTGGGGACTCAGCCCAAGGGAATCTTTTGTGGCTGACTAGCCACAGAGAACAGAGCCTCTGAAGTCTCAACAGTATGAGCAACCGAAGAGTTGAGAAAAATATAAAAGCAATAAATATTTATTTCAAAGGGAAGCTAATAAGACATATTTTTCTAAGAATTAGAAGCTGAGCAAATAGTAGAAATGTGACAAGACACTTTACTGAAGAATAAGTTGGAACTTCGGGCATTTTACCTTGCTGCAGATTACTGTTTTTCTTTTCAGTCATCTCAAGATTAATTCAACCACATAACAATATCTTTATTTTTTCCTCTTTAACACAGAAATAAATTAGATCCTAATTCTATAAATCAGATTTTTGTTTTGTTTGTTTTCAGAAAGCACATTTTTCTCTGATTTTTTCTTTTTTTTTCTTTTTTAAGACCTGGAGCAATCTGAGATACAGCTCTCTTAACTTTTGGGGTTAAAAACTTCTCCCTTCCAGAAGGAGACATTCTAAATGCTCCAATGAAAGTCAACCAGAACCCAGGTTTTCATATACAGAAATTCATTTTATAGAAACCTTGTCAAGACAATTCCAGGAACCCAGGTTGCCTGGGCACCAACATCACACACTCTTCTGACTATGGTGAGGATCAGTGTCACCCCAAACTCTACCGAATGAGCTGCAGGAGAGTTTTAAATAGTAGGAAATCCATGCCGGCTGAGGTCATGGTGAAAAGGAAGGGGAAACATTCACAGTTGTTCTGGGAGAGAAGGAAGCTGTTAGGCAGAGCGGCCAAGACCTGATGTAGACCAGAGCATAAACTCCAATCAGGCCAGGCTGCTGGCAGGATATGACTCAGCCTGCTGCTCCGCTGGCTGAAAGGGCAGTCTGGCTTTTCTCGGCCCAGGTCAAGCAAGTTTAAGGCTCAGACAGGCCTGAGGTTGGTGGGAACGCCTGTGGACCCTTTCCGCCCCCTCCACTCTCATTTATGGCTACTTCCCTCTGGCCTGAGCCAGAGAGCATAGCGGTTCACCTGGCAGACTCCAGCCAGGGGCAGCCAACATGCAAAGTCACCGGAATGACTATGCAAATATTTTCTATCCCCTCCCCCACCAACACAGGGCCTCCCAAGCTGAGCTCGAGTCCTAATTAGCTCACAGGACAGTGAGTTGAGTACCTGATGGAAGAACAATTAGTGAATTCAGTGGGGAAAGAGGAAAGACACAGCCCCTGGAGAAGCAGGTGGTGCTGTTTTAGGACCAGGCAAGGCAAAGGTGAATGGATGCCCACATACTGCAGCACAGTGACAATGGGGCAAGAGTGCCAGATCCCAGCTAGGACCTGTGATCACTGCGGCTGCTATCTGCAAAGTATGATCCTCAGCACCACGTCCTTTCCCTTTAATACTCAGTTACCACATGCATCCTCCACAGGCCCAGCTTTGCACTACAAAGAAGTTTTGAAGTTTCGTATAAAGAAATATTCCCCCTAAAACGTGCTTCTAGTTTATGTGAACTTATATTTAGAAATAGATTTTTCTTTCTTTTTATCAGAAATCGACTTCAAACTTCTAGCCCACCAACCGGACATAACTGCTCACAATTACGTTTCATTTGACAAAGAATAAAATGTATCATAGTTACCTGTTTTGCTGTCTCTGGTTCCAAAAGCTAAGTAAGGAGCCCGCCGGCCATAGAGGGGGAGGTCTGAGGGCTGGTGCAGAGGGCCGGGGCTGCGAGTGTCCTAGCCATGCGGTCACAGGCACGGCTCAGTTTCCCCACCTGTACAGTGTGGAGGCCGGCCTCTGCCTGGGCTGCAGGAAGCAGGGCATAAGGTCTGGCTGGGCCGGCTCTCTAGGGCCCTCAGCAAATGGAAGTGAAGGAACATTAGCCTTGCTTTTGAACAATGTCAAAAAGTTGCATAAGGAGGGTAGCCGTGCTTATCGTGGGGCACGGTCCTGGCTTTCTGGAGCAATCTTGTGCAGCACTGCTGCAGCCCCAGAGGGAACACCCTTCCCACGGCCTCCGCCTCGCCTCAGCGCTGGGTGGTGACTCAGAGTGCTGCAAGGGGTGTGGGCGGGAAACCACTTAGGCATCACCATGGAATCTGACAGATTTGCCCCCGTGGAGCTGCTCTGTAAAGCAAAGGGGAAGAGGGACCCTGCTCCCTCCGGCAAGGTGAGTGGGGCTGAGGGAGCAGCTTTCATCAGCCGAACCCCCTCCCTGCCAGCGCGGCTGGACGCAGAGGACCTAAAGCACGTGGTGGCACAGGCTTCCGGGGTCGGGAGACAAGTCCCAAGTCCCACCTGTGGGGACTCCTCCCCCTGCAAAGGGTTCAAGGACCCCTCCGACACTTCACGTCAGGAAGGCAACACAGAAGTCTTCCGAGCACCACGCCTGTGTGCTGGGCCCCCTACCAAGCCCTCTGCATGCTTTGCTTCAGCCCATCCTCACAATGACCGATTCTCATGCCCATTCTACAAATGAAGAGGCTGAGGCTGAAAGCACGTCACACTGCTGCCCCGAGGCAGAGCTCGGATTCCAACGAGATATTCCCAGTGCTCTGAAAAGCGTCGGGAGACCCCCAAACGGGTGTCTGTGGGCACACGAGGAGCAGGAGAAGGTTCCCGAAATGCAACTGTTGGGGCCACAACAGCTCAGGGTGGAGGCGCTCATTTTAGGCAGCTGCCATTTTTTAAGGAATTTTTCTGCGCTGTCGCGTGTACTCTTCACAACAGTTCTCTGCAGCAGGTGCTAATATTTCTATTTCACAGGTGAGGAGGTGGATTTTGAGTTGCTTCCCAAGGGCACCCAGCCATTCACTGTCTTGACCACCACCCTCTGTGACCCCTGGCCTCCAGTTCCTCATCTGTACAATGGGGACTTGAAATCACACCCTCCAATACATCAGGGTTAAATGAGGGAACAGAAGGGAAACACTTTAGAAACTGCAAAATGCCACCCAAATACCAAGGAGTATTATTATTTACTAAAATAGCTTAGTGGGGAGAGTGCAAGTGAGGCTGAGAATGGCAAGGTTCTGGATGCAATCCTAGATCCGGCAGAGTGTTAAGTGGCATTCTTCCCTGGACTGGAAGCTCCCGAGAGCAGGGATCGTATCTGGTTTGCCTCAGTTCCCAGCTCTGGGTATGGCACAGAAAGAGCCCTTGAAAAATCTTGGCTGAACTATTCAGGATTAATTCAGGACAGCAGGAGAGGGTAGAGGGGAAGAAAAAGACATTCAAGGGGCTGGAGGTGGCCTGAGGGCGATCAGAAAATTGATCTTCCAGATGGGCACACTTTTGAGAATAAAAAGGACATTTTTAATAGTCATGATAAGCCAGGACTGTTCTAGGCCAACCAGGACATATGGTCACCCTATTTGCTGATCATTTTATCTGATCCCCACGTTGCGAGGGAAACTGAGTCTCAGCAGGAGGCACGGAGCCAGGCGCAACCCAAGGCTCCCTGTGCCCTCACAGGCCTACTCTAAAAACAGCCAGAACAGCAGCTACGAGTGGGTGGAGCTTGCCTTTGAGGGCCTGCAGTTCTCTGGAAGGAACTGGGTGTTCTTCATATAGCCCAAAGTTTCTGCTGGGTAAATATCAACACTTCTGGTCTGGTTATTAAGGGCCTGAGGAGTTGCTAAGTGGCTATATGACCTCATGAGGGCTACTGTTCAGCGTTCAGTAAGCCTCCTTGAGTGACATTCCTCAACTCCCAAATGCCAGGGGCCCCTGGGGTTCTGTGAAAAGACATGAGAGATTATAAAAAGCAGCAGCGATTGAGAGAAACACGGTTGCTTTCTGGGGTAAGGGGTGGAGGGGCTGCAGCCTTTCAGAGCAGAGCACGGGATGTTTGGGTACTCAGTGAGAGCCAGCAGCAGCTGATACCAGCAGCAGAAACACCCCAGGAATAGAGAACTAACCCATGAACAGTGCCTGAGCCTCTCTAATCCACCTGAACAGACATGATCTCAGTTTGTTTCCAAAGCAGCCATATGGGCGGGGAGGTTGTAATGATCACCCCATTTCAAAATATAGGAAGCTGAGGTCCAGAGAGAAGAAACAGCTGCCCAAAGCCTCCCCAGATGTTTGCCAGGTGTGGGGAACAGAACAGCAGCCACCCAAAGACACCCATGTTCTAATCCCCGAGCCTGTGACTATGTCAGGTTATGCGGCAAACGGGAACGAAGGTCGCAGACGGCATCAAGGTTGCTCATCAGCTGACCTGAAGAGGGCGGAAGGGCCCGTGAGAAACACGTTGGCAGCCTTTAGAAGCTGGAAAAGGCAGGGAATCGGATATTCCACAGGAGCCTCCAGAAGGGGACAGAGCCCTTGATTTTAGCCCTGTAGACCTGCACCTGACTCCTGACTTAGAGAGCTATTAGCTGATATATTTTAAGTTACTTGGTTTGTGAGAATTTGTTGTAGCAGCAATAGGAAACTAATGTGCTAGGGTTAGAAACCTGCAAGGTCTGAGCCAGAAGCCGGGGCTTTGGAGATCATTTAGCGAGCTTGGAGTTAAGGAAAGGAGAGGCCCAGAGAAATGAGTGATTTGCTCAGGGTCACAAAGCATGGGACAAAGATAATGACAGAGACCTCCCCAAGGCCACTGACACCATCCGCCGAGGGGCTGGATCTTCTAGGCCACTTCTCTGCTGATTCTCCACCGAAAGGTCTCATTGGGACCCAGGGCCCCAAACCCTGTCCCCTCTGTCTCTCTCGGCAGGCCAGTGGCTCGTTTTATGGCAGGTAGAAGGCGCTCTCCTCCTGTGTCCCACCACCAAACACAGGTGGCCTGGAGCCAGCATTCACAGCGAACGGCCTTGTGGCCTCAGTTTCCTCATCTGAAAATGGGCACAGCACCCTTCACATCAGGTGGAGAGAGAACAGTGCAAAAGGACAAAGGGGAAGCCTGCGGCACCACGCCTGGCACGCGGTCGGCACTCAATACCTGCTCCCCCCTCAGTCAGGACCAGGCCTGCCATGGGTCCCCCAAGGCCACTGGCTCTAAAGCCTTTGGAATTCAAGAGAGCCTCATTCCCAGAAGAGCGTTATCTCTGCCTGGCACACACAAGGCGCTCAATGAATGCTTGTGGAATGGACCACAGAATTGACACCTGAATGTTCCTCTTCCTCCGCTTTGCCTAGAAAACCCCTTATGTGTCCATCAAGATCCAGCTCACATGCCACCTCCTCCAAGCAGCCTTCCTTGACGTCAAGGTGCAAGGTCATGGGGTACTCTTTGTGCTGGGTTTCCAGCTTTTCTGTGGCACCCTGGTTTCATGTTTAGGGCTCAAGCCATGCTGTCAGATACCCCTGGGCTCCAGTCCTGGCCTTGCCTGTGTGGTTCTGGGCCAGTTACACCTCCTCTCTGAGCTTCGTCTCCTCTGTTCCATCGCTGGGTTGTCGGGAGGAGCACATAAGGTGCTACATGGGAAGGGTTTAGCATATCGATGGCACAGAGTAGGCTTGTAGTAAATGGCCGTTGTTTTCATTAGAAGGGTTATTATCTTAGATGCTTCCTAGTGTAAAACCATGGTCTCCAGGGCAGGGGCGTGTCTGATTCATCCCTGACAGACCTCAAATCTTTACTGAGCACCTACTACGTGCCAAGCTCTCCTCTAGCTCTGGAAGGATAGAGGGGAACAAGGTCCCTGCCCCCATGAGCTGACTTTCCAGTGGTGGAGGAGACAGACATGGAACAATCTGCACAAATAAAAACAGAATGTACCAGGCGGGGGTGTCACTGTGATGAAGCATGGAGGCACAGCAAGGGGCAGGGAATGACAGGGGAGCCTCTGCTTTGGATAAGGGGCCAGGAAAGGCCTCTCTGAGAAGGTGGTGTTTACACACCTACTGGAGTCAGTGAGTAGCGTGAGCCACGTAGACATGTGGGGAGAAGCATTCCTGGGGAGGGAACGGAAAGGACAAAATCCCCAAAGACTGTGTCTGGCGCGTCTGAGAAACAGCAAGGAGGCCACGTAGTGTGTGCTCAGAACACGTATGCAGAACTGACATGTTATTACATTATTTATACTATTATAGAAAAAATACTGTTATACCCATTTATTTATTCTTTCCTATTTTATTAATTGGAATCATATTCATTGAGCTTCTTCCAAGTATCATGTCATTGAATGCTCACAGCAACCCTTTGCGGGGGGTGCCATTGTCCCCACTTTGCAGATGTGCAAAACTAAGGCTCAGAGAGGTAAAGTGCTTTGCCCAAGGTCACACAGCAGGTGGATGTCTAAGTCAGGATTTGAACCCAGGACTGTGTGATATTTCAGTTCTTGCTTTTTCTCCCAGGACGCCAGGCTTGGGTGGTACTCATGCTCCCCGATTCCTGCTCCCCCACCATGAGTTACTCTGAGCCCCAGGTGGTGACCTCCCTCCTTCCTTCCCTGGCCGGGTATTTATAACTGGTTTCTATGGTCTCCAGCCTGGGTCTCTGTTCTGAGACACAGAGGTAAGCATGGGGAGTGGACCCTGGGGTGGCCACTGTGGCCTCAGGGATCCAGTTCCAGTTCCAGGAGCCCAGGAGTGGCTGAGGAGATAAATGAAGATGCTGGAGGGCAGGCAGATGCTTGGGAAACATGGGCTTCTAAGAAGTACATCAAAAAAGTCAAACTGCAGATGCTCCACCAGCTCAGCTCAGGTCTCTCATGGCCTTGATGAGCCTGGATTCCCAGGGAGATCGTGCTTCAGCAGTGCAAGGGAAGGAGACAGAAGAACATTCTAATAGAAGAGCTGATGGAAGGAGGTGGCAGAGAGATCCCAGGGCAGGGCTCCAGGAGAGACCAGGCTGCAGTGGGATGCAGGGAGTGGGCGTGGAGGGGATAGGATTCCCAGAGGACAGGGTACTGGGGCCGACTTCACAGGGAGGGAGGAGAAATGGATTGGGCATTGAGTCGGGTACCACAGGGCGCAGTCACCAAGGGCTGTGTCCGGGGTGGGGAGAGCGGTCAGAAGCGGCTGGAACAAGTGTTGTACTAGAGGGCAAAGTTCTGTACCATTATTCGGTCTTTATCCTTCCCCTGCCATCATTTATCTCAGTCAGTGGCAGAGATTCGAACCCAGATCTGTGTGAGTCTGAGGCTCATGCTGTTTATACTCTATCCTGCTAAGAAGCAGAAGGTGGGTCATCATGGTGAAAGGACCAAGGTGGTTGGGGAGGACAGGTATCAGAGGTACAGTGGCAGAACTAGGCATGGCCCAAAGCTGGGGGGTGTAGCGCTGCATGCTGGCTGAAGATGGTACTGTGAAGGTGGCATGGCAAGCGAGTAATCCGGGGACATTTCCCCCATATCCAGAAGTAAGGCAATACCAGGAAGGAAGGCCAGGATCGTAATAAGCTACTTGGCAGAATGAAGTGTGCTGCCTGGCATGGTGATGCCTGTGGTGCCTCTGCTGGCATCTGTGCCTCTTCCTCTGGGTCAGAGCAGCCTGGATTGCCTTTGGGAAATTGCTCATCCCTGACTCTCAGACTGTGGGACTTTGATGGGACTCCCAGGATGGGTGTGAATCCCAGCCTTGGCCAAACAAAGCTTTGCGGTCCCCACCCAGTGACCGGTCTGTGGATGTGCACGTGGCCTGTGAGCCATTGAGAGTTAGCCTTAAGACTTTTGCTAAGACTAAGGGGAGTGAAGTGCTCTCTTTCTTTTGGGGTGGCTGAGCTGTTCGGATGTAAACCTGAAGCTGCTGGGGGCCACATTTACCCCCACACAAGGAGAGAATGCCTGAGGGTGCAGCCCGAACAGCAAGAGGCAGAAATGAGAGATGGAGAGAGAGGAAGAGAATAAGTTCTGATATTATTGTCCCAGCCCCTGGATCCAGCTATACCTGAAGCCTGTTGCCCTAGGACTTTTCAGTTAACACAAGCCAATAAATTCCTTTTTGGGCTTCAGCCAGTTTGAGTCACTTTCCACAGAAAGGCTCTTGACTAACATAGCTTATAACTTTCTTGGAACAAAAAAGAGAGAATGGAACTCAGAAGAAAAAAAGGAGACACATGGCTGTGGGGAGGGGGGAGTGAGAATTAGCGTGTAATGGGTGTAGAGTTCCAGAGTTCTGCAAGAGGAAAAGATGATCTGTGGCACAACCATGTGAAAACACTTAACACTACTGAACTGTACACTTAAAAATGGTTAAGGTGGTAACTGTTTAAAAACCAGTGTGTAAAAAAAATGGGTCAGGGGACACAGTAGAACAGAAAGGGGAGGAAAGGAAGGCAGGAGAGGTGAGAGGAGGAGAGGGAAGAGGAGAATGCCAGAAGGTGGCCGTGCAGCCTCCAGGAGCGAGGCCAGCTGCTCCTGTCACCTCCTCTGCTATTTTTATACCTCATGGCTCTCCAGGTAACTTCACACTTGTTATACCTGCCCTTCAAACACTAATTTGTTTTCCAACATTTTAGAAATTCCTTTCTTCCCTGAGAAACTCTGCCTGTTTCTCTAAGTTCCTTATTTTTTGAAACATGTGTGTCCCTGGGAGGGGTACTAGGCAGAATAACTGGTAACCACTGGGGCTGTGATGCTTTTGTTCACTTTCACACTTCGTGTCTTATGGAGGCCTCTCAAAAACCTGTGAGGTAGATAGGGACGTAATCAGCCCATTTTACAGGTGAGCAGACCTCAGGCGAGGACAGACACGCTCCAGGCTGCCCAGCAGGGATGCTGGGTTTGAATTCAGGTCCTTTGACTTCCAGTCTTGCCCTCTGAAATGTGGTGGGGAGCCAGATGGGGCAAAGCGGGAGCTTGGAGGTTATCTGCAGACCTCACTGGCTTCTCAAGATTCATCCTGGGCTTGATTGGAAAGAATCTTCAAGGAGGCACAAGGCCCACAGATGACGTCCCCGCTCGTGTTCCCTCAAGGGGAGCTCAGGAATCTTGGGTATTCCGCTTCCAAAGCGAAATGATTTAAAGATGCAGCAGGCAGTTCAAATGCTGGGAATTGCTTAACACTCTTCCTTTCAAGTTTCCGTGCTGAGCGATTTGGTTTCCATTTTGGGAGGAGTGAAGTTGCCCCGGTTTAAAGGTGCTGCTGATAAGAAGGATGCTGGCCTCTTGCAGCCTTTGATCATTGGGTGCATTTAACTCTGACTTCCCAAACCTGAACAGCTGGTCCAGGCCCTCTCAAATCTAGCAGGAAATTAAATTTTCACAAAAAGAAGTAGAAACTCCAGGGATAATGAGATGGGTAAAACTCAAAGGCGGCAGCTGGGCTTCTGAACAAACCAGGGAAAAGCATGGTGTAGTAGACGTCCTCCATAACGAGGTGTCACAGACAGACCAGGGTGGGGAGCCTCGGGTGTGAGAGCCCCTCAGTCAGAACGCGCCAAGCTTCTGACACGGCTGTGGACAGCCAGGGCCTGGCTTCTGAGGAGGGACGCGGCTCGGCAGGTCCTCAAGGCAGGGGCTGACAACCTGTGCTATCTCGCTGAGGCTCTCTCTCTGACACGTTCTGAAAACAAAGGAACCTCCCCATGGCCGGCCCCTCTTCTGAGTGTCTGGCCTTACAGCTGAGAAGCCCCTCAAATGCCCCACGGGCCCAGCTGAGCCCTGTCCTTCTCTCCTCCTCCTCCAGTCTCAGGATACGGCTCCCACAGCCAATCAGCTGCCTGCCACCCATCAATGGCTCACAGCCAGCCCACGGCCCAATCCCATAGGTTCTGCATCCCTCTCCCGCCTCTCCCCTACACGGTTACCAGCCCATCGGTCCACTGTCATCACTGGCCTGAATGAATGTCGTACCTTTGACCTGGTCTCTGGCCTTCACTCTCACCCCCGTAATCAATCCACTCTCCAACAGAAGGGTCTTCTGGAAGCCAGATCCCATTACAGGAAGCTTTAATCCTTTAATGGCTCTCCTGCAGTTAGGATAATGTCCAAAGTCTACACACGTCCTGCCGGCCCCTACACACCCTCCTCAGAGCGCCAGTCTCCTGCTCTGTGGACTCTAGTCACCTTGGCCCTCCTTCAGTGTTCCCAGAGCATGAGACCTGTTCCCACCTCAGGGCCTTTGCATATCCTGCTCCCTTTTCTTGTGCCCCTCATGGCCTGCTTTCTTCCTGGCAAATTCTTCTGATCATCCAGGTCACTGGGGCAGAATGGTCTTCCCTGACACTCTAATCAGAAGCCATTCCCGATGTGCTCATAGAGCATCTGTATGTGTCTCTCATAGCAGTTCCTGGGATGGAAACTGTACAGTTATCTGTGTGATGATTTGTTTGATTCTTGTCTCCTCCACCAGACTGAGAGCTCCTGGGAGCAGAGAGCACTTGTCCTGTGTTTAGCTAGTCTCTCAGAGCCTAACACTGCACCCGGTACACAGTCGGTGCTCAACTGATAGTCTGAATGAGTGATGGAGAGAAGTCAGCTGATCTCTGGATGCCTGGCCAGAATGGGATGTGGCGGCGGCTGGGTTCCATGGCACACGTGCTAAGTGTTGCAGGGCATCATAGTGGCTAACTCCCCAGGAGTCCCCTGACATTTCAGTAAGCAAATATCTGCAATGTCTGGCACATGGATCAGAACACGTCTGCTAGTATTATCATCCCCATTTTACAGATGAAGAAGCTGAGGCTCAGAGAGGTGAAGTGACTTGCCCAAGGTCCCATAGCAAGAGGCAGAGCCGTGATTCAAACGCTTCCTGACTCTAAAATTGCTGCACTTAACTGCTAGATTATCCTGCATCTCCAAGAGCACCTGACACAAAAGCTGCATCCTTTGTGCATTTCTAGAACATGCTTTCAGGAGGGACTCAACAAACAACATCCCTGCTCTTGGGGAACTCAGAGTCTGGAGGGTAGGGTGGGCGAGATCACCAGTATATAAACGGTCACGGCACTACATCGTGGGAGGTACTGTGATCCTCTAGAGTGCTGTGGGGTGGTGACAAAAGCCGTTATGGAAGGGAGACCATTTGATCTGCATCTAAAGATGATTACCAGGGGCCAGAACTAGTGAGAGGGTGTTCCATGCTGGAGGGACGGCAGGAGCAGAGGCAAGGTGGCATGACAGGGAATGGTGCGTAGCTCGGCGTGGCTGCAGAGTTAGGCATGAGCTTGCTCCTGGTGAGAGAGTGGGTTGCTATTCTCTGTCTCATATCTGGTCTGATCTCATGACGAGCTGCTCCCCTCCTGGTGGTGGGGATCCTGCCTCATTTTCCCTTCTTGGTCTGCAGGATCTCTCCCACTGGGCCTTGGGGAAGGAGGGAAAACTCGGCAGGGAAACGATGGCTGGATGTCTCCCTGAATCACCTCTTGCCCTGTCCCCTCCACCCACCAGCCCTTCTCAATCTCCAGTCCCTAATTTCTTCTCAGGACCCCCATCTCATCCAAGCTCTGTTTGTTCCCTTCCGGAAGACTAGGTAGGTCTGCGCCTCAACTTGGTCACTGAATTGATAGCAACGTTGGGTAAATATTAAGAATCAGTTAAACATGTGGGTACTAGGATGTTCATGGTAACATTGTTTATGATACAGTAAAATCGGAAACAACCTAAATGCCCACCAATGGGGATTAAGTAAATAAATTATGGAATACCCACCCATATGTTCTATAATGAATATGATTGTTTTTGCCTTAGGTATGGTTACAATTATATATGTATGTGAAACACATCTGGTTTCCCTCTTTGCTTTGGCTTCTGGGAGACTCAAAACCAAATATAAGCCATAGGCTGTGAACTAACTTTCCCATGGTTCCATCTTATTTTCCCACCATTATTTTCTGAATTCCTAGTTCATTTCTCTTCCACCTTGTTGCATTATATAAACAGGCCGACACAAAACTTTTGTTTCTTTTTTAAAAAATCGTTAGAAGGCTTCCCTGGTGGCACAGTGGTTGGGAGTCCGCCTGCCAATGCAGCGGACACGGGTTCGTGCCCCGGGCCGGGAAGATCCCACATGCCGCAGAGCGGCTGGGCCCGTGAGCCATGGCCGCTGAGCCTGTGCGTCCGGAGCCTGTGCTCCGCAACGGGAGAGGCCACAACAGTGAGAGGCCCGTGTACCGCAAAAAAAAAAAAAAAAACCAAAAAAAAAAAAATTGTTAGAGTACTAATGATACCAGCACCTTATACTGAGTGTTGGCTATGGGTCAACACAGAGCCAAGAACTTTGCATGTATTATTTCATCCAACTCTCGTATCAACCCATGAGGAAGATACTATCATCACCACTTTACAGACGAGGACACTGATGCCAGAGAGGTTAAGTCACTTCTGCAAGGACAACTGCTCAGCAGTGGCTGGACCAGGACTAAGACCCAGTTTTGCCTGACCTCAGGACCCTGGAGTCCTAACCACTATTCAGCACTACCTCCTGGTAACTTAACAATCCAATCAAGCCACCATGGAACCACTCTGACCCTCACTGTTTGCTCAAGATCTTATATGGCTTTTCTCCTTCTACTCTTATAGGTGAGAGAGCCAGGCATTGCTGGTTTGGGGTTGACCTTGTCAAGTCTGAGAATCAGAGCCTCCTTGAACTTGGGCATCCCCCAGATTGCTGTTGAAATGGTGCAGGAAATACATCAGTCACTGCTTTTCAGGGCTGGCAGGGACCTCAGAGGGCATCCAGGGCAACACCTCCTTGTCTCCTAGGGGTTTTCTGGATCCTGACAAGCGATCATCAGGCTTCTACTTGCATACCGTTTGTAAAAGGGAGCTCACCATCTACCAAGGCATCTTCTCCACATCAGTTGGCTCAGACTGTTAGAAATCTTTTGCTTACACTGAAATTTGCCTCACTGTAACCATATATCATTAATAACAACAATGAACAAGAAAAACCAGGCCACTGTGTCAGCCACCTTGCTATGATTATTTCATTTGATCCCTGCAAACAAGTGTCCAAGGGCCGTATTGGCATCCTCATTCCGCAGAAGAGGAAATTGAAGCTCAGAGAGGTTCAGAAACTTGTTCAAGGACACACAGCTCTCAAGTAATGGAGCCAAGTTTAGAACCCAGTCTTCTTATGCTTTAAATTCCACCTGTGGAGCCCAGTTCCACCCATGGGAGCCATAGCAAACAAGCCTACACTTCTGACCAAGGTGACCCTTCAGATGTTTGGAGGCTGCTCTCTTCTGTCTCCTGGGCATGGGAGATATGGTGAGGCAGGGGCAGGCAGAGAGGCAGGCAGAAGGGCAGAAATGGATAGAGGGGGATGAGCAGAAGTTATGGGAAACCACACATGGTTGTATCTGCATGCACGCAAGCCCCACACAGAGTGTTTCCATAGGGCTGCCACTCCGGAAACTTCCACCAAGCCCTGGTGAGAAGGAATTGTTAAGGATACAGCCAGATCTCCATTCTGGGCTAGCCTCCCCTCTCAGACTTGGAATCTTGACTCTGGCAGCTAAGGCCAAGTGGATCTATCCATGCGGAAAAGGCTCACACTAACCAAACCATTGAGGGCTTATAAATATAAGATCCACGGCATGACAGTAACTTTCTGCTGTTACTAATCCCTGGGTTGCCCCCTGTCGTTCATGTGGCTTAAGTTCTTCTATTACCATGCAACCAATTCCCTGCATTAAATTCCCTCTGTTTGAAGTACCTGGAGTGGTTTCTGTTGTCCCAGTCGGCCTCCCATACCTCCACATCTACACCTGAGCTAAGCTGACACACAGGTGGACTATTAGGCCAGCAGCCCCTCCTCCCCTGCTCCCCAGTAGGGGGCATGTGCCTTGTCAACATCCTTCTGCCTTCTGCTCAACCCTGGCTTCAGGCTGACCTTGCCTCCCTCTTCTCCTGAAACATTTCCTTCCCTGACCGTATCCTGCCCAGATTTTGGCATGAAAGCGTCCTTTCCTTTTTGAAACTGCCTCTAGGCATCTCTGATCTCTTTCACTATGTGCTGATCTGTGGTCAGACCCTCCTAGCTCTGGGAGTGCCCTCATGCACCCTTGTACATCCATTAAGAATAATGGTAATGACACCTGCCATTTCTAAGCTTCCACCTCATGCCAGGTATACGTCGGGTGCTCCATGAACATTATCTCATTTTGTCCCAATGATAAACCTGCGTCCCAACGTTTCCCAGGTGTGACAGATATCCTCTTGTCCTCCCAAGGTCATTTTCCTCTCCTTCCAGAGTAATGGAGCTTTGGCTGGACACATGGCTGCTCAGATAGACTACACTTCTCAGCCTCCCCTGCAGCTAGGTGTAGCCATGGGGCCAAATCCTGGAGTGGCGTATGAGTGGAAATAATATGTGTCACTTCTGGACCTTGACTTAAAACATTTGGGTGTGTGTCCTTCACCTGGTTCCCTTCCCTGTGGGCTGGAATGTGACATGCCTGGGACCCAGTTTCAACCGTGCAGATGAGAGTAACATCCTAAGTGGTAGCAGAGCCAGAAGATGGAGGGAACCTTGGTCAGTGAGTGACCTTGTGGAGCACAGCCCCGTGTCAGGCTACAGCAGCCACCTGTTACCCTAGAAAAATGCTTCTAGCTTGCCTAAGCAGCAGTGCTCAGGGGCCTCTTTGTTATAACAGCACTGCCTTTATTGCCCTAACTAATACATACATTTGATGCAGGAGGTAAGGTTCAGGAAAGGTAAGTGACTGCATTCAAGGTCACACAGACCTCTGTGATTTTCGCTGCTCTTCCTCTCTCACTTGGGCTTAGCCACCAGGTCCTGACAACTTGGGATTCTGGAAGCCTCCTGAATCCATTCTTGCTTCTCTGCCCCCTCAGCTGTATCTCTGGCTCAATTCCTCATAGACTGTTACTACAACAGCCTCCTCACGGGTGGGCTCCCCTAAAACCTGGCCACTATGTTGCTGGGTGAAATGTCCTTCTAAACCCAGAATGGATGGTGTGATGGCCAGACTTACACAAAACCCTTTGCCAGCTCCCTGGTTGCCTGAGGATGAGGTCCAGGCTCCCACGGCATTCACAATTGATCCTCAGTGGTCTTCTCCAGTCTTCAGCCCATTGGGGCAGTCATGAGTCAGAGAGACCCGGCTTCAAATCTTGGCTTCATCTATTCCTAACTGGGGACTTGGGCAAGTTACTTCATCAAATGTTATGCAGTGATTAAGAGAATGGGATCTGGAGTCAGACTGCCTGGGTTCCAATTCTACAGGCCAGCTGTGTGACTTCAGGAAAGTGAATAAAAGTCTCTGTGCCTCATCTTACACCTTCCTCATCTCATCCACTCATCCACTCATCCTTCCCCCTAACCACCCACTCACCTGTCTGTCTGCCCACCCGCTTTCCCATCTGTCCATCTGTCCCATCTGTCCATCCACCCATCCATCTGTGTCTGCCTAGCCACTGCATCTGTCCACCCATCGGACCATCTGTTTACCACCTGACTGTGCACTCACCCACGCATCCGTCCACCTACCCCTCTTCTCCATCCACCCACCACCCACTCATCTGTCTGCCCACCTATCATGTCCATCCATCCACTTGCCTCTCCATCTGTGTACCCACCTAAACGTCCATCCATCCATTCACCCACCTGTCGGTCCATCCAAATGCCCATCATCCATTATCTGTCAACACCTCCTGTTCACCTGCTAGTCCAGTGGGAGAACCAAGTTAAAGAGATGATGTCAGAGGCCTGGGGTAAGAGCTAATGCTCACGCTTGTATCTGAGGTCCCAGCTAACTAGGGGCAGGGCAGCATCCACAACCCCGTTTCTGTCCACTATGCCAGTGGTTCTTGGCCCCATCTGATCCAATACCCCTTTTACTATGTAGAAAGTAAATTCACAGCAATACTACCTAGCAATACACATAATTTAAAGGGCCTTTAATGCCCCAACTGTAATACAGAGGAGAAGTGAAAGGAAAGTCATCTCTAACAACACAGAGCGCACGTCCACATCACAATGCCTGGCTGTGACGGCTCCAGAAGACACGATGAAGCCATCAGACGATGGATCCTACTGGGGATGAACAGTTTGGAAGAGAAAACACCATTCATCTGAGTGTTGTCAACTCTTTTCTTCATGTTGGGCATTTTGAAGTGAGGGCTAAATAAATAAATTCTTACACATACATTGAATCACTGAAAATGTGACAGTTACTAACACGGGCACAGCTATTGTATCAGCATCTCAAAAACCACGGGTGGCATTGCTGGTCCCGAGTTTTAAATTGGGGACAGTTCTTGGTGAAGTTCTGAATAAAATGAAGTATAGATTTCCCTTGATTTACTTGGTAGTTTGCTGGAAATTCCAGGATATATCAAGAGTCAATATGTAACACAGAGTTAGGTTCTGGGCTTAGATACGAACAAACAGGATCTTCACCAGCATCAATGTTCAACAGGACATTGACCACTGTCAGACTGAGGATAGGTCCACATGCATTGCAAGGCCTGTCGCACCCCCGATCCTTGCCCAGAAATGCCGGCAGCCCCCAGCCATTGTGACAACCCAGAATGCTCTCCATTCTCGCCACTGACAGCCAGACCGGGCCCATTCCTTTCAGGGCTGAGTCTTCTGGAGCCAGCGCCTCCTCCCAGCCAGAGTCTGCCAGGGGCAGGGATCCAAGGCATATCTGCAACCTACAAGCCTTCATTTTAGCCACAGCTCATCAAAGCCCACAGAAGGACAAAACGCCCTTTTGGAGTGAAGGGGCCATATGTCACAGCAAAAGGAGTTTTGCAGCTGGAAGACCAGAAACCAAAGTCTCAGCTGGGTGACCTGAGGGAATTCTATTGGCCTCTCTGAGCCTCAGCTTCTGGAATCACTAAGTCAGAATAATAATGTCTCCTGTGTTAGGAAGAGACCAAATCAAACCTGCATTTGCCAATCCTGACTTTGTTCACACTGACAGGAGAGGCACAGAGGCAAGAGAGGGCTCGCCAGCCTGGCTTTTGGCCATCTGATGACCCCATCTATCAGCTGTGTGGCCTTGGGCAAGATGCTTGACTTCTCTGAGTCTCAGTTTCCTCTTCTATAAAATGGAGGTGATAACAGGGGCTGCTTCACAAGATAGTTGTGAGATTTTCAAGAGAAAATTCAGGCAAAGTGCTTTGCAGAGGTGCTTCGGCCCGAGCAAATGCTCAAGAAATGTTAGCTCCAGTACTGTTGTTATTTCTATTTCTGACTATTATGAACACGAGGAATATGTCCTAGGCTTGGGGAATGGGATGTGGTGATGGAAACAAGGACAGGTTTGGGCACTCCCCGCAGGCCAGGACTGTGTTTTATCCACAGTACCCAGCGGGTGCCCAGGGAGTGACTGAATGGCTATTGGGTTCATGTAGAGCTCACTGAGTGGTCCTCGGGACCCAGGGGTCAATGGAGAGGGAGGGAATTGTGTGACGGAGGCAGCATGGACTTTCTGAGAAGGGCTAAGACAGCATCTCCTGTTTGGCCAACTCCCAAAATGAGCCCTGCCCCTCAGGCGAGTTGAAGCTGTTGGGGACAGGCTCCGTCCCTCAAGGGAGTAAGGAGAACCAAGAAGTGTGGGCCTAGTTCTTTCTAGGGGGGCCCAAGGCCCAGGCCATGCCCCTGACGCTGCCGACCCTGCCAGCATCAGGTGTACAGCTGCTGCTGAATGAAAGGCACCCCTTTGCCTCTGCTCATCCCTCAAGTGGGAGACCGGGGAGGGCATCAGGACCTTTCCTGGACCACGACACTGGAGCTAAGCCAGCCTGTTCCCACCTCTCTGTCGTCCACATTCCAAAGGCATGAAGGTCAGGGAAGAGCTGTTCAGGGAAGACCTGGGCTTTTAGGCCCCTGGCAGGATCAGGGGTTGGGTGGCCTGTGGTATGAAAATCCACCCACCTGATGTTCAAAGAAAGAAAAACCTCCCAGAGAAAACCTAAGTATTCCAAGATCTAAAGAGATACAGGTTTTCAGGAGGCTGGAACTCAGGGGAAGTTTGCTTCCCACACCTCAACTCTGACTGTTGAACAATCAGTTTACTACCGGCTATTTTTGTCCCCCACTGCTTCAGAAACGTCCTTTCGGGAGAGAGGCCTGGGAGTCGTTGCCTCTCCTTTGGTTTGAGCACCACACATGACTTCCTGGATAAGCTCAGGCAACATCCCATAAGAGCGGCTCCGATGATGCTCGGGAGGTGTTCCGACCCCAAAACCATCTCTTTCCACTTGCATGGTTCCTGCTGTTTAGATTGCAGGCGTGTAGCCTTGGTTTTCCATTTTCCCTGCCTCAGTTTTGTTTGAACAACAAACAGGCAAACTAAAAACCTACCAACTGACCAGTGTCTGGGGGAAAAAAAGAAAGGATAGAGATTTGCCATCAACAGGAAACAACAATCAGGCCAAATAGAACCACAATGCCGCTATTTGCAGAGCCGTCCCATTTTGACTGAGCCTCCGGTGAACTCAGTGACGTGGCGTTGCTGCCCTCTTTTTCCAGATGAGGTAACCCGGGCTCAGAGAGGTGACATGAGTTGCTGAGCTCATATTCTGGGGACGTCAGAGCCAGACATCAAATCCTCATGTGGCTCCAAAGCCCACACTCCACCCGAGTCATAGTGACAAAGGTGACAACTGTGAAGACAATGCTGCTCTTTACTGAGCACGTCCTACGTGCAAGGCACTATCCTGTGATACAGGTGATATAGTTTAATTGTCTCCACTCCTCACTCACCTCCTACTGGGAAGAATGCAGCCTATTTTGTCGGCGAGGGGGCAGACGCTTAGAGAGGTGAAGTGACTTGCCCAAGGGGGAAGTGGTAGAAACACGACTTGATTCCTTTCCTGTCCCAAAGAGTGATACAGATGCTTTTAAATACTATCCTGACAATGAGTTTTTATTTTAGTAGTTATGGATTAGTTGCATGAAGTGGAAAAAAAGTTTAACTAGAATGTAAACCCTGACCTCCTGGACCTGATTCCTTATGACAAAGCTAAGGACGATGTTTAACAGAAACAGACTCAAGGACATAGAGAACAGACTTGTGGGTGCCAATGGGGAGGGGCATCTGGGAGGAGTGGAGTGGGAGTTTGGGATTAGCAGATGCAAACTATTATATAGAGAATGGATAAACAACAAGGTCCTACTGTACAGCACAGGGAACTATATTCAGTATCCTGTGATAAACCATAATGGAAAAGAATATGAAAAAGAATGTATATGTATGTATAACAGACTCACTTTGCTGTACAGTAGAAATTAACACATTGTAAATTAACTATACTTCAATAAACAAAATTTAAAAAAGAAAGAAGAAAAAGAAAATAAATGGTGAAATTGAGTGCGCTCAAGGAAAAATATTAAGCTGAGCCATTCAGAGCCTCCTGGAGTGTCTGAGCGAGAAGGGGCTCAGGCTCAGCCCTCTGGGATGACGGTGGAAGAGGCAAGACCCGAGAAGGGAAGGGTCCTGTGGAGGGTCAGCCACTCCAGGCTGGTAGGGTTCACAGCACACACCCTCTTTACACCCCCTGGGGCTGCCTCTACCTACGGACTCTATTTTACAAGCACAGATTGGGACACCTGGTTGGCCAAGAGACTCTGGAGAATTTCCAGGCGTGGAAAGAGAGAAAATAAAATTGGGAAGCTGCACTAGTGCCTATGGGGGGCCATTGTATGGCTTATTTGGAACATAGGAATTATGTTTAAAATCCAGCCTAACCAACACATTGTCCCTGGGATGCCTGTCATTTACTTTGGCTGCCTGGTGCCTGAAGCCTTTCCTCTATTTGGGAGCTGCCCAACTTTTGACTCAGAGCCCACCTTCCCACTCAAGAAGCTGAAAATGCCTGTGGCTGGCTTTCCACCTCCTTTGCTGCACAGGGTCAGGCATGTGACCCAGGCTCCACTGGCCAGACACCCCAGACCTCGCATTGGGAGCTAGGGAGTGCAGAGGCAGTAACCTTGGGAGTGGGGTCTTTCCCAGGCTGATTTCACTGTGAAGTGTGGAGCCTTCATCCTGGTGAAGCAGCCCTGAGCCTGGTTCCCAGCCCTTGCCATGAGTTCCTTCAAGACCCAATGTACTTTAAACAGATTCCTTTTCTGCCAAAATTATCCAGGTTCAATCTCTGTTGTTTGTAGTCTAAAATCCAGTCAGAGTCAGCACTCTGTGGGTTACTTATCCAGGATCATTTACAATTATAATAAAAGGCCCCCTAGAAAGAGGTCAATGTTAACTTCCACTAGGAAGAAGTTCCTTACTGGGGAAGAAGAGAAACATAGGGATCTAAAGGACCCAAGTTCTGGTACCATCTATGCGAGCTGTGCCACTTGGGGCAAGTTGCTTGTATTGGTTTTCTATCACTGCCACAACAAATTATCATAACTTTAGTGGCTTCAAACAATGCAAATTTATCATTTTACAGTTCTGTACATCATAATTCCAACATGGATCTCAGTGGGCTCAAATTAAGGTGTTGGCAGGGCTGTGTTCACTCTGGAGGCTCTAGGGGAGAATCTATTTCCTTAACCTTAATCACTTCCTTTTGCCATGTAAGGTAACAAAGTCACAGGTTCTGGGGATTAGGATATGAATTTGGGGGCCATCATTCTGTTTATGACAGGCTGCCCTGTGGCCCACTAAGATTCATGTCTATCTCACATGCTCACTAAGGTAGCATGTGTTTGCAAATGAGTACTTTTAACAGCCTGTGTCTTGTCAGTAGAATTTGAGGCATCTGACAGCCTACTTTCATTTCATATTTTCTTTCAGGCCAATCTGGCAGTGTTTCTGCTGGTATAACATTCTCAAGAATCCTGTGGGTCTCCTGTGTATGTCATGGGGATTCACTCCATTAGACAAGAGGCTCCACACATCTTTCCTTGTAAATCCCTTCTTTATTTTTGGAATTTGCTGAGATGGCTTAGGAAATGCACATCCTTAAGCTTCTGAGATACTCTTGGGTTTGACTGAGGGAATCTGTGACTCACACCTTTAATCTCTTCAAAGAGCCTTCTGTGTGACTGAATTCTTTGAACTTTTGGTTTTTCTAAGGTACTAGCAGCAAGTTGTACAGCTGCACACAGAGCCTTTCTCTAGAGCATGATTTCTTGACAGCGAACCTCTTAATTTTAGCATCTTTCCCCAGTGAGATAGGCAGAGAACTCCCCAATCACCAAGTCCTGCTTCCTTTTTGTATAACAGTTCTTCTCTCAAATTCATCTCTTTCTGCTCACATTTTTCGATAAGCAACAGGAAGAGCCCTGCGGGCCATACCTTCCACACTTTGCTTCGAAATCTCAGCTAAACATTTAAGTTCATCATTTACAAGTTCTGTTTTCCACAAAAATGCAGGACACAGTCCTTCTAAGATTTCTGTCCCCATATGACAAGGATCCCCTTTCCTCCAGTTTCCAATAATATGATCCTCATTACCTCTGAGTCATCATTAATCAAGTTGTTAATAACCATGTTTCTACTAACAGTATAGTCTAGGCAAACTACGTTTTTTTCTATCATGTGTCTCAAAATTCTTCCAGCCTCTGCTCACTGCCCGGTTCCAAAGCCACTCCACATTTTTAGGTATTTGTTAAAGCAACAGCCCACTCTGGGCACCAAATTCAGCATTTTTAAAAACTGTCGCTGTCATAACAAATTACCACAAATGTAGAGGCTTCAAACAACACGGATGCATTATCTCACAATTCTATAGGTCAAAATTCCAACACAGGGCTCACCGGGCTAAAATTAAGTTGTTGGCTGGGCTGCATTCTTCTCTGGAGGCTCTAAGGGAGAATCTATTTTCTTGCCTTTTCCAGCTTCTAGAGGCAGTCTGCATTCCTTGGCCTATGCCCCCTTCCTCCATCTTCAAAGCCAGCAAACGTCATATCTCTCTGACCCCCTTTCCATCATCACGGATCTCTCTAACCACAGCTGGGAAAGGTTCTCTACTTTTAAGAACTCTTGTGATTAGACTGGGCCCACCTGGATAATCCAGGTTAATCTTCCACCTCAAAGTCCTAACCTTAATCACAGCTGAAAAGTCTCTTTGGCCATGGAAGGTAACACAGCCATTGGTTCCAAGGATTAGAGCGCTGACATCTCTGGGGGGCTACTATTCTGCATGCCATATTACCGAACTCTCTGACCCTCAATTTTCTCATCTACAAAATGGGAATAATAACATCCTTCCCATGATTGTCATGAGGACCGAATGAGGGAGCTTGTCAGAAATGGAGAATTTCAGGTCACACCCCAGACCTACTGACCCAGAATGTGCATTTTTAACAAAATCCCTGGGAGATAGAGATGCATAGCAAAGTCTGGTGTTGGGAATTTCACAATGGATGGAGAATCTCACCCCTGGACTTGAACCCTGCTCTGCCATGAATTCACTCTGAAATAAGGGGCCTGTTCAGGTACCCTCTAGGAACACTTTGAGCCAGGACACTGAACTACTTACAGGTTCCTAGGCTACTTACAGCCTGACATTTTACAATTTGATGATTAAAGTGCTGATGGTGGAATTGCAGGCAGCAGCAGTTTGGTGAGTGGGTGGGATTTGTAGCAGGCAAAGCTTCCTGGCACCCCTCAAGAAACATCACTAAGGTGACCACCCACTCTGCCTAGCCGTGAGGTCAGCTGGGTCCATTATTTGTGATTTTAAGAAGTCAATGTCTTCCCAGCAGGCTGGGCTGGAGCTGTAATGGATCCTAGGTGTTGCACCTGAACCAACGAAATAGTTGTCAACTATCCCAACTGATTTTCCCCCATAATTCAGGCAAGGATAAGAAGGTAGATTCCTCACTCTCTCTGGCCAAAATTATGTGAACACAGAGGCTGCTTCTTGGTGGAGAGAGTTGCATGTAAACCCCCCGGCGTGTTGAGCAATGAACTGGCACAGGTCGGCATCGCTGGAGCCCAGCCTGATGCCCCACTGGCCAGGAGCCAAGGGCTTCCTGCTCCTCCAAGGACAGCCCGCTTTTCCCACAACTTCTCAGCCCCCCAACATATCCCGCCACCTTGACCCAGGCCTGAAAGACCCCTCCCTCGGCTATACCCAGAAAGGCCCACTTTGCCCACCTGAGCCCCCACCCTGCCCCCTAGTCCTTAATGGAGATAAATTCTCGCTGTCATTACTGAAGTACATACGCAAAGCTGAGTTTAAATATAACATTCTGGGTCAGCGAGCTGGCCTACTTCATCCTTTTTGTCTATCTTGGGCCCCAAATGAAAAGAGAGAAATTTCTCCATGTTTCAGTTCTTCCAACAGTTCAGTCTGAAACTCCAGGGGTTGAGAAGGGGAGACATCTGGAAGCTCTGTTCTCTGGCTACCCAAGTGAAGAGGAGGAGGCTATTGCCAACACTGACTTGGTGCCCACGGGGTCAGTGCCTTCCCCCCGGGGCTCTCCAGCTCCCTGAGATGGGCAGAAGCTGGGGAAGGCCCTTGTCTGGGGGTGAGAGGATTGCCCAGTGGTGCCAGGGACAGAACCTTCAGCAGGGATGCCGGGGGTGGGGCAGGTGACTCATGGGCTGGGAGAGGCAGCTGTGCCGCTCAAGGCCAGGGGAGCCTGTGCCCAAGGCCAGGGGTGCCTGTGCTCAAGGCCAGGGGAGCCAGCTTCCCGCCTGGAGCCCCTAGTGACAGCCTGGAGGAGGGGGCCCTGCCCTGGATGCAGAAGCCTGGGTGGTTTCCACGAAGCAGTCCACATGAACAGACACACAGACATGGGTGTGCAGCAAACAGTCTGGAAAAAGCTAGGGGCTTGAAAGGGCGGGGAGAGCCAGATAAGCCTGGCTGGGCCATTCAAGCTCACCTCCCAGCACTGAATGCCAAGCTAAAAGCTTTGGATGGAGCTGTAAACTGTTGAAGGAAGCTAAAACCACTGTGGTGGGAGTGCCCTTATTTAAGTGCACCCTGGATGAACCCTTTCCTAATGGAAGTGAGCACTGTTGGGCTCCTCCTCTGCACCCAGCAGTGTCCTGTGTGACTTCCCATGGCCTCCTGGATGACTCTTTAAATGACCTGTGAGGTAGGAATTAGTCATCTCTAAAATGGAGCTATGGAAGGTCATATCACGGGCCCTCATTCTTGAGCTTGCCCTGGATTCATGCCTCTTGTTAATTGACTTTGCAGTTATTCCCATTCAAGGAGTGCAGTCAATTTCCTTGCCCCGGGCTTTGCATCTGGCCACGTGCCTTGCTTTGGCCAATGGACTGAGGGGTGCCACCTGGAATCTAGACCTTAAAAGCTGTTGCAGGTTTCAATCTGCCCCCTTGGACCGCTGCTGCCACCATGAGAAAAATATTACTCTCAATGAGTTTGCTGGCTCCAGGCAGAGCCTCAGAGACAAATGGAGCCAGCCTGGGTCAGCCAAACCCTGGCCCACGTGCAGACGCGTGAGCTAAAGGAGAGCTTATTATCGCATCTGGCTGAGGTATTGTGGTTGTTTGTTACACAGCATTACTCTGGCTATGCTTCACTGATATCCAGGGATAATAACAGACCCTATCTCTCAGAGTTGTAGTGAGGATCCAATAAAAACAACCCACCTAAAACTCTTAGACAAGAGTTTCAGTTTGGGAAGATGAAGATTATTGGAGATGGATGGTGGCGATGGTTGTACAACAATGTGAATACAGTTGACCCTTGAACAACATGGGTTTGAACTGCACAGGTCCACTTACACATGGATTTCTTTCAATAAATATGGTATTATGTCTATGATCAGTGGTTGGTTGAATCCATGGATGTGGAACCACAGATAAGGAGAGCTGACTAGGTACATTTTAGTATCCACGTGAGAAATAAAATATTGTCTGCCACATCAGTAAACAAAGGATGTCACAGTCATCAGCTATTGCAGCCACCACTGAAGGTGAGCTGGTGAGCTCTGAGGGAAGTCAGGAAGGAAACAAAGAATACCTGTCATCTAGCAGCCATCAGGCTGCAGCCCCTACGGTGAGCCCTGAGGAAATTCAGGATGTGAAAATACAGGATACTGGCCCCAGAGAGCTGAGGTGCATATCAAAGGAATGAGTTCAGAGAGTCCAGACTCGTGCATCTTCCCATACATGGAAAAGCGCTAAATTCCTTAACTTGAGATATCTAGCTTTCTTTTAATAACAGTAATCTTTTGCTCCTACTACCTGCCCTTTGTGAGAGCTCCCCCCTCACCTCGGAGCAGTTTTCTCAGGGTTGAGTTGCTGCCTCCCGGGCTTGAAGTCCTCAGTATGTCCGCCAAATAAAACATAACTCTCAATTTTTAGGTTGTGTATATTTTTTTTAGTTGACACATGTCAGGTCCTGGTGCTAGTCTCGCATGGATACCTAGAGATGACTGTATACTTAATGCCGCTGAACAGTACACTTAAACATGGTTAAAATGGTAAATGTGATGTTATGTATATCTTACAACAGTAAAAAAACAAAACCAAAAACACACACTTGGTGCCTGGCACATAGGGAGTGCTTGATAAATTATTACCAATTATTGCTAATAATAATTAGCAATTATTAACAGAAGGCAGGAGGAGGTGTGTGGTGAAACTACACACTCCAACCACACGACAAGGGTGATCAATGAAGCTCCCAGGTAAATGACTCTGCGGTGACTGGCCTCTCTGCTCATTTCTTAATGGAAGGGGTATAAACTCATTCATACTAACAGGCTGAAAGGGCAACTGCATTGGTCATGTGATAAAGAAAAGAAGGTCCGAGCTGGAAGACTGTTCAGCAGTGTCTAACTCAGCCCCCTCACTGAGAGAAGCTGAGGCTCAGAGAGGCAACCCCACGGTCACTCAGGAACTTGGTGGCAGATCTAAAGTTGGAAGCTGGATCTCCTGAATCCAAGTCCGGTGCTCTCTGTATTCTGCCATAGATAGGGACACAGTAAAGTTTCATCTAACCACTAACTGTGTACACTCTCAGACACCTGCAGACAGGATCTGGGGCTTCCTGGTGCATCTCAAACCACACGCACAAGACAACAACCAGCACACAAAGCAATTCCTGCCCTCAGGTTCCTTTGACACACGGTAAGGATATAAAACATTGGGTTTTTTTCCCTCTCCTCTTTCTTTTTTTAATTAAGCCAAATGTATTTCTGCATGGGATCTTTACTCCAGTTTTGGACAGGGTTAATTAAAAGAAAAAAATACATATTAAAAGGCCAATTTGATTACTGCTACACATTCGTAATGCGATGAATAATTGATTGAATGTCTATGTTAATTGCTCCCTGAATCAGTGATTTTGCTACTGAATACTCAAGAGCTGTTGCTATTTTGAAACGGGTAATAATTTCACCGCATCCAGATGGCAGAAAGTGCCACATGAGTGTCCTCCTGGGTTTAAACCTACCTCCATTTCCTGTTCACTCCTTTCATCCTGACTTCTCCATTTCTTCCCTGGGTCCTCGTCTACCACCCACTCCTGACACCAGCGGGTCTCAAACGGTGGTCTGATCCGACTCCCAGGGAAGCTTGTTGAAATGCATACTCCCACCCCCCTGGTTTTGACCTGGCAAACCTGGGACTCTGTATTGTTAATAAGTATCTCAGAGGCTGGGTTGGGGGTTTCCTTTTGAAAAGAGCTGGCTGAGGAAGAGATGCCTTATGAGGTGCCAGGCTCCAAACTCAGAGAGCAACGGTTTTCTCTCAGCGGGTTTCAACCCTCTGCTTCTTTGCTGGTGGATCTCTCTCCAGCCCAACTCGTCTAAAATGAATCTGTGGGAGTTCCCTGGTGGCCTAGTGGTTAGGAGTCTAAGCTTTCACTGCCGTGGCCCGGGTTCAATCCCTGGTCGGGAAACTGAGATCCCGTAACCCGCGCAGTCAGGCCAAATAAATAAATAAAAATTTTCAAATAAAAAAAATAAAATGAATCATGATGGGCCTCCCACAACCTGCTTTTCCTCCGCCAGCTGCCAGCTCAGCAAATATGGGCTCTGCCCAGCCCTACTTGCTCAAGCCTGGAAGCCTCTTCTGTTCTTACCAGCCCTTCCCCAAACATCCACGCAGCAGCCAGACTTGCCTGTTTCTCCCCATTACAAATCCTATTGAATTAGGATTCTTTTCTGCAACTTTAAAAGTAGGTTTCCAAGAGTCCTTTCTGTTCTCCCAGTGGTCCTCCTATCACCTCTCTGCTTCATAGATGCAGTATCTTACCTCTCTGAGATGTTAATTACAGTGGTTTCTGGCAGTTATCTTCTGTTTCCTGCATCATCTCTATTTTCTCTGTTTCTTTTCTCTCTGTTTTAGTTCCTGCTTCCTTCAGATGCCTGCTGAGCCTGGATGTCTATTTCCATTGAGGGGAGAAGCACAAAGAGCTGACTGGGAGCTCTGTGGGGTAGGGGTGATTGGTGAAGGGTGGGCTTCACTGAAGGTGGCTGAGGTGAGCTGTGCATGGGGGGGCCCCAACATGGCAGTGTCCGTGGGTGTTTCTTTGGGGACTGGTGAGTCTCCCGAGAGCTGAATCATCCAGTCCTCTGCCTGGGGGATCTGCCTGGCTGCAGGCATTCTCAGAGCAAACTGGTCAAGGGGTTTTCCCCATGTCGACCTTTTCTTCTATTGACTTTCACTCCACCCCCTCCCAACATGGCCTCTAACACCATCCTCATCTTCAACTGTGCCTTCAACACACTTTCTGTCAGTGCATCTGACCACTCCCGCTCCCTGAGACTGTTGGTTCCGGCTTCCCTGGCACTGGCTCTTCCTCCCCTCCAGGCCCTGGTGGATTCCCACTAAGGGCCCAGCTTGCATGCCCCATCTCTGGGCAGCCTTCCCGTCACCCCAGGCAGCCCTGCAGCCCCTCCTGAGTCTCACGCACCCAGCCAGGTGGTCAAGGGCACAGGCTCTGGAGCCAGACTGCCTGGATTCAGGATCTCCTGGGGTTCCTGTCTTGGGAAAGGGGCATGAGAGCAGCACTCCCTCCTTAAGAGGATGAGAGAGAGGCTGTGTGGGAAACCCAGCACAGCACCTGGCACAGAGCACGCCTGGGAAACACCAGCTCTTCTGTCTGCTACTTTACATTCTGACTTCGAGCTAAGCATGCAGCCCATTCGCGAGAAGAAAATGTCTCGTGTGAGGGCAGGTGGTGGACACAGCCTAGTGGGAACAGGGTCCAGGGCTCTGCTGCTTTCATCTCTAGGGATGAGGGAGGAGGGAGACCATAAGTCACCAGGGTCAGGGCCTCAGAAAGAACCTCGGAAGCATGGAGCAGGGACCAGACTCCTTTCTTTCTTTTGAATGGAATTCTGTTTAGTGCAAAACACAGCCCACAACACAAAGATACACGGGATACAGGTGAAAGCTCCCTGATGCCTCATCCCACTGTCTCTTCTATGTTCTTATTAATTGAGAACATTAAGAAAAACAATTGAAAATACTTTGTTTGTTTCAACTTATTGTTAAAAACTTCACCAAATGTCGGAGCTGAAGATTCCTTTTAGGATCACTGAGCATGTGGGGAAGCCAAGGCCCAGAGAGGCAAATGGACTCGTTCAACGTCACACAGAGAGGGGTGCAGAGGTGAAAGGACAGCCCAGGTTCCCAAATCCCAGGCCCACACCCACAATGACCTCCTCGTGTCCCCGCTGCCCACCTCTCCCCCCAACACAGGCATTGGTTACCACTGTCTCAGGGGGCCAGAAGCTGCACAGGAATTCTGTCTTTCTTGGACTCTGCAGGCTTTCATAACTGAGCCCCCTCCCAGGCCCCAGGTCCTCTCCAGCCTGGGCTAGGGAAGGAGAAGGTTAAGGGGTGAACCACTCCTAGATCTACCCCCAGACATATGCTAGAGGGCATGTGGAGTTTGTTTTCTTTTAAAAGCTTTAAAGGAGTGTGTGTGTGTGTGTTTGCTTTCTTTTAAAAGTCCATATTAAGAAAATGACTCTATAATTAAACAAGCCTCAGCTAATAGAGAGCAGGTTATTTTCCTTGTGGGTTTTTTTTTCTGCCTGAGACTCAGTTTTCCTCATCTGTAAAATGGGAATAATAAATCTCACACATGCTTGAGAATTAAAAGAGACAAGGGTAAATGTACCCGGCCTAATACTAGGTACACCACTGGTGATCAATAAATGTTCACCCTTCTCTTCCTCAACCTCAGTGCATAGATTCCCTTCGGCTGGATGCTGGAAGCAGCCATGGAAAGTAATGGGAGGCCACAGTCTAGCTCATCACTGTGTTATTTAAAACAAAAGAATTATAAGCCCCTTCTTTGCTCAGCAACACAGAAATCAGAATAGATGGACTTGATGTTCTGGGATGTGGCTGTTTATAGTCCACAGCACAAGAGCATTTGCTTTGATTGAGCTCTGACTTACGAGGTGCTGGGCCCTGTACTCTCCCTGCAGGATGTCATTCCTCCCCCATCCCAACGCCACAGGGTCGGCTCCATTATCATCCCCACTTTACAGATGAGAACATTGAGAAATGAATCAGAGTAAAACTAGTACAATATAAAATTGGCCATATTTCATAATTATATCTGTATAATAACAGAATAAAGAAAAGGCCAGAAGGGAATGCAAAATACGATAGTGGTCATGTTTTTGTTCTATTTTAAAAATTCTATAATGTTGATTTATTACTTTTAAAATCTTTTAGAAAAGTAGCTTGAAATTTAGGCAGTATGGGATCACAGAAAACCACCAGACAGACCCAATCCAAACCCCGGCTCTGAGACTTGCCACTGTGTGCCCTTAGATGAGCCAGTCTGTGTGTCTGTGCCTCAATTTCCCATTTGAGGTATGAGTGTGATATTTTGGGTGATTATTATTTTCTTTTTTCCCTTATCTCTAACTGGTCTTTAGGTTTCACTATAACTATACTACTTGCATAACATGGAGAAAAGACATTTAAAAGGAGTAGTTTGCATGATGTTTTAAAGATTAAATTAGGTCATGAGTGTAAGGAACCCGAAAGAGCTTACGATATTCATTTTAAAAGAATAAACAGGGGAGGGGGAAGGGTAGGCTGGGACAAAGTGAGAGAGTGGCATGGACATCTATACACTACCAAATGTAAAACAGATAGCTAGTGGGAAGCAGCCGCATAGCACAGGGAGATCAGCTTGGTGCTTTGTGACCACCTAGAGGGGTGGGAGGGAGGGATATGCAAGAGGGAGGAGATATGGGGATATGTGTATATGTATAGCTGATTCACTCTGTTATACAGCAGAAACTAACACACCATTGTAAAGCAATTATACTCCAATAAAGATGTTAAAAAAAAAAAAGAATAAACAGGTCTCAGCAGGGTGGGGAAGGGGTGTCATACTTATACCAGTAGTCAACGTGTTCATTTTATTGTGTGTTTGGCAAAAGATATGCCTGGTACTTCAAACCAGTGGTGCATTTATGTTACTGGTTAAAAGAAATCTAAGTTTTCAAAAAATGTGATTTAAAGAAACACATGGGTTGAGGGAGGGGCTCCTGGGCTCTTGCTACCCAAAGTGTGGTCCTCAGACCGGCAGTGCCATCATTTGGGAGCTCTACAGAAACCCAGGTTCTCAGACCAGACCTGTTGAGTCAGAATCTGCATTTAACAAGATTCCCAGGAGAACTGTATGAACATTAGAACTTGAGAAGCACTGGGCTGGATGATAAACAAATGTGTCAAAGTCACCAAGTTGCCAAAGGAAATGCTGAGAGAGGCCTTCGAGCCCCATACACCAGCCCAGCCTCCCTGACTTCTTTTTATGCATCTCCATTTTATGCACAGTGACAGGGGCTCAGAGAGGAAAGGTGACTTTCCCAATGTCGCCCAGCAAGACAGTAGCAGGGCTGGCCTAGGATCTCGGGGTTTTGGTGTCTCAGGCCCTAGCCTTCGTTTCCAAGGCACACCCAGAGGAACACAGGGCTCTAGGAACCCAAGGCTGGGCCAGAGCCGACCAGGAGTCTGAGGCAGCCCCGGCATCCCCATTAATCTCCCAACCTCAGAAGGGGTTGTTTTCCTGAGAGGAACAATCAGTGCCTTTGGGGACAGTAGAGCCCCTGGACGGGGACTCTGAGAGAGCCCTGAGCTACAGAATGTAGACTGTGTCCTGCCAGCTCACAAAAGAACAGTCTTTCCTGGCAAGCTCATGGGGACGCGTTCCCAGCAGTGTGGCAGGGAAGAGCAGAGTTACCAGGGAGCCCGGGCTCTCCATGGAGAGGATGGCGCGGACCCAGGGCACTGTGCCACCAAGGCAGAGGACCGGCTTGGCCCATCACTGCCACTGATGAGTGTTCTGGTTTTCAACGATGCACTTCACATTCAGAAAACACGTATACAAGCACCTCCTCTTCCATTCTGATTCTGCCCTGAGCTCTGTGCCTTGAACTCTGGCTACGACACAGTCCCAGAATCTCACGTAGCCCGCGTCTCTGCTCTGACACTAGTAGCTGTGTAGTCTCTGGGGCAAAGGGCTCAGTGTGTGTGAGCCTCAGTTTCTGCTTCCATGAAATGGGTATGATTACACACTTAACAAAATGGCTAAAAGGAAAATGACAGATTCTACAAGTATAGTTGAGGCTGTGGAGCCACAGGAACTCTCTGGCACTGCTGCTGGGAGTATGGAATAGAACAGCCATTTTGGAAAAAGTTTTGACAGTTTCTAGGAAAGCTAAACCTACACCTATCCTGGGGCCCCCAACTCCTACTCTGAATAAAAGAAATGAAAATGTATGTCCACTCACAAACTTGAATATTCATTAGAGACCTAATTCATAACAGCCTTAAGTTGGAAACACCCCACATGTCCACCCGCAGGAGGACAGACGGACAACCTGTAATGGAGTGTGGCCCCTCCCTGTCCCCTTCCATAAACGTGGTACAAGTCAATCCATCAAGCTTGACAAAGTCGCTAACACCCCCCGACACGTGGGAGCTCTGGGTGCCCTGGTCACAGAGAGGCCCAGGGAGACCCATGCAACCACGACCAGGGGCTCTAACGGTAAGGATGGTCCAAGGTCCCACCATCCTGTGTCAACGGCGGGAAGCACAGATCACAGGCCTCGCGTTAGAGTCAGGAACACGGAGGTTCACAAAAGTAAAGGGGCAGAACGGCAGGGCAGTGAAGCTCATGCCCAGGTCAGTGTGACCCCAAATCCTGTGCTCATCCCATTGCAGCAATAGAGACCTTGGAAATGCATTGCAAACCAAAGGATGCTTACCAGCTACGCGATCTCCAGGAAGGTGCCCTGGGCCTCAGTTTCCCTCCTTCAAGGGAACATAAGCTCTTATGAGGGCAGAGGTTTCTGTGTGTCTTGCTCTCCTATGGCCTCAGCACGCAGCACAGTATGTGGCACATAGTAGGTGTTCAGGAAATACTTGTTACACACAGAATTGGTGCTTCCGTGAATGTGTATAGCATTCAAGGTCAGCCTGGCCAGGCCCCCTCCCACGCGACCCCCGCACACAGAGCCTCTTCCCTCACCCTCTGCTTCTTGTCTTTGGGCCTCACCCCTGTCCAGAGCACCTCCTCCCGATCTCCCCCTTCTTGCCTGTCTGCTCCCATGCCTTGCTCTCTGCAGAAACTTCCATGCCTGGGAAGGAAGTGAGAGCCCTCTCTTTTCTGATCTTTACAGCATTTCAGAGACAATCATAATAAGGCTGCTCCGAAGACCAGGTGTCAGCAAACTCCAGTCTGTGGGTCAAGTTTGGCCGCCATCTGTCTTTGTAAATAAAGTTTTACTTGAACACAGCTACTCTCCTTTGTCTATGGCTGTTTACACACTACAACAGCAGAGCTGAAAAGCTGCTGCAGAAATTGACCTGCAAAGCCTAAAATATCTACTATCTGGCTCTTTGCAGAAAAAAATCTGCTGACCTCTGACACAGATTAAGTGCAGACTATGAGATTTTACACATTATTTTGTTACATCTTCACAACAACTCTATAGGGCTTGGAAACCACTGCTATGCCCATTTTATGGATGTAAAGGCTCAGAGATGAAGGGACTTGTCCAAGGTCATGTATCTAGTAGGCCAGCGGTCCCCAATCTTTTTGGAACCAGGGACTGGTTTCGTGGAAAACAATTTTTCCACGGATGAGGGTGGGGGATGGTTTAGGCGATAATGCAATCAACGGTTCAGGCGGTAATGGAGGCAATGGTTCAGGTGGTAATGTGAGTGATAGTTCAGGCAGTAATGCAAGCAATGGGCAGAGGCAGATGAAGCTCGCCTGCCGCGCACCTCCTGCTGTGCGGCCCGGTTCCTAACAGGCCACAGACAGGTAGCGGTCCGCGGCCCGGGGGTTGGGGACCCCTGCAGTAGGCAGCAGCACTGGGATCTGAATCCACCAATATGTCCTAGATTCCACGAACAGTCTCATTACAAACAAGGCAAACACACCAGGTCTAGCTTGCAAGATGTAAGTAGATTCCACAAGAGAAGTTCTGTAGATGAGGGTAAATGGAGCCAGAGCAGCCCAGAAGGCTCTTGGAAGAGGCAGGATCTTAGCTGAGTCAGTCAGGGAGAGGAGATTTAGCTGGATGGGAGGAGGGGAGAGATCTAGAAGAGCACATGAAGGAAATTTGGAAGCGTGGTCCAGCTAACTGGGACAAGGCAGGGGCATGAGCCAGCCGGGGAAGGCTGGCCCAAAGCTGGGGGGATGGGCAACCACAGAAAGACACTCTTGAAATGATGCTTCCAAATGATGATTTGTCTGAGGACCCCAAAGGGCTGCCAAGTTCGCAGGAAAAGGAGAGAAACGATGCAGGAAATTCCTTACCGAGGCATTGCAAGGATTCCGAATTTCCTAAAAAGGGCACAAGCGAAAGCTGGGTACCTTTTGACAGGGTGGGTTATAAGCAAGGTTTTCCCTGTGGCCAAAATGTTGGTGAAAACTCCCCCAAGGGCACTAGCCATATGAACTTGGGCAAGCGATTTAACTCCATGCCTTGATTTCCTCACCTGTAAAATGGGGAACACCATGGGCTGGTGGGAGGGGTAAAGGCATTGATATTTGCAAAGCATGTCAAACAGCGCCTGGCACAGAGTAAGTGCTATAGAAAGGTTTGCTAGGTAATACTGAACATAAATAAGATCTGGCTTCAGCAAATATCAGCTCCCAATTTTTTTGCCCCAAATGATTCACAGGCTGTTTGGAATTCGCTCGGTGCATGATGTGGTTAATTTAAACACTGCCGCAGAGTGGTGAGCCTGAACGGCATTTCAATGAACACAAACCTTATTTTTAACAAGACACACTTTGGCACTTGCAAGAACATTTAAAAATACCTTCCCTATTCCAAAGCAGTAACCAGGTCCAGGGAGAAATCCTTAGTTTTGGGGTCACTGTTTTTTCCGGGAGCTGGGCCCCGGGGAGGGGTGTTGGATAGAATTGTTGTAGAGGCTGCTATGGGCGTCCAGGGCTAAGAGTAGGAAAGAGAATTTGTGGATTGTTGATCAAACACCCAAGTTGACACCTGCCAGTCTGTCTGCTCTCCTGTGACTGGGGGCCCTCAAACAGAGATTCTGCATGTTCTTTCATTCAGCAGACACATAGGGATGCCTACTGCCCTGTGGACACGGGGATGGGTCCTAAGTCCTGGGGCTCACATTCCAGTGGGGAGACAATGAACATGGAGATGAGTAAACAAGCCAACGAGATCATTCCAGGGGGTTACATGTGCTGTGGAGAAAATCAAAGGGGAAAATGGGACTCCTGTGTGCCTGGTGGGGGTGAGGGTGTTAGGATGGTCAGGATGGGCTTCTGGGAGGTGGTGACATTTGCGATGAGAATGGAATGAGGAGGCGGAGCTAGTCCTTTAAGATCTGGGGAAGAGTGCTGAGGGCAGAGGTAGGGTGGAGCCTGGTGATTTAAGAACCAGCAGAAGGGTGGGGTGCTGGAGCGTGACGGGCTACGAGGAGAGTGGCCGAGGTGCCGTGGCACGGCCACCACACAGGACATGGAGACCCAAGTAAAGGCCCCTGCAGGATTCATGGGAAGAGGTGCTGGGTGGCCTGCATTAGGGTGGGGACAGTGGCTCCGGGAGCCGTGGGGAAGCCACCGCACAAACCCAGCTGCCTTCCTGTGAACGGTGTCCCTTTGATCACTTAACCTGGCAGTTCTGTCCTGGCACCGTGCCGGGCACAGAGTAGGTATTTAATGAAGGTTTAATGAATAGTCATTAAAACCACCTTCGCTTCAATGTCTGTGACAGGCTCCCAATCTCCAGCAAATTTGCTTGTTTTTAAACCAAGTGCATGCTTCCCGCACTTCCTGCTTTCAGACGATTCTTGTGTATTTCTTCTCATCACCTTGGTTAGCTGGATTGTTGGGCAAAAGGAACACTTGATGTGATCTAGACCGACCGTGTGGCATCTCGAAGCCCCTGCAAGGAGGCAGGGACATCGTGGTCCTGTCGCTCACAAGTCCCATGGCTGAGAGGACTGCATTTTGATCGATGCTTGGGGTTGCAGTGAAACGCTGATGTCCAAGTGCTCAAGGAACAACAAAGAGAGGGGAGTCTGCCCACTAACGAATCATTTCTTTCAGCACTGCCTGGACTCCCAAGATAATGCTGGAGACGTGCTTGGCCTATCCCACAACACATCCAGAAGGCCTCATGAAGAAAAGGCTGATTCCTTGATCCTAAGCCCCGTTTATTCCCAGCCTGAGCATATTCAATCCTTTGTGGTGAAGAAACTATGGGATTGTAGGCTCCCTGCCCTGTTCCCACCTTTCATCCAGGCATTTCTTATTTCAGGTGACTGACTACAGAAGATACAAGTTGTTTTAAATATATTTCATGAACACCATCAGGTAGCTTTGCAAACAGGACCTCGTTGAATCCCCCTGTGAGGGAATCTGTGATTCCCAGTTTACAGATGAGGAAACTGAGACCCCAGGAAGTTATGGGACAAACAGGATTTGTATCTGGTGGTGTTCAGATTTACCTGGGTCTTCTGCCTCCACTCTAAGGGGCCACTACCAGTGTGAAAGCTGAGTGTCACGTCGTGAGCTGGGAGGGAGCTACGAGGGTCACCGAGCCTCGGTCACCAGCAACTCCTCAGCACAGACTGGAAACCAAATGGAGCAGCTGTGCCTGGGACCCTGATGACAGCTCCTTGGTGAATCCAAGTCAGCAAGTCACTGGCCGAGCCCTGCTGCTTGCTGGGCCCTGGGAACATCGCAGCAAACTAGACAGCGGCGGCCAGTACCCTCCTGCAGCGGACAGTGCGGCTGCACGGTGGTTATTAAGCAAAAGAGACTTGCTGAGAAGTGAACGGTGAGCTTGGTCTTGAGGGAAGAGCAGGTGCCGGCCAGGCAGAGGCGGTGAGAAGAGGTAGCGGGAAGGCCCAGGGAGGGGAGGGACCCGCAGAAAGAGGGAGGCAGAGGCCAGTGTGGGGAGATGGGGAATGGGGACCGACAGGCAGGGGCGAGGCTACCGTGGCACTTCCCCCGAGGGGTCTGATGGCTGGAGGAGGCCCCACGAGGCAGGAGGAGGAGCATCTTGGAGTCCAGCTCATTCACTGGGCCAGGAGGTTGAATTCAGACAGGGTTTTCCCTTGAGATCTTTCTTGCTCCCCTTCTATTGGTCCGACACAGCCTACAGGGGTCCAAATGGGGGCTCTCCAAGTGACCCCTGGGATCTTTACCAGGCTTCCTGACACATGTGAGCACTTCTGTACCCAGCAGAACCTGCAACTACTACAGAACCAGAGAAGCACGGATCGCAGTCCTGACAAGCCGTGTAGCCGAGCTGGCCACTCTCTCCAGAAGGAAGGCCACATTTAGCTCGTGGCTGATAGTCACATGATGTCCTCACAACCACGGCTCCCAGGGGCTATTTTCCCTGAACATCCTGCCTTAACTTCCTAGTCTTTACTTTCTACTTCTGGGCAATCTTAAGGCTCTAACTTTCCATTCCATCACTTCCCAGCACTCCCCCCTGATTCCAGAAACACAATCCACCTGCCTCCTTGGCATCACGGCTGGGATATCTAACAGGCATCCCAACATGACCCCGCTCCACCAATCCTTCTGCGCTGGGCTCCCCACCTGGGCAAATGGCCACCATCTTCCCAGGTGCTCAGGAAAAAAACCAGGAAGCCGTGCTTGACTCTTCTTGTTCCACCAGCCCTTGCGTCCAATCCCCTGGCAAGTCCTAATGGTGCGATCTCCAAATATATCCCAAATAGGAGCCTTCTCTCCTCCTCCCCACCACTCAGGTCCAAGCCACCACTGTCTATTACATCTCTGTAGCGGGTAGAGCAGCCAGAACGGGTCTTTTCAAAGCACAGATCAGACCATGTTACTCCCCTGCTCAAATCTCTCCAATGGTTTGCACTGTAATTAGAATCCAGTGCAAGCTCCGTTCCATGGCCTGCAAGACCCTACATGGTCTGGCTCTGTTTGCCTCTCCAGCTTCTCCTTTGCCTCTCCTCCTCCATCACTCTCTACACCTGCCTTCGTTCCCTTTCACCAACACACAGGTTTGCTCCTGCCTCAGGGCTTTTGCACTTGCTATTCCCCCTACCTGGACTGCTTTCCCCAGATGTGCGCCTGCCTCCCTCCCATGATTCAGATCCAACCCCCATGTTCCTCTTCACAGAGGCCTTCTCTGAGGCTGCCTCCCCATCACTTTCTTTCACATCGCTGTCAAAACTAGCTTCTCTATTTGTTTATGCGTTTAATGCCACTGTCCTGCCACTGGAGTGTCAGCTCCATGGGAACACACCCTCTCTGTCCTCTCTGTTTAGTTTGCTGGGGTATCTCCAGCATCCAGAGCTGTGCCCAGAAAATGGCAGGTACTCAGTAAACACCTGCCGACTCACTGACTCACTCAGCGCCTTTGCTCAGACTGCTTCCTCGCTGTAGGCCTTTCCCCTTAGCAGTCCTGTTTATTAGCCAAAGACATGTTGAGAGAAGACAAATAGTGGCACTGGTTTGCTTCTGATCAAAACCACAGCTCATCGCTTTTGCTCGGTGATGTCCATATGCTGCCATTATTCAAAGAGTGGCATTGGAGACTTCATCTTCTTCACATCTGCAACCTGGGGCCCCTTAACTCATATCACCAGCAAGAACGAGAGAAGGATGCAGGGAACAGAGAAGAGGAGGGAGGAAAGGCACACGTATAGCACCTCTATGTGCCAGGATCCATGGCAGAGCTTCCTTAGTATCATCTCATCTGAGTCTCCATCACTCCAGGGGGATGGGTGTTACTGTTGCCATTTTACAGATGAGAGATTGAGGCTCAGAGAGTTTAAGCAACCTGCCCAAGGTCACACAGCTGGCAAGTGGTGGGAGTGGAACTCGAGGCTGCCTCCCCAGGAATAGAACCTCTGTGGGTCCTCGACAGAACCTCTTCCCCATCCTCAAAGTCCAGTCTTTAAGTGTCTGTGCATCCTTCCAGTCCTTCTCAGAGGAAGGTACTGCTTAGAAACCGCCATCAGCCTCTCCTCAGAGGTGTCAGAGGGAGCATCTTAAATGGATTGCATTTCCAAAATAAGAATTCCTGCCGTTTCTCAAAGCTTGACCGAGACCTTCCAGAGAAGGGCGTACATGTCTCTGCTTTAAACACACATGACATCCACATTTTGTCCATTTATCATGTCCTGCTCCCCGGCTCTGCTCAGGTCCCTATTCAAAAGTCACCTCCTCTGAGAGGTCTCCTCCGGTCAGCTCTTCATCACACCCTCTCCCTGCCCTATTTTACTTTCCCTCACAGCACTTGTCACCACCAGCTGTTCTGTTGTATTATAAATATCACATATTTATATGTTTAGTCCTTTATTGTTTTCTTCTGCTAGAACATAAGCTCCAAGAAGGCAATTTTATCTGTTTTTTCCTCCACTATTGTAGCCCCAGTGCCTAGAACCATATCTGGTATATATTGGGGGATCAATAAATACTGTTTAAATGAATGAATGAATTTAATTACTATATAGATTCAGTACACATTTTATGCCTTTCTGACATTATCCTGTTTTTTCCTTCCTTAAATAAAGTTTTCATTACATAGCATTACAAATCATAGTGGGAAATTTTTTAAAAATACAGATAAGCGGGCTTCCCTGGTGGCACAGTGGTTAAGGATCCACCTGCCAATGCAGGGGACACGGGTTCGAGCCCTGGTCCGGGAAGATCCCACATGCCACAGAGCAACTAAGCCTGCGCGCCACAACTACTGAGCCTGTGCTCTAGAGCCCATGTGCCACAACTACCGAAGCCTGTGCGCCTAGAGCCTGTGCTCCACAACAAGAGAAACCACTGCAATGAGAAACCCGCACACCGCAACGAAGACTAGCGCCCGCTCTCTGTAAGTAGAGAAAGCCCGCGTGCAGCAACGAAGACCCAACGCAGCCAAAAATAAAAATAAATTAAAATAAAATACAGATAAGCAAAGAGGAAAATAGGAATCTTCAGCAATCTCACCATGCCAATGGTACATTTAGGAGTACTCTCTGCTAGATTTTACTTATCCATCGGTACATTATTTGAAAATGACATATCGCAGGTTCACTGTATTCCAGGTGCTGTGCACGGCACTGGGCTCTTACGGGATCCTGGACTAGGGCACGGATCCTCAGCCATGGCACTCTGTAGACATTTGGGCTGCATAATTCTTTGCTGTAGGGGTTGCCACGTGCCTTGGTCTCTATCCACTGGATGCCAGTAGCTCCTTCCAGTAGATCATAGTCATGACCATCAGAAATGTCTCTAGACATTACCAAATGGCCCTGGGGCGGGGTGGGTAAGCTAGGCAAAAATCACCCCATTGAGACCCACTGGTCTAGAGGAGGAGACAGATGTTTAAAGAGGATTACACTGTACCTTGCCTTGAGTGCCTAAGGGCTGTCACTCATCAAAATTTGTGAGCCTACTTCCAAGTCCTCAGACCCATTTCTGATGGCTGTCTGTTGCACAATTTATACCCACAATCCACGCGGCTGGACACTTAGGTTGTGTACCTGACTCTGAGTCAAAGGCAGAGCCCGGAAGAACAGGGGGCCCCACTGCCTAACTCTGGCCAGCCTCACCCAGCCTAACAGCCACAAGCACCGCCTTGGATTTCTGGAGGAAAAGGTCTCGGGACATATGTCTTCCTGGCTACACAGGGCACCAAGCCCCCAAATCCTCTCCCGGAGCCTCCTCACCACATCTACTCACTTCCTGCACTACAGAAGGAATGGGAAAATGGAACCTGGAAGGGGGAGATTCTTAGAGCAGGGGAGCTGGTTGAGACTGTCTCGTTCAACATTCCCATTTCACAGATGTGGAAACTGTGGCCGGGAGAAGGTAAGGCTGGTCACCTCCTGGCATGAATGTCCTAAGGGGGTTTTGGCACCATTTTCTGAGGGCCACAGTGAGACTCAAATGAGACGGAGGCTGAGAGAGAACGGTGCTGCATGATAACTACTCTCATCCAGCATGGAGCACCGCCTTTGGGGCTCCCCTCCTGAGCAATTCACCGGCATTATCTCACTGAATCTCTACCACAATCTTTACCGATTGTTGGCCTCCTGTAAGCTCCAGGACCACCCCTGGACCAATCCTTCCTCCCCAGGACCGCCCAGGGCTGGTAGGTCCTCACTTCGCCCTGCCTGGAAGCCCAATCTTCTCCACCCCGAGCTGGAAAGGGAGGCAGGGCAGCTCTTGGAGTCACATGATTAGCCTCTGGGGCTTCCCCCGGCAGCCGCCCAGGCCCACGGGAGCAGTGGCTTCTGGAGGTTCTCCTATGTGGAGCCCCGATGCTCCCTCCTCCCCAGCTGAAATCGGTGAAGCTGAGGGAGGAGCAGCTGTGCTCCCAATCCTGGCCTCGGGAAAGAGGGTCTGGAGCATGTGCACCTGTACGTGTGCCTTAGACTCAGGGACTGGGGACCAGGTTTCAAAGACCAGCCGTCCATGTCTGCTGACACGAAGGCTCAGCTCCTAGACTCCCTGCCTCCTGGTCCCCGTACTTCACAAGCTGTGGTGTGGTGACAATGGGCTAGAGGGGCTTCCTGCTGAAGGCTCAAAAGCGCCTCGTTATCCCTGGTGACTGGCCTCAGCAGACAGCTCAGCACTGGGATTCACCGGGATACCCTTCACTGGAGCATTCCCCGACCCTCCTCAATGGGTCTCCTCAAGCAGTCTTGCCCTCAGCAATCCGTCCTCCCCATGGCAGGCATGACCATGCCACCTCCCCTGCTCAAAGCTCTTCAATGGCCTCACGGGTTTCAGGATAAGGTTCAAACATACCAGCTGACCCCCAAGGCCCCTGCGACCATGGGCTGCTGACAGTGAAGCCTCATACACGAGCTCGCCCTCATGGGCACCCCTGCTCCCCTGAATCATCCTCTTGCTCTTTCTCTAGTGGATCATTCCCATTATGTCCTGAGCATGCTGTACTCTATTCCATCTTAAAAACATACCCTCTCTCTACCTCAGGCTTTTCCTCTTGCTCCATTTCTCTGTCTTCCTTGACCCCTACAATCCCTTTCTACAATGCTTACTCCAAAGGGGATGAGTAGCAGAGTATCAGGCACTGTGATAGTCCTCATAGCTTAATTCTGCAAAGCACTTTATAACGTGAAGGCAGTGCTATTCCAGAGGAGGAAGCTGAGATCTGCACCGGGGACAGCCATTTAACTAGTGTGATAGAAATCCATGTTTCCTGACTTTCCATTCCTTGGCATCTTCCTCAGCCCTGGATTAGGACAGACCAGAGGAATTGAGGGGCAACCTCAATTCCCAAAGGTGAGGGGCAACTAGAATAATGGGGGCCAAGTTCCAGAAGGCAGGTCTGCACACAAAGGTTACATGTGAGCAGGAGGCAGATCAGAGAGCCTTACCCTGGAGAAGAAGGTCTGAGGGCCAAGTCTGCATTGATCCAAGGCTCAACCAGAGGGGAGGCGGGGAAGAAGAGAGAACTCACAGACACTGAGAACAACCGCTGTCAGGACTTCATCTTTCTCTTTCTTCATCTTCCCACATACCCTGTGTTGTTTTTTTTTTTTGCGGTACGCGGGCCTCTCACTGTTGTGGCCTCTCCCGTTGCGGAGCACAGGCTCTGGACACGCAGGCTCAGCGGCCATGGCTCATGGGCCCAGCCGCTCCGTGGCATGTGGGATCTTCCTAGACTGGGGCACGAACCCGTGTCCCCTGCATCGGCAGGCGGACTCTCAACCTCTGCGCCACCAGGGAAGCCCTACCGTGTGTTTCTGATGTCACGGTCAGCCCTGATTTACAGCTTAGGAAACTGGGCTCAGAGAGGTGACTACTTACTGCCACCCAGCTGATCTGCCTCACTATGGTAGTAGTAGGATGGAGGGAAACGGATGGGGGAGATGAAACAAGATTCATCAATGGTTGATAATTATTGCCACTGGGTAATGAGTATATGGGGCTTTGCCATACTAGTCTATTTTTCGATATGTTTGAAATTCTCCAAAATTAGAAGTTAAACATAAAGTTGCCCAGCAAAGTGGTGGAGCAGACATCTGAAGTCAAGCCTAGGTGATATGCTTTTCTCTCTGCCCACAGGGACTCTGTCCATCCCAGCTTTGTGCTTTTCTGTTGGAAAAGTTTCAGGCACTCAAAGACCCACAGCTTCATTCTTCTTCCCCTATGAATATGGAAACTTTTGAAACAAACCTCATAAATATTTTTGTTCTTACACACCAAGGGTTCTATCCCTTCTGAGAACAGATCTTTTTCTTGGGGTCATGACCATTTAACACAGATGGTCGTGTGTGTAGACTCCACCTAAGGGCGATGGTTTCCCATAGTGGTTATATCTGCTCAACTCAAACACGTCAGTTTTCACTTCATGTCACCCTGTCACATTGGAACACGACCATGTGCTTCGATTTACTGTCTGCCCCCTTTTAATGGAGTTCAGGGAAACATCATAAACCTGCTGTTAGGTTAGAGATGGACTTCAAATTAAATTCTGTTTTAAAAAGGAAAGCAAGGTCACCTGAAAATTCAGTCGAAATCCACAAGTCTTTGCTTGGTACTTATTAAACTCTAGCTATCACGTATGCAAGATGAGCCCCATTTAACAGGTGAGTGGCTTAGTGACTCACACCATCAGGAGGAAGCAGAGCTGGAACTTGCATGAGGTCTGAGGGACCCCAGAATCCTCACCCTCATAACCAATCCTCTGGTCTAGAACAGACTTATCTGAGAGTTCACTGCCCAGGCAGAGGAACATCTATTTAATGAGCACCTATACAAACCAGTATGAAACAGCTATCACCACCCCCATTTTAAGGATGAGGAAATGGAAGTTTAAGTAGTTAAGGTCATCATCTGGTTAGAGATTTTAAGCCAGGTCTGCCTGATCCCAAGTGTGGTTCTTTCCCCAGATACTTGTTCTAGGTCCAGATGTGATTACCACAATCCATTTCTAAGACAGTGCAATTGGAGTCAGAGCTATATACTAAGGTGACTGCAATATTCTGGGAGCACCTGCTGGTCAGGACCCTGGAGAGCTCCAAGCACCTTGTGGGATTGGCTCCAGGACCGGTAAGCCATAGTAGGGCTGGCATCTTCTGGTATAAGTGGGCCTTTACTTACAGGGCATTGTCAGGTGTCTGGGGGGACTCTGGGGGAAGGAGGGGTGCTGGAGGTCCTCAGGGCACGAGGTGGGGCATTAGATACTCTTCTTTGATATCTTCCTCCCTCCCCTAGTGTTTAGGTCTTCCAAGACTTTTCTTTTTTTAAACATCTCTAGTGAGCATCTTCTCCTCTAGGTGCAATCTAAGGTCCTAATTGCTGAGGGATGCCACAGTGGAGAATTCTCAGTGGAATCATACACGTTTCCAGCTGCATACCACCTGGCAGTTTATAAAATACTTTTTTGCGGAATTATCATTTTTCATTTTCACAATAGCCTTGTGACTCAAATATCACCCCTCTGCACATATAAGGAACCAGTGGCTCAGAAATAGTAGATGACCTGCCCAAGGTCACACAGTTAGGAAATCTCAGAGTGAACCTTGAGTCCTGTGATCATTACACCAAGTTTCCATGACTCATTTAAAAAGACCCTGTCACCTTCCATTTAGGATATTACCTTCACCAAAACTGTGTTTACCCAATGCTTGAAAATTTAGTTGTGAGAACAAAACAGTAAATGTGACCATAATCCATCACCTTTCCTGAATTCAAACATCACTTGCTGGACCTCCCTGGTGGTGCAGTGGTTAAGAATCTGCCTGACAACACAGGGCACACGGGTTCGAGCCCTGGTTTGAGAAGATCCCACATGCCGCGGATTAACTAAGCCCGTGCACCACAATTACTGAGCCTGTGCTCTAGAGCCCACGAGCCACAACTACTGAGCCCATCTGCCACAACTACTGAAGCCCTCGCGCCTAGAGGCTGTGCTCCGCAACAAGAGAAGCCACCGCAATAAGAAGCCTGTGCACCGCAACAAAGAGTAGCCCCCGCTCACTGCAACTAGAGAAAGCCTGCGTGCAGCAACGAAGACCCAGTGCAGCCAAAAATAAATAAAAATTTAAAAATGCTTTTAAAAAAACCCCAAAACATCACTTGTTAATCAACAGAAAATGCAGTCTACTTAACAGAATAAAATCCAAGCTCTCTGCATGGCTGACAAGTTTCTACACGAACTGGCCTCTGCCCAGCTCTCTGACATCATCTCCCACCACTGTCACCTTCCTTACCACTCCTTGAAATCACCACCCTTATTCCTAACTTGGTGCTTCTGCATTGACTATACCCTCTGACTGAAGTGCATTTTCCTCCGATCTTTGCACAGCTGCCTGCTTGTCACTCCGCTCTCAGCTGAAAGGCCCCCTCTTCAGACTACCTGACTACCTGAGCTAGGTGGCCTCTTATCACTCTGTCATGTCACCTTGTGCCACATCCTTCCAGGCAGTCGCCACCATCTGAAACCATCGACTTGATTTATTAGTGCATTATCTTTCTCTCTGTATAGAACCCAAGTTCCATGAGGGCAGGGACTATGCAGATCTGAACACCTCCATAACTCCAGCATCAGGCACAGCATAGACACCCAAGAAATGCCCGCTGAATGAATAAACTTCACCATTCATCTCACAGTGACCACTGATTTAGATTTTCCAGGTCTCCAGGGTGTCTATGATGACCTCAAGGGAGGTGCCAAGGCTTTGAAAACAAGTTCTTAAAATTTTTTTTTAAATGAGCATGCCCCACATCACAGTTGTAGAGTGAGAGGCTGTCACTTTAGGGTGGTTGAGAGTCACTTTGGTAGTCAAAAGAGCCCATATATTTTTTTTTTTTCAAAGAAGAAAACACAGTCCCAGGCAGGATTGTGAATTTCTTGGCTGTCATGCTTCTGTAGCTTAGTTTCAAAAGAAAACTGGAGTTTCCCGAAGGAGGCTCAAATCATTCTGAAGGACCCACACTTCTCTCTGTCACTTAAGATGAAGACCTGACAGTCGGCTGCCAGCAGCAGCCCAGGGACGGGAGAAACACACAATCAAGAAAGCCTTTATCCCCAAATGAAGGAGGCTGCAGTGAGTCAGAGAGAGCCATGGTGTGTGAGGCTTCCCCAGGCTTCAAGGAATCTCAGCAAACTGGTACACAGCACACCACACGCATGCACACACACACATAAACACACATACACACACACACACAGGAGCACATCCTCTTAGTGACCAACAGCACTTAAACCAGCCCCTGTAGCATGTGGGATTCTGTGGTGTCAGGACAGTCAGAAACCCTAGGTTGAGAAGGAAAGAAAGAGGATGCCACCAGTGCAGCTGAAGGAGGGGTCAGTAATGAGTAATCAAGTCATCCCCCCCCACAATTTGCCAAGTCCTCTGCCCTCTTCCCCACTAGCCAGCTGAGTGAAATGGGTCAGGCTGTGGTTCTGGAGCCTGACTTCCTGAATTTGAACCTCAGTTCCGCCTCCCACTAGCTGTTACCTTGGATAAGTTACTCTAGAAGCCGGTGCCTCAGTTTCCCCAAGTGCTAAAAGGGAATAACAATAACAGTACCTACTGCCTGTACGTAAGCTCAGCGTACATTTTAGCTGCTGCAATTTTTATTACTGCCATTGTCCTCAAGTCTTTGAGCCCTGGTCACCTCCTCTGTCAAATGGCCGTCAGTGTCACCTCAGAAGGAGGTGGCAGGGATTAAATGGGAAAAGGACTTGCAAACAGTGAACATCACATAATTAGGAGGCAAAGGATGAGGACAAGACCTCAGATTAGACTCTAGGCTGGGCTACTGCAGGGAGGGGCCCAGCCATCACAGCTCTTCCAAAAGGCAGATATCAGGGGGGAGATAAGGGATAAGACCACCAGCAAAGGAGACTCCTCCGAATGCACAGCCCTCCTTGGGATTCGGGGGAAGGGGACAAGGTCCTCTGAGATGTGTGTTCCAGAAAGGCCTCACAAAGATGTAAATTGAGCACTATTCGGGGTGAGCTCAGCTGGCTGTAGCAGTATGAGAAAGATGGCTATACTATCTCAAAATAGGGTTTATGGGGTTTGAGCTCCTGGGTTCAAAACCCAGTTACTCTGCTTCCAAACTATGTGACTGTGAGTAAGTGACTTACCCTCTCTCAGCCTTAGCTTACTCACCTGTGAAATGGAGGTAATTACACTTCTTACTTTCATGGGTTGTTATAAAGATTAAGAGATGACACGTGTTAAGCACTTAGCCTAATGCCACAAACTTTATGTTCTTACATGACAAAAGGCTATAAGGGTTTAAAATAAAAGAGCCTTAGCCTCCTCTTCAACTAATCCCAAATGTTTTCCTAGCTCTGAGCCTCTGCCCACGCAGCTTCCCCACCCACCCAACCTCCAGGAGAATCTGCGGTTGAATAAAGTAAATAAGCAAGCGAGCAAACAAAAACCTGGATCTGCACTAAACAAGTGTTTGTTGATTGACTGCACAACATGCATTTAAGCAAGAGGATGGCATTTCTAAGTGCCAAGAATGAACCAAGCAGGGGTGATGACCTGAAGTCCCAGGCCTGGAGAAGAACACACCCGGGGTACACAGATGTGGTACCTGTCCTCTCGGCCACTAATCTGGGGAAGACGTTTAACCCCTTCAGAGGAAAGCGTATCTTATAACAGGTATGTGATTCCCCTTGCCCTGCATTTTACCGCCGGGCCCTCTGCAGAGGCCTGCACTGTCAGTCGTCCTCAGAGAGGGGCCCAGTGCCTGGTGTCATATTCCATTTCCCTTGTGGAAGCAAAGGCAGGCCCCGAATCCTCTGGAGCTTCGGTCCATGCTCTGAGCTGCTGCTGGAGAAATGCTCCTAAAATACAGCTGCTGGTGCCCTGCCCCTGCTGAATAACCTTCAGTGGCTCCCCACTGCCCTCTGGACAAGGTCTGGAGTCTGGGTGTGCCATGTGAAGCCCCTGAGGGACACGTCTTCACCAACCCTCCAACCCTAGGCTTCACCATTCCTCGCCATTGGTTCTCAGAACAGCCTCACCCTCTGGGGCGCTGCACCCTCTTCTCTCCCAGCTAGACTGCTGCTCATCCTCCTGGATTGTCTCCTTCTCCAGGAAGCTTCCCTTCCCCTGGCTGGACTCCCTCCAGCCCTCCATTATAGCCGTATCCTGCTGAACTGTGATTTCATGTCTGTCTTCCCCTGGACTGAGAGCTCCTCGAGGGTGGGCACGGTGCTGGCTTCATCTCTGTACCCCCAGCACAATCAAGCGCAGGGACCGGCACAGAGTGAAACAGGGGCTCAGGGAATCACCGCTGATTGGACAAGCCCCAGAATCAAAGTGGTCACGACAGACCTTTACACTCGTGAAATTATGTCATGTTTTTTTGTTTTTTTTTTTTGCGGTACGCGGGCCCCTCACCGCTGTGGCCTCTCCCGTTGCAGAGCACAGGCTCTGGACGCGCAGGCTCAGCGGCCATGGCTCACGGGCCCAGCCGCTCTGCGGCATGTGGGATCTTCCCGGACCGGGGCACGAACCCGCGTCCCCTGCATCGGCAGGCGGACTCTCAACCACTGCGCCACCAGGGAAGCCCTATGTCATGTTTTTAAGTGGAGTCTTCACCCCCCAGGTTTTACCTAAGCGTATTCACTCAACCACTGCTGAGTATGTGACCTGTGCCAGGCGCCGAGTGAACAAAACAGACAAAGCTCTTGTCCTCATAGAGCTTACGTTCTACAGGGGAGAGATGGCTGATTCACAAGAATTCAAATCAACAGAAAAATGCTTTTAGAGTGATGGGTAACAGGGAGTATGGGGTGGTAGGGGATAACCCATATTCTGGAGGGTTTTTGGAGGAGGAGACATGTGAGCAGGGATTATATGGATCAAGGGGAAGGTGGGATGGGTAGCGTGGGCTGTTTTCCCACAGGCCCCTCGACTCAAAGTTTAGTCTGGCCTGGCTTGCTGAGCAGTGGACTCTTTCTGGGCAAGAAACCAGCGTGTGGCAGGCACAGAGGATGCTATCAGAGAGCAGAGGGGCTGGGGCAGGTGGGGGAACAGGCTGCCACCTCAGCACAGCCCTCCATCAGCTCCCTTCTGAGGCCTTGCTGGCCCTGTGTGACATCAGAAAATATCTTTCTCCTGCTCTTGGGTTTAATTTCCTAAGTGTGTCCCTAAAGGTGCCGCTAACTGGATATCCAGGAGGGCTGGCATCCTGCAGCATGGATTCCTCTGCACTGACATTAACCATCTGCTGACTGGCATGGAACTAGCCGCCCAGGGCTCCCAGCCCACCTCCTGTTCATCATTTTCCAGCCAGGGTGGGGCCCGCACCTGCCTCTGCTGAGTGGCTCCCCCTGGGCCCCGAGGAGAGGGCTCGGGCAGCCTGCTCAACCCCCGCCTCTGAGGATTTAATTAAAATGGAATCACTGCTCACCCAGGAACCTGGGGGTGCGCGGGGGTGTGTGTGGAACAAAAGGCCCTTTCACGGTGGGAACAGGCTCGGTGGCATCAGTGGCGTCGGCTACAGCTTCCCTCACAAGCCTCTGGTTTCAAACTCCAGACGGGCTGGTGCTGTGGTTCTCCATCAGCAGCATCTGCAGCCCTCTCCCTGCCCCCTGCCCAGCCCATGCCAATCCTGACTCCGGCTTGCAGGGGGCTCAGAGAGCCTGCGGGTGACTAACTGTCTTGGGGGCAGCTGCAGACTGCATACCTTGCTCACCAGAACACCAACCTTTTTCCTCCCTGCAAAGGGGAGGGGGCCTGGGAAGATGGGACAGAGGTGGGAGGTGGGTGGTGTGTGCGCTGGGGTAGGGGGGTTGACCGTGGAAAACCGATGGAGGTCGGGCAGAAACCAGAGGAAGTATTAGGGGATGGAAAAACTAAGGATCCTGGGAGAGAGGCTGGCTCTGCAGTTGCATTTAAGGACCCCCAACCTGCATTCGAGCAAGACCTCCAGTTTCCAAGCCCTGGACACACTCTGACCTGCAAAACCCAGCTGCTCTGAAAGGGGAGGTCCTGGTGCATGCAGGGAGGGCGCCCTGGGTGGGGGCATGGGGGTCTCCTCCCGTGTGCTGGAAGCCTCCCGGCCTTGCCAAACTGCCCGGTGGAGATCATTTCAGAATCTCTGAAGATGGAGGAGACTTTGTGTGGCATGCTTGGCAGAGGGCAGCGGAAGTGGCCACAATCTCCAGGCAGAAAAGGGGAAGGTGTCCCCAGAGGCCATGATCCAAGGTGAGTGTGAGCAAAGATGCTCCTGGAACAGACTAGGCACAGATAATGAGTCTAGTTGGGTTGAACCCTGAGCTCAAGGCCTGCACAACAGGGACACCCACCTGGCAGGTCCTTGGGGTGGGTTCTGAAGCCACTCACCAGCCCCCCTGAGAGGAGGAATCATGCAGGGGGAGAGGCCTGGGCCACAGTCAGGAGACTGGGGTCTGGCTTGGCTCAGCCCCAGACAGGCTGTCAGACCTTCCCCCTCTCTGGGCCTCGGTCTCCTCATCTGTAAAATGGAAGTCATAATTTGCACCCCTGGCCGTGGAGTAACAATGAACTAGATGGTCTCTAAGATTCTTTCAATCTAACATTCTCTCTCTGCTCTTGGTTGTTCAGAAGGCATCTCTCCCTTCCACCCCCGCCCCCCTCCTCGTTAAGGCCAGGAGCTGAGCAAAGCCCAGTAGGGAAGGCCCCCTCGGAGGCCAGGAGGGGACTCTCACGAGCACGCACACGCCATACAAGCTTGCACGTGACTGCAGGGAAAGCTAAAAGGGGGACCCACAACCCCAGAACCTGGGCAGAGCCCAGAGGGAGGCTGCCTGGAACTCAGGGTTGACGGGGACGACTCTGACCCCATTGGGAGCAATCCCCCGGCTCCCCTCCAGCCTCCCAGGGAGGGAGAGGAGCTTGCTTAGTTTCATTTCCCCCAACTAAGCCAGCTCTGCGGCACATAAATTCATTAATATGGGATTACGGGGATTACAGGCTGCCCCACCCTGCAGGTGATCGAGGGCAAACTCGAGGGGCCTCAAGACGTCCTCCCCACCAGGTGGAGGAAGAAGCCGAGGCTCCAGCAGCTCTCCCTGGATGGCAGAGGGAGTGCTGGGCTGAAGCCCCCTCGGAACCCCACCTGCCCCGCCCCACCCCATCAAAAGGGAGAAAGCATGGGAAACGTGTCCACCTCTCGTCACAGAAAGTAGGGCCCGTCCTGGAATCCCAGCCCTTTCTGCTCTCTTTCGAGCACCTCTTGTGGCTTCTCCAGCCCAGACTTTCTCAGATTCAGTGCTGGAAGGTTAGCGCATGACTTCTGGCTGGCTTTCTGCAGAGCATGACCCCAGACCCTGGGGCTCGCAGAGGTGACTTCAGGAGCACAAAATGCTGCCCCATGTGTGGCAATGGGCTTCCGGCTGACTACCTCAAGGAGGAAAGACTCCACTCAGGGTCAATGGGTCTTTAACATCCACCCCCTGGCACCTGATGAGCCCCTTCTCTTTTAACAGAGAGACAGAGAGAGAGAGAGGGCCTCAGGCCACACAGCTGGGTAGAATTGAACCACATAATTATTTTTCATTTCATTGTATACATTTTGATGGTTAGCTTCTGCACATGAGGGCTATTTTAGTCCACTGAAGGTACATAATAAAGTTTATCTTAAAAAAAAATTCAATCGAATAAAAATGGAACTGACAAAACGAAGAATAAGTGGGTAACAGTGCAGGCTGTTTTCAGAGGCGGTGAAACTTGTGAAGGGGGACACAAATGACCCAGGTTGGGGAAAGTTGATCCAGAGGACAAACTGCACCCTCTGCAGATGGGTAAACTGGGGCCCGGAGAGGGGAAAAGGACTTGCCCACAGGGAGCTCGTGGCAAAGCTGGGATGTGAATCAGGCCGCACCCAGTACCAGCCCTCAGAGTCCACCTCCTCCTTTTCCTGACTTCTCTGCCCCCTCTCTCCATCCTTGCCCCTCTTCCCCTGCTCTCCAAACCCTGTGAAGCTCCATTTCAGACCACCCTTGCTCTGGTCGAGGGATGGAAACCTGAATTAGGGAGAAAGCACCCTGAGGTGTAGCAGAAAGAACTCAGACCTGGTAGCAGCCCTGCGTGACTCTGCCCCTGCAGCTGAGCGCACCTGCACCCGCAGCTCACCTCCTCTGGCCTCCCTTCCTCTGTAAGAAGTGATAATGCCACCCCTCTGGGCACCGTTGAGAGGCTTAGATGAGCTGGTGCCTCTCCCATGCCCGCACAGCGCCTGGGGTATGTGAGCTGCTCGGTAAATGTGAGTTCCCTGAGAGAAGAGTTTCTTTTTCATAAGAAGCGCAGCAGCGTTGCTCTGAATGTCCTTGGTAGGCTCAGTGACACTCTTGACAGCAGATGAGAAGTCTTAAACCGCTTTAAAAATAGATAAGGAGTCATTTATAATTTGTACACTCATTGTTGGAATGCAAATGTTGCCGCTAAAAGCCCGTGCTCCTAAGTGGGCTTGTTAAACCATCAATCTGCTTAGCAAATCCTTTTCTTCTCTCAAGTACAGGTAAAACCCTGTCTCCAGATTTCAGGAGAGCAGAGCTCACAGACTGCTTCTGGGCACGGGATTGGGATTTCACCACATGGTAGCTGTGTGCCCTGGGTAACCCGTATGTCCGCTGACTGTCCTCCCGCCAGGTGCCCACGTCACGGGGTGGGGGTGGGGAGACGCCATCAGAGCTGATGAATTCACAGATCTTTGTTCTGGCCTTATGTCTCAATCTGCTCTCTCCCTCTTCAGGGCTTTCTAGGAACAAAACACAAACTAACACCCAAGAAATAAACTTCTCAACTCTCAGACCACAGAGCAACCACAGACAGAACAGAGATCTTCGGTGCCCCTGGAAAGGGTAAGATCCGGGTGCGGGTGTGATGCTGAGTCTTCAGCCCTCCTTCTCTTGACAGCTGCATGTTTGGACACATGGCACAGCTTCTCTTGGGTGTTCCAAGGGCATGGAAACTTAACATGGCCCAAACCAGGCTCATCACCCCTCCTCCACTGCCCCCCACGCACTTCTCCCCCCAGGTTCGCCGCGTCAGTGAGATGCACCACTGAGTCCCCCAGGTGGATTGGGGGCTGGGGAACTCTGCTCTTCCTCTTTTGTGCTCTCCAAGTCCATCTCGCAGAGGTGATGCCTCTAAGAAGCCCTCCTCTTCTGTACCCCACAGCCTTGGCCCCGGCCACCAATACCTTCTGCATGGAGCCCTGTTAAGCATCCTGACCCAACTCTCAGCCTCCCATCTCCCCACTCCAAGCCAGCCTCCATGTGGCAGGTGGAATAATGGCCATAAAACAGCCGTGCCGGGCTTCCCTGGTGGCGCAGTGGCTGAGAGTCCGCCTGCCTATGCAGGGGACACGGGTTCGTGCCCCAGTCTAGGAAGATCCCACAGGCCGTGGAGCGGCTGGGCCCGTGAGCCATGGCCGCTGGGCCTGCGCGTCCGGAGCCTGTGCTCCGCAACGGGAGAGGCCATAACAGTGAGAGGCCCGTGTACCGCAAAAAAAAAACCAAAACCAAAAACAAACAAAAAAAACCCCCAGCTGTCCCATCACTTTGCTCTTCTGCCCCAAACCTTAGCCTCCCCTAACCTTCTAGGTAAAGTCCAAATTGCCTGACTCATCCTCAGAACAAGCATGGATTAGGCACTGCCATGTGCCGGGTCCTGGCCCCAACGCAGACACAGGCCCACCAGCACAAAGCAGTGTCTAGAATCCATAGTTTCACTTCCTCTGGTGCCACCACTCACAGCCCACCTCACACACAGCCTCTAAACCAGAGGCTGCAAACTGGTGGCCCCCAGGTATACTTTGTTTGGCTTCCTCAGTGTTGGCTCAGTGTTTCAAAGTCAGGAGATTTCGCATAAAAACCTGGGTTCCTGGCACCTCTTGACAACTTGGAAGACCTAGCAACAGGAGGCCAGCTTTCATTCCCAGCAACCACTGCCTGGAGCTAAGTCCCACTTCCCCTTTAGAGTCGTCAAGTACCTTTGAGTTGGCCACAGTCCCCACCACTCCGTATTTTCTTACCCTTGCCTGCTTCTCTCCCCGAGCTCACATGCCAGGGCCGTAGATATCAGCACCTGCTCCCCCACCCCATGATCACTTTCTCTAGTGCACTGACTCTTCTTGTCCTGAACTTTTGCCTCTACTGGTCGCTCGTCCTGGAATGCCCTTTCTCACCCTATCTGATGGGAAAATATCCCCCTCTTAGGAAGCTCCACTCCAGGGCTCCCCTAGCTTCTTGATATAATGTATCACAGCCTTCTGTGTCCCCACTGTATCCCATTCAGACCTCCTTCCCAGCATCTCTTGCACCAAAGTACCTTTACTTATTAATACTTCCATCTCTCCCACTAGAGTGCAAGTCTGCCCCATATGTCTAGAGCATAACACACTAATTCCCCCACCAAATGGGCCCATAGGAAATCACTGATGGGTGGATGAACAGATGCCAAGAATAATGAAACAGTACCCACTCTGTGTTGGGCTCTAGGTTAAGCATTTTACGTGCTATCTCATTTAACACCGAATAAAACCCAATGTTGGTACTCTTATTACGCACATTTAACGGCTAGACAGACTGAGGCTGGAGTGGGGCGGGTGTCTTGCTGCAAAGCAGCCTGTTCACCACCCCTGAGCGGCAGCCTCCTCGCAGCTCTATGAGGTTCAAAGTCCTGCCTTCTTCCCACTTGATAAGTCAATGCCCAGAGAGGCCAGGCTGTGAGGAAACTGGACAATGGCTCTGGGAACCAGGCCTGGGGCATCAGGAGAGAGGTGCCCCATGTCCCAGGAGGCCTCAGATTGTCAGGAAGTTATAGGAAAGGCCCGAGGACCCCACCATCCACGGAGGCTCTGGGCATCGGGGTCACCCTGAGCAACACCAGCTTTGGGCTGCTGTTTTCAGCAAGGATTTCAGAGTTCAGGTCTGTACTCTACCACTCGTGAGTTGCGTGACATCCTGGGTGAGATGTCCCATCTTTCTGAGCCTCAGTTTCCTCAGCTATAAGATGGGGTAATAACTGGACCCACCGCCAGGGCTGGATTAAATGTGAGAGGAAACAACACATGCCAAGTGCCCCGGGCCGTGTTTAATAGATGGTGGCGGTGACCCTCAGCAGAATCTCCGGCAAAGCTGCACCTGCACCATCAACTCCGGGAGCTTGGGCCCTGGCTGATGGGCAGGGTGGAGACAAGAGTGGGACTGAGGTCCTGGGCTGGTCTTTATGGTGAAATAGGATGGGCTGCATGTCAAATCCTCTTGGCTAACGTATCAGGCTGAGGGTCCAGTACCCTCTGCTGAGTTAACCCCTGTGGGTGGATGTGTGTGTACGTAGGGGTGAGCACACATGGGAGTGTGAGACTGGGGCACGTATCTATGTGGATCTATTTGAGGCCAATGTGCCTATCCTTATGACATTGTCTTGGAACACTGATGCGTGCATATATGTGTGTTTGCACCCCTCCCCATGGGCCCTCCCGTGACTCCCCAAGAGCCTAGAAAAAGTCTGCCTCAGTCACTGCTGTGTCCCCAGGATCTGGCACGTAGTAGGTGCTCAGTAATACATAAGTGTGATAATATGTGTCTATATACATACACAGATACACACACACACACACACACACACACACACACACACACACACACCCTTCTGCTGCTCCCAATCAGTCTATGTTTAAAAAAAACACTTTATTTGGTGATTCCAGGATGAATCTCATACTGTTGGCAAATGTTCTATCTTTCTCAACTTTAGGCAGAGACCAGGGTTTGCCACTGGCATGGCAGTGGGTGGAGAGAGAGGAGAGCCCTGCTCCAGAGTCGCCCAGGCTTGCGCAGGAACCCAGCTCTGCTACATATTGGCTGTGTGACACTGGCCAATTGCTTTACCGCTCTGACCCCCTTGTATGAGGATTGAATATGCCTGGACAGGGGAAAAGGCAGCACACAGCGCAACACAATGGAGTTGTCTGTCCAAGTGACTCTGACCTGGGGATCCCCCGCAAAGCCAAGCACCCCCAGACCTCTAGCACTGGGGCCTCCCACCTCAGAAACGATCTCTACTTCCTGCTTATGTTATTTATTTATTCTAATATTTATTTCTATTCCCTAAACTCTGTTTCTATTTCTCCTAACCCCAAGGTCTTTTCCAAAGCCAAGCAGGATCCCAGAAGGCAGTGAGTGGGGGGCCAGGGCAATGCTCGATCAGCCAGACTCCAGTTGCCCCTCCTTCGCCCCCCTGCCACTCTGTCGAGGGTCTCTGGGCATGTGGCCAGCACACAAGACTTCCTAAGGGTCCAATTTCCATCATAGGTTCTACACCACCAATCTGCTCAGCAGCATCCCATTCAGAGTTGGGAAATCTGCCCAGTGGGGATGTGGCACCCCTCTTTCATACATGCACACAGGATTATGTACTCCCAAGCGGTGAAGATTCTAAGCACACAGGAGGTGCAGGGTAAGATCTTACTGCTTGACTGATGGCTGACACACAATTCATCAACCACAGGTGGAGGACCAGGAATCTCAGGGTATGGAGGTCATAAATCTGGCTTTGACTCAGCATCCCCAGAGGCTTTACCATGGAGCCCGCCGGGATAAGGGACTGAGGGTATCTGCCAGTGCCACCATCTTAGACTGATGTCCCTCTAGCACCTCTAGCTCAGTATGGCCACATCTGAGCTCATTACTTGTCCTTCCTGCACCCCTGCCACCTGCTCCTCCTCCTTCGTTCCCTCTCTCATCAAGAGGCCCCACTGCCCATCCAGTCCCCACGGTACAATTTGAAATCACCCCAGACTCCTGCTTTCCCCTTACAGTCGACCTTCCACCCTACCTTGATGCTCAAACTCAGAAAAAAGCAGTGCTGTACCCTGTTCCTCACCTCCCGATGACCTTGGTCTAGAGCATGGGCCTCCCAAGAGTTTGAGGACACAGCTTTCTCCTCGGACATCTTCCTGTGTCCTTTCTCCTCCTGTCCATACTGTAGCCAGACTGAGTTTTCTAAGATGTAAAACTGACCACATCATATCACTGTTTTCAAATCTTCAGCATCTCTCACCTGCCTGCAGGACCAAGTCCAAACTCCTTCACCTGGCATTTGAGGCCTTTCATGATGTGGCCCTGTCCATCTTTTCTGCTTACTTTCTGCAGCCTCTGGTCAGGCCTGCTGAGCCTGTCACCACACCCTATTACACGTTTGTGTGTTCAGACCTCTTTGCACTCACTCATAACATCTTGGCTGTCTTCTGTCCCCTGAAGAACTCCTATTCATCCTTCAGGACCCAATCCAAATGGCCCCTCCCCTAAAAAATCTTCTCTAGCACCCTGAAGTCCAATTGGCCTCTTCCTCCCCTAGACAGACCCTTTCTTATCATGCATCACATGACACTATAGTTACTTAAGCAACCATCCTCCTGGCAAGACCAGGGGCACTTCTGGGTAGAGGCCTCGTTCTTGTCCTCCTTGAACGCCCTGGTGCCCAGCAGGGAGCTTGGAACGTACACGGCCCTCAGTTAACATCTGGCAAAGAATGAGGGAAGGAGCTAAGGTTCTTCAGGGAAGTCCTATAACTGTCTTGCTCTGGCCGTGAGTCAAGAGCAACCTTCCTTCCCCAGAATTCTGGGCCACCTCAAGTGTGGGCAGAGCCAAGTCCTGCTGTTGCTTCACCGAATCACCAGGAACGGGCTCTTGAGCTGTTTCCTCCTTCAATCTCCGCAACAACAGCTTTATCAGCTTTGTTTTTCTAGAAGTCCCAGAGCCCATGGCTCCTTCCCAGGCTCCGTGGGTCCACGGCACTTGCAGCCCCTCACTTACCCTTCCGAGCGTGTCCCGGGCCAGCTATGCCAGAGGAGTGGGCCTCTCCCACGCCCCGGGCTCCGGGGCTCCGGGCTGGAGGGGTCTGCAGGGTGCGGAGCTGTCCAGACCTCTGGCTGCCAGTAGCAGAGGCGGGCAGCCGCTGCTGCAGAGCCCGCAGCTGCCCCCACCCAGGACTGCGGCTCTGGCAGCTGCAGTTAGCCTCCCGGCATCGATCAGTCCTGCTACTACAAGCCTCCTCAGCGCACCTGGCTGAAGCCGGGAGCTTTGCAAGTGTGCGTAAAAAGAAATAGAAAGTTAAAGAAAAACATCTAAGAAAAGGCCATCGGTGGGGGCTGGACAGTACACCATTTGCCAATACAGAAATGATACTGGCCGGGGTGCAGGAAGGCCCCCGACCTTCCTGCAAGGGGAGGGGTGGCAGAGGGATTTCCAGATAACTGAAGGTTAACCCAATAAGAGCCAACTCCTTTGCCTACCAGGTTTCTGGGTTGGTTTTAATGGGAATGGGCACAAAACTCACAAGGTAATGTGTAGCAGACCTCACTTGTAATTTAAGCATCTTTTGATGACCCAGAGCTGTTGAGGTGAACATGGTGGGACACTGCAGTGCCTCCGCTCTATTCCCAGGTGAGTGGGCTGTTTGGCCAGACACTGAATGACCCCGTAGTGCTGGTCACCCCTCAACCAACTGAGCTCTCCACCCCCCTTTGCTGCTGTGCTGCCCACTGCCCTGTGCTGCTCCTGATGTCACTGCACATTCCCAGTGGACTCATCACAGGTCTGGAAAAACCTGTGACCCAGTCTAACCTCCCAGACCACTGCTGGTTCCTTTGCTTCTCCCCATTCTTCTTTTATTCTTTTTTTTTTTTCCTCATCTATCTCTCTAGCTAGCTAGCTACCTAGCTAGCTAGCTATCATCCTTTTTTTGGCCCACTGTTCCAGACTCTGGCCTTGAAGATGTGATGATTACATTCCCGGCAACCAAAGGGCATGAGCCTTCCTTCCAGCCAATCCCTGACCAATCAGTTCTGGACTCTGGACTCTGGAAGCTTCTCATTCCCTTTGGTTATTTTTGGAGTGGCCCAATTCGGGGGCATTTCCAGGACCTTGGGGCTCTCCCAGGATTTGAGCCAAGGGATTCCCAAATTGCAGTCTGCCATGAACTGCATTTGAGGAGAGTGGGCCCCTGGGACTTGCAAAGATGATAGAGGGGAAGGAGAAAAGAACAGTCAAGCCAGTTGAGGGACCAGGTCAGGATCAATGCGGCACCAGCCTCAGAAGCTCAGTTGAGGGCATGCACGCGGGCAGTAGCAGGCAGACTCTGGACCCAGGCTCCAGATCCCGTGGGCCCAGCTTCCCATCCTGCTCTCCTGCTTGTCGTCTGGGTCATCTAGGCAAATTCTTTAGCCTCTCTGTGCGTCAGTTTGCCCGACTGTAAAGTGGCACAAGTCTGGAGTGAAACAGCTCACACAAATCTCCAGGCTCGGCACTAATTGCCCCTCCTTCAGATCTCCCAAGGGGCACATGGAGACGCCAAGAACTACGGAAGGAAGCTCCAGAAAAAGCTGTGAAATATGACCTGCAGCCAAGAACCAGCCAAGGAGGTTCGGGAGTCAGGGTTTCTGGAAGGCAGCACGGAACCCCCGGGAGAGTTGAAAGCGCTCTGGCTTTTCAAGAACTGGCCCTGTGGCTGCCCGGGGAGGATGGGCCAAATCAGACAGGGCCAGCATCCCTCAGACTTGTTCACCATCTGCCTCTTGATCCCAGACATTTTCAAACCCAGGCCCCTGGCCCCCAGTTTCGAGCCCCTTTCCAAGTCACTTGTGCATGGGAGTGGCAGGATGTCATGCCCTCTACCCTATATCACTAAGTGCTATCTCCTTCTAGATGCTTCTGCCCACACAACCTGAGACCAAGCCATCAATACATCTGCTGCAAAAGGAGAATGAAATAGTTGGGACACAGACTTCCAGGTAAAGTGACCAGCTTGACAGGTTCCAAAGTGAGAATGTTCTAGGCCTCACTTGCTCTCCAAGGAGCCAGGATTCCTAGTTCCCTTCTTGAAAGCAAGGATGAGCCTCCATCCTCCCAAACCCACGCAGCACCCTGGGTCTCATCCCTTTCCCATGTCCTCTTTTGCCCTCCCTCCCCTACATAAAAAGATTTAGGGAGGAAATAATAACACCTGCCAGCCTCATAGATCCAACTGCCTCCTCCCCATCTCCACCTGGATGTCTAATGAGCGTCTGAGAGTCAACATGCCCCAAACACTACCCTTCATTCCTGCACCAAACCTACTACTCCCAGGCCCCACCCCTGGTCTCCCTTCTTCTGCTGGTCTTAGTAAATGGCACCAGCATCTACCCTGTTGTATCAAAGAACTGAACTGCTTTTCGTCCCTGGTTCCTGGGAAGTCTAAATTCTTGGAATTTCCCAAGAGATAGCCGTGTCTTTGCTGTTCCTGAGCCCCTGGGACCACACCTGAGTTTATGCTAATGCGCTGAGTCAGGATGGGGGCTGGCCACCAAAAAGACCAACCAGGGGAGTAGAGGGTTGGGGCTTATGGACCAGCCCTGCCTCCAGGGACGGGGAGGGATAGAGATGCAGTTTAATCATGATTGTCCTGTGTATCTCTTCATTTGGCTGGTCTTGACCTGGATCCCTTATCATAAAACTGTAATTGTAAGTATAGCACTTTCCTGAGTTCTGAGTCATTCTAGTGAATTACTAAACCAGACGGGTTGTAGGAACCCCCAAATTTGTAGCCTGCCCATTAGAAGTATGGTAGCCTGGGGACACCACTGGTGGCTGGCATCTGAGGTGGGGATGGTTTTGTTGGGAACTGTGCCGTTTATCTCATAGGGTCTGTGCTAACTCTGGGTGGTTAGTGCCGGGTTTGAACGTCAGCACCCCAGCAGTGTCAGAATTACCCCCGCACGCCAAGAGTCACCCATGATTCCTCTCCTTCTCTCTTCCCCCATATCCAATAAAAGAGAGAGTCCAATCAGCTCAACCTCCACATCTGTTCAGAACATGGCCACTTCTCCCCACCCCCACTGTACCGACCTGGCCCAGCCACCAGCATCTCTCACCTGAATTATTGCCGCTGAAGCCTCTTCCCTGATCTCCCTGCTTCCCCGCTTGCCTCCTGCCGCCTACGCTCCACAGAGCAGCCAGGGGGCTGCCAAGTCGGCCACGTGCCCCTGCTCGAAACCTTGAAGCCTGCCGCCATCCGTCCCTGAGTTAAGGCAGAGTCCTTGCCATCTGCCCTCACTTCCCTCCCTGACCTCAGCTGCCACCACGTGCTCCCCTGCTCTGTCCATTTGGCCACACTGGCTTCTCCACGCCCCCAGACAAGCTTCGGCCTGCCTCAGGACTTTCCCTTTATCTGGAATGTTCTCATTCCTTTCATTCAGTCTGAAAGGTCACCTCCTCAGAGAGGCCTTCCATGACCACCTTGTGTAAAACTGCCCCACCCCCAGTCCCTCCCCACCACCTCCTCTCACCAGCTTCACTCTCCCCGATAGCCTGGACAGTCTAATAGATGGCAGTTTCGTTGTTGACTGTCCATCTCCCTTACTGTAACGGCAGCGCTTGAGGGCAGGGGCCACGTCTGTCTTGTTTGCTGCTGTCTTCCCAGCATTTGACTCAATAAATAGTTGTCAAATGAATGAATAAATAGATGCCACCAAGAAAACTGGTCAGATGCTGAGAAGGGTATTGTACCAATGATGGTGTGTTTCATCGAATCTTTTGCTTTGCAGCTGGTTGTAATAAAGATGTATTTACATGGATGTGGAAGGAACCACAATAGGGTGGTACTATAGTTCAAACAGTTTGAGTGAAAGATAAAAAATGTTGTGTTGGTAGGTAGCCAAAAGATGCTCTGAAAGCAAAATGTGCCAGGTCATTTACTTCAAAAGTTACTGAGAGATGAAAGACAAAAAAGGCAATTGAGAAAAACTCATTGAATGTGGAATCTCCTAACTTGGGTTTTGGTCTTGTTTTTCTCATTTCCAAGTTGTGTGACTTTGGACAAGTGGCATCCTCCCCCTGAGCCTCGGTTTTGTTATCTGTAGAATGGGGAGGATGCTAATAAGGCCTCCTGGCCTGTGTCCCAGTGTTGCTGTGAGGGTCCCGTGAGAGGCAGATGGAAGCAGGCCTGTCGGATGTTACTCAGTTTACTGCTGTGCTAACATCCACCAGGGAAGGAGTCCCAGGACATTTCCCAGGAAAGATGCTGAGGGAAGAGATTTTGCTGAATTAGAAGAAAATGCTAAACCAAGTTGTCATGCATGGTGGGGCAAAATTTTCTCGACAACTGTCCCCTCAACAACTGTCCCCTCAACAGCTCTGAAATCCCGGGCACAGTCCTGGGTCCCAGCCTGGGCCCTGATACAGGGCCGCAGGCAGGCGGTCTCTCCACCTCCCTGGACCTTGAGGTCCCTGGGGGCCGACTGCCGAGGCCACTGTGAGTCAGAGTCCCTCTGAGGGGCTGGCAGTTGGACTGTTGGAGCTCGGTGTGGGGTGAGAGTTTGGTAAAGGCATCCCCAAATACCTCTGGGAGTGTCCTCCTATCTGCCCTTGCCTAAATCCCAAACCTGGAGTCACCTGTGACTCTCCTCCTTCCTGCCCACATCTTGACTGTCATTCTCTTCGGTTTACTTCCTGTCACCCACAGGCACCATCGAGTCCAGGTTACTGTCATTTCTCACCAGGACAACTGCATCAGCCTCCTAACTGGTCCCCTTCCTGCTCCTGGCCATCTATTCACTCCAAGGCAGCGGCCAGATCAGTCCTTTAAAAACACAAGTCTGTTCCCATCACTCCCTGACTATAACCCTCCAAGAGATTCCTGATATTCTTAGGCTAAGATCCAAACCCTCCTGACAATAGTGGCCTTATGATGCTGTCCTCCTGCCTTCACCTCTGACCTCTCATCTCACCAGCCTCACCCCCTTGCTCTTTTTTTTTTCTGAAATTTTGAATTTATATATATACATATATTTTAATTTTTATTGGAGGACAGTTGATTTACAATGTTGTGTTAGTCTCAGGTGTACAGCAAAGTGAATCAGTTATACATATACATATATCCACTCTTTTTTAGATCCTTTGTCCATATAGGCCATTACAGAGTACTGAGTAGAGTTCCCTGTGCTATACAGTAGGTCCTTATCAGTTATCTATTTTATATATAGTAGTATGGATATCTCAATCCCAATCTCTCAGTTTATCCCTCCCCAGCCCTTACCCCCGGTAACCATAAATTTGTTTTCTACATCTGTAACTCTATTTCTGTTTTGCAGATAAGTTCATTTGTACCCCTTTTTTATATTCCACATATTGAACTTAAAAGCTTTTGCGCAGCAAAGGAAACCATAAAAATGAAAAGATAGCCCTCAGAATGGGAGAAACTATTTGCAAATGAAGCAACCAACAAGGGATTAATCTCCAAAATATACAAATAGCTCATGCAGCTCAATATCAAAAAAACAAACAATCCAATGAAAAAATGGGCAGGGGATCTACATAGACATTTCTCCAAAGAAGGCATGAAGATGGCTAAAAAGCACATGAAAAGATGCTCAACATCACCTCACACCAGTCAGAATGGCCATCATCAAAAAGTCTACAAACAATAAATGCTGGAGAGGGTGTGGAGAAAAGGAAATCCTCCTACACTGTTGGTGGGAATGTAAACTGGTACAGCCACTATGGAGGTTCCTTACAAAACTAAAAATAGAGCTACCATCTGATCCAACAATCCCACTCCTGGGCATATATCTGGAGAAATCCATAATTCGAAAAGATACGTGTACCACAATATTCATTGCAGCACTATTTATAAGATCCAGGACATGAAAGCAACCTAAATGTCCATCAACAGAGGAATGGATAAAGAAGACGTGGTACATATATACAATGGAATATTACTCAGCCATGAAAAAAGAATGAAATAATGCCATTGCAGCAACATGGATGGACCTAGAGATCGTCATGCTGAGTGAAGTAAGTCAGACAGGGAAAGACAAATATCATATGATATCGCTTATATGTGGAACCCCTTGCTCTTTGTATTCTAGTAATGCTCAGCTTCTGTGTTTCTAATATTTCTTGTTCACCACAGGACCTCTGCAGTCTGTGCCTTTGCAGGAATACATTTTCCCCTTATTTGGGCTTCCCTCTTCCTCACCTTCATCTTGGTCCATCATCTAATGTCTATGACCTGGTCAAGTAGATGCATTCTCACACACCCTCCAATTTCTTTAATAAGCACTTCCTCAAGGAAGTGCATCTTGATTCCATCACCCCTACCCCACCATTAGGCTCTCACAGCAGACTGGGCTTCATAGCACTCATTGCATTATAATTATTACTTTATTACCTGTTTCCCCCATTAGGCTGTAAGCTCCATGAGGAAGGGACCACGTCTGCCTTGCTCACTCCTCTCTCACCAGAGCCACACTCATAATCGGAGATTGATAACTAATAAAATTGTCACCCTGGAATCATTTTGGAATTATGCTCCACCTACCTCTGCAGCTTACATCTAATCACTGATTTCCTTTACATCACCAACCTCAACCCACGGACACTTGCTGAGGACCAACTTCTCAGCCCAGTGAGGCCTGGCAACAAACAGGGAGGTGTGCAGACAGGTCCCCATGATGTGGTATGCCAGTGCTTTAAAGGGGGGCAGCCTGAGAGGAGTCGTGACTGCCTGGGAGGTCAAGAAAAGCTTCCAGGCAGAGGGGCTCCATGAATGGGGCCTTACAGGATGCTTAGGAGTTTGCCAGGTTGGGGGTGGACTAGAGAGAATGGCATGCACAAAAGGCCCAGATAAATAAACAGCACTAACAACATCTCCCAAATCTCCTCTGGAGTTTTATTTCCAGAACTTAGATCTAGACCCTCATCCCAGCACTTCTCCAAAGCCTCCTAACTAGATTTTTCTGCCGCTTTGTTCTCATTTTAGCTCAAGAACCTGCTATAGCTCCCTACTACCCTCTAGCTTAAACCTAAGGTGCCTGTCTGCCGTTGGACACCTGCCTCAGCCTCTCCCTGCCTCTCTAACTCTCAGGGACGTTCTTGCTCATGACTCTCTGACATAATCAGCTTTGCTTCTACCAAATTCAACGACCACCACCTTCCACACCCGACTTGCTTATCCTATTCCTTCTCCCCACCGTTGATTTTATAAATCAATATCACTTTCAAGTGGACACTAAGAAAAATTATTTTTTTGAATTTGAACTTGAGTGTTCAGAAGCCCATTTGAATGATTTAATTGCTTATAGCTAAGTCACTGCTTCTTACTGCAGTAGACATGCTTGAGAGTTTCCTAGTAAAATTAATTTTTGTGGGTTGAACTCTTCCTCTGACCCTGAACAGGTAGATGGGCTCAGCTAGTAATGGTCGTACTTTTGCTTCCAGGTCTTGGAGAGGTGAGGTGTTACCCAGAGCCCTGCTTGCATTAGGGGTCTACATCACACCTCACCAGGGGCCCATAAAGGCGAGGGCAATGTCCGCTCCATCTACACCCACTGCTCCCACTCCAGCTTCAAGCTCACTGCTCTGCAAAGGGAAGGCCTGAGTCACCAGGAATAAGCTGCCCATATTATGAGATGAGTTGTGACCCCCAAACTCATATGATGGAGCCTTAACCCCCCAGTACTTCATAATGTTACTGTATTTGGAGATACAGTCTTTAAAGAGGTGATCAAGGTAAATGAGGTCATATGAGTGGGCCCTAATCCAATATGACTGGTGTCCTTATATGAAAGGGAGATAAGGACACAGACAACACAGAGGAAGACCACATGAGGATCCAGGGAGAAGTTGGCCGTCTACACACCATGGAGAGAGGCCCCCAAAGAAAGCAACCCTGCCAACACCTTGATCTTGGACTTCCAGCCTCTAGAGCGGTATGAAAATAAATGTCTGTTGTTTAAGCTCCCCAGTCTGTGGTATGTTATGGTGGCCCCAGCAGACTAATCCAGCCCCCCAAGCTGGTTCTCCTGGAACCACAGCTCTGGGGACGGAAGAAAGACTACGTGACATCGACACTAGCTTTGGGTAAAAAAAAAAAAAAGATGTTTTGAGAAAAAGAGCCCTTCAGAATGAAAAGTGTCAACGTAACAATTCTTCTTATATGGCTGACTGGCAAAAGGTACACACACACACACACATATTGGTGGGAGCAGAAAATTTCTTCTTAACTGTAACTACCCTTTGTGATTATATAAACAGTAAACATGCCATGGTGGGAAATTCAGAAAATTCCAAAAAGCACAAATTAAAAATGTCACCTGTTATCCTCCCCCATTCCTGTTTCTCCAATTTTTTCTCTCCTTCTCATTCTCTCTCTCTCCTCTCTCTTCTACCTTGCTTACTTATATCCCTTTCCACATTTTTAAATGCACTTAGAATTAATTTTGACAAACTGCTTTTTCTCTTAACAATGAAATATGACCATTTCCCCTACATTATTAAAAATTCATCTCAGATGTCATATTCACTGGCTGCCCAGGATCTTCCATGGTCTGCATGTGCCATGATGGGTCTCCCCATCCCCTGCTGTTTCTATTTTTTAACTAATATAAACAATGCTGTGATAAATACCCCTGTAGATAAATCTTGGTATACATCTTGTGCTATTTCCTCAGGGCAAATTTCCTAGAAGTGAAATTACTGGTTACTCACATTTTTAAAGTGGAAATTTTTAAAAACTCTTAAAACTTTCTAGTAGGTTATATCACTTTTAGGGGTGTAACAACTTCTAACCACACATATTAAAAGCTCCCAAGAGTTTATGTTGTAATTTTAGACATCTTAAAAAAATGAAAGAGAAAAATAAGAAAGAAAGAGCAGAGAAAACCTAGGTTATCTGGCTATAAACATAAGAAAGTGACATCCATCTCTGACTTAGGAAGGGAAGAGGAGGAGCTGTCCCGGCTGTATTTACAGCACTCTGTGGAGTGGGTACCCATTTTACAGATGAGGAAACTGAGGCACAGAAAGATTAGAGTCACTCACTTGTTCAAGGCTATGCACAGCTAGGGAATGAAACAGGACTGAAATTCAGTTTTGCCTGGCTCCAAAAACCAAGGGCCTTACTATTATGCCACACAGGCCTAGGGCAGGGTCTGTGGGAGATGGTCTCAACTCAGGCATGAGCAGCTGGGCAGGGCATCTCCAGGGCCACTCCCAGCCCTGGTGTCCTGTTCTGCCTTTCTATCTGGCAATGTCAGGCACCAGGTGTGCGGGGCTGGGAGGAGGCAGGGTGTGTTCCAGGGGTGCAGGAGACTGCAAGGCCCACATACCCCCACCAGGTGATGGTCAACATGCCCACCTGGCCGTTGCCCATCTGGATCACAATTCTCATTGCTGCACTGACTTTATTAGAAAAGCCACAGTGGTGTGACAGCCTAGAGGAGGATGCAGGAATGTGAGTGTCAAAGCAAACATGTATATGGATAAATGCAGGAAGGATTAAAAAAAAAAAAAACCCAAACACCTGTGGCAATAAGGAAGTAAAATTGTGAATAAATTGTTCCCTGCACTTTCCAACCTTTTAAAAAAAGTGATGTTGCTTTTACAGGATTATAGTGGGAAAAACAAGGTCTTTGAAGTCACATGGACTTGGGTTCCAACGCTGCTTCTCCCTAGATGTGTGACTTTGGGTGAGTCACTTCACTTCTCTAAGCCTCAGTCTCCTCACCTGCAGAATGGGGATAGGCATTCCGTCTTGTTCTCAGGATGAACTGAAGCGAGGGATTCCCACCACACCCTTTGCACCTTTCCTGCACATGGCAGGGACTCAGCAAATACCAGCTGCCATGCACACTAATGCCTTGCTGAGGCCTGGAAATGCAGAGGGAAGGCGACAGGGCCCTGCTCTGGGAGGAGCTGAGCAGGGAGAGGAAGGGGCAATTGTATCCTGAGGTGAGAAGCACCTTGATGGAGGGAACAACCAAGCCCATGTTATTTTTGGAAAATGGTCATGATCTGGCTTCCTAGCTCACGACCACAGCAAAAGCAGAGGAGGAGAGGCCACGCCACCTTCGACGGAGCTTTAATCCTTCCTCACTATCACCTTTTACTTCTCCATCAAAACTTACCTGCCCATGTCTTGGTTCCCCCAAACCCTGCTATCTGCTAATGGCTAACCTGGTCAGAGAAGTTCTGCAGTAGACATGCATGCCCAGGGCTTCCTAGACCACTCCAGATAGCGTTTGGAAAAAAACAATGCAAGCAACACAGGCTTATTACATAAAACTCGGAAAACACTGAAAACCCAAATTGCCCATTCTCTTGTAACTAACCTACAGATGACATCTGGACAGAAGCTTTCAAAGCTACCTCATCCTTTCCCAAGGAGTGACGCAGATGGTGGCAGGGAGTGGGTGTTGGGTGGAGAAGCCTCTCTCCTATCAAACGCCCTGGAGTGACTGCTGATTCCACCCAGGCGTGGAGCCAGCTCCCCACACTTGCACCCCGTGAAAGGACAGTTTCTCTGATTCTCCGATTTCTCCGAGGTTGCTAGGGAAGCGGCAGCCCAGGGCCGTTGGCAGAACTCCCAGGCAGTCCCCAGGCAAAGGGGCTGTGTCTCTGAATGTTTGTAAACGGATGGACAAACAGTCATGAAGCTCTGGGATAGTCCTCTGTGGGCTCCCAGGCCCTCGTTCCGTCCCAGGCCCCACCCAGGCTCAGGCAGGGCTCTCCGCACAGGGCTCCCCCTTCTCAAGTCCCCAAGTCAATAATACCCCTCGGTGTGGCTGACCTCAGTCAGACACAAATTAAAAAATAATCTGACAGCATTAAAAGATACTCAAGCGTGAATGCCTGAAATGATAGCCATGTAACCCACCCGGGAACATTGCTCTTTATCTCAAAAGGACATTGGCTGGGACTTCCCTGGTGGCGCAGTGGTTAAGAATCCGCCTGCCAACGCAGGGGACACGGGTTCGAGCCCTGGTCCAGGAAGATCCCACATGCCGTGGAGCGACTAACCCCGTGCGCCACCACTACTGAGCCTGCACTCTAGAGCCTGCATGCCACAACTACTGAGCCCGCGCGCCTAGAGCCTGTGCTCTGCAACGAAGAGAAGCGACCACAATGAGAAGCCCGTGCACCGCAACGAAGAGTAACCCCAACTAGTTCTCGCCGCAGCTAGAGAAAGCCGGCGCGCAGCAACGAAGACCCAATGCATCCAAAAAAAAAGAAAGAAAGAAAGAAAGAAAAGAACAAAGACATTGACTAACCCAAGCACACCTCTGTTTCAGTGGAATATTGCAGCAAGGTAAAGTGGCAACATACAGGCTCTGTGGGGACAGGGAAGGGAGAAGATCACACCTGCAAGAAATGTGTCCAAACCTCCGTTTTACATCTGCTTCTTGCTTCCTTTTCCTCCCCGGCTACTCACAGGTCCACAGGGTTTGGGGAGCGGCGGCCCAGAGCCTTGGTGTCAGGAAGGCATTATTAGGGAGGCTGGGGCAGTCCCGGCAGTCGGGGTGGGGAGGGGAGGTCGACGGTGCTGAAGTGTAGGTGGGGATAGTTGACTGTACAGAGAGGTGGTTTGCAAACCAGGTGTTTCCTAATCGGGGCCATCGATGGTGCTGAAGTGTAGGTGGGGATTCTGAGCCCCCCAGGTGAACCAGGGGTCTTGGTCTCACACTCACCTGTCTCCTGGGCTGCTCTCAGTCTGCTTTCCAGGTGTGAGAAACCTATAAGCAGAGATCAGAAATGCCTGTCAGAGGGGCTTGTATTTTCTGGTGGCCAGGGATGAGGATCTGGCTGTTTAAAATTTAATATTTGAACTGATCCCAGTATTTAGAAACCGAGGGATTGCACACTTAAAAGCCGGCTTTCTGACCCCTCCGGGGAGAGCTGCGTCTCTGGGCCACGTGCAGGATGGACAGTGATAGGCTGCAGCTGCGTGGGGCTGTCCCTCTAGGCCCACAGATGCTCCCCAATCCCACCCATCGGCCCCCGTGGGCGCTGGAGTGAGCAGCCCTGCTCCGGCGTCTGACTGCGCGACCTGAACAGCCCAGGCTGCTCCCTCTCGGCCTTGCCAGGCTCCCTCCGTCACCCCTCCTGTCTCTGCTCCAGATACACAAACTGAGAATTCTGGGGAGAGAACGACAGGCCCGTCCCTTGGAATAATCAAGGGTGAGAAGATTGAGTCAGACTCCAGGCAAAGTTTGGGTCAGGGGCCCTGCCACCCCCTCTCCGGGGTCCCTTTCCAGTATCTCTGCTCTGCAGCTCTGGGGGGCTGAATCAGGTATCGTCCTGAGGGTTTAACAAAGGACCTCTTGACAAAGATGTGAGCAGGAGTGGTGCAGTTCCCCAGTGAGATCAAAAGTGGCGGTTCCGTTGCTACCATCCCTAATCTGGAAGGGGGTGGGAGGAAGACATAGTTTCCAGACCCAGGCACACGGTGGGCTGCGTGGGAAGACTCCTGATAGGAGCTGTCACCTGTGGGCAAGGCATGCAGCCAGCCCAAGGTGACCCTGGGAGGGACAGCTGGGAGACTAAATACCCCAACATCTCCCCCACCCCTCACTCTACAGCTTGCCAGGGCTCCCCATTGGCCAAAGCCAACAGGAAGCTGGAGGGGGAGGGACTGAACGGATGCAGCCCTACAGGTCCCCTCCCGGCACAGGGCGGGGTGGAGAAGGGCAGACAGTGGGTCTCCAGGGGTGAATGGCAGGCATCCAGTGCAGCGGCCCCGCCTCCCGTGCCTCGTTCATCCACTGGATCCGCACCCCTCAGGCCCTAAGCCAAGGCCGACCAGGTCCGTCAAGGTGTCAGAAGCTCGGTTCCACTCCAACAACTATTAGTTGGCCCCATCCTTCCGAAGCCTCTCTGTTCTGCTCACCTGGCCTCCGCCTGAGTCTTCTGCCCCATCCTCCAGCTACCCCCTCTCCCCCGGCCCCTGGAGCCCCATCCGTGGGGGCCTGAGCTCACCTCGCCACCCGCGCCTATTCTCTTCCACTGGACACCCGCCAAATTCCTCTCACTACGGAGCCAGGCTGTCCCCTTCCCAGAAAGACAGCCCGGCACTGGGTTCACAGAGGTCTGGGGGCAGAGCTACAGGGAATCCACAGGCACGAGGCTGACACAGAGCCGTCACGGGGAAAGCGGTCAGCTGGGAAAAACAGGGGCCTGACAAGAGGCAGCCAGGTGCAGGGTTTCGTGGAACCCAGAGCTGGAAGTGACCTGGGCGATTACCTGCTCTGGCACCTGCTCTATACAGATGGGGAAACTGAGGCCAGGAGAACTGGGGAAGGCTTGCACTGGCCACACAGCCAGAAAGTGGCAGAGCCACTGTCCTGTTGGCCTGCCAGGCTGTCCCTGCCACCTGGCCTGGGACACACGAGGACCCGGCTGAGTCAGGAGACTGGTGTCAGGTTCAGTTTTCTCAATAATGGTTTTACTAATAAGCACCAACGTTAAGGGGTCATGGTTCATCCTCTCCTCGTCCCAAATCTGTGAGGCAGGTACTGTAATGATGCTACAGGTAAGGAAGATTGAGTCCCAGAGGAGTTACCCAACATGGCTTAGACCAGCACGGCAATGAGTCCTGTAGCAGGGGCAACAACATTGATGACAATAATAACAACTAGGACTGCCGACGAGGAGGCTTTCTCCAAACAGGCCCCATGCTTAGGTCCTCACACACATTAGCCCACCAAGTGTCCTGTTGTTTTGGGAGTTTTTAATGAACGTTTCCCATTTGGTTACAATGTGGAGGGTATATATATCAGCTTTACTGAAACATAATTGACATATAACATTATGTGAGTGTGAGGTGTATGTGTCATTTGATATACTTATATATCGCAAAGTGATGATCACTGTGGCATTAGCTAATACCTGCATCACGTCACATAATTACCATTTCTTTTTTGCTGTGAGAACATTTAAGAGCTGCTCCCTTAGCAACTTTCCAGTGTATATATCCCATAGTTTTATTAAAAAAAATTTTTTTTGTGGTACGCGGGCCTCTCCCGTTGCGGAGCACAGGCTCCGGACGCGCAGGCTCAGCAGCCATGGCTCACGGGCCTAGCTGCTCCGCGGCATGTGGGATCCTCCCGGACTGGGGCACGAACCCGTGTCCCCCACATCGGCAGGCGGACTCAACCACTGCGCCAGGGAAGCCCTATCCCATAGTTTTAAGCGGACAGGACTAGCTATGGGTTATTTAGATGACTCCTGACTAGTTTCCACACACTCATTTTCTGACCCTCTGTGGGCCTCTCCCTGACATTTCAGCCTGTATGAGGCAGAAAGCAGAATCGGCCACCTGTCACGCCCAGTACCCTTCCGTGATGTCCAAGGGGCCTCCCCAGGCTCGGCTGGGCCCACCTGCTCTTCATCTGAGGCCCTGAACTCACACACACAGTGGCAAGGGCCCAGGCTGTGGACAGCCAGGCCTGCCTCATCGGCGGTGCCCTGTCTTCTCCAACAGGAACTGCTGGGATGAAAGACTAATGAGCAATCTGTCCTCGCTGGCAAATTTTTAATTATGGAAGAAAGGAGACCCCAGCCCCTGGCCCAGCCAGCACTGCAGGAAGGGTGGGTGTCACCACTGTTAACATTTTATCCACACTGTCAACAGCTATGAACCCTGCGTCCACGTTTTTCTGTCCGTAAATGAAGGTGAAAGGCTAAGATGAGGGGTGATTGGCAGGAAAACCGCCAGACCCCCGGCATGGAAAGCTCTGAAGTGACTTGAGGGTGAGTGAGACTAGGTCTCCAGAAGGCCTGGGGCAAGGCTGGGCACAGGGGTAGGGAGTATGGGAAGCTGAAGGCCATGCCAGCTGTCAGTCAACAACTCTTGCCCTTCTAAATTGCAGGTGACTGCACCTCGCTCCCTAAATCCTCTAACGGTGAACCAGCCGAGACAGGGCTGAGCTTGGAGCACGGTCCCTGGGTGGGGGCCCCAACCCCCGGGCTTCAGGTCACTGCTCCAGGAGAGCAGGAAGCCTGCGGGATTAACCACAACTCAGCTCCATCCGATTTCACAAGCCAGCCCATAAAGAGAAATGAAGGCCTGAGTTCAAATCTTCACCTCATCTTTACTGGCCCATGTTCTCGAGCAAGTCACTTCAACCTCCTGTGCCTCAGTTTTCTCCTCCATAAAATGGGAATAGAGGGCTTCCCTGGTGGCGCAGAGGTTGAGAGTCCGCCTGCCGATGCAGGGGACACGGGTTCGTGCCCCAGTCTGGAAAGATCCCAGATGCCGCGGAGCGGCTGGGCCCGTGAGCCATGGCCGCTGAGCCTGCGCGTCCGGAGCCTGTGCTCTGCAACGGGAGAGGCCGCAACAGTGAGAGGCTCACATACCGCAAACAAAAAAACAAAACAAAAAAAAATGGGAATAGAAATAGCCACTGGAGAGGGCAGTGATGAAGATAAACTGAGAGGATGCAGGGAAAACATGGAGGGCTGTGCCCGGCATACAGTGAGTTCTTGATAAACATTAGCCATAACAAGGAAGAAGGAACCACCAGCTCTGCTTGCAAATTACTTATAAACTAGTGGGGATCTCACACTGGCTAAGAACAAAACTCACAAGGAAGATGAAGTAAGGGTAAAACGACACTACAAAACACCCGGAATGAGGACTTGGGGTGTGGGCTATCATTTTGATTTAGAGCTGGCAATCAGGGGAGGCTTCCCAGAAGAAGGGACCTGGAAAATACACCTCCAAGTGCCTCCATCCTTTGTGAGTTCAGGGACTAATCTCTGGCGGGAGGCCCTCCCCATCCTGAAGTCCCCTTTCAGCAAGTTGGGCATCGATGAGGTGACAGTGAGTGCTGCTTCTCAGTAACACCACTGTTTAGCCAATAAAGTCACGAATCATTGGCTCCCAGGGGCCCCAGACTTTCTTCCAGGAATCTTCCCAGGATTGCTTCAGCCCATATGGATTCCATGCTTCTCACGTGGCACTAGCAGCCAAAGCCCAAACCACATGCCCTCAACAGCCTGCTTGCCAGGGAGGAGTCCTGGGTTCTAGTCCCAGCTCGGCCCCCTGCTTCCTGTGAGATGTTGACCAAGTGCCAGCCACTCTCTGCGCCACAGCGTCCCTATCTGTGCCTGGGGGATGGACTAAATTAGAAACCCCCTGAATAAGCTCTCAGAAGCGCTAGACTTTTGAGAGGCTGCTTAGAGGGGACCATGGTTCATGCGGTAGCCCCTGCCGCCCTTGTAGATTTCACAAAGCAATGAACACATCAGGCTCTGGTAAGTCCTGCAACATAGAAACCAGCTTAGTTTTGCTTGACCCAGCATTTCCCAAACTAACTTGACTTTCAAACTTTCTGGGGGGAGTAATGTCTATTAACACCCACAAAACTAGCATTCCTCAGAACCCACTTTGGGAATGCTGGCCTCAAAGATCTCTCAGGTACCTTCCTGCTCTGTCAATAAGGGGATTCAATAAGAGTCTGGGGTGTGGAATTTCACCCTCTGGGTAATTTTTCCAAAACGTCTCTGCTGCATTTCTGACCAACATGGGAGGGTGCCCTCCTGCAGCTCCCATGGCAGGTGCCGTGTCTGGATCTCCGTCACAGCCATCCTTGCCCTGCAATGGTGGGTGTGTCTCTTCCCACAATGGACCATAAGCTCTTGAAGGACGGACCATGTGTGGACACTGGTTTGTCCAAGGGCTTGACAAACTCAGTGGCTGAAACACACACACACACAGTGTGTGCTCAATAAATACGTTTAGGGATGATGTTTAAAATATTTTACACGGGGCAAGTGCCAAGAGGGACACCAGCTATAAATAACCTACAGGTGCTTGTCAGTTGAACACCAGCCTGGTGGAATGAACGAATGAATGAACGACAAGAACTGCAGGAGAGAACATAACTATTAAATAGAGAGAAAAAGCACTTTCTAATGCAAAGCCCAGTGCTATGTTTTTAACATTTTTTCCCCTTCTGGGTTTTCCTGGCTTGGCTATTCAGATCTGGGTATGGGGGCTGGGTGCTACGAAGATAACCCTTCCCCCAGTGCCCCAGACGGGAGCCAAGGCCAGAGGAGAAAGTGGGCTTTTCTGTGTCCTCAAAGGAGCTGGCAGTAGGTGCAGCATTTCAAATATCCTTCTGAAATCTGAATCCAAAATGGAACATTTTTTCGAGTAAATAATACGCTTGAAGTCAGTTCAGGGCACCACAGCCCCCTGAACTTCAGAGGTGGGGTGGCACACGGAGCCGTCAGAGCACAGCGCACCCCAAAGCCAGGTCTCCTGGCTCCCCCAGGCTGCCTGCCTTCCAGGGGCAAGAAGAGTGGGGGCATTTCAGGCCTTGGAGTATCCAAGAGACATTTTTCTCTGATCAGACCTGCTAATGCCACAGGGAGATTCTGGAAGGCCATGCCCTGGGGGCCCTACAGGGTCATGGGCTTTGGGGGCCCTGGGTCAAGGGTGGGGGGGTGGAGACGGAGTGGAGGAGTCTGGTGGCTGAAGGTAAGATTAGAATGGGTCAGGGTCCTCTCCGAGGGGCGGGCAGCGCCTGACGCCGTGGAGCTAGCGGATGGCACGGCTTCAGATTTCCATATTGGTTTCTCTCCGCCATCAGGATTTGAAGCAGATACCACCCGGTTTGAGTTACAGAATCCGGCTCATGGCTTCCTGACCCTTGCCTTCTGGGAGGCTTGCAGAGGAGGTGTGAGTTCTCAGGAGGGGCCAGGCCCGGGGCACATGCAAAGGGTGCAGGAGAGAGTGGCCAGGACAGAGCCAGGACAGCCGGGCTCCACTGGTGGGAAGCAGTGTCCACCTCAATTTAACCAGCAGTTTGCCTTTTTTTAGTATTTTTATGGTTACTTTCTATTCATAACTGCTGTTACCATTTTTTTTCCATTTACGGTAGCAATAAGGTTTCATTTTGATGTTTTAAAAAGTGAGCTCATTTGAATAGAAACACAAAGTACTTTTCAGGACAGGTGACCTCATCTACAGGTGAGGAGGAGGTATGAGAATGACTAGAATCTGGAAAACTCTCATCTAGCCCAACCTGCCCACATCACAGATGCATACACGGAGTCCAGAAGGGAGGGGTCTTCCCCAAGCACACACAGCCAGTTGATAGCAAGAGTCGGGATGAAGAACTCAGGGTCGGGGTCTTTCTGTTGGGCCATCTCTTCTTTGTGAAGCCAGGCTGTGAAACTCCCCCTAGTGTGGTCCTCACGGTGCAGGGGAAACCTGCTGCCTCCAGGGTACTGGGGGCTCTGCAGAGGCCGGACCTGAGCCATGTTCATCTCCCTACGCCACAGAGCCAGTCACAGAATTGGTGTCCAGTAAGAATCTGGTAAAAGGAATGGATGGGGGGATGGATGGGGAGATGGATGGATGGATGGGTGGGTGGATGGATGGATGGATGGAGAGGCAGGTAAGTGGATAGATGAAGATGCAGAAGGAGAAAGAAGGGGATGGACGGAGACATTAATGAATAAATTATGTGGCTGATGACTTAGGCTCTCCCTCCCAACTTCACCCATCTAAGGGTATTTTCATTCTGTTAGAGAACTAGCAGAAATTTCTCTAAGACAAAAGACTTCATGGTGAAATTTCAGATACCATGACAGACTGGGAGAGACAAAGAACGTTCCCCTGCCCCCATTTCACCAGTGAGACCTCGAGACAAAAGTGAGTGACACTGCTCAGGGAGCCCCGGGCCTCAGCTTCTCATTTTGCTTTTGAAACTTACTCTATGGCCTTGGATGAATTCTCTCCCTTTCCTGGCCCTCAACTTTTCTCATGCATAAAATGGGGAGCGGGAGGTGAGTCAAATGAGTCCCACTATCTCAGCATCCTAGGACCGACCCCCATCCCCCCTTCCAAGACCTATCAGAGGCCAAAGCCTCTCCAAGCATGTCCAATGCTGCCAGTAGGCAGTGAATCCTTCAGTCAGACTTGGCTTTTCTAAGAGGTGAGCACCTTTCTGCAAAGTGATGTGCTGAGGGCAGCCAGCCAAGCAAGAGCCCCAAGAACAGATCAGCAATGGGCTCCATCTTGCTGTGCCTTTGGAACCAGCGTATATAAAGAAGCAAACATCAGAAAGGCTGGTGACATGAGGTCAAGTCCTCCATCCCCTAAATGATGCAGCCCTTCACATATAAAACTGTCATGCACAGGGTGTGGACAAAGCAAAGGTGGGAAGACAAGGGAGGGGCGGGAGGGAGAGGCTCAGATCACAGGCCCCTGGGTCAGCCAGGCCTGGGTGCAAATCCTGCCCCTGCCCCTTATTAGCTGTGTGACCTTAGGCCAGTCTCTCTGAGCCTCATCATCGTTTTCTTCCAACGTGGGGCACATATTAGCTCGCCACTTCACTGCGCGGTTGTGAGTCAAAGAAGATAATCCATGTGCACGGTTGGGCTCCGCATTTCCCCAATGGGCTGCATGGGGATGGCTGTTTGCTCAAATGCTAAGTGTTTATTGAGCACCTAGACATGCCAGGCCCTCTGCTCTGCTCTGGGGCCTCAGTGGTGAACTAAGGCAGCCCTAGTGTCTAACCTCGTGGAATTTAAAGTCTAGGGGAAGAGATGGGGAGATGGTCATTTACAAAATGGTCACTCAAATGAATGTGAAATGTCACTGAGACAGGTTCTATAAAGGGGAAAGTGGGGTGGAGTGGGGACTATGTCACAGGGTCCCCTTTGTCCTGGGGCAAGCAAGGGTCAACAGGGAAGTGACTTCAGTTGAGACTTGAAGGGTGTGCAGGCTGTGCACAGGTAAAGGTGTTGGAGGTGGGGAGTGGGTAATGGGAATAGGGAGAGAAGTTTAGCAAGTGTAAAGGCCCTGTGGCAGGAGGGACACAATGTATTCAAGGATCTGGGAGGAAGCCAGTGGGGCTGGAGCAGACAGCAAGAGGCAGCGTGGTATCAAATGAAGCTGGAGATGTAGGCAAGAGCCTGACCGCCCAGAGGCTCGTGGGCCATGGGCAGGGCTTTGGGATTTTTTCTGGGAAAAATGGGAAGCTATTAAAGGGCAGAAAGTGGAAAGGTGAGGAGTCCAGTTACTGTGGTGTGGAGAATGGATGTACAGAACCCGGACGGGAGGCTAGGAGCAGTAAGGCAGCCATGCCTCTGTCCAGGCAAGGAGGCCCAGACTGGCTGGTGGCCACAGAATGGACATCAGCCAGGAACAGCCCTCATCCAAGCTTTGGCAAATGACTAATATACAGGGAAGTAGTGCCTGTGAGGCACTAGGACATCCCCTGTCCCATTTCAGTGAGGTCTCTTAAAGGCCCTAGAGCTCAATCTCAGCCCCGAGGAACAAGGCAGGCCCTCCCCAGAGTCCTCAGTGCAGGATGACTTCCCTGGAGCAGGATGTCCCTGTGATAGTTAAGGTAATGCTTATCCACAGACTTTACAGTTTACAACCACCCTTCACAGCCTTTATCACATTTGATCCTCACAACCGCTGTCAAGCTGGGAGAACTCCAAATCCAACCTCTTTCCCAACTCCCTTTTGAAGAATAAAAACCATAATAATAATAATAAATATTGCTATACAGTTGATTCTTATTATTAGTGATAGTTATGTTCTATAAAATCTCGACAAACACTGCATTAGTAAATACTGAAACAGTGGTCCTAGCAGAAATACAGGGATAGGTTTCTGTGAGCCTCAACTGACAACATTTTCATCAACTGATCCACACATAACCTTGTTTTATGTGTGTTTCTGTATAAAGACACCTTATTTAGTATCTACTGTTGATTCGTTAACACTGAACTCATGCCTGAATGATGCTCATCTGACACACGTATTTTCTTCATAAGACGCATCACAGCCTTCCTGGCTTAGGAACATTAGACAACACTTCAGCACCGTGAGTGGGGGCCATTTAAAAGAGCAAAATCACCAACAAAGAGTGCAAAAACGTGGAAAACATGGCACCAAGTAGACCACCAGGAAGCACGCTTGTTGACACATGAGAGCTGAAACAAGAAAGCAGAGCGACACCCTGTTCAACCTCGGCTGGGAACTTTCACATTGGGTGACTCAAAGTTTTCACCACTTTGCACATATCTGCAAATGACTGCAAAAGCACCGTGAGTACTGATTTGGGGGTTACAAATAAAATTTAGTTAGGAGGCAGATTTAATAAGTAACATGGAATCTGAGAAGCATGAGGATCCACCATATGCATCCACACAACGCCAGGCCCTCTGGGTGCTGGGGGCGCAGAGCCCGCTTTCCCAGGGCTGACCCTTCATTTGCAGAGTGCGTGCTGCCTGCCAGGCATCATGCAGCCTCACCACCCTGTGATGGTTATTTTGCAGAGGAGATGGAGAGCTTTGGCTGCAGGTGGAGGGTCCCACAGCGGGGGAGTGGCCCAGCAGGGATGCTAACCAGGGATGCGCCCTCTGGAGTCCAGTTCCGCACCCCTAAGCTTCATCTGCATGCCCTCATTCTAAAAACTGTTTTTACATCAGGTTTCTTAAAACCCTGATTCATTTCCGCCTTCCTGCCAAGTAAGCAGTTCAGCTCACAAACTATATTAATCCCTGGCATAAATTCATTTAAACAAAATATTGCCAAGCAACACAAAGGCAGAAATCCTCTTACGACCCACATGGGTATCGATGCTTTGCATTGAGGGAGGGCTGAGCTTCTTAGTGCTGGATTGTCAACACACCCAAATCCTGGAGCAAAGAGTCCAGGCAGGGCCAGAGGACAGGCCTAAGAGACATGGCCCGCCCCCAGGACAGAACGACCACTCGCCATGGTGGGGGACAGGCACAGCTCTTTGCCTGACAGTTTCATGGGATCCTCAGAGAAAAGGGAGGGCAATGCTTAAGGGCTGGACACTTTGTAGTGAAAACCAGCTTTATGATCCTGACTATTTAACTCCCCCAAAGGCCAAATCCTGCATTTAAGACTTTCTAAAGCACTTTCACATCCATGGCTGACTCCACTTTCCTCCAACTGAGAGGTAGCTGGTGGTATTAGCCCAGTTGAGAGACGAGGAGAGTGAGGCTCAGGGGAGGGGGATCCCTTGCCCGATGTCACACAGCCAGGCAGGAGGCACAGCAGGGTTTTGAGCCCATGTCTTTTGTCTCCCAAGGCACAGTCTTTCAATCGCTTCCTCATGTAGAGAAAGGACGGTGTCTTCCTCTGAGATGGTCAATTCCAAACTGGAACTTGTGTTTCAGAAGCAGAAAAGGGGAAGTACATAGTTGTGCGCACAGACCCTATCCCACATGGATCGGTTTTGCAGCCCAGCCCTGCCACCTGCCAGCTGCACGTCCTGGAGCAAGTTACTGATTCTCTCTGTGTCTCAGTTTCCTTATCTGGAAATCTCTAAAGTAGTATCTGCCACAGAGAGTGGTTACAAGGATTAAATGAGTCAATATTTGCAAAGTGCTTAGCGTAGAGTTTGCCACTTAGTAAGTGCGATGTAAATGTTTATTAAAATTAAACAAAATTAACCTAGGTATAAATCAGAAGGGGAAAGCATGTGCCAAATCTGTTGTTACCCAAAATTTTCTAATTCAGTTGAACTCCATGTTTATTTGCTATAATTAACACTACTATTAACAGCCACGTGGTAAGTCCATCTCTCCTACCTATAGCAACTTCAGGTAGGAACAGAGTTATACTACAACTCTGCGTGTAACTATTACCAAACACGTTTTATAGATGAAGACTCCTGGGGCTCAGAGAGGTGAAGTGACTTGCCCGAGGTCACATAACTGGTAAGTGGCAGAGCCAGGATTCAAATCCAGCAAAAAGACCTGTGCCTCCCATCTGATCAGAGGTGCCTGAGCTCCTGCTAACTGAGACAGGCTCCTGGAGGCCCAGGCTTTGGGAGAGAAGGTCGTTGCCAAGGGGCTGCTGTGGACACAGTGGGACAGACCATGCAGAGTGGACCCCACTCCTGCCCCCAGAAGAGAACTCCGGGCTCCATACACCCCATGCGAAACAGGCCCTGCCTCCTTTAACAAGAGGCATTGGGTCCCCTGCATTCTGGCAGGAAGGAGCAAAAGCGGCTCCATGTCAAATACAACGTCAGGATTAAAATTCAGAAGGTGGCAGAAGAATTAACATGACTTGATGTCAATTTCCCAATCTGTTATAGAAGTTTCAGGAGGGCTGTATTTCTCACCCTAAGTGGTTTGTGCCCAAAGCTAAAATATTGTCCCATATCCAGAAGAGAGAAGGGACTTTGAAGTTAATGTGAAGCAGGCCCATGAGGTCCCTCGCTTGGATCAGGAGACTCGGGTTTGAGGCCTGGCTCGGTCACTATCTTGCTGTGTGACCTCAGGAAAAGCCTTTCCTTCTCTGTGTCTCATGAACAGTGGGAAGTGGCCAAAGGCTGTATCCAGTCTGGAGACGATTTTTTGTTGTTGGCATGGAGACAGGTTTAAAAATTAGGAAACTTACACATAAAAGTGCAGATTTCTGGATTTTCTTGAAAATGGGAATATCTGGCTCCTGGATCTCACCTTCCCACAAGGTGAACTATTGGATGGCATGAGTGTGACTGTTCCCTTAGAGGCACCGAAGTCCCTCTAAGTCCCGCTATTCCTCACTGCTTACACCCACCTCCCCCCACCTTCCTGCAACTTGGCATCAGTCTGGCCCTGGGGACATTTGAGTTTGCCATCCATGTAGTCAATATCCTCTGTGGGTCCTGTAAGCATGAACAGTTGCTGGTTTCAAGAGTGTCCTTCCATGTTAGCTGTCATTGTTCTGAGGACCTGTGGGAACAGGGACCTCGCCTCCTCGTCCTGGTTACCCCAGGGCCCAGCACATGGCAGGTGCATCACAATTTTTGGATGAAACAGACTTCTGAGACAAAGTTGACTGTGGAACGAGCCCTGAATGAAGTGGGAGAGCCTAGCCTTGAGCTCTACCCTGCCACAGAGGGACACCTGACATGGAGGGGTCCCTGCCCGTCTCCTGGGCTTCTCTTTTCACCTCTAAAGAGGATGGGCCAGCTCTGCCAGGCGCCCTGCAGGAGCCTTTGGCGTGAGGCTCTGCCCTCTGCCAACATGCAAATTGCTCCACTCTTTCTAGGACTGAGCTTCACAGAACTTTCTCGAGGGACAGGTTTGCTAGGCAAGCCCCATCACATAGGGAGCCAGGGCTCACAGGTCTGAGCTGGGTGCCAGGGAGACACGGCCGCATTTTACTCAGCTCGAGGCTGTCACAAAGGAAAGGGAGATGACCCCTTAAGTGTGGCTTCAGGGACCCTTCCGTGGATACTAGAGGGGGCAGGCCGTACCTGACAGAGGATGGGCCTTCCCACATCCACAGGATCACCAGGTGAGTGTCCATCCACAGGACCTGGTGAGTTCCCAGTGGCCCTGCTGTGTGGGAGGCAATAGGGAGTGGTGGGGACTGTGGGGGCTTACAGAGTGGCCACCACTCAGCTCACAGTTGCCCGTGCTTCTAAAATTTTCAAAAGGAGTTGGAAATTCAGGTTCTTCCATGACATCTCTCAGTTTGGGGATTTGGGCAGCTAATTCCAGTTTAAAACAGCAGGTGGGATAATGCAACGTACACAGAATTAAATATGCATCCACAGGATTAGCCTGAAGACCCCCCAGTTTGGAGGCTCTGAGTCATAGTTTCGGGGGTTAGGAGTGTTGCAGGTCAAGTAATCAGGAAGCAGCTCTAAAACCCACATGCAGTGCCCTTCCCTCCACCAGTGACACCCTGAGGACACCAGGCAATGCGACTTCCTGGCTCTTAGGTATGTACGGTGGTGAAGTTTCTCCATCGTACCCCTGTGCCATTTCTTCCCATGTCTGGAGACTCGGAAGCCCACCCCATCCCTTCCCCCCGACCCCTCTCCAGTGTTCTGAGCACTTGGGACGCAGGGACAGACAGGAATCAGATGCTGCTGTCCAGCACAGTCTGCCATGATTTGGCCTTGGTGGAAAATTCCACTGGCTCCTCCTAGGTAGCACTTTGCATACAGCGACAACACAGCATCCAAGGGCATCCTCCCACAAAGCCCCGCTCTCCCCTGACAAGGATGGCACCTTCTCGGTCATCCTCATCAATCCCTGCTGGCTTTGCACTGACCAGGCAAGACCACCCTCTGCAAATGGTCCCCTGGGGGGTGTTTCACTGAGTGCTCCCTGGCCTCAGCTCAAAGGGATTCCTGTGGCGAGAGAGGCTGTGTCGGTGGCTCTGACGCTCACTCCCAGGCTTTCCTGCTGGGCCTCCTGGGACATGCGCAGGGGCAAAGGACCCCTCAGGGCTACCCAAATTGAAGCCTTGGGTCCCAAAACTTGCACCAGTGTCCAGAGATACAAACCATGCCACTTAGCAACTGGATGACCTCCCACAACTTCAGCCTCTAAGAAGGGGATAAAATCCTCGGTCTGCTGACCCTACAGGGGCAGGATGTGGGCAAGCCCGATGCAGAAGTGCTGTTGTAATGTAAAGGCAAGTTTCTCTTCCTGTGGCCCATGAGGGCTCTCCTGGTATCAGTGATGAGCTGCTTCGCTCACCCAAATGCTCCCTGCCTCTGAGAGCCAGGGACCCACAGACAGGAATGTGAGGTGACAGCGGGGGAGGCTGGGCCACTTCCCAGGAGATGCACAGGGATGGTCCTGAAGGTCTGGCTTCATGCCCACACCACCTTTCTGGGTTGGAGGAGGCTGGAAAAATGAGCTCACTCAGGCAGAGCGACCTGGTTGCTTATGGCCCCACGCAGATTAGAAAGAACTTCTAGAAACAGGGGTTGTTCTAAAAGGTGAAGATGGTCCATTCCTTCCCTGATTTAAACTGCTCAGGGGACTTTCACTTCCAGACGAGATGGTGTAACAGAGACCAGCTTACCCGCAAGCCTGCAAAGACTGAAAAGTGGGCAAAACATACAAAACAATAATTTGTTTGCAACTGGACATCAGACAATGAGGGACAGTGGTAACCGAAAGATGAGAAATAAGAAGTGAGCCCAGTGACTGCCCCAGCTTACTGACTTGAGAAGTTTCCAGGCCATAGCTAAGCAGGGGGAACCCAGGTGGAAACTAGTGGACTCCTTGCATTGAGGAGATGGAGCTGAGGGTCCAGGACAGGAGACTGGAGAGACGAGCAGTGCAGAGAGATCTGGAGATCGCAGAGGGAACCATGCAGTATGCAGCTGAGTACCGATCTGGCCTGTGTGTGAGCAAACTACCGAAGGCCAGGGGAAGAACCACCCAAAAGGACTACAGAGAACAAGGCCTGACACTCAGGTAGGGCTGGGAATAGTGCCCGTAGCCACCAGCCAGACTGGCAATGCTCAGGATTCATGGGACACTAAGTCAAGTACTCAGAAGGGGGCAACAAATAGCTCCAAACTGAGCACTGCTCTGGTTCCATCAGAAAAATACACGAAGCAAGACCCAAAAGGATCAAACTGCTTCCAAGTAGCTTAACTGCCTCTCAGACAAAGCTCAAGGATGTTGATAGGGATACAAAAACATCTAGCACCCAACAAGGTAACATGCAGTGTCTGGAACCCATTAAAAAATTATCAGGTATGCAAAGAAGCTGGAAATTACAATCATAATGAGAAGATAAAGCAATCAAAAGTGACCTAGAACTGATCTATACATTAGAATGAGCAGATAGGGATGCAATAAGTTATTATAACTGAATTCCATATGTTCAAAAAGGTAAGTAGAGATAAGGAAGATACAAAAAAGACAGATTTAATGTCTAGAGATGAAAACTACAATGTGTGTAATGAAAAAGACACTGGATGAGACCAACAGTAGATTAGACAGTGTGGAAGGAAAGATGAATGAACTTGAAGACAGCAATAGAAACTAAAAGGAAACACAATGAGTAGAGAGAAGAAACAACAGAATAGAGCATCAGTGAACTGTGGGACAACTTTAAGTTGCTTAATATTTGTGCAGCTAGAGTCCTCAAAGGAGAGGAGAAAGGGGAGAAAATGCAGAAAAAGTATTTGAAGAAACAATGGCTGAAAATTTTACAACATTGGATGAAAACTATAAACACACCCACTCAGGAAGCCCAAAGGAACATAAAGAAAACTGTATCAAGGTTCTTCAAAATCATATTTCTCAAAACATGTGATAAAGAGAAAAATCTTAAAAGTAGCCATAAAAAAATAGATGCATAATATACAAAGAAACAAAGATAATGACGACAGACTTCTCACTGGAAACAATGCAAGTGAAAAGATAGCAGGGTAACAGCTTTAAAATATGGAAAAAAAAGAAGTGTACAAAGATGCCACAAAGAAAGAAAACTACAGGCCAATATCACTGATGAACACAGATGCAAAAATCCTCAACAAAATACTAGCAAACAGAATCCAACAGCACATTAAAAGGATCATACACCATGATCAAGTGGGGTTTATTCCAGCAATGCAAGGATTCTTCAACATATGCAAATCAATCAACATGATACACCATATTAACAAATTGAAGGAGAAAAACCATATGATCATCTCAATAGATGCAGAGAAAGCTTTCAACAAAATTCAACACCCATTTATGATAAAAACCCTGCAGAAAGTAGGCATAGAGGGAACTTTCCTCAACATAATAAAGGCCATATATGACAAACCCACAGCCAACATCATCCTCAATGGTGAAAAACTGAAACCATTTCCACTAAGATCAGGAACAAGGCAAGGTTGCCCACTCTCACCACTCTTATTCAACATAGTTTTGGAAGTTTTAACCACAGCAATCAGAGAAGAAAAAGAAATAAAAGGAATCCAAATAGGAAAAGAAGAAGTAAAGCTGTCACTGTTTGCAGATGACATGATACCATACATAGAGAATCCTTAAGATGCTACCAGAAAACTACTAGAGCTAATCAATGAATTTGGTAAAGTAGCAGGATACAAAATTAATGCACAGAAATCTCTGGCATTCTTATACACTAATGATGAAAAATCTGAAAGTGAAATTAAGAAAACACTCCCATTTACCACTGCAACAAAAAAAATAAAATATCTAGGAATAAACCTACCCAAGGAGACAAAAGACTTGTATGCAGAAAATTATAAGACACTGATGAAAGAAATTAAAGATAAATAGATGGAGAGATATACCATGTTCTTGGATTGGAAGAATCAACATTGTGAAAATGACTCTACTACCCAAAGCAATCTACAGATTCAATGCAATCCCTATCAAACTACCACTGGCATTTTTCACAGAACTAGAACAAAAAGTTTCACAATTTGTATGGAAACAGAAAAGACCCTGAATAGCCAAAGCAATCTTGAGAAAGAAAAATGGAGCTGGAGGAATCAGGCTCCCTGACTTCAGACTATACTACAAAGCTACAGTAATCAAGATAGTACGGTACTGGCACAAAAACAGAAATATAGATCAATGGAACAGGATAGAAAGCCCAGAGATAAACCCACACACATATGGTCACCTTAGCTTTGATAAAGGAGACAAGAATATACAGTGGAGAAAAGACAGCCTCTTCAATAAGTGGTGCTGGGAAAACTGGACAGGTACATGTAAAAGTATTAAATTAGAACACTCCCTAATACCATACACAAAAAGAAACTCAAAACGGATTAAAGACCTAAATGTAAGGCCAGACACTATCAAACTGTTAGAGGAAAACATAGGCAGAACACTCTATGACATCAATCACAGCAAGATCCTTTTTGACCCACCTCCTAGAGAAATGGAAATAAAAACAAAAATAAACAAATGGGACCTAATGAAACTTCAAAGCTTTTGCACAGCAAAGGAAACCATAAACAAGACCAAAAGACAACCCTCAGAATGGGAGAAAATATTTGCAAATGAAGCAACTGACAAAGGATTAATCTCCAAAATTTATAAGCAGCTCATGCAGCTCAATAATAGAAAAACAAACAATCCAATCCAAAAATGGGCAGAAGACCTAAACAGACATTTCTCCAAAGAAGATATACAGATTGCCAACATCACATGAAAGAATGCTCAACATCATTAATCATTAGAGAAATGCAAATCAAAACTACAATGAGGTATCATCTCACACCGGTCAGAATGGCCATCATCAAAAAACCTAGAAACAATAAATGCTGGAGAGGGTGTGGAGAAAAGGGAACACTCTTGCACTGCTGGTGGGAATGTAAATTGATACAGCCACTATGGTGAACAGTATGGAGGTTCGTTAAAAAACTACAAATAGAACGATCATACAACCCAGCAATCCCACTACTGGGCATATACCCTGAGAAAACCATAATTCAAAAAGAGTCATGTACCAAAATGTTCATTGCAGCTCAATTTACAATAGCCAGGACATGGTAGCAACCTACGTGTCTATCGACAGATTAATGGATAAAGAAGATGTGGCACATATATATAGTGGAATATTACTCAGCCATAAAAAGAAACAAAATTGAGTTATTTGTAGTGAGGTGGATGCACCTAGAGTCTATCAAACCGAGTGAAGTAAGTCAGAAAGAGAAAAACAAATACCGTATGCTAACACATATATATGGAATCTAAGGAAAAAGAAAAAGAAAAGAAGTGTAAATCTACCAACAAAAATATCTTTTGAAAACAACGGCAAAATAAAGACATTTTCAGACATACAAAACCTAAAGAATTCATCACCAGCAGTCAAACTCTAAGAAATGTTAAAGGAAGTCTTTCAGACAGAAGGAAAATGACACCAGATGGGACTACAGATCTTCACAAGGAATGAAGAGCGTTGGAAACAGTAACTACATAGGCAAATATGTAAGATATTAAAATTTATACAAACCCTTAAAAAAGATATGGACTGTTTAAACAAAAATAAGGTAGTGTGGTGTTTATAATACATTTGACCCTTGAACAATGTGAGGGTTAGGGGTGCCGACCCCGTGAAGCAAAAAAATCCATGTATAATTTTATAGTTGGCCTTCCATATCCACAGTTCTGCATTCACAGATTCAGCCAACCAACCATGGATCATGTAGTACTGTAGTGCATATTTATTGAAAAAAATCCACTTATAAGTGGACCCATGAAGTCAAACCTGTGTTGTTCAAGGGTCAACTGTATACACAAAAGTAAAGTGTATGACAATAATAGTAGAAAGGTCCGGTGTGGGGGGAATGGAAGTATACTAAGGCATATTCTGTGTGATGTGATACACTTGAAGACAGACCGATAAGTTAAAGATCTGTTCTATAAATACTAAAGACACCACTAAAGTAACAAAACAAAGAATTAGAGCTAGTATAATAACAAAGGAAATTAAATAGAATCATAAGGATATTCAATCATTCTAAAAGACAGCAGAAAAAGAGGGAGAAAAAGGACACAAAGAACAGAAGGGACAAGCAACAAGATGAGAGATTTAATCCTAACCATATCTATGATCTCCATAAATGTAAGTGGTCTAAGGTCCCCCAATTAAAAGGCAGAGATTGTCAAATTGGATTAAAAAGTAAGACACAACTCTATGCTGCCTACAAGAAATGCACTTCAACATAAAGACACAAATATGTTAAAAGCAAAACGATGGAAAAAGATACACCCTAGTAACTAATCAAAAGCTGGAGTGGCTGTATTAATATCAGACAAAGTGGATTTCAGAGCCAAGACTATCAGCAGGGATAAAGAAGGTCATTTCACAATGATAAAGGATTCAATTGATCAACAGGACACAGCAATCCTAAATGTTTAAACTCAATTTAGCAACCCTAAAAGTTTAAGAGAGCTTAAAATACACTAAGCAAAAAGTGATGCAAATGCAAGGAGAAATAGTCAAATTCACAATCATAGTTGGAGATACCAATTCCTTCTCTTCATAACTGATCGAACAAGGGACAGAAACAGGAGAAAACTTTTACAATCTTAGGCAAAGATCTAGGGAAATATTTCTTAGATACACCACCAAAAGCACCATTCATAAAAGAATGAATTGATTCTTGGATCTTGTCAGAACTTAGAGCTTCTGCTTTCTGAAAGATACTGCTAAGAAAACGAAAAGTCAAGTCACAGACTCAGAGAAAATATTTGCAAACCGTATATCTGATCAAGGACACATATCCAGAAGATATAAAGAACTCTCAAAACTAAATAATAAGAAAACAAACAACCCAATACAAAACGAGAGAAAGGTTTTAACAGACAGTTTACCAAAGAAGATATACATTTGGCAAATAAATATGTGGAAAGATGCTCAACATCATTAGTCACGAGGGAAATGCAAATTAAAACCACAATGAGCACCACTACCCAAGTATTAGAATAGCTGAAGCAAAGGACTGGCAACATAAAGTGTTGCTGAGGATGTGACGTAACTGGAACTCTCATGAACTGTTGGCAGGGGAGCGTAAAATGGTACTACAGCTTTGGAAAACAGCTCAGCACTTTCTTTAAAAGTTTGTTATTGTACCTATGATATGATCTAGCCATTCCACCTTTAAGTATTTACTCAGGAGAGATGAAAATATGTATGTCCACACCAAGATTTTTACGTGAATGGTCATAACAGGATTATCTGTAATATTCCCAAAGAGGAAGAGACTCAGTTGCCTACCTATAGGTATACAGATAACAAACTGTGATATATTCCCTACCATGGACTACTACTCCACTGGAATAAAAGGAAATGAAGTATTGGGGGCTTCCCTGGTGGCGCAGTGGTTGAGAGTCCGCCTGACCATGCAGGGGACATGGGTTTGTGCCCCGGTCCGGGAAGATCCCACATGCCGTGGAGCGGCTGGGCCCGTGAGCCATGGCCGCTGAGCCTGTGCGTCCAGAGCCTGTGCTCCGCAACGGGAGAGGCCGCAACGGTGAGAGGCCCGTGTACCGCAAAAAAAAAGAAAAAAAAAAAAAAGGAAATGAAGTATTAATATATGCTACAATGTCGAGGAATGTTAAAATAATTACGTTGAGTGAATGAAGCCAGGCTAAAAAAAAAAGTACAAAGTATAGGATTCCATTGTCCCATACAAACTTCTAGAAAATGCAAATTAATAATTTATGGTGACAGGAAGTGGATCAGTCGTTGATTAGGGCTGGGGCATCTGGAAGTGGCAGGAGGGGGGCTGCTACAAAGGGATACAGGGAAACTTTTGGGGGGTGATGGAGATGTTCGTTCTTGATGGTGGTGATGGCTTCACTGGTGTATACATATCACACAAACTTATCAAATTGTACCCTTTAAATGTGTGCAGTTTATCATACATCAATTATACCTCAAAAAAATCGGTTAAAAATAAAACAATTTAAAAAACTAAACAAAATAAAAATTTCTTCAGGGCATCTGCACAGCCCTTAAGCTGAAGCCCAGATTCCTACAAGAGCTTCCAAGACCCTGGGAGGGCAATCTGTCGTCCAGTGCCCTCTCCAGCCTCACCATAGATGCTCCCCCTGCTACCCTCACCCCCACTTCCCAACCTCAACCTCAAACACCAGCCTCTAGCCACGCTCAACTTCTTCTGCCTCTCCGAGGCAGCACGCTCAGTCTTGTCTCCAGGCTTCTGTACTTGCTGTTCCGTCTGCCAGGTACACTCTTCCCACTTCCCAATTCACCCAGATAACTCCTGCTAAACCTTCCGTTCTGGAAACTCTCATTAAGTAACCCTCCTGGGGTCTCACACTTATCAGTTTGCATTATAATCACCTGCTCAATTGACTTCTAACATTATGTCCTCATTCCAAATGTGTTGATTAAAAGAACCCCAGACTGCCCCCAGACTATGCACTTGCTAAGTGTAAGGAGTAAGTCTGGTTGGTTTATCTTGGAATCCCCAGCACCAAGCACACGCACAGAGAATTGACTATTTGCCAGAACCTGTTCTAAGCACTCTGCAAGGATTAACTCATTTAATCTTCACAGCATGCCTCCAAGGTACACATGATTATTGTTTTCATTTTCCAGATGAGAAAATTGCAGCTCAGGAAGGTTGAGTAACTTGCTCAAGTTCACATAGCCAGAAAGTGGTGCAGCCAGCACTTGAATCTAGGTGGTCTAGCTCTTAACAACAGGGCTCTGCTGCTGATGAAGTGAACAAATGAGAACTGCAGAAGTTTCAAACATTAGACCTCAAAATGGCTTTGGAGTCGTCAAGTCCAACCTCTCAATATGCCCTGAGGTTCTGGGGAGCCTGACACCTCTCATGCCAGTGAGGCACCAAGCCCAGCTAATCAGGTCATCACATGCCCCTGGCCATGGTGATTGGTTAGGAGTGGGCACGTGACCCAAGCTCGGTTGATGAGGCTCAACAAAACCTGATTTCAGGACTTTTGCTGGAGCTGCTGAGCAAAAGGCACTTTCTTTCTTTTTGGGGTCTCTGAGCTGGTGAGACATAAGCTTGGAGCTACTGGGGTCCATCTTTAAACATCATGAGGAGGTGCAGAAGAAATCAGAGCAGACAGGTGGATGCAGACAAACGAGTGGCAACAGTTGGTGTCTCTGGATCCAGCTTTGCCTGAAGTTATACTGTTTTAGTATTGATAAACTATATACTCCTTTTTAAAAAATTTACAACAGTTGGAACTGAATTTGTACGATTTTCAATCAGAATGATCAAATAATGATATAAGACAGGGTACTAATAATGATACAAGACGGGGTACTAATACAGGCCATTGTAATAGGGGACACAAGAATTTCAGAGTCTCAGAGCTGGAAGGGCTCTTAGGGTTCTAAGTGTGTAATATGCTAATTATCACACCTGCCGGCCACATGGCCATTCAACTCAAGATGGGAGTTTTCTAAAACCAGTGTTAAGTCCTGCACCCTCATTCTCTCCACACCCCCCTAGGAGACAGGCTGGCAGTGCTCAGAGATAGCTGCTCAAATTCCGCTTCAACTAACACAAAGGGAGTGCCGAGGAAGTGCTGCCACACCCCGTTTCACAGATGGGAAGCTGTGCTGACTGGGCGGCTGGCAGAAACCCACACTTCGCATCCTCCTATCAACCTGCAGATGGAAAGGATGAGTGAAGGGGCTGCTATGCGACCAGAGGCCAGGACAGAAACTTCCTGACTGCGGTATTTGTCACTGACGCTTGCTTAGGAACAAATGAAGACAGAGAAGCAGCATTTTCTTGTCCAGATATACATCTTCTAAGGTGAAGAGTGGTCCTCATCTTGCTCACAGGGCAGCGAAGGCCATGGGGAAGGTCTTGCACCACCAATCACCTCTTTGGACAAGACATCCACTAGTCAGCAGCCACTGTAGGGGTTACTGTTATAAACTCCATTTCACGGATGAGGAAACTGAAGCTCAGAGAGGTGAAGAGATTTGCCCAAGGCCATACACTCAGTAACTAAGAGTCAGGACCCACACTGAGACTTTTCTGCCTACAAGTCCAGTATACCGTCTAACACACTCAGATTAAAAAGGTGACAGCTAGAAATGAGCATAATGATAAGGTTAAAAACAGTCAGCAGATTATTGACCACTCACCATGGATGGGCCATTGAACTGGGCCCCCGATCCCCGTCTAGCACACTCCTGCCTCCTGCCTTCTCACCCAGGGCTCTCTGGCTAGAGGAACAAGAGCAGTGCAGGGGCTTGGTGTCTCCTATGCTGTTGAGGAAACAGTGGAGAAAGGAGGACCAGGTTACAGAACAACAGAGGGATTCATAGTCTCTGGATGACCAAATGAACTTGGAAGTATTAACCAGAGGGGTGTCTCTGATAGCACATGGCCTGGCCCTGTGCCTGCAACACAATGATCATTGATCTGGAGGAGAATGCCCAACAGTGGCAGAGCAGGCGGTGTGTGTGTGTGTGCGTGTGGCCCAAGGCCAGGAGGATTAGGGAACCCCTAGGGTGAGTGGCAACCTCAGACTTTCAACTGAACTCAGGGTAACTAACAACCTTGGGACCTCAAGTGAACAGAAGGAAACAAACAGAAATGGAGCAAGGTCCACTACGGGAGGGGTACAGGTGGACGACGGGGCAGTATCACTTTTGTAGACAACAGTTTGCTCAACAGAGTCAAAGGGGAACGCTGCAGCCAAGAAAACGAATCTCACCTTGGACCAGCTGACTAGGGGCAGTGTATTGACCAGGGATTGTAAACTCAGGCCCTCCAGGGACCAAGTAGGTGATGAGTGAGGAGGGATGGGTGAAGACAGCAGCAAATGGAGAGCCTTGAGTCTCATGTCACAGATCACTCATTCTCAGCCCAGCTCAGAGTGGCCCAGTACATATGAAGGCCGATGTTCTCCAATCTTCCAATTTTTATTGATGGGAAGGTGGAAATCAAAATTCAAGGTAACTCTCCCATTTTAAAATACTAAACTTTGGGCTTCCCTGGTGGCGCAGTGGTTGAGAGTCCGCCTGCTGATGCAGGGGACACGGGTTCGTGCCCCGGTCCGGGAAGATCCCACGTGCCGCAGAGCGGCTGGGCCCATGAACCATGGTCGCTGAGCCTGCGCATCTGGAGCCTGTGCTCCGCAACAGGAGAGGCCACAACAGTGAGAGGCCGCGTACCACACACACACAAAAAAATAAATAAAATAAAATAAAATAAAATAAAATACTAAACTTTGTTTTGTTGTAATGCTCTGTAGATCAAATGGAACATATCCAGGGGCCAGATCTGGCCCTTAACTTGACACTTGGTGACCTTTGGTCTACACCCAGGATGGCAATTGTCCATTCTCTCCCTCTCTCTCTCTCTCTCTCTCTCTCTGTGTGTGTGTCTCTTGCCTCAGCTGTAACTGCAAATGCATCTGGGGCTGTAGCTCCAGGAGACACACTGTGAAAGGGAATTCCAAGGGAGCAGGAAGGGAGGACATGGAGACACTCCCAGTGAGAAGCTATAGGTCAAAGACAGCAGGAGAGGAATGGATGAGCCACCATGTATGACTGACTCATCTACCCACCCATCCGTCTACCTCCCTACCCACCACCCACACATTCATCTACTCATCCGCCCATCCATCCACCCACCCACACATCCATCCATCCAACCATCCATCTACCTCCCCACCCACCTACCGACACATTCATCTACTCGTCCATCCATCCATCATCGACCCATTCCATAGTATGCTATTATAGTTAAGAGCATGAATTTGGAACCAGATTGCCTGGGAGTGAAATCCAGCTTTGCCATTTCCTGGGTGTAGGAACTTGGGCAGGGCATTCAACCTCCCTGAGCTTCAGTTTCTTCATCTGTAAAATGGGGAAGATACAGTAGAGTCGTTGCAAGGATTGAAAGAGTTAACTCATGTAAAGCACTTTGAATAGCACCTGGCATGTTGTATGTGCCCCATACATGGGACCTATACTTGGCTATTAGTGTTCACTCAACAGTCATTTATAGAATTTCAGGCATGCGCCAGGCACTGTACCGGGTGCTCGGCGGTAAATAAAAGAGGAACAGTCACAGACCTCAAGGATCCTACACACCTGGAGGAGACAGATTAGTAAACAGGTAACTTTACATTCTCACCTTTTAGACAAAAGAAGACACTGTGTACATGTATGTGTGCACGTGCACACACACACATCAGTGTCCAGCCTGTGTAAAAACACAGCGGAGCCCTGTGTTCACATGTCATCAAAATAATGTTTCTATATTTAAAGAACACATGATTTTTTATGACCCAGTAGGCCCACTCCTATGGAAATAATCACAGGTATGCACAGAGATTTAGCTAAAAAGAGATGCAGCATGAAATGGTGCCCAAGTCCAATCTGTTTTGAGTACTTGCCATGGTGGGCTGCGTACTGCACACTTGTGACCCTGAAGGAGGCTGCAGCACCAGGGCAACGTAGGCAAGCAACTCTGCCCCCTACACCCTGAGCTTAGTCCTCCTCGCCCATGAATGGAGGAGGCCTGGCAAAGGTGTATGCTCACCTGTGCACAGACCTTGCTCTCAAATGCCATTCTCCTCTAAGATGAACCACAGACCCCAGGAATGGCTGACTGCAGGACTCGGTGGGGAAGAGGTTCAAGATAAGCCAGGAGGAACATCTTGTCATGCCAGAAAGTTAAGGAGGTACACACACACACACACACCAAAACCAAGAACAAAACAAAGACGGAGGCATGTCATAAGGATACGAACACCAGCTTGTTGGGGCTCCCATTGGCCAATTCTGGAGTGATCTGAGCACCAAAATAATTAAATACAGTAATGAATTATAAGACATTGGGGTGAAAAACAGGAATTCATGTATTTACATAGAAAAACTGATAAATCAATGAATCAGTGGGGGGAAGGGAGCACTCTTGCTTAGAGTGGGATGCCTAGTCCACCTGGTAAATGCAGAAGAGGGCGCTAGGATTGCACACTCAGGATTTCACAGCCATCATAGTAAAGAATGTATCACGTAAGAATTATCAGTGGATGCTAAGTCCAAGGGAAACTGGAGAAGCAGGATGTGCACATGGCCCTCAAGTATCTCCCCAGAGGTTGGGGATAAAATAGTAAGGATACAGTGGACAAACTAAATAATACCTTTCCCAGGTAATAAAAATGAACAATTCCAATGATAGGCATATGCCCCAAAGATACAAAAACAGGTAGTCAAAAAATGTATGTTTACATATGTTCATAGCAGCTCTATTCACAATAGCCAAAAGGTGGAAACAGCCCAAATGTCCCTCAACTGACGGACAGATAAAATGCAGTTGATCCATAAAATAGAATATTATTCAGCCATAAAAAGGAAAAAAGTTCTGATACATGCTACAACATGGATGAACCTTGAAATCATTATGCTAAGTAAAAGACGCCAGACACAAAAGGTCATATATTATATGATTACATTGATATGTACAGAATAGATAAATCTATAGAGATAGAACACACATCGGTGGTTACCAGGGGCTGGGGGTGAGGAATGGGGAGAAACTGCTTAATGGGTCCAGGGTTTACTTCTGTGGGTAATAAAAATGTTTTTGAACTAGATAGAGGTGGTGGTTGTACAATCTTGTGATGTGCTAAAGGCCACTGAATTGTTCACTTTAAAATGGTTACTTTTATGTTATGTGAATTTCATCTCAATAAAAATAGGATAACAGTGAATCTTCTGGAGCATATAACTGTACTGTGGTCATGTAAGAGAACATCCCTCTTCTTAGGAAATACATGCTGAAGTATTTAGGGGTAAAGGGATACGTTGTATGCAAGTTACTGTCGAGTAGTTTTGGAAAAAATGTTTTGTGTGTAGATGGAAAAGTAGAGATAGTCTGTGTAAATGAGAAAGCAAGTGGAGTACGACGTCAACAACAGGTGAAGCTAGGTACAATACACAGGTGTTCCCTATAGCGTTCTTGCAACTATTCTGTGATCTTGAAATTATTTCCAAATAAAAAGTTAAAAATAAGAAAAAGAGGGGTGTGTGTTCAAAAGAAGTCAGGGAGAAAAGCTTTAAGGGGCATCACTGGGACAGTTGATATGTGAATAAGGACAGCAGATTATGCAATGGCACTGGATTAATGTTAAATTTCCAGATGTTGACAACTGTTTTTTCTTAGGAAATACACACACTGAAGTAATCAGAGGTGACATGCAAGGAGGTCTGCAACTTGCTCAGAAGATGTACATGTGTAAGTGCACGCACACACACACACAGCAAAGGAGAAGGAGATAAAGAACGGGTACTATGAGCAACAGTTGCGAGAGTGCTTTATATTATTGTTACAATTTGAAATGACACCCCTAAAAAAATCAGAAAAAGGAAGAGGCCATCATGGAGACAGGTGTGAGAAACAAGGTCTGCAAGGTGGGTCTGCATTTATCTCCTCTGACACCACCCTGGACGATGCCTGGAAACATGGTCAACACACACCCCGCACACGGTCCCCATCTCTCCTTCATCTGCAGCTGCTTCCTGCTGGGGTGATAGTCCTTTCATCCCAGAACATTTCAGAGTCTCCTTCTGTGACTAGGATAGAGTCAAAGCGGGGACCAGGAGGCTCACTCTCCTGTGTTTGGGGATCATGGCACGCACAGGATCTTTGACGTGACCCCATGGAACGTGGGAGGACCTGCCTGGCCCCCAGCAGGGTCCCTGTTGCAAAGACGTTGAGGCACAGAGCCTTGCTCAGGGTTGCTTGGCAGATGCTGTCAATCACAGGCGACCAGGGGCCCCAGAACCACCCTGCCCAGAGACAAACACCCAAAGTCCACCCTTCTGCCTCTCTGGATTCAGATGCACAGCATATCAGGGGCTGAGGGCTGCCACAGTGACAGGAGTGGGGGCAAACTGGCAGGAGATGGGACAGCAAATGGGGTGTCAAGAGGGTTCTGACTGGTGTCATTGTGCAAGTTTGCATTTATGAGCTGGGCGAATTGCCTACTCGGGGACGTTGATGACCCTCCTGAAATCTATAGACTCCTAGGATGGCCCTAGCAGCTGCATCACTTTGCTCCTCAAATTCTCCTTGCCAGGAATCCCTTCATCTCTTCCTGTCCCAAACCTACCCATCAGCTCAAGCCCTTCTACCTCCCAAAGTCAGCCTGGATGATCAGAGCTTGGGAGGACACCTCCATTTCTCTGACTTCCCATGGCCCTCCATTCATCCCTTAATTCTGTATATGTCTCTGCGTCTAATCATTTCCTGCACAGAGGCCTCTACAGCTGTTTCTTCACTCGCCTCTTCATCACCCCCAGAGTCCCTACCCAGTACCACCCACCCAGCAAACACTCAATAATGCTGGCGGACGAAATCAAGGGAGCCAGATGAGTTATGTAATGAGAACAATCCTTGAGAAAGATTTTTTTGACAGCAGCATAAAGGATGGGCTGGAGGAAAATCAACAGCAAGCCCATCAATCATCACGCACTTATTGAGCCTCTTCTGTGTGAGCCACTCTGCTAAGAGCTTTGGAGGATTCAGAGACAGATAAGGCACCCCTGCCTACTCCCCTCCCAGCCCCCACCGGAACTTAATTCAGGTTGAAGAGACAGCACGTGGGGAGTTACATAATAATACAAGGCATGAAGCGCCCTGTAAATCAACAGCATCAGAGATGGGGCACAGCAGGATGTGGTTAATTGCCAGGTGAATGAGGGACTACAAAGGGACATTATATGATGCTGTGATTCAGCAAAGCGGTGGGGCTTTGGCGCATGGCGCGTGCTGGGGGTGATGGGGGTGAGAGTGAGTGTGGGCAGCCCCTTACGCAGTGCAAGGATTTGGGAAGGGGAAGGATTGTGGGGAAAGAGATTCGAGCTGTGTCCAGCCCATGTGGAGGGTTTCTGCAGGAGAAGGCAATACTGGCTCAGAAATGGGCTCATAAAAGTGAACTTGGGGGTGGGGAGGACGTCTGCTCAGGATCCTTGGGTAAGTCAGTCTGGGAAAGGGCAAGGTGAGTGGTGGGATTCAGGCTGGGCCAGCAGGTTGGGGGGGTGGGGATGGGAAAGCGTCCTCACATCCGACTGGAAAATTTTCTTCTCTCTCCCCCAATCATCTAGGTTCAAAACCTGCCATTACAGAAGCCGAGGAACAGAGTTCCACGGAGAAGAGGATGGGTGGGGCTGCCTTCTGCCACCTGACCACCGCTGCTGTTGGGAAGTGGGGAGGACGGAAAGGAAAAGGGTCCCCTGGGTCTGTCCACGATGGGGTGGGCGCCCTGCTGGCGGGGTGGGCAGCAGATGGAGAGCTCTCTTTTGGAAACTCAGGCTGGAGAAGGAAGGAGAGGCTAAAAGATGATCCTTGTACAGTGAAAGCACCAAAGGAAGGAGTATTTTTTTTCTCAGTAGAGGAAGCCTGAGCATGTCTGAGAAGAAAGGAAAAGAAGCTGATGGTGATCAATAAAAGAATGGGCAGATGAGGAGATAAAACTCAGGGGTGAAGTCCAGAGACGTGCAGAAAAGGAGACACCTGCCTTCACAGAGGGAAGGGAGGACAGACATCCGGAAAAGGTGTAAAGGGAAGAAGATGAAGTTCACTCACAGTGGTCCTCATCACCTGATTCCAGGCTGCTCTCTCCATTCCTCCATGAGGTATTCCTGAAAAGATGGCATAACATGGGAAAGGGAAGGACTAGCAGCAAAGCAGGGGGTGCTTTGGGCTGCAGAGATGGGTGCTCTTGGGAGCCGAAGTTGGGAGAAGGTTGAAAACAGCCTTGTCAGCAAATCAGCAAGGAAATCAACATGAAGACTGCTGGGCTAACTGAGGTGTTCAGGGGATGACAGTAGTAGCAGTAGAAGCCACAGGGGCAGTCGTCAGTCAAGAATCGGCTCCATCAAATGACATGCTCCAGCAAATCTGGGCCAGCTGAGGAACTGAGGGAAGGGATGGTGATGGTCTATAGACAAGAGGCACGCCTCACATAGGCATCCCATGGTCCATGTCTTGCTGGCCAGTCTTCTTGCAGGGAAAGTCACCCCTGTGCCCTTAAATCCATGTTTGAAAACCCTACTGCATTTGTGCCTGCCCAGTATGCCCAGCCATTTCAGGGAACTGTGCCTCACTTCTCTGAACCCACATGGTTAATGAGGGAGCCACCGTATGTACATAGCAGGACTCCATGTCCTGGCAAAGCTGATTGGTTCAGGGGTAGGCACCTGACCCAACTAGACCAATCAGATTCCTTCCCTGAGATTTCAGAACTTGAATTGATGAAGGGAAGTTAGCTTCTCCTTTCTTGTGGTCAAAACTTAGGACTGGTAAACTCAGATGTTCTTGATGGCTGGGTAGAGTGACGGACAGTAAAGGGCGGTTGATGGTAAGAACAAAAGATGAAAGACTTAGAGAGAGAGAGGAACAGAACAGGCAGAGCCAGAGCATCTTCCAGGGTTCTTGGTCCTCTTCTCTATGTACATTCACTGCCTAGATGATCTCACCCCATCTAAAGACCTTCTCTATGCTGATGACTCCCTCACATATATCTCCAGCCTGGACCATTGTATCCACACGCCTGTTTGACATTTCCTCTTAGATTCCTAACAGGCATCTCAAACTTAATATATCCAAAATCCAAACTCCTGATATTCCTCCCCACCTTGCTTTTCTAATCATCTTCTCCACCTTTGTTAATGAAAACTCCATCTTTCCAGTTGTCAAACTCAAAGGCTTGGTGTCATCCTTGACACCTCTCCCACATCCAGTCCACCTTTAAGAAGTTATCCAGAATCTGACCGTCTCCACCACTACCTACTGTCTCTTTCCACCACCATCATCTCTGTCCTGGATTATGGCATCGTGGTCTCCCTGCTTCTGCCCTAGGCCTCCTCCTAATAGGACAGGTCCTGTTCAACGCAAGTCACATCAGGTGACTTCTTGGCTTGAAACTCTCCAATGGCTTCCCATTGCCTTCAGAATGAAAGCAAAGTCCTTGCAATGACCTCTCACATCCCATTGCCATTCTGCTGTCACCCACCATATTCCTCTCCCCAACACTCCCTCCACTCCAGCCACACTGGTCTGCAGACACCCAGGCCCACTCCTGCCTCAGGCATCCTCATGGCTCTCTCCTTCACTCCTTTCCAGGCCTTGTTCAAATGTGCCCACCTCAGTGAGGCTTTCCCTGATTGCCCTGTTTGAAAACTGCAGCCCTCTCCCTTATCACACCCAATACTTCTTCCCTGATTTATCTGTCTCCACAGCACTTATCACCATGTAACATACATGGTGCTTTACTTGTTTCTTTATTGACTGTCTCCCCTGTGTCCAGAACAGTGCCTGGAACATAGCTGGAACACTGAATGAATAAATGAATGCATACATGAATGAATGAGTGAATGAATGGGTTCTCTGCAGCATGCCAATTCCCCCATTTTGCATATGGAAACCAGAATTGGATTCTATCCCCAACAATCAAAAGTGTCCTAACACATATGGAAATGACTGGGAACAGTGGGGTGAATGACATCTATGCAGAAGCAGAACACAGAGGGGACCAGATGCGGAGTCCAGAAGGAAGTTCTCAGTCGTTCATGCTCTAGGTGGGAATGAGGATGGTGGAAATGCAGATTAATTAAGCTAAATTAAGGAGACAACGGGGCAGAGCCAGATGCATGTATAACCAGATGTGGGGGACCTACCTTCTTTGTGACAGATCAATACTGCTTCCAGCACTTGGGGGTTATCATACAGTGGAAAAGAGGGAACCAGAGTCTGGCCAAGAACCTCACTGTAAAAGCAACCCAAAGTCACCTTCAACCAGTTCCCAAGTCTGCAAGTCTTAACTGTAACTCCATGGAAGTTATTGGCAGCCAAAGATGCGACATGCTGGGCAGACATGGGCGTGCAGAAGTGGGAGAGCCCAGAGGCAGACGCGGGCTGTCCCCAGCTGACTGCCCTTGAGCTAGGTCACCACTAGCTTCCACACCCACACCTCAGATGGACATGGCTCTGTCCTCTCACGAGCTCTTGCCGCCACTCCCCACCCTCCAACAGGCAACGATCTCTTCCCTCGGCCTCCATGACCAATCCCATCCTGGGTTTCCTCCCACGTCTCTGGCCATGCCTTCTCCATCACTCTGTGGATGCACTTACCTGCACCCAGCACCGCAGCTGGGGCCCTCGTGGCTGGGGCCTATGCCGTCCCCTCTCCCACCCACGCGCTGGGCCTCAATTCCTACCCACTCACAAATGACTCCCCACCTTCTATTTCTGACCCATACTTCTCCCCTGAGCTCCAACTCCCAATGGCATTTCCTGTCAGACAACTCAAAAGCCACTCGTGCCCAGTGTGACCCAAGCAGGACTCAGGACCCTCAAACTCCCTAAATCTGGTCCTCCTCCAGGAGTCCCTGCCTCCAAGAAAGCACCACTCTCCATCCTGCTGTGTTTGCCAGAGACTGGGAATTATCCTGATGCCTCCTATTCCAAATCACCATCTCCTTCACTACTAAGTCCTGCTGGTTTTCCATCCCTGGTCTTTTCTCTGCCTTCATCTCACCCCATCCCCAGCCCAGGGGACCACTCCTTTTCTCTGGACCACTACAGAAGCCTCCTTACTGGGTGCCCCTGCATCCTTCCATCCTCTTCCCAATCCATTCTCCACTCAGCAGCACCAGACAGCTGTGATCATGTTGATTCACCCCTTGCTAAGACACTTCATGTGACCTCCCACTGTTTTAAACTAAATAAAATTAAATTAAAACAGAAGTTCAGTTTCTTAGTCATACTATCTACATTTCGAGTGCTCAGTAGTGACATGTGGCTAGTGGCTATTATATTGGACCCACAGCTGTAGAATATTTCCATTGTCACAGAAAGTTCGGTTGGTTATCGTTGGTACAGGCAGAACTCCCTAGGGTCTCCCACACGACTGCGTGGTCTGGTCTCTGCTTATCCCTGCAGCCTTTTCCTGTGCCATCCTCCTGCTCACCTCCCTGATCCAGCCCTACTGGCTGACAAACTCCCTCCCCTCACAGGCCCTTTGCACATACTGTTCCCTCAGCTTGGAGCACTCTTCTCTGTCTTATTAGACTAGTTAACTCTTACTCATGCTCTTACTCAGCTCAGGGATGAACTGGATGGATGGTTGGATGGACTGACATACAGATGTATGGATGGTGGGTGGGTGGATGAAGGTTGTAGGAGAGTTTTGCTAGCATCAAGGATCTTTCGGCCAACCCTTGCCCACTGAGAGATGGAGTCCTTTAGCTGATGTCAACCCACGCTCCTTCCGTCTCACTCCCCTGCTTCAATTTGGGGCTATGTTCTGATGCCCACATAACCCTGTAAACCATGAGAGAATGCACTGACTGTGTCAGTCTCAGGTTTCTGGTCAGATAAGAGTGATTCTGTGGTAAATCATTCAATGGCCTTCTATACTGATTTGGTTTCCCATAGAACCTAGGGCTTTAAGGAGAGAATATTCTGATCCAGAAAAATGGGGCTAGTTTTCATCATCAATGAATAAATGGGCTTTCTTGTGTCCACTCCAGCCCCAGATGTGGCCTGGGTGGTGTGAATGGTCTTTGAAGGCTGATGACCCCACATACTGCCCAGAAGGGCAGATGCTCTGGGCCATCCTCAGGCAGAAAGGTTTCCATCATTTCCAGAGAAATCTATCACACATCCATAATTACATCAAGGAAAATAAGGGTTGTCAATCTCCTCTAGGGGTCAGACATAAGGTGAAGCTGTAAGGGAAAATCTTTCAAACCCACAAAGCAGACATGTCCCATTTCCAGTTATGTTTACTTTAGCAAACTAGAGTTTAGCTTTAACTCAGTCATTTAAGTGTTGTTATAACACCACATACTGGCGTTACAGGGTGACCTGAATCCAAGGAGCCCCTGGCTGCATAAGTACTTGGAGGAAGGCAGAAAAAGGCAGGGCCTTTGATGCAGCCACTGTGGACCACAGTACAGAGGTTCCTCAAAAAATTAAAAGTAGAATACCACGTGTTCCAGCAACTCCACTCCTGTGTATATGCACAGAAGGATTGAAAGCAGGGACTCGAATGGATACTTGTACACCCACATTCATAGCAGTATTCACAGCAGCCAAAAGGTAGAAACAACCCAAGTGTCTATCGATGGCTGAATGGATAAACAAAATGTATTCTCTACGTACACAATGGAATATTATTCAGCCTTAAAAAGGAATACAACTCTGTCACATGCCACAGCATGGATGAACCTTGAGGACATTATACTAAGTGAAATAAGCCAGACACAAAAGGACAAATACTGTATGATTCCACTTACATGAGATCCCTAGAGCAGTCAGACTTGTACAGACAGAAAGTAGAATGGTGGTTACCAAGGGCAGGGGGAGATGTGAATGAGAACGTAGTGTTCAATGGATACAGAGTTTCAGTCGGGGAAGATGAAAAAAATTCTGGAGATGAGTGGACTTCTGATGATGGTTGCATAACAACATGATTATACTTAATGTTACTGAACTGTGTATCTAAAATGGTTAAAATGGTAATTTTATGTCATGTATATTTTACCCCAATACAAAAAAAAAAAAAAAAGAAAAAAAGGGAATGTCTGCTACTGGGTATTTCTACGGCAAGCGCTTAGAGCAGCCGGTGGGCACGAGTCCCACAAGGGGGCTATGACAGGCCACCGCTGACTTGACTTCCGTTCACTGGTGTGCCCCAGAGCAGGGAGAGTAGAAGGCTGGAAGCAGCAACTCTTATCCCACCAACCCATCCTGGGAACATTCTTTTCAAGACTTAAAAGTGCTCAATTTTCACTGGCTGTGGGTGAGCCATTTGGGGGGAGAAACAAGGTGGGACTATAATGTAATGCTATCCACAAGCTCCCTGTGTTCAACTCACCCTCAGGGCGAGAGAAACACCCCCATAGGGATGGTGACATGGCCTCCTGGTCACCACGCCTCCATTCCAGAAGCTGTCACCAGGGGCCCCTCGGGCCTGGGAGGGCTTAAGGGACCCACCTAGTTTTTAAATGCTGCCATTTTAGCTTTCCTATAAGCTAGAACTAGTAAATAAAAGGCCTGACAAGTCACAAAGAACCAGCTTGGCCACAGGTCAAGGTACAATATTTAGAATTATGGTGGTCAAATGGAAATGCCCAAGCTATGTACTTGCTGGACACAGCTTCGCCCAGCTTCAACTGTACCAATCATTCTTAGCTTCCCTCTGCTCCTCCCTTTCCCTTCTCCCTCCAGGCTCCTCCCTCTACTACTACTGGGATTTGAAGTCCTTTAAGACAGTCTGGCCTCTCAGTTCCTCAACTCCCCGGCCTGACCTTCTTCTCGAAGACCTAATGTGGTCCACGCCCCAGCAGCACTGGTCCCACCTGGGAGCACGTCACAAATGCAAACTCTCAGGCCCCACCCCAGACCCGCTCCATCAGAATCCCCAACCTTAGGACAAATGAACTCTACTTTTCAAATTCCCCAGGTACTCCAGAAGAATTCAACCTGCCTGCATCTGCTGCACTCTAGTCCCCTAGACCCCTACTACTAAAGTGTGGTGCATGGACCACCAGCATCAGCATTACCTGGGAGGCACCAGAGTTGCAAGCCTTCAGGGCCCATCCCATTCTGCAGTGTACCTGGACCCCAGGTGGTTCAGACCACATCACAGTCGGAGGACAGCCTCATGTTCCCTCATTTTTTTGGAATCACCTGCCCACGCAGCCCTCTCGGTACCTGCCCTCCCACTTAGCCATTTTAGAAACTATCCTCTGTATTTCCTCTTACTGAGAGAAGTCCCTCCCTCCCTGCCTCTCTTCCTTCCTTCCTTTTAAACAGCCTGACTCAGTACCTGCTTTCAGGAATACCAGGAGAAATCCTCCCCATGATAAACTGTGGAAACCTGATTTAAAACATCTATCCAAGTCACAAGCCACCTTTTTCTCTGTCAACGCTTGATTTACAATTAACTGGTATACTTAATAACCCTTTCCAACTCGTTACAAGCCAATGCCATGAAAGGATAAAACCTTTTTCCTTTTGGAAACATATCTGAGGGCAAGGAAAATAAACCTTCGATCGATGAGCCCAAGCAAAATAAGCTTTTAGTTGCACAGTGATGTCCTCAGGGATGGGTTAAAGTTTCTGGAGAAACTTGAATAAGGCATCTGACTTAGTTCATAGGCAGTAGGGGTGGCATGGGTGGAGGGGTTTGAGGAAGGAGGGTGGTGGGGGGAAAGATGGGGAGGCAGTGTCTGGGGAGCAAAGAGATGGGGGCTCTAGTGGGAGGGGACTGTACCTCTCCATGGGTCTGGGCCAGCTTCTGTCCATCAGTTCTCCTTTGTACCCCCTAAAACAGGATGGGGCTGGAATTGAGCACAGGGAGAAGTGTCCAGTCCATTTTCAGACTGAGAGCCAATCCATCTAACCACCCCCCACCCCAGGATGCTCTTTTTTCCCTTCCCCTCAGTACTGGAACTGGCAGAGGCAGTGGCCATAATGGGTAGCTCCTTATTACTCAAAGGATAATGTCCAAATGCCTTACCTTGACATTCAAAGCTTTTCACCACCTAGCTCTGGCCCTTCCTGTCAATGATCCTTCCACACACACCAGTCAAATGCAGCAATTATTCCTGAGCACCTACTATCTGACAGGCACTGCTAGAGGCACTTGGGATAAAGAGGTGAGGGAGACAAGGTCCTCGCCCTCAGACAGCTCACATTCCAGTGGCGAGTTGTGAGACAGACAAGAAAACAACCGAACAAGTCCAATGACTGGAGTTGTCAGAAGTATTATGAAGGAATCCAACAGGGCAATGGGCTGGGGTGTGACTTCTCTAAAGCATGATGTATATTGAGACCTCAAGGACAAAAAGAAGCCAGACCTGTGAGGATCAGGAGGAAGAAAGTTTCTTCCTCCAGCAGAGAGCACAGTAAGTGCAAAGGCCCTGGGGCAGGAACAAGCTTACCGTGTTCAGAAAACATAATCAGCCAAGGTGGCTGGAGTGTGTGAAGGGGGGCAGGGCAGGAAATGACGACAGAGGCTGGCTGAGCCAGATCACCAGGGCTGCTTGGGCATAGAAAGATGCTTAGACTTTTTTTTTTCAGTGGAAGAGGAAGTCATTGAAGGTTTTATTTTTGGAGGAGGCTCAGTGAGACATGATCAGATTTACATTTTAAAAAGACAGCTCTGGCTGCTTCTGTTTGGAGAACAGATCAGAGGGGCTTGGGGTGGAAGCAGAAAGCAGTCAGGAGGTGAGAAATGATAAGGCTGGAAGAAGGCGGTACATGTGCTTCCCCAAGAAGCAGTGTTTTTCATACCCCCGTGCCTTTGCACATGCTGTTCCTCTTCCTACAGTGCCATTCCCACCATTTCCATCTAAACAAACCCCCCCTGTGCTTCCCAGGGCTGCTCAGTCAGCCACACACCACCGGCTCTCCTGCCCACACATGGTAATTTGCTGCCCCTTCCTCTGGCCTCAGTGGGAAATCCATCTCTCTCTCTGCATTAGCCCTTATCACACTCTGTGGCATGGAAAAAACCTGGGCTGTGGAGTCAGACCACAATTGGCCCAAGGCCCGGCTCAGCCACCGCTGGCTGTGGGACACCTGAGAAAGTGGCTGAAGCGTCCTCCACCTCAGTTCCCTCATCTGGAGAATGGGAAAACAGTGACCCTTACTGAAGACCCTAAGATAAGGATTCCCGTGTGAGTGATGTATAAAGGGAGCACTCTCAGGGGAGACCAGTAAGGGAGGGGGAAGCAGGACAGGGACACGAAGCGGGGAGCAAGGGTGTCACCTCTGGCAGCAGCTCCAGCCCGATGCTGCAGGGAGCTCTGGGTAGGGGGGGGTTGGGATCACATCTCTGGGTTGCCTGGCCCAGGGAAGGGAGCTGGGCTTTCACCCTCCCACACCCACCAGGCACCACCTAAGGGCACCCCCCCACCACCACCAGAAGGGACATAAACTCCCAGGCATTTTTGGTTCTGAAGGTGCTGGCAAGTCTGCTTCAGGAACCCAACCAAGGGCATCCTGCCAAAGAAGAGTCGCAGGTGCAGGAATCTGAAGCAAAAGCACACCACTGCTGGGGGAAGGGAGCACACACACAGCAGGGGACGCGAGGGATCATGCTTCACCCACTACACCACACACCTGGTCGGGGCGTTGAAAGGATCACTCCCCCCACCTCCCTCCTGCCCCTGAGGGAGTGGAGGCTGAGGTATGACCCTTTATCAGGAGACTCTGGGCTCTCTGAGGACAGGACTGGGTCCCCTCCATCGTTCACGGAAGGACATTACTGAGTGAGGGAATGCCTTGAGGTTACTGATACTGTTTTATAAAGGCACCAACTCACCTCAGAGCCCGTGCGCCAGCAACACAAGTGAGCATTTTACAAGGGGGCGCGGTGACTGCTCACAGCTCCCCTGAAAGCTCGGGAAGAGCATCGCCCCCATGTTGCAGATGAGGAAACAGAAGCCTAGGACAAGGTCCCAGAGCCAAGGAGTGGTCCACGGGGTTTGAACCCTGATCTGTTTCACTCCGGAGCCAGGTCCCTGTGTCCTTGTATCCTGGGCATCTGTCGCCCCCCTGGCAGTTTTCTGGTGGGAAGATCACGTCTCCTGTTCCCATAGCCCCCGGGGCCCTGTGGCTGAGAGGATTGATTTGTTCTTAAAACAGAGCAGCCTCTGGGGTCCCCAAGGAGACCCCACCCGACACGTCCGCTCCCCCCAAAGCAAAGCCCCTCTCGCCTGGCCCCCCACCCCAGGGCCACTGAGTTACTCACTCATGAAGGCCGGAGCTCCTTTCCTGAAAGACTGGTGTCTGCGACAAGCAGGCGTCACCCAAGGGCACCTCTGCACAGCTCCCTGGTCATGGGACTCGGCTTCTCTGCAGGTTTAGGCCCCCCTCCGCCTGGCATGACCCCACGAGCTTTGCTGGGACTTAGGGACTAATCCTACTTCACCAAAACTCTTTTGTGATCCTCGGACCTGGGTCTGCTGGGCATGTTTTTAATTTGCCTTCTCGCAGAGGTAAGAGAGATGATAAAAGATCGTTGGAAACACAAGAGCAAAGGTATCTGATCTCCCAGGTGCCTTGAAAATAAAAGGAAAAGGAGAAGGCCGCCTTTACCTAATTTGGGGAGGAAGAAAACATTCATCTTTTCCCACAAATTTTAGTCTTCTTCCAGTCTCCCCTTTGCAGGAAAAGCCACGAGCAAATGCCCAGATGCCTAAACCAGAAACACAGGAGTCACCCGGATACTGCCTCCCCCCGCCCCACCCCGTTCACTCATCACATCCAAGTTGCTCTCAAGTCCGGCCGCCCTCCTCCATTCCCATCGCAGCCGCTGCCCGCATCCGAGCCTCCTGCCCAGATAACTGCGGTGGCTCCTCCCTGGGCTTCCTGACCCCCCCAGCCCTTTTCCATCTGAGCTTTTGGTAAAGCATTCCGGTCTGTGACACCTCATAAGCCTCTCCCCTGCTCCAAACACCCATGAAACATCCCTTTGCATTGGGGTTGAAGAATAAATTCCACGCAGGCCTAACAACTCCAGGTCTGGCTCCACCCATCGCAGCCTGTACCACCCCCTCCTTGCTCTCAGAGTTCAGGCCACAGGCCCTTTGCACGGGCTGACCTGCCTCTTCATTCTCCCCTTAGCCTGGCTAACTCTTCCCTATCCTGCAGGCCTTGGCTCAGCATCACTTCTTCAGGAAAGCCTTCCTTGACCACGCGGCCCACCTGCACCCCTACTATCCTCCCACAGCCCTGTGCACGGCATGCATGCATCTCTCGCCACAGACAGAACTTTACACAGAGCTGTGTGATCCCTTGACTAACGTCTGTCTCCCCACTGCACTGGGAAGGGACGTCATCTGGTTTTGCTCATTGTTGTGTCCCCAGCACGTCCACAGTGCCTGGCACATAGTAGGACTTCAGTAAATATTGTCTGGACGAGTGAATGAAAGCAAAGACATGGAAATTTGTGGCTGAAACCACGTTTGAGCTTGCACGGAGGACCTGCCAAAGATTAATTTCTTCCTAAAATTTACGTTCCATGTCCCCTCCTGACACCTTAAGCTCCTGAAGAAATGACAGGCATGGGGCTACCTCTTGCTCAGGGGGTCCCACCCACCCCAGCACAGGGAGAGGCAGGTGTCAGAGCTGGTGGCAGAGAGAAAGCCATCACAGAAGGAAGAACAGACCAAGGGCTCCACCTGACCCACCGGGTGGGGGGGGTGGGGTCTGTGCTTCTTTCCTCATTGTCGGGAAAACCTAGAGGAGAGTCTTTAGGATGGAAGAAACCTCTAAGAGCCTCTTGAAAGGCCCCCACTATCCATTTCATAGAGTAAGCAAAAGTCAGATACATTTAAGGACTTGCTTCTGATTTTAAGAAGCCGGTGGCAGAGCAGGGATGGAATCCAGTTCAGCGCTTAAAGCTTTCCTGCCGTGTACTGTGCTCCTGGCTGCTGGCCTGGGTCCCCAAAGACACTTACTTAGAAGTGCCTGAGGGATTTGGTGGGTCAGAGATTCCCTCTTCCCCTCCTCCCCACCCCCCAAAACTGCTGTTTCTAAAAGCAGAAACTTGGCAGCAAGTGAGAGAGACAACCAGGGGGTCAGGGGAAGCAACCCTTCCAATCAGGGGGTAAAAGCGTGGCCTTGCGTCTGATGCTGAATGCTCCTCTGAACCCTGAAGAACTCTCTCCTTCTCCACGACACTGGCCCCTTCCTCCCTGGAACTCCCAGTGCTGATCTGCACAGAGCCGCTAGCCAGCATCCCACTGAGTTCTCCAATGCCTGCCTCTGACAGGAAGCCCTCCCAGGCCCTGTGACCTCTTATTGTGCAGTAGGAATTTCCCCGCGTACATCTGTCTACCCAGACGAAGGAACTCTGGGCAGATCCGATGGTCTCCTCTGTCTGCTCAGCATGCTACATGGTGCCCAGCTGGAAGCCCAGAGCAGGAGAGAATGGATGGATGGATGGGCCCAGCTCCCAGCAAGCCCCCGGCCATCTTTCTCCCACTCACCTCCCAGCAAGCCCCCGGCCATCTTTCTCCCACTCACCTCCCAGCCTGTGCAGTCCCGACGTGTGCTTAATCTCACTGCCCTGGGAGAGCCCGCATGTGGCCGAGGGACACAGGCCCCACCCCCAGGCTCACTCTTCTCCGGAGCCTGGTGGGGATGGCAGGCTGGGAGGAGAGGGTCTCGCCCCTTCAGGAACACAGAGTTCTGCCCACACGACTCTCTGAGCTTTAAAATTCCACCACCTGATGTTTTCCAGGCTTCCCACTTTACTGGGGTTACCAGGCAACGAGGGTTATTTCTTCCCCCATCTAGACTCCGTGAGGATCCAGGCAGTATTTCCACCCTCACTGGGGCCCCAGAAAGATGGAGATTCAGGAGACCCAGCCTGGCCACTGACCAGCTGTGTGACCTTGAGCAGACCCTTTCCCCTCCCGGGCCTCAGGTTCCCCACCTGGAAGATGAAGGGGCTAGGCAGGATCCTCTCAGAGGTGGTCCCCCTGACACCACTCCTTGCTGGGCACCATCCAGAAATCCTTGGCAATGGACCTAGAGGAGTTAGATAGTCTCCCCATTTTGTAGATGAGGAAGCTGAGGTGGAAAGGCAAAGGCACTGGTCCAGGTCCCCTAGCTGGTTGGCAGTGGGGGGGACCTCAGCCTGGGCCTCTCTAATTCAGAGCTGTCCACGCTCTCCGACACCACAACACGACGCCCTTCGGTGATTCCAAGACATCTCCGGGGGGGCTGGGTAGCCTGGATGGTTTCAGAGGTCAACATTTCTTAGTATAAATCCCTCCAGAAACAAGGTAGCAGGGAAAGACGGCTTAAAGCATGGCCCTTCTGAGTTTCCTGCCTTAGCATGTCAACCTGGGTTGCATTCCACATCCCGAAATGCCACCAAAGTGCCACAGTGGCATCTGAACACTCACACAGTCAGCACTGGCCAGGGACCTTCCTGCTTCCCTGGTCCCTGGATCTTCACAAAGAGCCCCTGAGCTTCCGGGAACCCCATTCTGTAGATGCAGAAATGAGGCCTGGAGAGGGAGGCTCCTTGCTGAAGCCCCAATTCAAACCCAAATCCCTGGATCCAAGATCCAGCATGCTCTGAACAGGAGCTGCATTCGGAAAGAACAAGATGGAGAGAGACGGGCAGACATGACTGGTGGCCAAAAAACTCTCAGCTCAGGACTCTCTCCAGTCCTCTGGGTAAATTCCAAGCTCCCTTCCGCACCATGCAAAACAAACAAGTGAGACAACCTAATTAGAGGGAGGAGAACTCAGTGATCTATTTTCAAAATCAAGGGCTGCTGCTTCATTTTAAAAAAGAAATAGCTGAACTAGGATAGAAAGCGTGGGGGTGGGCAGGGGTGGGGGAACTCGCAGGCCCTCCTGGTAGCTGCTGGGGCCCCGCCCTGGCTTCTGGCCTCCTGGTGCATATGACCTTGGGCAGACAGGCGGCAGCACTGGGGAAAGGTGGGAGAGTGATGCCGGGGGCTCACAGCAGCCCACTAGTGCCCACACTTTAGGGTCAACCCCAGGCTTCTGTGCATTGGATCCTCACGACAAACTTAACTATAGGTCTCCTTGTCATCAACATTGGGTGGAAGTTCAGAGAGGTTAAGTGACTAGGCCATGATCACACAGCCTGAGAACTGCAGAGTGGGATTCAAACCCAGACTGATCTAATCCTGATTTGTGCCCTAACTGCCACACACTTCAGGAGTGAAATGCTATGGCTCTACCAAGATTTTTTTTTAATTAATTAATTTTTATTTTTCTCTGCGTTGGGTTTTTGCTGCTGCGCGCAGGCTTTCTCTAGCTGCAGCAAGCGGGGGCTACTCTTCGTTGTGGTGCACGGGCTTCTCATTGCGGTGGCTTCTCTTGCTGTGGAGCACGGGCTCTAGGGCATGTGGGCTTCAGAAGTTGTGGCTCGTGGGCTCTAGAGCGCAGGCTCAGTAGCTGTGGCGCATGGGCCTAGTTGCTCCATGGCATGTGGCATCCTCCTGGACCAGGGCTCGAACCCATGTCCCCTGCACTGGCAGGAGGACTCCCAACCACTGTGCCACCAGGGAAACCTGTCTACCAAGATTATCAATACTAACAAGGATATTAATGTTAATGTTGACCAATTAAATCACACATGATATGCCAGATCACTTTAAACTGACCCTCGGGCGTTCCAGAACCTGTTCTGATTCACACTGCTTGTAAAGCTAAATTCAGCCCCAGGAAGTGAATATCCAACAACTGAGACACTAAGAATACAACAGGGGGAGGTGACCCGTTTTTGGAATCAGGAAGGGGGGGCACCTGTGGGAAGCCAGGGTGTGGTGCTATTTGCCAAATGCTTTTCTCTTCTTGTCCAAAAGAGGACTCAGTCTGGGACCCCAGGCAAGAAAATGATGGCATTTCAAACCCAGGGCCACATCTTTGGGGGTGACAGCAGAGATGCTACAGGACTTTGCTAAGCAGGGCATGGCTGGGGGCATGCCTGAGGCTGGCCTCCTCTACCCTGCCCAGCCCCTTCTGACCTGTAGCCCATGCCCCATTTTATTCTGCATCTAGAGGGTCCCACTTCTCCCCTCCCCTCCCAGAGCTGCCTCCCCATCCCTGTGTCCTGGGCTCACCTCCTTTAGCCCTTTAAACTGTGGATTCTAACGTTGGCTTGTGTCAGAGTCCCCAGGGGAGTTACAAATAAGAGGCTGGGCCCCTGCCCCAGGCTCTGGGCCCCTGAGCTGAGCGGGTCCAGGTGCCTATATTTTTGATAAGCTCCCAGGCAGTCGTAACAAGGGTGATCTTCCCAGAACAAGAGCTCCCTCAGGGACTGCCTCACAACTTTGGCCTTGGTTTGCACTCACCTCGGTGCCCTGGAGATGAGTCCTCATTTTACAACAAGGCTGTAAACCCCCTAAGAGACAGGGATGTGTGTCACACTTTTATCCTCTAAGTCTGACCCTGAACGCTCAGTAGGTGCTCAATAAATTCTTGAAGGTTGGCTGAGGTCAGCCCAGCTGGGAGGAATGACTAATTCACGAGGTAAAACACTCGAGAGCCAGAATTATCCGAAAAGGCAAAATCTCTGGGCCAAAGAGAGAAGGATATACAAGGACAGATGAAAGCCGGGTATCTGGACTCAGAAAATTAAGTACAAATCAATGGGGACATTTGTTTGGTAGTAGTTTGTGTGAAAAAGATGTGAGAGGCATACCTGACAGGGCTAATATGAGCTAACAGCGTGACGTGGTTGCTTAAGGTAAAAAAGCCAAACAAAATTTGGTTGCATTAAAAGAGGGAGAATATCTAATCAACGGAGCTGATGGTGTCCTCTCTTTGGACTAAGCCAGCCTCAGCTGGAATGTGAGATTCAACTCCCTTGAAGAGGGGTATTGACAGGCAGCTATCACTCTGAAGATAATGACTAAGATGGTGGTTTGGGGTTGCAGGGCTGGTGGGGCATCTAAAAATCATATTACTGAGAGAAGAAAGTAAAAATAACAAATCAGGGAAGTTTAGCCTGGAGAAGGTAAGTCCTGACACTAGTTTTTAAGTATCTAAAGGACTCTGTGTGGAAGAGGGCCTGGACCTTTTTAAGTTACTCTAGAGAACAGAAGTAGGATTGGTGGGTAGAAGCTGCAGCAAGGAAAAATTAGATCTAACACTAGAAATGAATACAAAAACAATTAATGTTTTCCAACCACAGAGCTCATGCCCTATGAGGTAGTGACTTCCCTGTCACTACAGGTATCCAAGCAGAGCTGACTGGCCTTGATGCAGGGAGGCTGTAAAAAGGGTTTCTGCGTTGGGTGGGAAGGTATATCAGATGACCTCTAAGGTTCCTTTGGCCCCAAGATCCCAGGATGTTTCAGGTTCAAATATGGTCATTTCTTATGTGAACAGTTACCCTCTGGGCAGCAGGTGGGACCAACAGGCCGGCTGGAAGTATGCTGCCCTAGAGACACCCCAAGAATTCAGGATCCCTCCTGTCCTCCCAGCCAGCCAGGAGCATGGCAGAAAGCACACTCAGCGTGCAGGGGCAGAAAGCCAGGAGCCCGGAGAACTGGCTTCAGTTCAGCTACTGACTTGCTGTGTGTTATGGGGCCCTCTCTATGCCTCAGTTTCCAAAGTACACAGTGAGGAATGCAGGCTATACCAACGTGTCTCAAACTTCCACGTGTACATGAATCACTTGCACGTCTTGTTGAAGTGAAGATTTCACCTCGGTGGGTCCGGTACCCATCCTGTCTGAGCCCTGAAATCCCAAGCCCCAGGAAGCCTGGTCTGAGATTCTGCATTTATGGCAAGTTCCCCGGTGATTCTTATGTGGATGACAGGGGCCCCCACTTTGAGGAACAAGGATCTAGCCATCTCCAGGTCCATCTTTGTTGGGACAGTGTGGGATTCCAGAATCCCTGCTCCCTCCCCCACAAAGGAAAGGAAGAGCTTGGGGTGGGTGCCCACATGACTTACAAAGGCCTCTTCTTCAAACTGGGAAACGGGTGAGAAAGCTCTGATGAGGTGGTGACTGCACTAGCCTGCTTGGCTAACAGGAGCCCTAGGACACTGGTGGCCTCGGAGGGGGCCCTTCCCTGTAGGAAAACACACCCCCTGAAGTACCCATGATGCGTCATTCCCATGAACCCCAAGTAATGGAGCCGAAGCTGCTGGGACCTGTGCAGTGTGCACTGTGGGTGGGCGGGCCTCAAGGTACATTGTGCTATTTGTGGAAATGTCTGTATTTGCCTGTTGGGAGCCTCAGAGTGAAAGCAGTATGATTTTACGCAATATGACAGCCAAGCAAACATTTAACAAGGTGTTTTGGGACTGCAAAACACCTTTGGGCCTTTTCTTTGAAATCATAAGCCCCCACTGGTTAAATCACACGCAACAAGGTGCTGAAAGCCCATGTCCACCCCGGCTTTCCCAACCTCCTGGCACTCCAGTTTCCAACCCCATAAACAAAGTGTGGACAAGCTCAGAAGTTCAGGAGAGGCCCTTGGATTTTGTCCACAGCAGCTGGGTATGTATGGAGCCCACTCCATTTTTGGCTCCTTGCTCTGATGCCGTGGAGGAAGAGAAGGACACTGGGGAAGAGGTCAGGCAGCTGGGGCTAAGCTCGGTTAGCAGCAGGTTTGATGGGCTCTCTGGAAAGCCCAGGTGTCTTCAGTTCTGCTCTTTCTAGGGTTCTCGGCCCAATGGCCTGCATCAGGAAAACAGCTTTGTGCTCAGCACAGGGCAGTTTGGATTAATCATTATTCATGCCATTCCCATCACTTGGAGCCGGATCCCTGGCATGGGCCCAGGCACAGTCACTAAATTGTAAAGGTTTGCAGATTACTGGCCAGTGAGTGGCCATAGGACCAGGGTGTGCAGAACAGGATTATTAGGGTCATAAACTTTTATTAAAGGTCACTAACAGATTTATAGAAAGCACTGTAAAATGACACTTGTTTTTATTAGCATGGATCCTAGCCCTTGACAGAAAGTGTCTGGGCTGAAGCAAAGCTGGAGGGTTTTCTCCAACAACAGAGGGGCCTTTGATTCAGGTTCTTATAACCCACAGGGGAATCAACGCTGAAGTCCCCAGGGTTCTCTGCAGAGGGGGTAAGACGCTGCCAGAATTCTTCAGAGAAGGCCTGGTGGGAAGTTCAAGGCCGTAATGTGTGGCGCTGTCACAGGACATCGCGTGGCTCCTGCCCCTGCCACCTGTTGGGTGGTGACCTGGCCCGTCATTTGTCCTTCAGAGCCTCAGTTTCCTCCTCTGAAAAACAGAGGTTGTAACGTCGACTCTAAGGAAGGTTGTGATTGCCAGTACGAGCAAGTCGGGACATGCAGGGCTTCCCATCAATTCATCATCATTGCTTTTATTTTCTAAGTATGTGTCAGCTGCCTGAGTAGATGTGGTTTACCAAACCGTAAAGGTGGATCTCGACCCCTGCATTGGAAAGGGTTAGCCTCACAGTCAGGCTGGAACACCAGCCCTAGGTACTCCCACATGGAGCGTGTCCAGGTAGCTCAGGAGTCTTCTGGGGGTCTCATATCAATATCTAATTTCAATGTGCTTCTTTTTTTTTTTTTTTTTTTTTGCGGTACGCGGGCCTCTCACTGTTGTGGCCTCTCCCGTTGAGGAGCACAGGCTCCGGACGCGCAGGCTCAGTGGCCATGGCTCACGGGCCCAGCCGCTCCGCGGCATGTGGGATCTTCCCAGACCGGGGCACGAACCCATGTCCCCTGCATCGGCAGGCGGATTCTCAACCACTGCGCCACCAGGGAAGCCCCAATGTGCTTCTTAAAAAAAAAAAAAACAACCTTTAGAGGTGGAGAAAAACTAGAGGAGAACATACAAAATGATGGTGTCAGGGTGGAGTTACAGGTGCTCTTTGCCCTTCCATTTCCCTAGACTTTTTGTAATAAGAGAAGTGGTCACATAAAAATGAGGGGAGTGCAGGCTTTGGGGCAGAAGACCCAGATTCAAATCCTAGCTTTCCTTTCCTTGTGGTGAGACCTTGGACGAATCACATAATCTCTCTGAGTCGTGGGATATACACAGCGGGTAAGACCATCTGCCTCACGGATTACATTCAAGCGTGGAAAACATGTTAGGGGGCGGTTCCTAGCATCCTCTCTCTCCTGTCTTTGGGGAATTTACTCTCTTCCCCATTGTTCCTGGCAGCCACCTAATGCTCAGGAGGGGAAAGTGAGTCTGAAAATGAGGCCAAACTAGAAGAGGCAGAGCTCAGAAACAGAGGGAGCAAGAATAGGTCCTAGATCAAGCCTGACCTGAATCTAGAGGTCCCTGGATTATTCAGCTATATGGACCAATAAATATCACCTTCAGTTATTTGGTTGGATTTTTTTTAGTCCTTATAAAGACCTAACTGACTCATGAGATTATATATAATACATTAAAAGCCTAACAGTTATGGACACACAGCCATAACTTGATAAGTGGTAGCTTTTTTATTCTTCTTTAAAAATAGGAGTATTTTTTTCATTATTTTATTTCCCAAACTTTTAGTTTAGAAAATTTTAATCCTACAGAAGATTTGCAAGAATAGTTCAATTTGTGCTCACCTACTTTTCACTTATGTATACCAACTGTTAACGTTTTACCCCATTTGTGCTCTGTTTCCCACCTCATCCCCCTCCCTTTCCCTTTTATTGAGACATCGGTCCGTTTCAGTCCTAAGGACTTGAGCGTGACTCTCCTAGAACAAAGACATCCTCTCACACAACTGCGACTCCAGCATCCCACCCAGGAAACTCAACACTGTATCATCCAACCTACAGCCCATGTTCAAGTTTCCCCAGGTGTCCCCATGTCTTTACAACTACTTTTTCTATCCAGGATCATGCATTATGTCTATTGTCACGTCACTTTAGTCTCCCTTAATTTAGAACAGCTCTCCAGACTTTTTCTTTCTTGCAATATCATTATTTGGGGGAAGTCCCTTACTTGGATTCATCTCATTGTTTCTCACCATTAGATTCATATTAAACATTCTAGGCAGGAACGCTACACAGGTGATGTTGAGGGAATGGAGTTAGTTGTAGTAAACATTGTACTGAAGTGTCACAGACATACAGAGAAGTGGCCAGCACTGCATTTTCACAAACTGAACACACCTCTATGTCCAGCCCCTGGGTCAAACACAGGAATGACCAGCTTCTCAGAGGCCCCTTCCTGCCCTGTGAATTCTGTCATCACAGATTAGCTCTGCCTGTTCTTGACCTTCACACGGATGGGATCATTCAGCAATTTCCCTCTGGGGTTTGCCTGCCTTCACTCAACACCATTTTGTGAGATTTAGGCGTGTTGCTACATGGATCTGTGCTTCACAGCATTTATGATTATTGATTTATTATGATTTATTATTTTCATAGGAACAAAGAGTGAATCAGGTCACGTATGTTTTCAGCCATAAGAACAAACTGGAGGGCCTGGCACTGTCCTGGCTCTCTAAGCCAGCCTGGCCTGCCACTCACTGGGCACCTCCTTGCTCATAAGTTGCACAGCAAATACCGCCAGGGATCCAGGCATAGTCCAGGATGCCTGATGACCTGGCCCTGGCCTACTCTCACTCACATTGACTTCACCCACCTCAAATCTTGGCCTTGACCCTGAGCCGGGCCACCCATTCCAGCAGCCTCTGGATTTGCTGTTCAGAACTGCCAGGCCTGGCAATCTGCCCCACCTCCCTCTTCATTCACTAGCACCTCACCCGGGGCACTCCAGCCACACTGGCCTCTTTTCAGTTCCCACCTCAGGGCCATTGCACGTGCTAAGCTTCTTGCCTGGAATGCCCTTCCTCTACTCATTTTTTGCGATCATCTTTCAGGACTTGGTGCAAATGCCACTTCCTCAGAGAGGTCTTCCCTGATGACCATGGTGAATGTCAGGTCGCTGTCACACTCTCCCATAGCGCACAGACTTTCCTTTTGTTATGACCCTGTTATGATGAATGGAGGTGCTGTATTTGTTAATGTATCTATTTTCTCTCTCTTTTACTAGTTCCATGAGGGCAGATATTTGCTTTGTTTTTAGGGCCCATTTAACACTTAGCACAGGCGCCTTCTAAGTTCAATGAAGAAGGAGGAAAGGAAGGAGAGAGGAAGTAAAGGAGAGAGGGAGGGAGGGAAGCAGGCCCCGGTCACTCATCCTCAGCTGGCTCCCTTTGCAGGTTCCAGGTACTTCTGCTGCCAGGGATGGGGTGACACATCACCCTGGGGAGTCCTGTGGCCACCCCAGGGGTCCAGCCTGATTCTCCATGAGCAAGGTGGTGGCAAACAGCTCTTGTGAGCAGCTATCACACCCACAGGAACACCATCGTCTTCCCGGTGGGGAGCAGCCCGTCGCTCACCATTAAACATTGATCCCCTGTGCAACAGGGTGGGGCACAGAACCATGCACACACTCCTGTGAGGAGCAAACTGGTCGCAAAGTGTCTCTGGAGGTCGACGGGACGCCCTATGCCTGCGTGCAATAGGAGGGTCACGGAGATTTCCTTAAGGAAGTGAAGGGTCTTTGGCCCACGGACCCCACTTCTAGAAAGCCATTCCACAGGAAACAAAAGTAAGGATGTGTATACAGACCTAGCCACAAGGCAGTTCCCTATATTATATGTGTTATTTATAATAGGTAAAGAATGAAAACATATCTAGGTCCAAATTAGAGGATTGCTTAATTATATTATGTGGAAGGTAGTTAAGTCATTTAAACTGTCATGGATGAATATTTATTGACAAGGAAAGATATGTGAGGTGAAGAAAAGTTATAAGACAGTAGGTTAAATAGGATCTTATTTTTTATCAAAACAATATTATTGACTAACAACACATAAAACTGTGTGCTGTGTGCCAGGCCCTGTTCTAAGGCCTTTCATGCACTTTCCCATTTACACCTCCCACAGCCTTATGAGGTAGGCAATACGGACACGCCCATTTTACAGATGAGGAAACTGAGGCACAGAGGTTAAATGACTTATCCAAGGTCACAAGGCTGGCAATGGGGAAGCTAGAGTTAAAGCCCAGGCAGTGGGGCCCCAGGGTCTGCACTCCTAACCGCTGGGCTACACTGCCTGCTGAAGAATGTGCTAGCAGTGGTTCTCCCCAGTATTCTGGTGCTTAAAAAATTGTTTATATTGTTACTTTGATCACTGGTATTTTCTATGATAAAATGAGTATCTGTTGCTTTTATAATAAGAAACCATAAAAATGTTTAATAAGCCTGGATGGGCATCCCTCTGTTAACCAGGGGGTGTGTCCTCACCAAACCGTCTGTAATGAAATTCTGTAGCATAAACCCTGTGCTTCCTGGACCCCTTTCTGGGAATGAAGGAGGTACTGAGCAGTCCCCTGAGGCGGCTGGCCTGGAGGAAGAAAAGAAAGGAGATACAGCTGCCTGCAGCAAGCAAACATCTGCTGAGCATCTACTGAGCACTGGAGCTACCTGGGTGGTTAAGGGGCTGGGCCTGGCTTCTGGGAGTCCAGGTCCAACTGAGGAGTTGGCTGTTCTCCTAGAAGGGGCCTGGAGGGCACAATGTCCGAGACAGCACAAGTCTGTGAGGTCTGAGGGCGGGGGGGTCCCTTCTCCCCTCTCACAAGTATTGAGAGGTCCTGGAGGCAGAGAGAGAACTCGTGCTCCCCAGGTAGACTAGAATTTGAATCCCACCTCCACCCTCCTGCTCGATGTGTGACCTGGGTTAACCAATTCACTGTGCTGAGTTAAAAGGGGGATAGTAATAGTACCAACCTATGATAAGCAGAATTCTAAATGGCCTTCAAGATTCCTAACCCCTGGTGTACATACCCTGAATAATTCCCTCCCCTTTGGTGTGGGCAGGGCCTGTGGATATGATGGGCTATCACTCTTGTGGTCATGGTAGGTTATACAGCAAAGGTGAAGGGGTTTTGCAGATGTAATTAAGGTTCCTAATCAGTTAGCTTTAAATTAAGCCAAATGGGGATTATCCCTGGGTGGGCCTGACCTAATCAGGTGATCCTTTTAGAAGAGGGTCTGGAAGCCAGAGACTTGGAGTCTCTCCCTCACTGGCCTTGGAAAACCAGTGAGTTCTATAGCTGCAAGGAAATGAATTCTGCTAACAAACATATGAGCTTGGTAGAGGACCCTGAGTCACAGAGGAGACGCCCCAACCCCAGTCTGGATTGCAGCTTTGTGAGACCCTGAGCAGAGGACCCAGCTAAGCCTGGCCTGGTGTGCAATATACATTAGCTCAATGAATAAATGAATGAGTGAATAGTCCTGGTTACATTACCCTCTATTAGATCCTAACACGCATCTTAAAAAAACAAAAAACAAAAAACCTTGAAGATCCTTTGGCACCAGGGACATCCCATCTCCAGCCACCAACTTGCCCTGTGGCCCTGGGGGAGATCACCAGCCCTCTTAGGGTCTCACTTTGCCATCTGTAAAACAGGGGTGGGGGGCTGCACAAGCTGGCCTCAGTTTCCTCCTGCTGCAGGAGGAAACCTGTGGTCTCTGGAGGGTTCTGGAGGCCCAGGTGAGTGGCAGGTTGGGTATGGGGTTGTCGCAGACTAGGGTGGCTGAGACCTGTCCCTGGGGGATTTCTCCTTTTATTGAGTACTTATCATTCCTTGCAGACTTTGCTGGGACGTACCAGCTCTGGTCCTTGCTAGCAGTGTGACCTTGGACAGGCTGTTTACCTCTTGATGCTTTAGTGCTCTCATCCAGAAAGGGAGGACTGCAATCCATCCTCAACCTGCCAGTCAGAGGCTGTGACCAGCGGGACAGCCCTTTTAGGTCCCACTCTGTGCCCCCCAAATGCAAGGACCAGTACAAGTTTTCTGAAGAACAGAGAGTGCTCTCAGGACTCGCCCAAGGCTGACCCCCTGCAGGTGGGATGTCTCAGTCAGCAGGTTCCTACGGCTTCTCCAACCCTCCCTGACTGGTCACATTCCCAGCCTGGGTCCCACGCTGGAGGCCCAGCCCCAGGTCATTTGTCCCTATAGCCAACATGATTGCAATCTCTCCACCATGTACAGGCACCTCCCTGTTTCCAAGGCGCTGTCACATCCCATGTACCCCCATTAATCCCCACAACAAGCTGGGAGTCAGGCTCACATCCCCCTACTCCACTTATGGGGGGATTCACGTGCAGAAGGGTGAAGTGTCCAACTCACTCGCTCAGTCCCTCTCCTGTTCACACAGACACTCATGGGGCACCTGCTGGGTGCAGGGACTGTGTTTGATCCTCAAGATACAAAAATGAAAAACAGCCTCAATAACAACAGTAACATTTATTAAGCACCTTCTACCTGGCAGCAATTATTAGGTACCTACTATTAACTCACTTAATTGTTACAACCACACACTGAGAGGCAGGCACTATTTTTAGGCTCATTTAACAGAGGGGGAAACTGAGACTTATCAAGGTTAAGAAATTTATCCAAAGTCATCCTGCTAGTAAATGGAGGAACCAGGATTCAAACACACAGTCTGGCTCCAAAGCCTGCAAAGTTAACTATTCTGCTAATCTGGTCCCTGTTTTTGAGAGTTTGCAGGGTAGATCTCAGAAAGTATTTGTTAAATGAATGTATGATTGGCAGTGTAGGATGATCAGAGATACCTGAGGCAGTCAGGGAAGGCTTCCCTGAGGAGGAGGCATTGGAGCTGGGTCATGAGGGATGAGTAGGCGTTCACCAGGACCCCACATCCAGATCCCCTGTTCTTTCAACAAGCCATACTGATTCCATAATGATCAGAGACTGATGGGAAGGGGTACAGGGTTCCCATTCATACCTTACAGAGGTCTGCCATGAAGGACTTTCCATCTGCCTCCACCACCAGGTCTGAAATCCTCTTTGCCCTGTGTCTGACAGCAAGTTTGGACACTGAGTACCACTTAAATGCATGTGTTACCTCAGAAGGTAGGGAGGTCCCCAAGACTAAAACTTAAGACAGGAAGCATGAATCAGAGATGCAGAATCAGACACTGGCCGAGACCACGAGCTTTGGAGGAGACAGACTTGGGTTCAAGTCCCAGCTTCCCCATTAATTGGCTGTGTGACTGTGGGTAAGTTACTTAACTCCTCTGTGCCTCCATTCCTTCCCCCATAAAATGAAGATCACAGCACTACGTACCTTGTAGGGCTGTGGTGGTGGTTAAATCAGTCAGTAGATGTAAAGTGTTTACAAAGTGCCACAGGAAATGCTTAGTAAGTAGAGTCTGTCTTTTAAATCAATATTCTAAACCTGAGAGCTTTCTGGGAAGACAGAACAGCCGCATGAAGATCTATGAAGAGGACAGACCTGGGGATGAGGGGGTCCCTGTGGACTCTGAGTAGGAGGACTCCCAGCCAGGGCAGAAGCAGGGCCAGATGGAGGTTTTAGGTGAATAAATCCAGGAGAAACACCAGAAATTCTAGAATCCTCCAAACCTAGTCTGGACCTGGTTAAAGAAGGACTGAGGGCAGAAAGCCTCACAGGTCAGCTCGCGATCCCACTGGCTTCAGACAGGACAACCACCGGGTACCCGGCAGGAAGCAGCTTTGCAACTGGGACGAGGACTGGAATGGAAGACCGACCTGTTCTTTGTGTGCGCCTGGTTCTTGGACCGTAGACTGTTAAGTGCTGTGCCCTCTCTATGGAATCTGATATATTAAAAGATGGGGGCACAAAATGAATGTGGTTACTAATAGTGATCAGTCATATGCCCATCAAGTCTTTGCTGTGTGCATTTCACCTCCTCATTTACCTTCACATTTACTTTTACAACATCCCTGCCAGGTACTGTTATTAGGTCCATATTACAGATGAGAAAACTGAGGCTGAGATAAGTTAAACCACTAAGGGGTAACTCTGGGATTAGAACTCAGCTTTGTGTGGCTGCAGGGCCTGTGCCCTTAACCATGCTCTGTCATCCCAAGGATGATTCAGAAAAACAGGCGCAGGAGGGCAATATTGAGGAAAGGACCTGCTACTGAATTATGATAGTGGAAAACTTCTTCACAGGCTGGGAAGACGGGAATGGGTGTCAGTGCTGGTTAAACATGAGTTTTTCTGACTTTATAGCTCTGCCCATTTCTTCATGTGGAATAGAGGCAGGGGGTGCGGTGATTGGATAATATGAACTCCAACCTCAAGATTCTCTGCCCATCAAAGCAGTCTCCAGAAGAAGCATCAGACTTGTTCCTTCTGGCTGCTACCACTGAGAACATCGCTGCCAACACCCTTTTCCAGGTTGGTGGTGAATCACCCAAGAAAATGTATCTTTATTTCTCATTTTGACCCGAAGCCTCATCATTAGATTTATAATCTACACTAGACTGTCCTATTGACATTTTGCCCTTTTCAGAAAACTCACCTGCCCTTACAGTGAGCATCTACTGTCTGCTGAGCCCCAATCTCCACTAGAGAATGGTTCCTCCCCCATTCCATGGGGCTTGGGTGAAGCTGTCAATCACTGTGCCTCCCCTGGCCAATCAGGGAAACCCATCCCTCTATCCACAGTGATTGGTCTAAGGGGAAGGCATGTGACCTAAGCTGGGCCAACCCCAGTCCACCCACAAGATTCACTTTATGAACAAAGGAGGGAGAAGACAATCCTTTGTCTAAGTTTGTAAACTGGCTGGAAGAACCCCGTCAGCCCAAAACTACTGGTAGCCATCTGATCTACCATGAGGAAAGAATGAAGCCAACACTGGAAGCAGAGCTTAGAGAAAAGGAAAACCGAGCCCTCATAATAGGACTTGAGCCTCTGGTTTCAGCTGTACCCGATGCCCTCACACCTGTACTTTGCCATCATGTGAGCCAATACATTCACTTCTTGCTTAAACTAATTTGTGTTGTGATTTGGCCACTGGCAACTGAAAGATTTCTTTCTATTAAATACCAGCCTCAAAGGATTCATCAATTAATTGCCTCATTCAACAATGATCTATTTAGTACCTACTCTGGGCCTGGCACTGATATGCCACCTGCCTAAATGGAAATTAGGATGAAGATTTATCATCTTACAATATTTAGGGCAATGGGACCAACGCTCTGAAGGCAATTTCTAAAGAGAAGCATCCAACGTGCCTGAGTTCAGGTCCAGCTCTTAGGAGCAGGTTTGTAGCAGTGATGACCTCAGCAGTGACCACAGAAGGGGTCATACTAGCACCAAAGGCTAATGGAATATACGGCAACAAGTTCCAACAGAGATCACTGTCAACTGGATGGCTATTTTACTTGGGACAATGACACAGTCAAGACAGTGGTTGAATTTCTGCTGTTGGGAGTTCATCACGGAAGACAGTTGGTCAGGACAGGGGTTCAGGTCAGAGGGGCAGGGGAAGGGAAGCTAAGCCTGAGAGATCATGAATGTTCACACTTCCGAGGGAATTTCCCAGAAGCTAAATTGAGCTGGAGAATCACTCAAGGCCAGGTGACAAAGTCTCTAAATCCAGACCACCCATGACATTCTGCTTCTCTGAAGTTCCTTCCTAGAGCCCATTTCCTCATCTGTAAAATGGGTGTATTAATTTCCTACCATCTAATCCTCAGGGTTTCTGTGATTAGATGAGGCTCTCCATGAATGGCAGGACCCAAGCTCATTTTCCAGTGAAAGCGGGTACTCGATTGAAGGAATAAAATCTGTACTCTGGAGTCAGACCAGTACGTGTGATTGCTGGGACCAGACGGGTTGTGAAGAGGCACAGAAGAAAACAGATTATCTTCAGAAGGTGGCTGAGCAAGCAGAGGGAAGCTGTGGGTTTTGTAGAAATGAGTCTTGGAGAGCAAGCACTGCTTTGCCCCCCGGGGAGACTCCAGCTGCGGTGTCTCCACTTCACTGGGACATTACCAGCCCTCAGCTAACAGTCACCTCACCACCTGAGAGTGTTTGTGTGTGTGTGTGCACATGGCCACAGTCTCCTTTGTGCAGTCCTGGCTGAGAAGGTGAGTAGGGGTTACCTGAAGCCACTGTCTGCTTGCTAAAGAGTGTGCCTTGGAGCTGCTTCTGCCCTGAAGGGGCACCTTCTCCTAATGTGCACAGAGGTGCCCTCTGGTCTACTGGTAGGCATGTGCAGGCACACGCACGTGCACACACACATGAGCACATACATGCATGACAGCTGCAGGTGAGGGACAAATCTTTGACAACCAGAATCCTAATTCCATTCTTCGCTTACTTGTCCTTGAAGCCCCAACTCAAAGGCTTCCCATTTCTAAAGTGAAATTCCTTCTTATACAACATCTTGGATTTTTTTTTTAGCTAAAGACACCAAAGGACAACCTTCCACCAAGCAGGTCCCCTTGGAGCCAGGGTGACTTTGTTCTAATGAGCCACTCATTCTCTAATGGCTGAACTGTGAAATGCTGGTTCCGTCTCTTCCTCCCTCCTGGGCTCCTCATCTCTCTCCCCTCCCTTTTGGATTCCCACTAGCCTGGGACCTCACGGTAGCTCCCATGGGAGCCATGTGGGATGGGAGGCCGAGTTTGTCTAGGCAGAGAGGTCAGTGCCCCTCTGATAAAGGGCGGTCAGGCTTACACATTCTCCACAGAAAAGACCCGAGACACCAAACTCTGTGCTCAGATTCCTCAAATAGATGCTGGGATTGTGGAGGACAGGGAGGGGTCTTGGGAGCCCCACGGGAATCTGTGACAGGTGGCCCAAGAGACTAGAACTACGTCTGTTTTTTAAAGTGAGCAATTCTCATGCACTCATTACATCCCAGGGGCTCATTGCATTCTCACCGAAAGGTCACAACAACCCTATTTCACAGATAGGAAAACTGAGAGCATTTTCTAAACAGTAGTTCCTATGCCCTCCAAAGAACACAAGGCTTTAGGCTCGATTCATGGAGACATCTAGTTCTGGAATGCTGGGGTGGCGCTGGGGTGCAGTGCTGGTGTCACCTAACAGGCTCACTTTACAGATGGGGAGACTGAGGCCCAGAGAGGAGCCTGGGCTGTTAGAGGGGCACAGATGAGGGGCTGGAACCCTGTCCTCTGAAAGCACACAGAGCACTGAGCATCCCAGGCCACAGCTGATATCACTGTGCACGGCCCACAGAAGTGGCTCCACGTGGACCCCCCCAGCACACACACACCTTAGGAAAAGAAGACCATGGGCTTGGAGACTCAGTTCTGCCTCTTACTGGCAGCCTTGGGTAAACAATCAAACACTCTGCACTCCAGTCTCCTCATATATAAAATGGGAACAATACAAATACATTTTCCCTCAAAGTATTGCTGTGTGGATTAAGTGAGATAATCCACGTAAAGTGCTTAGTGCGGTGCTCGGTGCATACTAACTGCTCAAGTATCGTTGACTTGTGTTATCTCGATGGGCTAAAGAACACGCTTCATGCTTCTGAAACAAAATGAATCGAATAGAAGATGCCTTTCCAATGGCATTTCAGGCCAACACTGTTTTCTTCAGATTCGAAACTCCTGGGAATAAGTTTAGAGGAAATTTGCTCAAATTAGACTTTTCAGTCTTAGTGGAAAAACAAAGAATTAGATGATAACATCATGGGAATAAAAAGGGTCACTGGGACTCAAAACATCTGCCAGTTATTAGTTGTGTGGCCTTAGAAATAATATTAATAAAAGGGGCTTCCCTGGTGACGCAGTAGTTAGGAATCCGCCTGCCAATGCAGGGGACACGGGTTCGAGCCCTGGTCCGGGAGGATTCCACATGCCACGGAGCAACTAGGCCCGTGCGCCACAACTACTGAGCCCGCGTGCCTAGAGCCCATGCTCGGCGATGAGAGAAGCCACCGCAATGAGAAGCCCGCACACCGCAATGAAGAGTAGACTCTGCTAGCTGCAATTAGAGAAAGCCCGTGCCCAGCAACGAAGACCCAATGCAGCCAAAAATAAATAAATTTATAAAAAATAAAATAAAACGTTATTAAAATAAAATAAATGTTTAAAATAAAGACCTATGTTCTTTAAAAAAAAGAAAGAATATTAATAATGGTCAATAGCCAATATTTACTGAATACTTCCTTTGTGCCAAGCACTTGTTTTGATTTATATATACACCCAAATATATTATCATTATTCATGTCATATACTCATGAAATTCTCACCATGACCCCTGTCAGGAAGGTACTGGGGGTTTTTCCTGTTTACCTCTCCCAGCCTCAGTTTCTCCGATGGTGAGAGAGGCCAGTGCACGCTGGCCCACCCCGTGGGGTTCCCATCCATCCATTCATCCATCCATCCATTCATGTATGCATCTGTCTATCAGGAATACCCAGAAGACAGGCATGTGAGGCTGCTTCTCAGACCCAAAGTCCTAGAAAACGACGAGAGTTGATCGGTGCTGCCAGACATCAGCCATCTGGAGAGCTCCAGCCACAGAGGGGCCTGTGGGTAGCACACCCCAACTCCACGGTGTGGCACCTGCCCTGAGAGAACCTGTCCTCAACAGCAGTCGACTCCTGAGAGCACACATCTAGACTAAAGGGCATGTCTTACTTTTCAACACTCTTCCGCACGTCCTTTGCCTCAAACTCCTACTGTTCAAGATCAGCAGGGAAAACGCTTTGTTCAGAAATTAGCCTGAGTCCATTTTAGTTTAGATTTGTTCCTGTTGCTTTGCACCAAATAACCCGAGTCCTCCAAGAAAGCCACCAGAAAAAGAAAATTTGCTCTCAGAGGGGACGAAGTTGAGGCAAACAGACCTCCACGTCGGCATGATTTATCCCTTGTGAGCCCACCGACAGCCAACAGAAGCAGCCAAGTCAGCAAAGTCGTTTTACAAAACCCACAAAGTGCTTACTCACCAAAACACAGGCCATTAGTTTCCCCTGGATATCAGATGGGCAAGATGGAGGCCCTGGCTTGATGAGGATGCAGCAGTGAAAAGAGAAGGGGATGCAGCCCAGAAAGGTGTTCGTGGGGCCCTCAGTTTAAAAAGGCAAAATGGAGGATCATGAGAGCCTCTCCCTTCACTGTTCCAATGTGGAAACCACCTGCGGAGACACTCGTGCTGCCACTACCTGGTGGGAGGGGCTGGGGAGGAGCGCAGGCCCCTGACTGGTGTAGGGGATCGACTTTGAGCTCACAGAATTGTTAGTAATTGCGATGAAATAAGACAAACCCCTCCCAAAATAAGATGACTCAGTGCTTCCCAGATTTAGGGATATCCTGGGCCAGTAAAATTTTAAAAGCAAAACAAAACCAACCAACGAACCAACCAAACAAAAAACACATTAGGTAAATCAATCTAGTGTTACCAAATACAAACATGAAAAGAAAAAGACCTCCTTCTAGCATCAGCATCATCGAAGAGAGTCCATTTTAACACAGAAAGAGTAGGGAGATTGAAATCCCAGGTCAAAAGGGCCTTCTTCTCTCTTAGTTTTATGGAAAGCTCCCCACCGTTGTCCAATTTGCCTCGGAGCAGAGAACCTTGCTGAGGACCAGCACTGGCCTCATGTGGTTGCTGGGAAACCACCAAGATGATATACTTTGCACACAGAGGGAGCCCAGTGGATATTAGTACCCTGCCTTATTTGTCACACTCTGCCGTGCTGTTATAGTATTTGCTGCACATCCTATCCCCCCCACCCCACAAGTGGTGGGCTTTGTGTGGGCAGGACTCAGGTGCTCAACAGAGTGGGTGTTCAATGAGGCTGGAGTGAACAGGAGAAGAAAGAACATTCTAGAGAGAGCAGAGGCCAGTCCCAGAGATCATGCAGAGATTAAAACTAAGGGAGGGGGCCAAGTCCCTGCCCATAGACACCAATCCACCTCCATCACCCACCACCTACAGAGAATTCTGTCCTCACACTGCAGAGTGGACACAAAGGCTCTGGGGACAAGCTGTGGAAATAATGTTCATGTCAAAAGAATGAGAGTCTTCATTTGGAAAGGGCAAAGCAGAAAAGGGACTGGGAGGGAGCTAAGTCATAGCTATGACTGGTCATCATTGGGGATTGATGCAGAAGAGGATACACCCCGATTCGTGAATGAGGCCCCTTTAAGATCAATATAGGAGGAGCAACATCCAACCCACAGGGTGAGCGGTCACTACTGCAGAGCCTTGTCCCATCATCCTCTGAACAGCTGACACTTACTGAGCACTCACACGTGCCAGTATAAGTGATGGATAAACGGATGGACGGGTGGATGGATGGATGATGGGTGGATAGATAAACAGATGGATGTGTACATGGATGCATGCATGCATTGATGAACACACGGATGGATGATGGATAGATAGACGGATGTGTACATGGATGGATGGATGGATAGATACATACATAGAGATAAACAGACATAGATATATATATATCCCCATATTTCAATATCTCCTTACAAAAAAAAAAGTACTATTTTCTCTATTTTATAGATGAGGAAACTGAGGCTTCCAAAGTTTGTTACTTGCTCTGGTCACTCACTCAAGCTGTTAAGCAATTTTGACTCTCTACCTTTTGATGATTAAACTGTGTGAGGTAGATGCATAAAACTTTTCTCAGAATCACCCCCAGAGACAGAGAAGTGACTTTGCACCTGGAGACAGCAATGCTGTATGGCCAGGAAGAGAAGGGCTGCAAAATCCACTCCTAGAGGAAAATCATTCACATAGCTATGGGAAAGATGGTCTGATAACCTTCACCTGGCTTTGAATTAAAAGATACCCAAATCCGGGCTTCCCTGGTGGCGCAGTGGTTGAGAGTCCGCCTGCCGATGCAGGGGACACGGGTTCATGCCCCAGTCTGGGAAGATCCCACATACCTCGGAGCGGCTGGGCCTGTAAGCCATGGCCGCTGAGCTTGTGCGTCCGGAGCCTGTGCTCCGCAACAGGAGAGGCCACAACAGTGAGAGGCCCACATACTGCAAAAAAAAAAAAAAAAAAAAAGATACCCAAATCCATTTTAGAAAAGCCTTTGAATCATGATTTTAAAATTCAATCCATAACCCCCTGTTGAGCTCCTCTCTGTCCACCTGTGACTCCCAAACACCCAAACAGCCTGATGTGAAACAGGTGCTCAACAAGTGTTTGCTGAGTCTTCACTGAATTACTGTCCATGGGGAAGGCACTTTCTGAAGCCCTGCGCCAGGTCTCCACTTCTTCCTAGCAGATGCTTTCCAGTAAAAATGGGAATGTTTCTTTAAAAATAAGAATGGAAACAGTACAGGCCTTGGGGCGGGGCTGGGGGGGGTTGGATTCTGGCTGAACCACTTGCTGGCTCTGTGATTTCTGGAAGGTTCCTTAGCTTCCTGGAGGCTCAGGGTCTCATCTGCAAAATGGGGATAGAGAGATCTCTACCTCCCAGGACTGTTCACAGGGTGACATTCGTAAATAACCACACAATGGATCCTGCCGAGAAGGAAAGCATTCTAGGCTTTGAGTATCATGAGGCAGGCCCTTGGGGCCATCACATTAAGCCACTCTCCCTTTGCTGGTTCCCAGGCCCCACATGCCCCAGCAGCTACGGGAGGACCAGACCAGCAGGCCCATCTGGCCAGGGGAGGGCTTGGGCCCCGTGGCTGCTCCATCTGTGGTTTTCTGGACCCACCACCAAGACAGCCCCTCTGTAGATCCCTTGGGCTTTACCCTGACAGCCTTTGCTGTTAGCACCCAACTCACATTTATTTCTCCTGGTCCCCCATGCCAGGTCCTCTACCTAGAGCCTGACACAAACACCAGGAGGGGAAGTGCTCAAGTTTATCCATGAAAATGAACTGCCACTCTTCAGAGAACAACCACACCCAACACAGGTCCATTTCTGTGATGCGTCAGCCCAGTGCCGAAGGCCAGCAGTGGAAGTCACCAGGAGGTCCCCATGGTCTCCCTGTGACTGCACTTAGGAGGTGCTCAGCAACATCTGATAATCAATGAACACTTTATTTCCATTCCTCTGCCCCAGACCTGAACACTGAGGCAGGATGGAGATTTTCCATCCTCCCATGTCTCCAGTGGATGAACCCAGGGATGTTAATTTCCCCAGGATCACACAGCAGCTCACATCCAAATCTCAATAACCTGAGACCACACTCATCCCAGGAAAAGGCTGCAGGGGGGCAATGGCTTTCTTTGTGTATATGAGTCTAACGCCAGTGCAGGAGTCACAGGTGCCGGGAACTTTCCCACAGAGCATCTCCCTTAATCTTCCAACCCCCACCTTACAGTTGAGAAAACTAAATCCCAGAGAGGTCATGTGACAGAAAGTGGGAAAGTCAAGATTTGAACTCAGGTCATTCTGACCTTAGTCTATTTTACTGGCTGGCTCAGAGAAGGTTTTGATGAATCATATTAAGTTACGAAGAGAGAGTGGGAAAGGAATCAATAGTTACAGTAGCTCTACTTTCTTTTTATTAATTTAAAATCTGCATATGTCTACAAGATGTACCAACTTGAGGAGCTTGGAATTGGCGAGCAAACAAAACCCAAGCCAACGTGACTTCGATTTCTGCTCAGAGAGCAGACAGAGTTAATACACAGATGCAGGCATGAGGCTCTGCTCTGGCAGTGTGAGCCTAAAATAGCTGCTGTCCTCTTGCCTGCCTCTCTCCCCAGCCATCATTCATTAATTTCTGCTTTGTGGGCGCCGAGGCTCATTGGCTGCAGACAAGTCATCTGGCCTTGCAGCTTTTTTCTGCAACTGGGTGATAAATGTTTGAGGGGACCTGGCAGGAAATGGATGACGTGACACATGGAGGTCATGGTCACAACGACTGGCTGCCCCCATTCCAGGGGATCCCTGGCCTGAACGGATCCCCTCAGTGACCCCGAGAGCACCTTCAGTTTCACCGTCTTGGCTAGCACTTGGAAGGATGGTCTGTGGTCCTCGGGTAGGGACAGGAAGCTGTCTCAGCAAATGGTGTGCTGTGACCCCCCAGGATGCAGATTCCTAGGTGACACTGGGTAAACTGTGTCTGTGCTTCCTCATCCTGAGAATGGCGCTGGGTCAGACCACACGTTCAGGGCCAGCCACGGGCTCAAACCAGGGCCTCAAGACATGTTTGGTGGATGAATGAGGGAGCTGCTTTCATCATCCGTGTCCTCACTGGTTAAGTTATTCCACCACATAAACTGTCACGTGGGTTAAGGAAAATGAACCCGCTCTTCTCTTACCTTAAAAGCTAAGTGCTGTACAAGTGTTACTTGTGATTGAAAATTCAGCACTTGGCCATTAAAAAAATCTGAACTCATATCAACCCAGCAATCGTTCCCAAGAGTCTATTTGGTGTTCTGTTCAAAGCCACATGCAGGGCTTATGGAGATGAAGGGACGCAGCAGGCTGCAGGGGCTCTCCCATCCCAGAGGAGCCTCCCCCGTGGACCCCAGGATGCACGGTGGACTCACTAATGGGCTGAGGGGGGAGTAGAGAATAAAGAGCACGTGCCACAGCACCACCACCACCCCCCGCCCCGCCACTCAAGCAAGCTCCAGGGAATGTCTATGTGTCCCATAACAGACTCTTCTGCTTCCAGCCATCTGGCACTGTGTGCCTAAAAACTTACAGGAGGGGCTGGGGCCCGAGATCAGATAGAAAATGTGTGAATATATGTTTCCCCCAAAACAGGATTAATAGGAGGATTAAATGAGATAATGGCACAGGCATGCCTGACACACTATATCACGAACCACAAAAGGATGACCTCATTCCACAACCAACAGCCAGTGTGGACAAGAAGACCTAAAACTTGACAATTGCAGCCTCCTGGGGTTGGGAAATGTGTGAAAGAAAAGTATGCGGTAGCCTCAAGGTCAAGGGTATTCGATCCACACTTTGCAGCTCTTTCGAGAGGTAAAGCCGGTATGTGCTCACTAAGGACCTCACACTTCCATTGGCCAACCTGTAAAATGGGTACAATTCACTCCTTCCTTGAGCAGATATTTGAGTGCCTCCTATGTGCCAGGCCTGCACAGGTGGGGGTGCAAGGGCAAAACAGCCACAGCTCCCTGCCCTCGTGGGCCTTCCATTCTGGGTAGGGAGGCCCACTTAACAGCCTGCAAAGTGCACGCCAAAGCTTGGCCCTTCCTTTATTTGACTGTGGTTCTTTGCTCTTTTGTAAATAAATGTACCAAATGCCTGATTCTGCTTCTCGCTCTTTCCTCACAGTGACGTGGTCTGGAGACAGAACCATATGAGTCCACAGAGACTGGGATCCACCTCATCTCTTTGTTTCTGTTACACGAGATTCCTTGGCACAACTACTCTGTGGTTGAATCGGCTCCCTGTGGTGGCACAGTCAGTAGGATGTGAACCCATTCGGGCAGGGGCTTGGACTACTTTGCTCATGGCTATGTCCCCAGAGCCCGCGTAGTGCCTGGCACAGAGTAGGTACTCAATAAATGATTATTAGGTGAAAGAATACATTCAGGTTGTTTCCAGGTCATTTCCAATGCTTTGGTATCAAAGAATGTTCGATGACCATCTGCATAAGCCTCCTGGTGCACAGGACCATGCTGTACGGCAGACATCACTGTGGACTCACCAGGCCAGAGAGCCTGTGTATTTATTTTTCTTTTTCTTTTTTTTTTTTTCTTTGCGGTACGTGGGCCTCTCACTGTTGTGGCCTCTCCCGTTGCGGAGCACAGGCTCCGGACGCGCAGGCTCAGCGGCCGTGGCTCACAGGCCCAGCTGCTCCGCGGCACATGGGATCTTCCCAGATCGGGGTACGAACCCGTGTCTCCTGCATCGGCAGGCGGACTCTCAACCACTGCGCCACCAGGGAAGCCCCTGTGTATTTATTTTTAACTTTTATTTGTAAATAATTATAGATTCACAGGGGCGTTGCAAAGAAATGTACAGGGAAGACTCAGACACCCTTCCCCCAGCCTCCCCCAAAGTCAGGATCCTGCATAATCAGAGTACAATGTCAAAACCAAGAAATGGACATTCCACAATCCCCAGAGCTTATTCAGACTGCACCAGTCATACGGGTGTGTATGCGTGCGCGTGTAGCCCTCTGCAATTTTATCACGTGTACCTTTGTGTAAACACCAGCCCCACCAAGACACTCAACTGCACCATCCCCACAGGCCCTCTTGCACTTCCCTTTTATGCTGCAATGCCCCTCTCCCCATCCCTAACCCCTGACAACCGCTAACTTGGTCTCCATCCCTATAATTATGTCATTTCACCAATCTACCTAAATGGAGTTATGTAGCGTGTAAGCCTTTGGGACTGGGCTTTTTCACTCCTTGAGGTTCATCCAGGTGGTTGCATGTATTAATAGTTCATCCACGAGATGCTCATACCACACGGTGTTTAACCTTTACCTGTATTTTTAATTCTAAGAAATACAGCAGAGTTGCCCCCTCAAATGGCATGGAAATCCTGATCAGCAGTAGACAGAGCATCTATTTCCCCCACATGCTCACCAACACTGGAGTGCATCAAACTTTTTAATTTTTGCCAGTCTCGTGAGTGAAAATTGATCTCACATTATTTGGGGGCATATACTTTCCTGATTCCACAGATAAGACTCTTGTGGAAAACTCTTTGCACAGCAAGGGACTCCTAAGCATCAGGATGACTGTAAGGAGAGACAACCACCCACCGTGACAGCCCAGAGGCCGACGCTGGCGCTGGCATGTGTGCAGACTGAAGGCATTGACGGCCCCAGTTAGAGGCCTGTCTGGATCCCAGCCCTTGCCAGTGTGACTCTGCCATCAAGAGGTGCCATCTATTTCGCCCATCCTTGAATCTGGGGTGACTTCTAACTTGCTTTGGCCAACACAAGTGACATTGTGCCAATTTTGAGCCCAGGTCTCAAGAGCCCTTGGGTGCTTCTGCTGTCTCTCACAGCCCTGCCAACACCACACAGACAGACCCAGGCACGCTGCTGGAGGAAGACACACGGCACAGGGCAGAGCCGAGCTGTCCCGTGGAGGTTGTCCTAGGCCAGCCCAGAGCCAGCCCACCCCCACAGCTGTGAAAGAGCCTGCCGGGATCACAGAGCTGCCCATCTGACCGACAGCAGACCACAGACATGTGAGGGAACCCAGTTAGAACCATTCCGCTGACATGTAGATTCATCAACGATAATACAAACCAATTGCTTCAAGACACGGAGTTTGAGGCAGTTTGTTACACAGCAACAGCTAACTGATACAACAGTGCCGGAGAAATCTCCAGCCAGACACAGCTCCCTGGGCACGGGGACAACTGCACAAGATAGATTTAAAGGAGTCTCTGGCAAATGAAGATTCGTATATCTCTGTTCCAATATACAAGAGTCCCAGGCAAGTTCCCCTGCTCAATCCCCAGCCCCTGGCCACCCACTCTGAGTAAGGAACTTTAACAACTCTGTCAAAGACAGCTGCCGTCTTAACGTGACAGTGGGTGAGAAACCCAAAGTGGTGAAACTGCCTCTTCCCCAGTCTCACCCTAGGAGACAAGGGTGTTTACAGTTAAAAATACTCTTTCCCCTCCTCTCAAACATGGAAACTGTCCAGGGTCAGCCTCCCACACACTTCCACTCAATTTCTGACTCTGGTTATAAAACCTTGCGCCCAAAAATAGATTTCAAGGGGATTTCATAGACACGTTCTCAGGCATAACTGCAGTGCTCCTGCAAACTTTGAAGAAATTCAATTTCAGTCTTTGAACACAGGCTCTTCAATGCCCTGCCCCCCAGGTTTTAAACATCGGGAAGAGCTGTGATTGATTTCTCTTTCTCTCTGGTTCTCCCACAACGCCGGCAGGTGTCAGACGCAGCTGTTCTCAATGTGCTTCTGCCTGTTTGGTTTCAGCAGTTTGCCTCTGCCCACCTCTAAATTGCCCGGCCTCCGGTTTGCACACCTGCCTGGTCCTTGCTGGCTGCCGGCCTGCTCTGGCTCCTCTTTGCTCTTCCTTCCAACCACTGCCCTTCCCTTCCTTTGCTTTTCCAGAACAAAGGCATCCCCGACACCCCCCCACTCCATTCTGATCCCTTTTGTCACTGCAGCCTCCCCCTTCCACCTCACACAAGTACGGCTTTTAGAACAGGGAGGATGCTAGAATTCGACTGGCCCACCCGCTTAGTTTGCAGATGAAGCCTGGAGAGCCGGGCTGGTGGGGTATGAAGTCAAGGTCAAATGTGGAGGTGGTGACGAAGGCAGAGCTGGAACACAGTACCCCCTCACCAAGGGAGTCGCCTCTAGATGTGATTATCCACCAAGTTCTAAAACAACAGCAACAACAATGTTGATAATTATAATAGCTCCACTTATTAAATTCTTCTTATGTGCCAGGCACTGGGTGCATATTTAATTATTATCATCATTTTATAGACGGAGAAACTGAGGTATGGAGAAGGGAAATGTCCTGTCAAGGTCACAGCTGTTAACTGGCAGATCAGGGATGTGAAGTCAGATTCGACGCTGAAGACCGTGGCGCCTCAGGCCCACCCTGAATACTGTCATAAACACCTCTTCCACTGGGATGTTCCTCCCCCTCTTTGCATGGCACCAAGCTTCTCGAGGCCCTCCTGCCGGTTTCCAGGCTCCCCTATCCCATTCACTCCACCACCTGCTGGTCTTAGGTGGGCCCTCGAAGGCCATCCCGGCCCTTTTGCAGAACGGAGCCAGCTTTTCAGAACAGATCTGCTTTCTCAGCCAAACTCCACCACTTCCTGGCTCTGTGATGTCGGACAAGCAAACTCACCCTCTGAGCCTCAGCTTCCCTGTCTACAAAATGGGGATAAAATGATCCACTTCATAGAGACACAGGAAAGATATGACAAAATAAGTACAAGTACGATGCCCAGCATAGGAGGCCCTCAGGAATGAGTCCCCTTCAGGCCTAGTGGGTGCCTTCACGGCCTCATATCCACCACACTCACACCCACTCTCTGAGCACACTGTGTTTTTCTCCACCACCCACCTCTGCCCTTCACAGCATCTGGTCCCTAATGGGCCTCGTCCTACTTTTCTGGGCACCTATGGAGGCATTTACCTTCTATGACATGTCCGGTCAGTGCCACAGTCCAGGACCCAATTCTACACATTGTTTAGGTTCTAGTGTTTCCCCTACAACCAAATTACAACATCTTTGAGGACAAAGCCATTCCTATACTTTCCGAAATACCTAAACCACCCCGTGCCCCAATCGACAGAGCACTGGCATTGCTGGTGCACAGAGAATCCTAAAATGTCAGGGTTCAATGGAATCTCCAGAAACACCTACATTTCATTCATTTGTTCAACCAATATTTTGCTCAATATCCACCACGTGCTCAGCCCTGTGCTAGCCTGTAGAGGACACAGGAAGGAGTAAGTCTCAATTCCCTGACCTCTCACAGCTCCCAGCCTAGCAGAGGAGCCAGGAGTGTGAGCACAGCTGGGCAGACCCCGGGGACTGCCTCCCTAGTGGCCATTCCCTTCCTGGCTGGCAGAGCCCTGACTGTGTTGGGTGTCTACCTGTGCTCCCAACTGATGCAGAGATAAGTCCTTTAAAGCCCTTAGTCACATTCCCTTGGCAGTGATTGGTTTAGGCATGGCCATGTGACCCAATTCTAGCCAATGAGACAGAAGGGAAAGTTGGGGTGGGGGGGCTTCTGGGAAAGAATTCCTCCTGATAAAAGAAACACAGAGATGCCTCTGCCTTTTGTCCTCTGGATGCTGTGGCATCTGCAGGGTATGCTCGGGACAGAGGAATCATTTTGGATGATGACGGCAGAGGAGGAGGACAGAAAGACTGTGGGTTTTGATGGCATGGCATGATCTACTGAATTAACCAACTCCAGAGCTTTTGATCATGTGAGATAAGAAAGGGTCATATTGTTTGTCAGTTGAGTCGGGGGATCCAATTCACTGAAGCCATAAGCAGACTCCCTGGTTCAACAGTGAAAACACAAGAGTTAACACTGGTGATGGCCTGCAGAACATCCTTCTGAGCCCTGAGCAGCTCTGCCTTGCTTTCGGGCGTGGGTGAGGGGCTGTGAGGAAAAGCTTCACAAAGAAGCCACCAACCATCAGTCTTCCTTTCCGAGGGTGAGAAAGAGCTGGCCTGTCAGCCAAGGTGGCATCTGTCCAGACGGGAGGCATGAGCTAGCCCAGGGTGTGTGCAGAGGAAAGGTCTGGACTCTGCAGGAGCCCACACACTGCAGATGGAGACAACAGCTCCTTGGCCACATGCTCTCCAGGCCTCACTTTGTTCCTCTGTAAAACGGGGACAGAGACCTTCCTTGCACGGTGATGGTGAGGCTCTAATGGACCCGTGCATATGAACACGCTTGTAATTATCTGGCTCTATGTAAATCTTAACTGCCATCACAGTTATTAGCCTTTGCCTTGGGAATGGCTCACCCGAAACCGGGACTGGGGGCCTCTAAAACCAGCCCCCTCCCTGTCCTCCCCATCTGTTCCACTCTCTCCAGCCTTCCAGACCAGCCACCATCTCCCTTTCATCTCCCTCCTCCTTCAGACCCTTTGCAGGCTGCCCTTCTGCCAGAAGTGATTGCTCTACCTGATCACACCACGGCTCTCGTCTCTGTTTTCACCCCAAACAGTTTTGCCTGATTCAGCAACTTCACTTCTAGGAATGTGTCCTCAGCAGATGCCTGGACACATGCCCAGGGGTCCAAAGACAAGACATTCATCACGGTGTCATCCATAATGGCACAATTCAGGACAAAACCTAAGTGCCCATCAGGAAAGGATCCATTAAATAAATTATGGCAGAGCCACTTATAAAAGACAAGGTAGAGGTATATTTATTGATATTTAACATGTCCATACTCTATTATTGAGTGAGAGAAGATATAGAAAAAAGCAATATCTATCTATTTACCTATCAATCATAGACAAATGTCTGGAAGGACATTTGACAAATGTTAATGGAGGTTAGCTCTGTTTTATGGCATTTCATTTAAGTTTTACTTTATTTATACTTTCCAATACTGTTTATAATTATATAATCATTATGTAACATGTCTATAATTTGTGGGGGGAGGGAGCTACTTTTATTTTTATTTATTTATTTTTGCGGTACGCGGGCCTCTCACTGTTGTGGCCTCTCCCCTTGCGGAGCACAGGCTCCGGACGCGCAGGCTCAGCGGCCATGGCTCATGGGCCCAGCCGCTCCGCGGCACGTGGGATCCTCCCGGACCAGGGCACGAACCCGTGTCCCCTGCATCGGCAGGCGGACTCTCAACCACTGCGCCACCAGGGAAGCCCCTACTTTTATTTTTAAAAGGGAAAAAGAAATAGAGAATTGCAGCCAAGATCCACCTTCTTTGGACAATCTCACCTAAAGTCATGTGTGAGGGGATTCCAAAGTTTACGCTAGTTCTGCTGACCTGAAACCTCGGCCACGATACCTCACCTCTACGTGGAAGCTCCCCAGTGCGGTGAGCTCACTACTGTGCCAGGCCAAGCCCTAATGGCTAAAATCCTCTCTCACACTGAACAGCAATCTCACCCTCAGTCCTAGTTCTGGTCTTCTGTGTCTCTCAGAACAAACCGAATGTCCCCCTCTACCCCCATGCACTTGTCACCCTCCACAGCCACTCATCAAGTGACATGATTTCCTGGGGGATGCCCCATTCTAGGCAGAGCATGGGCAAAGGCCTGGAGATGTGCCAGTACATGGCCCATTTCAAGGATGCCGTGGACTTGCCAGGCAGAGCATGGACCACATGGGACAGAAGCAGATGAGGCTGGGGTGAAACTGGTAAGGTCCACATACTCTGTGCTAGGGAGACTGGCCTTCGCCTCACAGAGCAGTGGTTCTCACACGTTTTGTCTTCACAGCACCTTCAAACACTACAATTTTTGGCATTACATGTGAAGGAATTAAAAGACAAACATATCTCTAAACAAGTTGTGATTATTTTGCAAAGTGCCAGTGACTTAAAGCAAAGGCTCACTTCTCACTGATGCTACGTGTCCATCACGGTTTGGCTGAGGGCTCTGCTCTGCATCACCCTCACTCAGGAATCAGACTGAGGGAGGCTCTGTCTCCATGCTGCCTCAGTTGCCAAGGGAGGAAAAGGGGGCAGTGGCTAACAGCATGGTTATTAAAGTTTCCATCCAGGGGTGACACACGTCACTTTTCAAAGTTTCAAAGTTCACTGGCCAAAGCAAGACACACAGCTATAACTAATATCAAAACAGGCAGGGAAGTTCCATTTACCATGCACCTAGAAAGTAAGGAGCCCGAAATACTTCTTTTTTTTTTTTTTTTTTGTGGTACGCAGGCCTCTCACTGTTGTGGCCTCTCCCGTTGCGGAGCACAGGCTCCAGATGCAAAGGCTCAGCGGCCATGGCTCATGGGCCTAGCTGCTCCACGGCATGTGGGATCTTCCCGGACCGGGGCACAAACCTGTGTCCCCTGCATCGGCAGGCGGACTCTCAACCACTGCGCCACCAGGGAAGCCCCCGAAATACTTCTATAGCACTAATGACTAATTCAATTAATACATTACAAAGAAGAGAGAAGAGGAAGGGTTGGGGAGGAGGAAGAAGACAGCAAAGGAGGGAGATGATATTTACGGTCCAGGCTTTTTGCTAAACACTCCACAAATCTTAATTCTTAAAACAATCCCATGCACTACTTTTATTCTCCTCTCTTACTGCTGAGGAAACGGGCACAGAGAAGTTAAGCCCCTGGCCCAAAGTCACACAGCTAGTAAAAGGTCTGTCCAGAATTTGTTCCTAGGCATTCTTAACTACTGTGATGTTACCGAACGGTCAAATGTGAGTCGGTGCCGATAAAAACACGTGGTTACTTCGGAATTCAGCTGGTTGCCCTTTGCACTGATTTGCTGAGGGAGGACTCCCTTGGCCTCCTGTTCTTAATCTACTGCTGATGACAACGTTTGGGGGATTCATTCAACGCGGCATCTCTCTCCAATGCCCGTTCATCACACTCTGTGCCTTTTCCAGCCCTCGTACGTACTGGACCTTCTTTACAGTCCCAGCCTTCACAGCTCACCCAGTTTCCTCAAATAGCATCAAAAGCGCGTTTTCTGAAGTTGCTCACACATCGATGGCCCACTTGTGAGCTGTGGACAGCCATCACTGCTTAGGCAAGGGGGCCTCGTCTCAGGATCCTGTTGTTGTTGTTGGGTGGGGGGCAGTGACTATGTGTGTTTTATAAGAAATCCATTAATCCCACACATTTATTAGGCACCTACTATGTGCCAGGGCCTGAGGATGCAAAGTTAAAAATAAAAGACCCAGTCTGTGCCACCTCTGAGAAGCATAGTGACAAGGGGGCAACGGCTACAGAGGCTGTTTCCCCTTTCTGGGTACCGCCCCCTTCCCCTCACGTCCTCCCCTACCAGGGCCTGACATATCACTCCTCTCCAACCTCCCAGCCCCATGAAACCAGGAAGTAGCCGTTAGCAACATCTTCATACCAGTGGGCTTCCAGCTACCGGAGCAGGTGCCACGCTGTAAGGCCAGCTTGGAACTGGAAACCCGAGGACGGGGTTTGAGATCTGGCTTCATCAGTGAGTAACCACCTTATGGGGAAAGGAAGCTGGTATTTATAGAGCCATATTACAGGCTTGCTGTGAAGAAGATTGAAAGACACAAAGATACGTGAAAAGTTACGTAAGTTACAAGATGATGGTGGTGGTTAACAGTAACAGCTGTGTGCCAGGCACTGTTGTAAGAATCACTTACCTTAATTCCTCTTATTCCTCACAAAAGCACCCATGAGGTAGGCATGGTATCCTGTTTCACAGATAAGGAAACAGAGAGCTGAAGCCCCTCACTCACCCAGGATCACAGAGGCAGGATTAGAAAGTGATGGCACAAGGACTGCGGGGCAACCAGGCTGGCTCACACGGAGATGCTCTTGTGTACACTTGGGCTATTTTCTCTCTAAATGTGGATTGAACAGTAGTTGTTTGCTCCATCTAAAGAACTTTTGATTCTTCAGAACTGGTATTAATCTTGGGGGAGAGAGGAGTTCCTTCTTGGCCCAAATCATAAACATTCACTCACTCTGGTTCCTCGTTGTTGCGCATTGAGTTGTGTCCTCCCTAGAGATACGCTGGAGTCCTAACCCTGGCACCTGTAAACGTGACCTTATTTGGAAATAGGGTCTTTGCAGATGTGATCAAGTTTAGATGAGGTCATCCTCAATGAGGGTGGGCTCTATTCTAAAATGACTGTTGTCCTTATAAGGAGAGAGAGATTTGAAATAGAGACAGACACAGGCCGGGCAGCTGTGTGAAAACAGAGGCAAACATTGGAGTAATGTAGTTACAGGCTAAGGGACAACAAAGACTGGCAACCATCAGAAGGTTCCCTACAGGTTTCAGAAGGAGTGTGGCCCTGCTGACCCCTTGATTTCAGACTACTAGCCTCCAGAACTGAGAGAGAACAGATTTCTGTTGTTTCAAGTGTCCCGGTTTGTGCTAATTTGTTACAGCAGCCCTAGGAAACTGATACAATAGTGTATTGAGCACCTACTGCTACAGGCACCCTGGGGATATGACGTTAAGTGAGACAGGAACTCAGACCCTACCATGTTCAGTTTGGTGGATCTGGCTTAGTCCTAACTCTACTCTAGGAAGAAATAAACAATAATAAGTAGTAGTTCAAGTAACAGGAGACAAGAATTCTAGGTCTAGTTCAGACCCCTCAAAATGCTGTGTGACCCTGAAGAAGTCGCTTTCCCTCTCTGGGCCTATCTTTTCACTTTTTCTGTGAAATCAAGGAGTTGGCCCAGATACTCTTCAAGGGATATCCTAGCTCTAAAGTTCTATGACCTGCTGGGGTGAGGACAGGTGGGAAGGGGCAGAGAAAGCATGGACAGTCTCCCATGCTCCTGTCCGCCACCTCCTTTATGGAGCTCATGTGCTCTGGCTGCCCGAATCACCCCGGGGCCAGATACCAGACAACCAGGGACAGTCCCTATGCCCCAGTCACTGAAATTATTCTAACTAGACAAACCTAAACCTGCTTACCTTGCCTCTCCTGTTCCTTTCCGTGGAAACCACAATAAAGGCCGCTGTGGGTGTTCTTTTTCTCTGCTCCCTCGGCCTCCTGACCGACCCTGGTGCGTCCCTGTGTGGCCTCCCATGGCGTGATGTGCCCCCTCCTCTTGGGAACTGTGAGTCACACACTGTCTTTTCAATGGCAGTCATCTCCTGATCTATTGGCCTTACCACACCTGAATCATATAACATCTACATTTTCAAACAGGGATGATATTGCCTACCGCATAGGATTGTCATGAAGAATAAAGTAGATTAACATGGAAAATGGTCTCACACAGCATCTGGCATCTGGCAGGGGCTTTAGAAATGTTACTTTCTCTTCTCTCTCCCCTAGCTCTATCTTTTCCCCTCTGTCTTCCTACCCCCATCTCTCTCTTCCTCTCTCCCTCCCATGACTGGCTATATAATTTGTGGGACCCAATGCAAAATGAAAAGTTGGGGTCCCCTGTTCAGAAAGTATTAAGAATTTCAATATGGCAACCACAGAGAATTAAATCAAGTGTAGGGCCATTCTCAGCACAGGGCCCCGCCTCACTCACAGGTCACACGCCCACGGAGCTGGCCCTGTTCCTTCCCCCTTCCCTGCCTTCCATCAAGTTCTCTTCGGCTTCTCAAATCTTTCTAGCCTGATTTTCCCATCTCAAGGCCCCAATTTGATCCCCTTTGTTCTTGTTCTCTACTAATGGATTCAAATTTTCAGATAACATACAGCTTATAATTCCACTTCACTGGTGGGGATAGGAAAGGAGGTCAGTCTGAATTAATGAAAAATCTAAGAAATAAGACTTTACTAGAGACATACAGTTTTATTATTGATATTTGCAGGTTTACATGGTGACAGAGGTGACATGGAGAGGAGGGAGGAGAAGAGGAAGTTAGAGTTTTGGGATGTGATTTAACAAATAGAAAAGATTTAACTTGTAAGGAGCACGGTCCTTATTTGCAAATGATGCTACTAAACACTCTCTCCCTTAAGTAGGTTACTATTTCTCTTGTCAGCAATCACTTTGCCTGGTGAAACATTTTTACTGCTACAGATGATGGTAAAATTCTTCTGCAGTGATTCTATGTAACGAAACAATTTCCCTGAAATTGTTCCATAGTATAGGTCAGGTTATAAATTCTTTTCAAAGGGAAATCTAGTACAACAAATTCTCTCCCTACACCCTGCTTCTAGAACACTCACATCTTCAGAGCATCCGTCTAAAATTCCACAGCACCCCAGTCTCGGACTTAATCTTCACTGGCTCTGCTGTTTCAGATCTAACTCTCGTCCTGTCACAGTTAGACCCAGACCTATCTTGGGGTGGTAGCTCCAAACAGTTTACATACCCCACACCTCCAAGCCTTAGCAACCTGGGCCTGGATGCCCTCCTCTCAACTGTATAGTCTATCAAAATCCTAACTCATGTTTCAAGGTCCAGCTCAAAGGTCTTCTCCTCCAGGAAGCTGCCTCTGACTTTTCCAGGCAGAACCTGTGCCTCCGTCTGTCCCCCGTGGCACATCTATTACAGCATCTGTGTTCCTAACAGTCGTTTGTGAGCCTCTTTGAGAGAGAGTGAGAGCGCCCGTGGGCCCTGGGTCTTGTCCATCTCTGGGGAGGCAGGGCGGCCCAGCAGTTAAGTAGCAGAGGTGGTCCCAGCCCCACCACTAACCAGCTGCATGCAGATGGTAACAGCAGCTTCACAGCCCCAGGAGGATTAAATCAAATGATAACCTGTAAGTGCTTAACAGAGCCTGGCAGAAAGCAAGCTCAAAAAACATTAACAGTTCTCTGCGAACACTGGTGTATAAACACGAGGTCACAGGATGGCCACGCATCCCAGTTTGGCTGGACAGTCCTGGTTTATGTCTGTGGTCCTGGTGTTATTATTAATAATGCCCGCTCTTGTTCTCAAAAGTATCTCGGTTTGGATGGTGAGTTATATGGTCACCCTAGACAGCTGGGACCAGATCTGTTTTATTTACCAATGTCTCCCTGACACATCAAACAGTGCTTAGCACATATTAAGCATTTAATAAGAATTTATCAAATGAATGAATGTGTCTCCAGGGCCCAGCAGGTACCTGGCACCTGGTAGGAGCTTCGTAACTACAAGACATGGCTGATTTCACAGTATTTCCAAGCACCTCTAGACTCAAAGAAGGCATGAATCAAGGCTTGGAGAATAATGAATGAATGAATGAGTTCCCCCTGCCCCATCTCCTCTGTTGTCAATAGTACCTTTGAGAGAAGGAATGACATCTCACAGAGGTAGGGAGAAGAGTGGGTCAGATGAGGAAGGTGAGGCTGATGCTCCCCCATGAGACTCTGGGGAGAGGGGGAATCTTCCCGGGGCTGCAGCAAGGTCCTCTCTTCATTTCCCAGCTAGAAATTAGGGATTGTTCTCCCCATGGAAGCAGCAAGAAACCACAGCCTGCATTAGCCGAACCAGTAGGTCCAGAGGGCGCTTGAGGGTCTGGGACCCTTGCCACCACTGAACATTCCATACAGGGCACAGCGGTTCAGGGTTCCAGCAGGTGCTGCTCCCCAGCAGCGCACATAGCCACAGAGGAGAACCCACCTAAGTCTGGGTGCCAGAAGCAGAAGGGAGAGGATGGGAATGGTTTCTTCCCTTCCAGGCCCGAAAGGAAATTTCACATGTTGGTAGCCAAAAATTTTTGCACACAGACCGTGTACTAGGCATGACAGTAAGAACTTTAAGAATATTAACGCAGCCATCAAAACAGCCCTGTGAGGTAGCTACCCCCATTTTACACATGGGAAAAGTGAGTCAGAGGAGAAATGACCTGTCAGAGGTCACACAGCTAGTATGAGACAGAGCCCAAATCCCCCAGGTGTAGGAACCAAACAGGAGTCCTCTCCATCCCTCCCCAACCCACTATAAGAAAGCCCAGTTCTTGCTCCTTCTTGGGGTTGGCTGTGTGACCTTGAGGCTGGCTCACCCTCTCTGGGCCTCACTTCCCTTTTCCAAGACTTACGATCCAGGATACTAAGACACACCCGATAGCCAGACATAGTTTCTCCGGAGACCACAGTGCTTCAGAATGACCAGGCCCTTTGGGTGAGTCCAGGTGTGCAGGAACATACTGACCCACTTTGGGGCCCTAGGGGGGTACCTGCCTGAGCCCACTTTCTCAAGGACCCTTTGAAGCTGGGCTGAAAAATCAAGCTTCAGATCTGAGAGTCCAACTGAGTGTGCGACTTTGGAGCTCTTGTGTCACCAGGTAGGGGACTCCTGGTGTTTGGGGAAGGGCTGCGGTTAGGGAGAGGGGCGCCAGGAAAAGGCAGTGCAGGCGATGCAGAGAGCACCAGGCAGAGGGTCCTGCAGAGCTTCAGCCCGTAGAAGCCTGGAAACCGCCTTTGCGGAGGGGAGAAGCCCCCAGCCCTGGGTCAATGTCCATAGCTCTGCTCACGTCCCTAGACTGCAGGAATCGGGGCCTGGAGAAAGGGGGCCCCCCCAATACTGGGGGCGAAGCCAGGCAGAGAAGTCAGAGCCAGCTGGGAAGGAAGAAATTGGGGGGTTCTAGCGCCCTGAACGCCCCCCCAGCCCCGCTCAGGGGCTGTTCGGAGCCCCTGAAAGTTTGCGCGCGGCAGGCACACGGCGCGCCCCCTCCCCGCGCCCGCAGGCGCCGGGTCCACAGGCTCCCACCCCGGCCCGCCCCGCCCGCGCCTGGTGCCCGCTCAAGGTCACCGCTGACAAGGCGCCTGCCTCCGCGGGGCGAGGGGACCCAGGACGCGCTCCGGCTCGGGCTCTCGCCCGGTAGGGGTCCCGGGGCCGAGCGCCCGTGGAAGGGAAGCCGGCCGAGAGGGAGATAGAGACCGAGGAAGAGGGGAGGAGGCCCAGAGCCCCGGGCCCGGCCGCCCCTGCCTCACCTGCGCCGGCTCCGCGAGTGAGATGCTGCCGCTGCCGCTGCCGCTGCCGCCGCCACTGGTGCGCGCCCGGCCCGGCCCGGCCCGGCCCGGCCCCGCTGAGGCTGCGGCTCCTGTGCCGCGGCTGCCCCGCGCTCGCCTCGCCCCGCGGCCCCGCCGCCGCCCGCCTGCTTCCCTCCCTCCGCCGTCGCCTCTGCCACCGCTGCACTGCGCTCTGCCCGCCTCCCTCCCTTCCTCCCTCCCCTCACGCTCCCTCCTCCCCCGCGCGCTCCCCCTCGGCCCTCCCCAAACTCTGCAAGGAGAGCGCCCTGCCGGACCGCAGCTCGCTGTCCAGCCCGCGCCCTCCCCGACGCGCACGTGCTGGGTGTCCCGGGGAGGGGTCTCTGGCCGCTCCCAGGGCTCCGTTTTCAGGTACCTCCATCGGCACCAGCCCCTTACCCCACCCCACCCCGCCACCCCCCACCATCAGCTTGGCCCTTGGAGGCACCCCTTCCCTCCCTTCCCCTTGGGTCAGGGTGTCCCAACCCTCCATTCCCAACACACCTGGTACCTGTGGCTGTGTGGAGTGGGTATATGAAGAGACCTAGCTTTGAGGGAGGGGCTGGCTGGACCAATCCTAGGGTGTTTAGCCTGAAGGCACTCAGACACCAAGAAAAATGGGGTTAGTGCAGGAGCACCTGTTGGCCCCCAGCCTCCAGCCTGGCCTGGCCTAGAGCCTAGAGGAGGCCAGGACAGAGGCCCTGCGGAGGAGAAAGGTGAACACCCCAGGCACACACTGAAAGCACTTCCCCAAGGCAGGCATCCCCTCCTTGGCACAGGCCGCAGGTCGCTGAAAAGCCTAGGGCCACCAGGAAGCCGGGCCACCTGACTCCCAGTGCTTCGGTCTGCTCCACGCCATCAATTAATCATGCCCACTTGCTTATTTATTTATTGTCTTTATAAAAAGCCAAATGCACTGCTCTGCTCACAGGAGGAGAGAAGATGGGCCCCCATGAGGTGGGGGGCAGGGAGGGCCGGACCATGGTAACTCCCCATCCCCAGGCCTTGGTTTGTTGAAAGAGGAGCTAGGGTGGGGGGGAGACCCTGGGCTCTAGATGTCTGGAAAGCCTGCTTCCTAGGAACAGCTGGGATCCTGCTACCATTCATGGGGCCAAAATTCATCATGGTCTGTGCTCTGGAGCCCTGGGATGGCTCAGAGGATATTCACTCTTGGGGGTTTAGGCACAGAGGGAAGAGGGGGCCTGGGAGGCCATGACCAAAAGGAAATCCAGCAGGTGTGAGAGGAGGTGTCTCCAGGCTCTTGGCTCAGAACACTCCGTTCTCACTGCTCCACACGTGGCTTGGCAGGCGGCACTGCATCTCCTGCTGCAGCCCTCTGCTCTCCCCAGGTGCCCAGAGGACATCTCCCCACGGACGCTCCCCTTGCTCATCCCACGGAATGACACTGCCGGCCTCCAGATGACCAGCTCCAGGCTCTCCCATCAGCAAGTCCTCACTGACGGGGCCTCCACAGTCTCTCTGGAATCTGTTGAAGGGCCTCAACACCTCTCTTCTGGATTCTCACAGTTGCCTCCTCTCTGCCTCCATCCAGCTCTCACACTAGCCTTCATGAAGCCCGACAGGGATCACATCTGCTCCTGCTGTAAAACCTTCCATAGCTCCCTAGTGCCCTCGGAAGTCCCACAGCCTCGGTCTGCCATTCCAGGTTTCCTGCTCTGGCCCCAGGTGCCCTTCCCACTCTGTTCCCACCTTGGTTTCCAACTCCCCTCCACGATGTACACTTGGCCCTATACCATGTCTCTTGTCTCTCTCCTGCTCCTTTGATGAAAATGCCTTTCTCCCTCTCTGTCAGTCCCTGTCCAGTCATAGTGTCAAGGCTCAGCTTTAGTTACTATTTCTTTTATGAAACCTTCAGAAAACAGCAGACAAGTTGAAAGGCAAAAGGAATGGGTGTGAAAAGCTGCAAAAGGTGAGGCAACTCAGTGTAAAAGTAAATGACACCACAAAACTCCTAGTGACAAAACTCACCAGCTGGGTGACCTTGGGCATGCCCTCAACCTCTGAGCCTGTTAGTTTATTTAAAGGGTGATAATTCCATAGCCTTCTCCAAGATAAACACGCAACACACGGTAGCTATTCTTGAGCACCTACTGTGTGCTAAGGCTCTGGGATTTGCAAGGATGACTTGGTAGGGGTTTGAAGGACAGCAGAGAGAATGCCTGTAAGGACCAGGCAATACTGAGTGAGGTGGGCTGGTTCTGACTTATGGCTCTCTCCTCTGGAATCTACCAATAAGAAAAAGCAACAGTGCATGTGAGGTGACAAATAGCAGCTGACATGGGCTGTATTGGGGGAGGTGACAAAGAGTGGTGGGAACTGTGGCATCTGCCCTGTCAAATGGGTACAGCCGCTACTCAGCTCCATGCAACTGTTGGCCAAGCAGGCATGTGAGTCTAGACCACCATTTTTCTATTTTTTCAAGAGAAGCCGGACATCTGGATTTTTATGTGAATACTCTTGATCTGTAAATGTCATCAACAATTTATAAAAATTTAAAACTCTGAGAGGAGCAAGCACTGTATAGCTGTGGTAGGTTTTTGGCCAGCAGGCCGGCAGTTTATGACCTCTGGATTAGCAGGAGAAAGATCAACGTTATTTATTTACACAGACACACACGCCCCTTCTCTCTCCGGCAGAATGTGGTCCTGTCCACCTAAGAGGCACAAGGGGTCGTGGGAGCGGAGTGGACAGGATGGGGGGGTCAGGTGAGGCACTGGGCTTACTACTGCACATGGAAACCTAGACAAGCCCCCTCTCAGTTTCCTCATTTGAGAATGGTGTGGGGGGAGGAACTGCTCGGCTGTGACAAAGTTTATGTGAAGTGACAAGTGTGTGAGAAGTGAGGACATGGGGGTTCCAGTGACAACTCAGAAGAGCAGCTGGTAGCGAGGGAGCTTCGGCAATCTGGACGCCCAGAAGTCCCACTCTACTAAAAATAGGCCCCTGACAGACCCTTGCAACTTGAAGACTTCTTGAGCGACGGAACTGGCAGCAGATATAGAGGGAAATGGCCGCTTCCCTCCACCGGACCAGGAAGAAGAGGCAGGGAGGTGACCGGCGCTTGGCGAGCTGGTGGGCACATCATCTCTGAGTTCACGACAAGAAGAGAAAGAAGCACGGGTCCCTGGTGGCCTGTTAGAGGGGCAGGGGCCACAAGTGGCTGAGAGCAAAACTGGCCAGGATGGCGTGATCTCAGGACTGCGAGAAAGTCCCTCAAAAGTGATTTTGATGGGATGGGATTAAAGCCAACTTTATTTTCCAATTCCCCCACAAGGACTGTGTCTTACTATTTTAGTCATAGTAAAAGTCATTCGATGCACACACACAAAATGATAGTCCTACTAAGCCAGAAGGAGGGGACATCTAAATGAATCGACGAGCAAGGTCTTCATCAGGTAGAAGCCACCTTTAAAACTGCAACCTCTCAGACACAATTTTATCTCACCTACCTGGAGAACTTGGTACCGGAATCTGTAAAGAGATTCCTGGGCTGACTCAGGCCCAGAGTTGGAATCTCCAAGGAGAGGAGGCTGACGACCTCCTACCCCACCCCCATCCCGTCCTCTAGAAGCTCGGGAGACTGAGCTGAGCAAATGTTTATTGAGCAGGGGAGAGGAAATGGCAAGCCGGATCCCTCGCATTAAGGGTCTCTAAATGCAGCTGGGAAAACCCAACTCCCCAAATACAAGGCAGGTTGATCAATACACTTGAGTCACAAAGTACCACCAACAGAGACTGAACGGGGATTTCCTCTGGGGAAGATGGGAGGGCAGAGAGAACATTCTGCATATACCTGGTATATTTCAGGCTCTGTGAGAATCTTTTACACTAACAATCTCCCATGTTTTATTTGTGCAGTTTTAAAACTTAAATGAGAAGGAAAAACACCCAGTGCTGAGGCAGCCAGGGGAGGGATGATTAATTCTCAAGACAGCCAGTGAGGAAGACTTTGGAGGTGGAATTTTACAGGGTCTTGAAGCAAGAGGACAGATGACAGAAACAACAGCCGAACTCTACTGTGTCGATTACTATTCTTAGTATTTTGAATATACTGATTTCATCCTCCCAACGTGTCTATCAGGCAGGTGTTTGTTAGCAGACGCTACTGATGCACCACCCTGCCCTCTACCTGGCAGGTACGCCCAGCCCCTTGCTCTCTGGGGTCTGGCTTCTCACACCTGCACCCTTCTCCGGAGGGTATGGTCCTTGGCCGATGGGAACCACTAGGTAGCAACAGCCTCTATGGTGCAATTCACCCTCCAGGGCTCCCCCGGGGATCAGGCTGAGGGTGGACTTGTCCTGAAACCACATCTTTGCCAAGCACCTTCCCCTTCAGGTTTCTCCTGAGAGCACTCTTTCAGTAAATGCCATGTACAAGAATGCCCATCCCAGGCTTTGCTTCTGAGGAGCCAGACCTGAGATCATTTTCCTATTCCCATTTTGCAGTTGAACAAGCGAAGGCACGGATCAGCTAAGGCACTGATCTAGAAAAAGGAACAGCCAGGCCAGCTGCCTCTTCTCCATTCCCAGAAGGATTTCTCCAAGGGGACGAGGGGCATGTCAAGGGCATGTCAGAGAGAGAGAGAGACGAGAGAGGTGGGGCATGAGAATGTGGGGGTGAGGGGTCTGATGTGCCTGGAGCGTGGGTGTGTCAAGTGAGACGGGAGGGAGGCAGGAAGGACAGTGGCTGTGCAGCCATAGAAGGGGTTTGGCCCCAGCTGAGGACTCATCCATCCAGTTATCTGATGTGTGTGCACCAACGGTGAGCCAGGCCCTCGCACGATGTGCAAGATTCAGAGATGAATGTGTATGAATCCTCTTCCTCAACAGGGGCTAGTGGAATGGGAAGGGGGTTAAGGAAAGGGGAGAGACCCAAACCCAAATGCTCAGGAAAGCAAAATCGGATGATTGTAGCTGGTTCTGTAGTTAGAGAAGGGAAGCATAGAGTGAGACAGAAGGAGGAAAGAGAGAAATAAGGGAAATGTGTTCAACTCCACCTCTCCATGAAAGAAAATGATGCTTGGGCTGACCGTGAACCAGCATGGCAGGGAGGGACAAGTGTATTCCTCCGCAGGACTGTGTTTATCAAGATGAAAGTCAACACGGACCAAGAGCCTGTTCTGTACTGTGGTTGTGAAGATGCACTCCTTCCAGTCCCCATGGGGGACTCTCCATCTGACTTGGAAGACAGGGGTTGGATGGAGAACCCTGGGGATTCAGATTAGGCTTAATATACACCAGGGTGGCTGCTGGAAAAGCTAATGCAGTTGGAGGCAGGAAACCCCGTCGGGATGGGATCTGCAGCTCAAGCTGGGGAGGGAGAGGAGGGTGCTTAGGCCACACGTATGAACCATGACGTAGCAGGGGAACCAGAAGCGTCTGTAGGACTAGGGAGGGTAGGATAGGGCCCCCAGAGGTTAGACTGCAGCCCTGCCAGGATGACCTTCCACCAGAGCTACGATGAAGCCCCTCACAGAGTCAGAAGGTGCAATAAGTAATCTCTGGGGCTTCCTCCGGCCTGGACCTAGGATGGGATCTAAACCACTTTGAAGGATATTAGGACCCCAGGAAGTGAGACCAAGAGGGTGTGGGTGAGGAGAGCTGCCAAGCCCGGGGGAGGGAGGAGGAAGGGCTTCTCTCCTATAAATATGTGGTCTTTAAATGTCATCTTTGGAGAAAATACAGCAACCTTTTGAGGGTGAGAGTCTGTGTGGCATCTGAAAAAGGTGCTGGTAGTGCCCCACTGCATTCCCCTGGCAAATGAGTGCCAGGTTTTGCAAGAAATTCTGTCTGACCAGGGGAGCATCAGCCCATACGTGGGGCAAGGCAGACAGGCTAGAGAGTCATTCCTCCCAGGAGCAGCCCTCAACCAGTGGCTGGTGGGAGCTGGAGTGTGAGTTCTCCAGCTCCCCCGCCCATTGGGCAGGATAACTCTGAGCTTGCTGGTCTCTATCAGCAACCAGACCACCTTGGTGGGAGTCAGCTCCAGTGGTCCCAAGGGTAAGCAGCTTGATGATGACACTTGGCTGGCCTGCTTCTCTTCCCTTCCCTGTCTCACTTCCCTCGCCCCTCCCGGTTCCCTGGAATCACCTCCCAAATGAGCTACTTAAGCTTGAATCCTGGTCTCAGTGCCTGTTTGGGGGAACCCAAAGCAGGAGTGCATCACAGTTAAACTTAGGGGCTTTGCAGTCAGAGGACTCAGGTTCAAGCCCCAGCTCTGGCCTTCACCTGGACCAGGTACTTAACTTCTCCGAGCCTCCATCTCCTCATGTTTAAAATGAGGGTGGGGTAATAACTGTACCTGCCTCATAGATTTCATGTGATCATTCATTCATTCCACAAATATTCATTGAGTGCCTACTATGTACCAGGCACTGTTCTAGGCTCTAGGGACATAGCAGGGAACAAAACTAAATTTCTGAGCTCATGAAGTTTACCTTATTGAGGAAATCAGATACTAAATAAACATATAATATCAGGCAGTGATAAAAAGCCAAGGAAAAAATAAACGTGGATAGAGAATGATGGAGGTTATTTTAAATGTAAGTGAATTAAATGAGAGAATTCACAGTGTCAAGCATACTGTGAGGCACACAATAACCATTCAATAAATGTTTGCTAATAAAATCTTCACCACCATCCCCATCATCACCTTCTCTTCCCACCCACCCCTGCCGTTTGCTCATTGACTCAGATGAGAAATACGTACTGGTCGCTCCTCAGTGCCAGACCCTCTGCAAGGTGCTGGGGATACTTTGGTGAGCAAAACAAACATTATCTTGACTTTTGTGGACTCATAGTCTAGTGGAGAAGAATAATAACAAAGAACCCCAAATATCATTAGACATTTACATGCTAAAATCACTACTTGTAAGGGAAAATAAAACACACTGCACGATGAGAGAAGGAATGTGAACAGCATGTGCAAAGGTCCTGGGGTGGGGTAGGAGAAGGACAAGAGTAAGAATCAGAAAGAAGTTAAGTGTGACTGGAGCAGAGAGAGCAAGAGGGATTGTGGGCAGGAAGAGACAGGCAGAGGCCAGACCATTCCAAGCTATTCTGCCATTTATCAAGTGCCAATCAATATGTCAGTCTCTGTTTTAAGCTCTTTGTATGTATTATCTCATTAAGACTCAAGCAACTCTTTGAGGTGAGTATTTTTATTATAAATCTTATACCCCCAAAACCCTGAAGCTCAGAAAGGCAAAATAACTTGTCAAGGTTGCCCACTTAGTGGTGAAGCCAGAATTTGAACCCAGATCTCTCTGACTCCAGGGTCAAACTAGAATAACAATCTCCATCTTTATCTTAAAAGCCACAAAAACAGTGATTCAAGATAGTGCCATAGGGGGGGCCTCCCTGGTGGCGCAGTGGTTGAGAGTCCGCCTGCCGATGCAGGGGATACGGGTTCGTGCCCCAGTCCGGGAGGATCCCATATGCCACGGAGCGGCTGGGCCCGTGAGCCATGGCCGCTGAGCCTGAGCATCCGGAGCCTGTGCTCCGCAACGGGAGAGGCCACAACAATGAGAGGCCCGCATACTGCAAAAAAAAAAAAAAAAAAAAAAAGATAGTGCCATAGGGGGAAACTGGGTTTCAAAAGGTACATGGAACCTCTATGATTTCTTGAAATTGCATGCAAATCTACAATTATTTCAAAATAAAAAGTTTACGGAATTTTTTAAAAAGCAATAGAAAGCCATTGAGAGTTCTTAAGCAATAAGGTGACCTGATCAAAACAGCATTTTGATAGGGTTCCATTGGCTTCCCTGAGGACCAGAGGGGGAAGCAGAGGCACTGAAATGATCCAGGTGAGAGATGATGCTGCCTTGGATCTTGTGTGTGGGAAATACAGGGAATTAAGAGAGGTTTGTGAGGTTTATGGTGCCTGGCCGTGGAGCTGGTTTGGTTGGGAGGGAGGTAGAGAGAGAAAACTGTGAGGTTGGTGGAAGATCAGTGACATAGGCTCGGGCCGCAGTTCTCAGCCTGGAGTCTGACTTGCTGGGGACCTGGGGTGCTGTCACTTCCTTGGGGCTCAGTGTTGTCATGGGTAAAATGTGGGGGTGAGGTACACTAGACAGGCTCAAGGCCACCCCAGCTTGAGAAAATGCCATGCCGTGCTAACCTCTGCATCAGGAAAGGGACCTGGGACCAAAAAAGCCCCCAGTGCACATGCTGTCATATTGAACACCATGCCGTTGGTGTTTTCTATGTCTGTGCAGGTGCCCTGCTGGAAATTCAGCTCTCCCGGGGCAGATGGGGCATCACTGTGCCCCTGGCACCTGTTGCAGGGGCTCATGTGGAGGGTAGGCTGCAAAATGTTTAACTAGGGCTGCACAGCCCTTACAGTGGCCTGATGTTTAAAAAGAGCGGATAGTCATGAACTGGCCCAGACCTAAGGAAGCATCTCTAGGCTCAACAGAAAAGGCTTTTTTCCATTGCACACTTTTCAGTGCAGGGTGGACTCCAAAAGCAGGGCAAAGTGCCCTCCTTGTCATGCTGACAGAAGAAAGAAAGACAGGATTCCAACCCCACTTTCACCACAAAGGGAGGGAACTTCCCACTGGATACGGAAGGGTTGGGTCCATGGGCCAAAGTCTGAAAGGAGAAAGGAAAGGCTAGTCCCCAGGAGCTCTTGAGTGTCCAGGGTCCAAAGAGGAGCATCCAGTTCTAAAAAGACACCCAAGTTCACTGCAGAGTCACCGGCCCAGGTCCTGAGACATCTGGGAGGACTCTGGGAGAAATGTCAGAAGGCTGGAGACAGGGAAATTGTGTCTTGATTTTCCAACAAGGAAAAATGTGATGTCCAGAAACTACAGCCCTGTATGCTCAAAGGCAATCACTGTGACAAGAGGGACGAATGTGGGTGTCAGTGGCCTGCGCTGTGCCAGGCCCCACCCCAAGCACCTTGGGTGGGCAGTTATAGAAGGCAAGGCCCTGTTTTTAAGGAGCTTGCAGTCTGTCGGGGGCAGAGACATACAGTACATTAAGATCAGAGGGGAGGGGAGGTCCCATTTGTTTAAGGATATCTTGGAAAGCATCATGAGGAGCTGGATTTAAGTTGGATTTATACCGTAAAACCTCAGTCATTAAACCACTGTGACACTGGCAAATAAAGAGGCGGGTGTAACAACAGAACAGAATAGGAAGTCCAGGAATAGGCTCAAATCCATATAGGAAGCTGGTATATGATAAAGGCAACATATCAAATCAGTGGGGTTCAAATGGACTTATTAATAAATGGCGCTGGGACGAACGGGCAATCATTTGGGAAAAGATATGATTAGATCCACACCCTATACCGTATGCCAAATGGATCAAGAAGATTGAAATTCTAACTTAATAACAAAAACATGAACCCATAAAGTATCAATATAAAGCTTGGGCAAACTCCTTTAATACTTTGGAGTGGGTAAGGTCTTTCTATCATCCAAAATCCAAAAGTCAGAAAAGATAAGATTGTTGAATTTAACAAGATAAAAAAATCTTTCCCATTTCTATGTGGGAAAAAAAAACATAAATGAAATTACATGAGGCAAATGACAAACTGGGGAAAAAAAGTGTATCTTACATCATGGACAAAGGGTCGATTGCCACAATATATAAAGTGCTTCTAGAAATCAAGGTGGAAAAGACCAGTAATGTAATAGAAATGGGCAAAGGACATGAATAGGCAATTCCCCCTAAATAAACCCAAAGGGCTCTTAAACATATGAAAAGCTGCTCAACCTCCCTCATAAGAAAATTTTAATTTAAAACTGCACTGATAAACCATTCAAAAGTCTGACGCAAGCTGTAGGTGAAGGTTGGGGGAGCAAATAGTCTCATACATTGCCAGTGGGAGGGCAAATCAGTACAACCCCCTGGAGGGAGGTTTACAATATCTGTCAAAATGACAAATACAGCTACCCTTTGACCCAGCAATCCACTTGTAGAAATCTGTCCTACGGACACACCAGCCCACACAGGGAACACGTTATTTCTATAGCATTGTCCAGAGTAGCAAAGGGCTGGAATGACCCCAAGTGTCTGTCAGCTGGAGCCATGGTAAATAACGATGAAACATTTACACAATGCAATAATCTGCAGCTACATAAAGAATGAGGAAGCTCTGTATACAGTGCTTGGAGAAGAGTTCCAGGCTAAACTGTGAAATGAAAAGAGCAAGATACAAAACAGTCTGTATCAGTAAATGTAGCACTCTAAGAAAAAATGGATTTGTTGAGATATAATTTGCCTACTATAAGGTTTATCTGTTTAAAGTGATGATTCAATGGCTTTTAGTATCTTTAAGAGTTGCGCAACCATCGCCATAACCTAAACTTTATAACATTTTCATCAAAGTTTCAAAAGGAACTTTAGTACTCTATATTTTGTATAAGAGGAGAAACAAGAAAATGGACACACAGGCACACATATGTACACACACCATACATATCTGCATGTGTTTGCATAATCCTAGAAGGATACACAAGACACTAACACAAGTGTGATTGGGCACTGTAGAGTTGTGTGATGTGGCTGGAACTGAGTGTGCACAGGAAGGGCTGGTGGGAAATGAACCAGGACAGGCCATTTGGGGCCAGATTGTTTAAGGCCTTAAATACCAGGCTAACCAGTTTGGATTTTAGCTCATCAAAGCCCAGTGCTGTCCAACAGAACTTCTGGCAGTGAGGAAACATTCTGTATCTGTGCGTTCCAATATGGTAGTCTCACATGGCTCCTGAGCACTTGAGATGTGGCTCATGGGACTGAGGAAGTGCATTTAAAATTTTATTTCACATTGGTTAACGTATATCTAAATAGCCACCTGTGGCTAGTGGCTGCCACACTGGAGAGCACAGCTTAGACTGTGCGGAGCCATGGAAGGTTCTGCAGGTGGGGAATAACACAGCCTGATTTTAGTTTGAGGGGATGTGCGAAGGATGGATTCCAGGGGAGCCAATGGAGGTTGGAGACAGCTGAAGGGGAATGGCTACAGCAAGGTCGTGCAGACAGGAGAGAAACTGACCCTGACCTTAACCCAAAGCAGGGGCCCAGGGCTGGATAATAAGGGATGGGTCTGAGAAACTTTTAGAAGGGGATGTGGATAAGACAACAGACGGTGAGGGCGAGAGCAGAGTTGAAGATGACTCTGCAGTTCTAGCTTGAATAGCTAAGGGGGTGGGGAGAACAAGAATGGAGGGATCCTGGTGGGTGGAGTAGGTGTGGGTGGGGCCACCAAGAAGTGCACACTGGGTCTCACAGCCTCAGGACAACCGAGGGCATCCACGTTTAGAATACAACCTCAATTCCCCACAGGGCAGAGGAGGCCACCAAGCTCTGGCCACCACTCACCTCTCCGCACTCACCTCCCACTTCCCCAGCTTCAGCTTATGCTGACCTCCTGTCTCCCAACACACCTAACTCCCTCCCACCACAGGGCCTTTGCACGCACTACTCCACTTATCTCAGGGCCTGGCACATAGTAGGGCTCAGAAAGTACTTGGTGATGAATGAAGGCAAAAGGAGGGAGGATAGAGAAAGCGTCTCGGCTCCAGCTTCTCCAAGAGAACTTTCCAGAGACCTGGGGAGGAGTGCTGTGGCCAACACGGTGACCTGTCCTGAGGACTCAGGGGACAGGGTTCTGGTCTTCCCAGCCTCTTGTGGCCAACAGCAGTGACAATCTGGAAAATCAGGTCCACACCCCCCCGCCCAAAGCCGCTGCTCCTTGCTGAAGAGGGTGGCACGCCATCAAAGTGAGAACCGCACTCCCATCAGAAAGAAGCCCCAAGGACGAGAGGCCAGCGTGAACACTGCATCTTCCAGTGGAAGTGTGGGGGATGAAAGAGAGATTCGGGGCTCTGGCACCAAATTACCCTGGTTTGATTCTGGGCTCTGCCTCTGGCCAGCGTGGGAGCCTGATCCTCCGTTTTCTTAACTGAAATCTCGTGATAATAATACCTGTTTTGCAGGGTGGTTGTTAGACATGGATACAAAAGGCTTGACACATAGTAGAGCTACAATGAATGTTATCTATTAGGAAAACTCCATGACCTGTGAGACCTCAACCCCCTAATAAAAAAAAAAAAGTCAGGAGAGTCCAGTGGGGGAGACGTGAGCACATTCTGCCTAGAAATGACATGTCACAGTCCGAGAGATAATAAAAATAATGACGATGATAAATGGCAATTATGTAGCACTTGTAGTGTGCCAGGCACTGTTTTAAGTGGTTTGCTTTTATCAACTCATTTAATCCTCACAAGATCCCATGTCACAGATGAGGAAACTGAAACATGGAGAGCTTGAGACACTTGCCAGGTTATAGCCTGTAAGCGGCATAATGGTCCCATCTGTGCGCTCAGCCTAGACTCTCCTGGCTCTCATGAAACAGGGACTTCAGGAGTAGGACCCATCTCACCCCTGAACCGGACAACTGGGCCCTCATGGGCGTCAGCCGTCTGGTCGGTCCAGTTTGTTGGGCGAGGTACCAGCCATGTGGTTGGAGCAGGAATGTGGGATCCGCTGATTCAGGGGGAGCCAAGGGCCCAGGCCTCAGAGTGGGAAGGCCTGCTTGGTGGGCAAGGTGCCTCCCCTCCAAGCCTCAGTTTCCACACCTGTAGGCAGGAGAAATCGTGCTTACCCTGCAGGGCTGTTGTGAGCACAAAATGGGCTTTTCCTGGTAACACACTGAGCATGCTCCATATGTGCCGAGTCCCTCCCCCTTAGGATAAAGCCAGGGTGATGGTATTGGGGTGTCAGGGGCAGGGTGGAGAGAGGAGGAGTTGGGGTGAGGCCTGGAACAGGGCCACAGCCCAAGCTCTAGGAGGGGAGGGCTCGGGAAAAGGGCTGCTGCACATGGTGAAATACCCCACCCTGTCTCCCTGGGGTGGAGCCTGAGGCTAGGCCCCCTGGGGGAAAACCTTCTTTAGGAGGGGAAATGCAAAGTTTGCCAACACCTTGATTACAACCACATAAAATTATGTGTAAATGTGAAGAACGAGAAGAAAAGATAGAGAACGAAAACAGTTTTGGGTTTTGTCTCGTTTTAATTATTTTCCTTTAATACCGTTCTATCCTTTCAAGAAAAGCAAATCAGAAGAGAATGAGTCCTGATGGCCTCTGTCCTCTTGGCCTTCTTCCTGTACTTTCTGCCCAATACAGGCATCTTTCTGTTGACTGTGGACTCAGCAGTCTCCTGAGCGTGAGAGCTGCCAGGGACCAAATCCTGTATTTCTGTGGACTTGCATGATGGAATCTGAGACGTGAGCTACCGTGGGGGATGTGCGGGCTTCACTGCATCATTACCTGTCTGCTGAGCTCCTGGGGAACTGGGCCCCATGCTGGTTGGAAGGAAATCCTCTCCTCCAGGTCCAGAGCTCACAGGCCCAAGTGAGACTGAGACCAGCCAGGATGGATAAAGTATGCTACCTCAGTCCAGGATGGCCCAAGAGGTTTCTGGAAGGAGGAGAGCTGGAGTTCAATCTTGGGTGAGAAGTAGGAGTTGCGCAGGGCCGTGTGCACACGAGTGAGTGGGTGGAAAGGCGCGCCAGGCAGCAGGAACAGCAGGAGAGGAGGGAGTGCGGTGCGTGGAGGTGACTCGAGCAACTCAGCGTTTGCAGGATGAAGTGGGAGCTTGTGTAACGGGAGATGAAGTGGCATTTCCCCTCAGTAGAGGCCTCAGAAGTCCCATGAGGATGGCTGGATCCCATCCCGAGGGTGTCAGGAGCGGTGGGTGGGCTTAAGCAGGCTACGACATGATCAGAGTGAGAGCGATGCATTTCTGGGGGAGCTTCGGCCACTCCACACCCCCTCCACAACCAACACACATGTACACCGAGGCCACGTGTGTGGCTGCAGGACCTAAGTCCTGTCCTCCGGGCTTCCACACTTCCCTGGCGATGGCTGCCACCTACGACCTGATGTAACACAACCTGAAAAGTCTTGATGTTCAAGGCTTCAGGTTCTGCAAAACAAATCAGTGACCTACTTTTTATACACTAAGTGAGAAATTTGATAAAACAGGTGCCCCTGTAGATTGTCCCGGGAAAGACGAACGGGGCGGAACTAGGGGGTGTAAGTCTAGGGCCAGGGAGGCAGATGTGGAGTCAGTAGGAAGGCGAACGGTCTCACAGTCAGAGCTGCCTGGTGACCAAATGGTCTTACTTGAGTCACTCAGCAGAGCTGCCTAACAGAGCTGACTCCCCAGGCTTCCAGACAGGCCTGGGGAGGGTGGCTGTTGACCAAGGCTAGCACCCACCAGAAGAGAGGATGTGATCGGGACTACGGACAGGGCTCCCCCAGATAAAAATGGATCATCCCTTCCCTGACTCCATTGCTCCATTTCTCCAAATTGTCGTTATTGTTTTCAGAACAGAGCCTCTTAAAGGTTTGTGAAGAGCAGATAAAGACCTGTCCACAAGTCTGAACCCACTTGTTTAAGGTAGTTTGTTGAAAAGTGAGGCCGCCCCTCTCTCTTTCTTTTTTGTTTTGCTTCCTACTGTATACATTTATTATCCCCTCTGGCATTCAACTAGACCAAAAAAGAAGTTGATGGGGGAAAAAAACCCCTCTGAATAACAAGTTCTCTGTGGGGTGGAGGAAATATTCATTTCAAAAAAAAAAAAAAAAAAAACCTGAGGGCATGCAGAGACAGTCCTCATTTCTCAAAGACGAGGCAAAATCTAAATGACTCTCAGGAGTATCCAATAAATTGAGTCACATTTATAAGGCACCTCCTTTCTTCACCTCTCATCGTGCAAGTAGCTGTTTTCCCTAGTCCTGGGCTTCCTTCCCGGACGACATGATGTGAAGCTGGCAGTACATGTAGTCCTCTGGCCGCTGCCCACCCCCAACTGACCCTTTACCCGTCTCTCCCGACCCATGTTCCCACAGAGTCTCAGGTTTCATCCCTTCTTTGCCTTGAAGCCCCTGGACCATTGTGCCCACAGGACATCTGGACCAAGGTGGAGAAAGCACTGGGGTTGGAGTTAAGAAACAAATCTGTGTTTGGGCCCTGGTTTTGCTCCTTGGTGGCCCTGTGACCTTGGATAAGTGGTCAACCACACTGAGCCACAGTTTCCTCATCTGCCGAGTTATTCATTTCTCCGTCCCTGCAGTGCTGGAGGAGGGTGTGAGGGAGGAGCCGCCAAAGGCTCGGATGGTTCCAGGCACGCTCCGCTGCCCGGTGAGCCTGAGCTGGATCATAAAGGGCCATCTGCGGGTGGAGTCTCGGCTGTGGTGCAGCAGTGGGGAGGCTCCTAATAGCCCAGGGGGCTCCCTTCATTTGCCCACCCTCCTTGCCATTGACTTGGGGCTGTGCGACCAGCCTGGCAGACGAGCCACGGGGATATATGCATTTCTGGGCTGAAACAGAGAAAAGCCGACGCCCCTCCCCCCTCCTCTACCCTCTGTGCCACAGGACACTTGTGGGGCCACAGTGGAGATGACAGAACCACAAGGTCCCAGAGTCACCAGATGGGGAAGAGACTTTGCATGAGCAAGAAATACACCTTTTTAATATGAAGCCACTGAGATTTCAGAGGTTCTTCTGCTTCATTAATTAATATACCAGGTAAACCAAGCAACATTTATTGGGCAGTTATCGTACACGATACATGCCAAGCATTGCGCCAGGTGCCAAGGTTACAGCAGTGATCAAAGGGTGTGTAGAGAGCAGAACCGTGCCTAACGCAGTGGCAGGGGAGACAGGGCCTAGGATGGGCGTGTGACCCAGTCTCAAACCGTCCTTGGAAAATCCTAACTGTTGCAATGGTTTAGAAAGCAGAACTCCGTGTGGGTTACTCTTAGGTCCAGTCAAGTTTGCAAACCAGTGAGCCAGACTAGAGGGAGACACAAAAGGGAAAGACCCTGAACACAGGGGCATGGTTGTTCCAAGATTTTCAGGTGACAGTTGCAGCCCTGGAAGTGGCAAGGGCACAGGTGTTCCTACCAGTCCGCACCTGTCAGCTGTCCTCATACAAAGACTTTCCAGGCATTGCTCGCTCTAATGGATGTTTCTGTGGGTAGAGCTAGGGTGAGGCATCTAAATTAAAAGAATAAAATGTAATTCCACACCACTGTCCCTGCCCTCAGAGGATCACAGAACGGGGGTCGCCTACAGGCAAGACTCAGTTTATTTGGGATGTTTTCATGCAGCACATTTTCCTTGTGGGGTTGGGTGGATGATCCAGCCTTCACCACTGCAGCGGTGCCCTCATCTATCCAATGACCATTTTTCTGAACGCCTACTATGTGCTGGGCCTGTTGTGGGTACCAGGGGGTGAAGACAGGAAGGGGAGCATCTTTGAGACCCAGAGGCTCTGCCCTGGGCTCAGGGACAAGGATGAGCTCGGAGCTAACTGACATCCCATTATGCCCCCTCTGTGAGCATGAGGGCATGTAGATGTAGATGGCCCCATGCAATTTTTATTCGGTGCACAGAGTCTACCACCAAACCCAGAAGCGCCTGCCCTGTGCTTGCTTCCTCGTTCCCAAAGGGCTTTTCCATGGCGAGACTGATGTCTCCATTCTGCAAGTGGGAAGACAAAACTTGGAGAAGTCACACAACCAGCTGGACAGACTGTCAGAACCCAAGTCCACATCTCAATTCCTAACCCAGGCTTCTTTCCAGTCCACCAAGAAAGAAACAAAACCTCAAACCCACCTGAACAGAAGAGAGGACAGGCCCCACCTCCAACACTGTGGCGTCCTATTTACACGAAGGAGTGCCCAGCCCTAAATTTAGCAAAGAGAACCACATTCTGGCCTCGGGCCTCCTGTTCCAAAGTGCTGAGGGGGACTGGACTTTTTCCCAAGCATCCCGGAGGCACTGGGACATACGGTACTATTTGCAGCCTGAATACATTAATCATTTAAAGGCCAAGATCCAGTTTGTAGAGTGGCTGGGTGTCCACTCATCCATCCTCACAAAGCACACCCCAGATCGATGTTTGCCTTGAGCCCAAATCGGAAACGCAGCCAGCCTCACCACGCAGGCCATTACTGGGAGCAGCTGAAAGTGGAAGGATTCAGAGATCACGGGCTCTGGGCGGGGGCCAGCCCTCCGTGGTGACGCCCCACAACAGAATCCAGCGCAGGCAAAGCACCCGCATACCTCAGACCTATTATCTTGGGCAATCCTCCCAGCAACCCCGAGAGGGGTGAGTTGCACCAGCGCCATGTGCAGATGGGGACACTGAGGTTAAGAGAGGCTGAGTAATTCACGCAGCCACATAACTCGTCAGTGAAGCAGCCGCAACAAACAGGGCTGAGCTCCCCACTGGCTGCTCTGCCCGCAGATCTACGCTCTGTCATCTTCGGGTTGACCACAAAAGAGCCCAGGAGGGACTTCCCCGGTGGCGCAGTGGTTAAGACTTGCGTTCCCAGTGCGGGGGGTGGGGTGGGGGGGCGCGGGGGGCGGTTTCTGTCCCTGGCCGGAGAAGTCGATCCCGTATGCATGCCGCGACTGGGAGTTCACATGCCACAACTGAGGAGCCGGCGAGCCACAACTAAGACCCGGTGCAACCAAATAAATAAATATTAAAAAAAAAAAAAAAAAAGGACCCAACATTGGTGCTGCCTGCACCTGCCCCGTCACGTTCACCCATGGGTCATCGGTTATAACATTGTGATGTGTCCTGCATCACGGGCGGAGCTGCCGATGCACCGTACATGTATCTGCGGACCAGTCTATTGCAGAGCCACGAGCTACTGGAGACGTGGGCCCACAGTGAAGTGGCCTCGTCCTACCCTGCTCTTCCCAGCTTCCTCAGGTGAGCTGTGAAACTCCAAGGGGCCAGGCTTTCAGAGAATGGTGGCCACTAGACTGAAAGGCGATTTGGGGCCAAATGTGGGGTCACTGGGGAGAGGCGCCAGTGGGCAGGCCGTGGGCAGCTGGGGTTTGGGAAGAGGGATGTGCTGGTTCTGACTGCATCCTAGGGAGACCCCGCTGGCTGCACTGCAGGGGGCTGGGTTGAAAGGGACAAGCTGCAGGTGGCAGAAGGGAGGAAGGCGCAGTAAGAAGCTGGGGCACTCAGCCAGATGGTGTGTCCTGGAGGACGGAGGGTCAAACAGGCTGCACACAGGCGCTAGAGAAAGCACTTGACCGCCGCTGAGGGTCTGTACGTGTGGGGAAGGAGTGGGCAGAAGGAGCGGAATACCACGCCAACCTCGGTTCCAACAAAGGAAGAGGAGAAGCACATCCACTTATTCGACGCAGATTTACTGAGCAGCTATTCTGTGTCAGGCCCTGAGGTTAAGAATTTAGTCTAGGACAAGAAGACCCTTAGAGAAGAGTTGGTTCAAACCCAACATCATACAGGGAAACACGGGCTCAGAGAGGAACGGATGTTGATTCAAGCTCACACAGCAAAGGGAAGAAACCAGAAGTCACTCAGCTCTCTGGATCCCCAGCCCAAAGCCCTCAATGCCACCCCAATGCATCCTTCTCAACATACTGTCCGGTGCCAGACGAGGATTTCTGGAGGCACTTCCGGGTCTTGGACCCCACCCAGTGGGCTCATTCTTCGCATCTATGCCAAGGTCCTGTGTTTACACACAAGCTTACTGCCATCACTCTGCTTCTTGGGTACAAGACGGCTTTGCCTGGAGGTCCCAGACAATCACCTCCCCGACAAAGGATGCCAGCCTTGCTGGGTCCCTGTTCCAGCTCCTCACTGGAGTTTTCTGACCTACCTGCCCTCTGACTCTTCCATTCCTCCCTTGGAGTTGGGGTTCACACCATCTCCCCAAGCTCATTCCAATAACCTCCACAGGCCTTTCTCTTGAGTAAATGACCTGGGGGAAAAAAGAGGAAAAGCTGGGCTATTTCACTACCCAGCAAGGTGAACTCAACCAAATTACCTCCTTCAGGCCACAAACAGGTTTCAGCACCTGTGTTTATTGAGGTCTTATTTTTTGAGCCAGAGATCCTGCTTGGACGGCTAGGTATTTCAACGCACTGGGCCTCAGTTTCCTCATCTGTAAAATGAGCATGTCCCACGGATCCCTGAGTGAGGGTTCAGCCTGGAGCCCGGCACAGAGTCAGATCTCAGCAGATGCAGCCATTGCCACGACATGCTGGGACCTCTGTGAGACGCAGGCTGCCTGCCAAAAGGCTGGCTGTTTTGCTGGTTCGTGGTGCCATTTCTCACACATTAGCCTGCCTAAAAGTCATCCGGGGAGATTGTGAAAATCTACAACCTACAGACTGCTAGATCATCCTGCCCCCAGAGTCTGGGATGGGGTCTGGGAACCTATGCTTTTGCCACCTCCTCCTGAGTGGCTGAGGATGCCAAAGGCCATGTCGTCAAAAGGCACAATGCAGGTCACTGCATCCTCAGGTGACCCCACTGCAACTATGTGGCCTTTGAGAAGCAGATCGTGCCAGCCCGATTCCACATCCTTCCATGATGATGTGACAGGACAGGGAGCTGAGGATGTAGGTGGCCTTTGGCACGTGTTCTTCATCTAGTGGGGAGGAAGGAATGAGAGAAGCCGGGACTTTCAGGGCCCTGCAGGTGAATCACACCTGGGTGCAGGGACACTTGCTCGCTTGTCTCAAGGACAGTTGTGGCTATGCCGCAATCCCCAGGCCCCACGGGACAGTCATTTCTGTTTAGGACCCCCAGATATGGGCTGGGTTTACTCATTCTGTCACTCACTCAATCAACAAACACAACACGAGCCCCTCCTTGGTGCCTGAACTTACATGTGCTTGACGCTGGACTCTATGGCAACAAAAACATCGTGACCATCCACTTCCCACTTCTCTGAACCATCTGTAAAAGGGCAAAACAATAACACATATTTTAGAGGGTTGCCGTGAGGATTCAGTGAGATAATGCACGGGAAATGCTCAGGCCCCCTGAGCGCTTCCGGTAGTATGTGCTTCACACGTGCCATTTTATCTGTCCCCTGAACCCCCTCCACTCTCTGTATCCCAGGAGCAATGAACTTTCCTCAGTTCCTCAGGGGCCCTGTTCTCTCTTGCCTCCAGGCCTTTGCAATGCTGTCCCCTCTGCCAGGAACACTCTTCCATTCCCCAAGCTCCCCTTCCACCTACATACACACTACCTGGCTCACCCGTCCTTGAGATCTCTGATGTCACTTCTTCAAGGGAGCCTCCCCTGACTGCTGCCCACACCCCCACTCGTTGAGGCCCTCCCCCCGCCATGCATTCCTACAGCACAGTCTTTCTCAACCTCGGCGGCACTTTTGACATTTGGTCTACGCAATTCTTAGTTGTGGAGGCTGCCTGTGTATTACGGGATGTTTAGCAGCATCCCCAGCCTCTATCCACAAATGCCAGTAGCACCCCCCAAGCTTTACAACCAAAAGCATCTGTAGACATTTCCAAATGTGCAATGGGGGAAGCAAGACCCACTGGGTCAGCATCTTGTTCCTCCACCATGAACACACAGCCTGCAGGTCAATGCGTGTTCAGCATCTGTCCTCCCTGGGAGACTAAGCTTCATGAGGGCAGGAGCTGGGATTGCCCTACCCATTGATGAATCCTTAGCACAGAACTCACTTGCAGGCAAAGTACTGACACTCAAGAAACACTTTTTGAATGGACAGACGGACAGAGAGATGGATGGATGAAGTGATTCACCCAAAGTCGCACTCCTAGCAGATGGCCCTGCTGGACTCTGAACCCATTCTCTGCTGGCGGGGCCCGCACTCTTTCTACTTCACTGTCCGGAGCTTTTGATCCTGCAACAGACGCTCCTCTCCAGACCTTAGTAACAGCAGCTCATGCTCATGGAGAGGCCACTACAGGCAGGGCTCTGAGCCGAGCGTTTTTCATGGCTTATCTGGCTAAATCCTCAGCATGACTCTACAGGGTAGGCACTGTTATAATCTCCATGTACAGATAAAGAAACTGAGTTGCAGACAGGTTAAGTAGTTTTACCAAGTCAGGCAGCCAGGGAAGGGGCAGTGCTGGGAGCGCCCTCTACAGGAGATGGCTCAGAGTCTGGCATCAGAGCACATGAGGCCTCCTGAAATAAGGACCAGCACCCACCTAGCTCGATTCACGGCCCAGGCAAAGGGACCTAGAGTGAGCTCATCAAAACTGCTGATGATGCTGCATTAGGAGTAGTTGCTAATACATGGGGAGAAAGGAAGGGAACCCTCAGAGAGTGCTCCTGACCAGAGGAAAATCATGATCCTGCAAAAAAAAGTACCAAATTCTTGGAGATGGGAAAGTAAGGACTTTGACATTAGTAAAGATGAAAAAGCAATACCAATGGGGGAATGAGCCCAGACACAGAAGCAAACAACCCAAGGGTTATAGACGCTCACAAGCTGAGTCAACAATATGATGCTGTTGCCATCCCTAAATGGCTCTCATTCCTTCACCCTTTCCCCAAGCAGCACCAAATTTTACTTCCCCTAAAGCCATGCAAAGCTCACTCCCGTTTCATAAACCTTCACTGTTCCCCTTAGCCTTCAGGCCGAGTTCAAATTCCCAATCATCTCACCCCACCCGATCTCTGCAAGCTTAATTCCTTAAGCTACCACATAGACCTTATATTAGGGTTCTCCTGAGAAGTAGGAAATATATATATATGTATATATATATGTATATATATATATATATATATATATATATATATATATATATACTTAGAGAGAGAGAGAGAGAGAGAAACAGAGAGACAGAGAGACAGACAGAGGCAGAGAGAGACAGAGAATTCTCCCTTCCCTGCCTTTTTGTCCTTTTTGGGCTCTCAAAGGATTGGCTGGTGCTCACCCACATTGGGGAAGGCAATCTGTTTTACTCAATTCACCAATTCAAATGCTAATCCCTTCTGGAAACAACCTCAGAGACACAATCAGAATCCCGTTTTACCAGCCACCTGGGCATTCCTTAGCCCAGGTAAACTGACACCTCTTGGTACAACCAAGATGGTCTGCATGTTCCTTAAACTGTGATAGATTGTGTTTTCCAAAGAGGACCACGACAGTATCTCCCACCCCACATGCTCTTCTTATAATGTGACGCTGACATTCTTCCCATTGAGAAGTGGGGTTTATGTCCCCTCCCCTTCAAACTAGGTGGGCTTCTCCGACTGTTTTGACCAAGGGAGTTCAGCAGAGACAACATTATTTCACTTTGAGGCTTGGTCCTAAAAGGCATTATAGCTTCCACCTGGGTTTCTTTAGACGGTCACCTTTGGAGCCCTTAGCTGCTATGTAAGCCAGCTAATGGTCCTGAGGCTGCCATGCTGTGAGGAAGCCCAAAGTAGCCCATGCAGACAGTCCACAGGAGAGGCCCTGAGACTGCGTGAATGGACAGAGAGAGAGAGAGAGAGGAAGGGAGAGGGAGGCTAGCTTCGAGCTGCTCCAGCCCCCCTACTGTCCCAGCTCAGCCACTCTCTCCCTCTCACTGTAACCCTATGAGACACCCCAAACCAGAACCATCTAGCTGGGCCTTTCCTGATTTCCTGACCCACAAAAACCATGAGAGAGGATAAATTAATTGTTACTATTTTTTGTTTGTTTGTTTGTTTGTCTTGCGGCACGTGGGCCCCTCACTGTTGTGGCCTCTCCCGCTGCGGAGCACAGGCTCCGGACGTGCAGACTCAGCAGCCATGGCTCATGGGCCCAGCCGCTCCACGGCATGCGGGATCCTCCTGGACCGGGGCACGAACCCGTGTCCCCTGCATCGGCAGGCGGACTGTCAACCACTGCACCACCAGGGAAGCCCCTAATTGTTACTATTTTAAGCCACTAAACTTGGGGGTGATTTATTATGTGTAATAGCTAGCCAGAACACTTGCCCTGGCCATTTTCAACTCCACAGCTGTTCTCACTCAATTCCTCCAGCCTGGTATACTCTTTCCTTTTCTTTTTTCCTTTTCATTACTTCTTCACTGGATTCAAGCATCTTTCTTTGAGGCCCAGCTTAGGATACTCCTCTTCCATGCAGACCTCCCTGAATGCTTCAGTTCTTGGCCTCACTCCCTACATTACTCCCTGTGGCACTTACCATCCCTACTGTTCACCTGGCACTTAGCAGATGGATTGCTTTTATAAGCATTGTCTTTTTTTTTTTTTTTTTGCAGTACGGGGGCCTCTCACTGTTGTGGCCTCTCCCATTGTGGAGCACAGGCTCCGGACGCGCAGGCTCATGGGCCATGGCTCACGGGCCCAGCCGCTCCATGGCATGTGGGATCTTCCCGGACCCGGGCACAAACCCGTGTCCCCTGCATCAGCAGGCAGACTCTCAACCACTGCGCCACCAGGGAAGCCCAGCATTGTCTTTTTATGTTCATTTTCCTGCCCATCCTCAGGGACCATATCTTCTCTGGCCATCCCCTGAACCCAATATCGAATGAGTCCCATAACCCAATGCTGCCCGTGAGTGAGATGCCCACACACACTCCTGCATAAGAGCGCCTCCGTGTCCATGGCTGGACTGACGCTTGAAGGTCATGGAGAAATCAGGAGAAGCAAAGAAGACCCTGCAGGTGACTAAAGGGGGCGATCAGCAGGTCCTCCAGAGAAAGAGGAATGAAATGAGGGTCACTTGTCCCAGAGAAGAAGACTACAAAATATCCAGCTGGGTTTCAGCTAGTAGTGAGCTGGGCTGAGGGGGACCAGGTCTTAGAGATAACTGATGTTATAGCTCCCAGCTACTTAAATAACATAGGGGGCTTGTTAAATTACAGTTTTCTGGGCGGGCCTCATCCCAGACTTGTGATGGAGCCTATAATTCTGCATTTTAAAGAAGCATCCCAACTGATTCTTATGATAAGGAAAGTCTGAGAGGTATTACTCCATGTTGAGAAGACAACGTGTATAAACTAGAGTGAGAGGTGTCAAGCTTTCATTCACTCATTCATTCATTCATCAAGCATTTAATGAACACCTACTATGGGTCAGGCCACGTGTTAGGTGCAATGGAATGAGTAACAAACAATACAGACAGTTTCTGCCTTCTGGGAGCCTACAGTTTAGTGGACAAGACTAGCGATTTAGTGACATAGATCCATTAATTAATAAGTGCTAAGAAGAAGTCAAGGTTACTATAAGCATGTAAGCAGGAAACCTAAAGAAGAGATTTTTTTTCTGTCCATACAGCATCTGCATTTTTTTTTTTTTTTTAGCACATGACCTAAATTCCACCAATCAAACGCTCCCACTTAGGAGCTTTTACATCTGGAGTGAGGGAACAAAGGAGCAGAGAGCGTAGGTGATTCATCCTGAAGGGGCAGGAGGTAAGCACAGATTATCAGTCTAGCAAGCAGAGCTTCCCACAGTGGCTGCATTCTGTACTAGTTATCTACTGCTGCATAACAAATTACCCCAAACTGAGCAGCTTAGAAGAACACACACATTTATGATCTCATTGTTTCTGTGGGTCATGAATCCAGGTACTGCTTAGCTGAGTCCTCTGGCTCAGGGTCTCTCATGAGGCTGCAATCAAGGTACCAGCCAGGGCCCCAGGCTTTACCAGGAAAAGATCAGCTTCCAAGATCACTCAGGGGCCCATTGGCAAGATTTGGTTCCACAGAGGGTGTTGGATGCAGGCCCTTGGTTCCTCAGTGGCTATGGCTTTTCCACGGGGCAGCTCTCAACACAGCATCTGCCTTCCAGCAGAGCAAGCACATGAGAGCAAGAGAGGAATCAGGAGCCTTCTTGTAACTGAATGTAAGAATTAACATGCCCTTATCACTTTCTACAGTAATCTATTCATTAGAGGTGACTCACTAAACCCAGCACACACTCCAGAGGGGAATACACAAGGCTTGGATACAAAGAGGTGGGGGTCACTGGGTGCCATTGTATAATCTGCCTACCGCGCACCCAATGGGTCCTATGATTGTATTTGGGATGTTTCTAGTGTCTTCCTCCCTTGATCCCAGCCCACTCCCAAAGACCCCCTCTCCAGCCTTCCAGGAGATTCCATATACTGCCTGATGTCCTCTTCTGCTTAATCCTTTCCTGGTGTCGCTCACTGGAAATCAAGTATGTTGACTGAATGGGGATCTCCAGGCAGGGGTAAGGATTTGGTGTCCTGTCAGGCAAATGAGGAGAGGGATGCTGTATTGGTTTCTTAACTAAGTACAAAGTACCACACACTGGGTGGCTTAAACAGCAGAATTTTATCCTCTCTCAGTTCTGGGGGATGGAAGTCCAAAACCAAGGCCATGCTCTCTCTGAAATCTGTAGAGGAGAATCCTTCCTTGCCTCTTCCTAGCTTCTGGTGGTTTGCCAGCAAACAGTGACATCCCTTGGCTGGCAGCTGCAGCACTCCAACCCTAACCCTCATCGTCACATGGCCTTCTCCGCTCATATGTCTGTATCTCTTCTCCTCTTCTTATAAGGATATATTGGATTAAGGTCCCACCCTACCCCAGTATGACCTCATCTTAACTAATTATATCTACAATGATCCTATTTCCAAATCAGGTCACATTCTGAGGTACTAGGGTTAGAACTCCAATATGTCTTTTGGGGGATACAATTCAACTCATAACAAATGCCAAGACCCAGAAACACAGTAGGTGCTGGGCAAGTATCAATGGAATCAATGGATGAATAACATTAGCAAAAACGGTTCATCCATCCAATCAACTAATATTTATTGAGCACCTACTATGTGCCAGCCACTGTTCAAGGTACTGGAGACACAGCAATGACAAAACAAAGTCCCTGCCCCCACTGAGGTTCCATCTAGTGGCAAAGATGGACAACCAATAAAGAAATATGTGATCTAATGGCAGGGACCATTAGGTGTCACAAGGAAAAATAAAGCAGGAAGAGAGACTCATGGGACAGGGGTGTGGGCAGCAAAGGCCTCTCCATGGAGGTGACATTTGTCTTCATTTTTGAAATCTTGTCCAGAGCTGGGCCCACAACAGCACATGGGAGAAGACAGGGACTGAGTCTCTGGGGCTGAGAGCTGAGTAACTGGGAATTGTGAGGAGGGCAGTAGAGATGGGTCACAGGTTAGGCATGCCTTGACCCAAGAGGAAGGCAGAAGCCCAGTTCTCGAAGGGACCACATGATCAGTGTGAATGTAGCAAGATGGTCAGCTTGGGGTCTGGCCCCTCCTGGTGACAGGTTGGGAGGGACTATGGGGCAATAATGATAAAGATGATGATGACAATGATAGTACCTGTCAATTACTCCATGTATTAAACATTTTACATAATCTTATTTAGTCCTCACAATAACCCTGTTAGTTAGGTACTATGACCTCTCCCATTCTAAAGATGATGAAATCAAGGCCCAGTAAAAAGGAGCAACTTGCCCCATGTCCAACCTGTGCCCCAGGCCTCACAGTGGCAGAGGTAAGATTCAACCTCAGGATAGTCAGACTCCAGAGTCTCAGTCTCAAATACAGATGTATGTGGGGAGTGTGAGTTAAGAGATTGCAGGCGTGAGCACTGGGAGGCTTCCATAGTAGAGAATTCAGGCATAATTAGTTTTACCAGTGTTTTGGTTTGCAAGGAGAAGAAACTGATCTTCACATCCATGGCATACTGAGCAAGAAGCAAAGACTCAGCTTAAGCAGAGCTCACCTCAATTGATCATGTATGTGATCATGGGCAATAACAAAAGGTAACAAATGGAAAGAACAATGTTAGAAGATGTACACTACTAGATATCAAGATATATGATCAACTTGCAGTAATGCAGACTGTGGTATTGAAACCCAGGTAGGCAAATAGGCCAGTGGAATGGCATAGATCTCAACAAACAGAGCTGGATTAACTGAGTAGTCACATGGGGAAAAATGAGCCCAGATGCCTACCTCACACCACAGTCAAAAATTAATTCCAGCTGGACTCTGGATCTAAATGTGAAAGGTAAAACAAAGCAGTGTTATTCAAAATAGATAAAAATTAGAAACAACCTAAATTTCCATCAACAGTAGGACAGATAAATAAGTTGTGGTATATTCACAAATACTGAATGGAAAACATCTACTACTGCATGCAACAACATGTGGGACTAATCCCACAACCATAACATTGAATGAAAGAAATTGGACACAAAAAGATATATCCCATGATTCCACTTATACTAAGTTTAAATAGGCAAACCTAAGATCCATCCAGGGAAGACCTTCTCACACACAGGGCAACAAGTAGAGTACTCAGAAGGCTATTTCCTTGGTAGTGGGGTCAAATTAGTCCTAGACTAAAGGATGTTCTGTTTCCACATAACAAAGCTTAAAGGTGAGTTGCAAAGGTATCAAACTGTTTCCTGCTAACTTAACTGCATCTCAGAACAAAGCTCAAAAAGATTTAAAGAAAAGTCAAGAAATTCGTCACTCAACATTAAATCCACAATAACTTTAAAAAAAATTACTAGGCATGCAAAGAAGCAGAAAAAATGTGAGCCATACTAAGGAGAAAACTAATCCAACTGAAACAGATCCAGAAATAATGCAGGTGAGAGAGTTAGCAGAATAATATTAAAACAGCTATTTGAAGATACTCTATATGTAACAAGAAGATAAAGGAAAGAATAGGCATGTAAAGGAGAGATATGGAAGATATAAAAACTCCCAAATCAAACATCTAGCGATTAAAAGTAGAATGTCTGGGATATGGATGGGATTTACAGCGAGTTAGTTCCAGCAGAAGAAAATATTAGTGAACTTTATGAATAGCAGTAGAAACTACCCAAAATGAAATACAGGGAGAGAAGAAGGAGGAGGAGGAGGAGGAGGAGACAGAAGAAGAAGAGGGGGAGCAAGGGCAGGGGGAGAATTAAGCACCTGTGAGCTATGAAACAAGGGGCCTAATATTCATATAATTGGAGTCCTCAAAGGAAAGAAAAAAGAGGTTGTTAGAGGGACCCAAAAAAAATGTTCTAAGACATAATGGTCAAACATTTTAAAATGTTGATGAAAATGATTAATCCACAGATTCAAGAAACTCAACCAACCGCAAGCAAAGGAAACAGAGAACGACACCATAATCTGACTGCTTAAAACTAGTGATAAAGAGAACATCTTAAAAGCAGCACGAGAGAAAGCACACGCTATGTATGGAGAAACAATGGAAAGAAAAGAATAACAGCAGACTTTTCACTGGAAACAATGAAAGCTAGAGGAAAGTGGAACAACACGATTAAAGTCCTGAAAGAAAAAATTGTCAACCTATAATTCCATCTACAGTGAAAATGTCTTTCAAAAATGAAGGAGAACAAACAACAAGGGTTGGTGAAGATACGGAAAACTGGAACCCTGGTACGTTGCTGATGAGACTGTGAAATGGCGCAGGTGCTATGGAAAGAAGCCTGGCAGTTCCTCAAAAGGGTAAATATAGAGCTACTATAGGACCCAGCAATTCCACTCCTAGGTATATACCCAGCAGAACTGAAAACAAATTTCCACACAAAAACTTGTACAAGCATGTACATACATAACAGAATTATTTGTAATAGCCAAGAGTGAAAACAACCCAAATCTTCATCAACTGATGAATAAATAAACAAAATGTGGAATATCCCTATGACGGAATATTTGGCCATGAGAAAAATGAAGTATTGGTTCATGCTATAACATGGATGGACCTCAAAAACATACTAAATGAAAGAAATGAGACACAAAATGCCACGTATTATGTGTTTCCAATTATATGAAATGTCCAGAGTGGGCAAATCCATAGAGACAGAAAGTAGATCAATAGTTGCTGGGGAGAAGAGGGGAATGAAGGTGAGTGAATGAGTGCAAACAGGTATGGGGTTTCTTTTGGGGGGTGATAAAAATGTTCTAAAGGGGGCTTCCCTGCTGGCGCAGTGGTTGAGAATCTGCCTGCTAATGCAGGGGACACGGGTTCGAGCCCTGGTCTGGGAAGATCCCACATGCCACGGAGCAACTAGGCCCGTGAGCCACAACTACTGAGCCTGTGCGTCTGGAGCCTGTGCTCCGCAACGGGAGAGGCCGCGATAGTGAGAGGCCCGCGCACCGCAATGAAGAGTGGCCCCCGCTTGCCACAACTAGAGAAAGCCCTCGCACAGAAACGAAGACCCAAGACAGCCAAAAAAAATAAATAAATAAACAAATGTGGGGTTAAAAAAAAAAAAGAATTAAAAAAAATGTTCTAAAGGTAGACAGTGGTGATTGTTGAATTGTACACCAAACTTTACATTTTAAATGGGTGAATTTTATATGTAAACTATGTTTCAATGGAGCTGTTATTTTGAAAAAAGACTTTTTTCAGACCCTTTTTTTCAGACTCCACCACAAGCACCTCAAGAAATGTTAAAGGAACTCCTTTAGGTATAAGGGGAATTATAATCAGATGGAAAATATGGATCCATACAATGGAATGAGGAGTACTGGAAATGAGAAACAGATGGGTTAATAAGAAATATTCTTAAAAAAATCTCTTTAAAAGATAATTAACTGTTTAAGGCAAAAATAATAATTTATTGTGGGTTTACAAAATATAGTGAATAAAATGCATGGCAGCAATAGCTCAGAAGCCAAGAGGGGGAAAATGAAATGTCCTGTTGTTGATTCTTCCATCCCATGACAAGTGGCATACTTGAATGGAGACTGTGATAAGTTCAAGATGTAGTACATAAACCCTAAATCAACTGCTTAACAATCGGGCATATAATAAGCCAACAAGGGAGATAAAATAGAACCATAAAAATAGCTGATTGGGCAAAAGAAAGAAAAAAACAGAAAAGAGGGGGGGAATAAAGAATGGGTAGGACAAATAGAAAGCAACAGCAAAATGGTAGATTTAAACCCAATCTTACCAATAGTCACATAAAACTTAAATAGCATAAACACCCCAGTTAGGAAGTAGATATTGTCAGACTGGATAAAAAAGCAAGACCCAACCATATGTTGTCTACAGCAACCTACTTTGAATATACAGATACAAATCCGTTTAAAGGGAAAGGACAGGAAAGGATCTACCAAGCAAAGACTTATTTAAAGAGAAGCGAGGTGGCTATATTAGTATGCTGCAGTGAAGCAGGATTCCTTGGGGAAAACTGGTTAAAAAGTGGCTTCCTAGGTTCTATGTGGGAATGGGACCACCCCACAGGGCTAGGAGGTTGTGGACCTCAAATGCCAGGTTGAGGAGGTGGCATGGACCAGGCAACAGATTCCCTGCAGGGTTTGGAATGCATGGGGGTGGGGGACTGGAGACTGAGACGCAGTTAGGCAAGGGGTTATGGAGGCTTGGACTACTACAGAGGCAGCTAGAGATGCGTGATGTGTTTGAGAGACCTCAGAGGAGGGACTGAAAGGCAGAAGGTGGAGGACAGGAGAAGGAGGAGAAGGGACCAGGAGACAGGTCCATAACATAAAAATGGGAAAATGAGGAGGAGGAATGGTTAGTGGGTGGGAAGATTCAAGGTGGAGGAAGGATGCTGATCCATTTAGCATTTACTGTCATCTATTATACGACAAGCCTTGAGCTGTTGGCACTGGGGAGAGTTCAGAGATAGGGAAGGCTCAGATCTCACCTTCCAAAAGCAAAATGTTAGTGTGTATTACCAGCATCTGTATTATCCCAACCTGCATTATGAATCTCTAAGAATGCTCCAGAATGCAACATTTCCCAAACTCATTCGACCATTTGAAGAGCAGAAGTACAGCAGCAGTTGTCAATTATTGAGCACTCGCTGCATGCCAGGTGCTTTCCCTGCAGCCGGGCTTTCAGGGCATCTCTAAGATGTCAAGGCTCTCCCTCACAAAATCCCAGGTGCACGTTTCTCATTCCTACAAACGTCCATCTTTCCCCATGATAAGGTGCTGGAAGACAGGGAATAAATGTCAAGTCCCGTTGGGAGGAAAGAAGTGGCAACTTGGATAGGTAAAGCATACCACTGGTGAGCCCAACTGAGTTAGGGTCTCTAACTCAGCTCTCTACCCTCTGCGGCGGGTCCAGGAATCCCCTTGTCAAGTTCCCAGCCACTGCCCACCTGCTGGTGCTGGTGGTGTTAAAACAGCAGCAGCAAAGTGAGCTCCAGGAGATGGCCACCCACGTTTAGGAGAGGTTTCCCTCATTTCTTCCCCTGTGAGGTTGTAGGAAAATTATACCGATTTTACAGATGAGGAAAGGCTTATGGAGGTTGAAAGAGTTGCCCGAGGAAACACTGTTAGTTAGTGGTAGGATGTGAACCCAGGTCAGTCTGACTGCAGCGTCCAGTCCCTTCCCTCCTGCACAGTGAGGCTTCTTAGGGTCGGCGGGTTAGAGCAACACAGCTTGCAAATGCCCCTCTGCAGGATAATAAATTCACAGTCGTCTTACACAGAGAAAAAGGGCAGGAATACAAGATAAGCCTGCAATATCTTGTGTCAGAAAGTAAAGACATACCCAAAGAATGTGGGGGGGGCACATCAAAAGGACACAGGAGCCAGTGTGAAGGAGCTCCCACTGGCCAGACCTGGGACCACTTGAGCAACAAAACAAACAATCACCGTAATAGACCGTAACCTATTAAATACAATGGGAATCCATGTGTCCACACTGAGTCCACACATAAATGAGTGAGTAAATGGGAGAGGAGACAGCTTTTCCATATGGCTGGATTACCGATCGATACATTTAGAAGGAAAGGTAGAATCAGAAAATCACCATTTGGCAACCGTCTTAGTACTAATACTTGATTCAGGCAAGAATTAAGTATTGATTCTGATGTGGGAGCTTGTGGTGAGGTAGACAGCATTCTTGTTTGTAAGAAATACAAAATATATGGGGGTGACAGGGTATCATGTTAGCAAATGGTTGGGGGGAAAAGCTCTTTGTACTACTGCTGCAACTTTCTGTAAAATTTGAAATAATTCCATAAAAGAAAAAGGAAACAAAGCTACTTTGAGGGAAACTTTCCTCAGCTATTATAGAATGAAGGTGTTTGCCCGTGGGAAGGAGATGGGGCACTTTCTGAGGAGACCCACAGAAAGGCTTTCCTTTCCCCTCCCAGGCAGGCAGGCAGGCGTTGGGGGTGCTTTCCAGGCTCCTCCCACCTTGGGCAGCGCCAGCAGCTGCAGGTATGTCAGGAAAAGGCCTGGGGCTTACTCCAGAGACCTAGGTTTCAGGCCAGCCTTCGCCTGCACACCTGCAGCAATGCCGAGCTCACCACCTGTGTGGTAAGCTGACTGTCATCATTATCAAGTTCTTCCTCTTGTAACCGACAGCTCAGGTCTGAGGGAGGCTGATCTGCACCCTAGAAGGACTGGGTCCCTTCTGACTGAAGCATCAGGTCAGTGTTACTGGCAAGTGTTCCGATTCCTTCAGCCTCCCAATGTGGGGTTTGCGGTGATGGCGCCCCCTTGTGTCCAAGAAAAGAGGTGCAGTTGCCTTAAGCCAAGATCCTTCCAGCGGGGGAGAGAGGCATGATACCTCCCCACCGTCCCCACCCTAAATTTACTCCTCCCTGGACCAGCCAGCCCACTTACTCCCATTCATTTAGGCTTTAATTCTTTATTTTGTTTGTTTGTTCATTTATTTGTTCATTCAAGCAATCACTGCTCTCCACGTGGCTGTGCCTTACCCAGGAAGTACAAACAGGGGTCATTCCCTGGACTTAACATAAAAGAGCTCTCACTATGATAAAGGGACTGATTACTGCACCACATCAGGACCTGTGCCCTGCTAAAGGTAAGTGCAAGGGGCTGTGGGAGCACCCAAAACAATCTGGGAATTCAGTCTTTCCACAATTTGTCTCCTTTCTGCCCCCTGCTGTCACCAGCTGGGAGCTCTCGAAAGCCCATACCCTCTTCTCGGGGGCTACTGGCTCTGTCTAGGCCTGGCTGACAGAGGGCCACTCTCCCGGGGTCCTACACCTGGCCACAGAGGCATCACAGCTCAGCGAGTCCCTCCAGGCAGCCCTGAGGCATAACTTCCCTGCTGGTTACAGTACTGATGACAACAACAATGGTATTGATATTAATAATAGCAGCTACCATTTAGTGAGTCTTAGCTTGTTTCACGCGCCATGCTCAGAGCTGTACAATATTATGTCATGTAATCCTCACCACTACCGCTGATTATTCCCATTTTACAGATGAGGAAACTAAGGCTCAGTGAAGTTAAGGAGGGAATCTCGCCGATCACCTTCCAGTCACTGAGTCTGCAGCTCCACGTGGTCTGCACACATTTTCCCCATTTTCTCCCTGCTGTTCCATCCCCAGAAGGTCCCCACTTATCTCAAAGATCAGCTCTGATCCCATCACCTTGCACATTCTGGGGGCCTGACTCCCTAGTACTTTGTAAGCTAAACTATTATTGGACATCTCCTCCCATCTCAGAGGAGACCGGGGTGAACCACAAGCTGGCAACAGCAGGGCCGGGACGTGCACTGGGATCAAGGACTTTTACATTTCTCCATGTCCCCCATGTCCATCCTCCTTGGTGGAGGCTCAAGCATTATCTGTTGCTTTAAGGAAACTGCCTCTTGTTTTAACACCTGATATTGGGCCAAAGCCATCAGAACTTTTATTTCCAATGCCCAAGCTGATTTTGGCTTTGATATCTGCTGGACTCCTCCTGTGATGCCAGGGGGTATGGAGGTGGCCATCACGGGGCAGCGGTGGACATTTCCTAGGGACCGGCCTGTGCCGGGCTTGGTTACATTCATCACATCGGCAATTCCTCACCACGGCCCTTATTGGAGGAGTGGGGTCTCAGAGGTGAGAACCGTGGTGCCCTGGACACGCTTGGGTCCGCTCTCCAGGCCCTACCCTTCTTCCTGCTCCTCTAGCACACCATGCTCAGCCCTGTGCACGGGCTCTGCCCTCTGTTCGTTCCCCAGAACCTTCTCCTGACCGGCTCTCCTGCTCGTCATTCAGGTCTCAGCTCAATGTCACCTTCTGACCACCCTGCCTGTCCCATGTCACCCTCTGCCCCACCTCCCTGTTCAGCCTTCTTTGTGGCACCAACCATGTGCTGAAATCCTCGTGCATTCCCGCTTGCTCACTCACCGACTTTATCTCCTGCAGACACATGAACTCCACGAGGGCAGGGACTCTGCCATCTGCACACCCAGGGTCCAGAATAGGGCCTGGCACATCATAGGTGCTCAGGAAACATTTGCTGGGTGAATCGAACTGCTTGCGATCCCTCTCCACCTGACCTCTGATGACTCTTTCACAGCTCCCCCTTCATGCCTCTCTCTGCTGCCACTCTAGCCAAGACCCTAATCATTGGTGATGCTACCTGTAGCCACTCAGGTGTTCAGGCCGCCCTGGAGAGTTGTCTTTCGGACCACACTTCCGTTCACACCCCTCCCCTCTTCAAAACATTCTTATCATCATTATCATTAGGACTCTTATTTGATGAAGACTGAACCCATCATCATTGTTGGATTAAAAATCCCCTCTGTGTCCCAAGGTTTTTATGATTTCACTTCATAGGTGGGGACACAGAAGCTCAGAGAGGTTAGTGACTTGACCAAGCTCACACAGCTACTAAGTGGCAGCACTGGGATTTGAACCCTGGACAGTGTGACTCTCAAGACCCCCACTCTAGGCCACTGTGTCCTTCTATAGTGCTCAGCCCTAGCTACCATCAAACTGAAGCATGCATCAGAACCTCTGGAGGCCTCATTAAAGCACAGATGCCTGGGCGCCAGATCCCGAGCGTGCGATTCAGAAGGTCTGGGGCACTGCCTGAGAATCTGCATTTGCTAACACATGCCCAGGTGAGGTTGCTGCTGTGGACTCATGCTGTGAGAACTACCGACCTAGAAATATGGTATCTGTGGTTTCGGGAGGTTCGTGCAGCTCCTGTAGCCTCTCACGCATTTCAGGCAGTGGGAGAGTCCGTGGACCACACCTGAGTCTCAGTCCCTGCTCCCTTTGCAAATCTGACTCTTCCTTAATAAAGTTAATTATCTGACCTTGAAACATACCATAGCTGACACTCCACGGGAAGGCCCCTGCTTGTCTAGCGACTCAATGATTAATATAAGGTCCGGAGCAATTTTTCTCAGAGGTTTCGTGTCAGTATTTTAACAATCGTTGAGCAGCGCCTTGGGAGCCAATTACAGAACTAAGACAGTTTTTTTTTTTTTTTCCTAAAACTACTTGGTTTCCAACTCCTAAAACTTGTGGGCATCTTATACTGATGGGTCGAGAAGGGTTTTGACATAGTTTCCCCCAAGTGTGAGTGGTGCATAGAATTAGAAATCTTGTTCCAGTGAAGCAGATGCACTGGTGCTTCACTCCTCCTCCTCCTCCTCCCCCTCTTCCTGTTCCTGTTCTCCCTCCTCCTCTTCTTCTTCCTCCTTCCGCAACTCCTCCCTCCACCTCCTCCTCTTCCTCCTCCTCCTCCTCCCTCTCCCTCCTCCCCCCTCCCCTTCTCCCCTCCCCCTTCTCCCCTCCTCCCTCCTCCTTCCTCTCCATCCTCCCCTCCTCCCCCTCCCCCCTCCTCCTCCTCCTCCCTCCTCCTCCTCCTGTTCTTCCTCCTCCCTCCACCTCCCTCCTCCTCCCCCTCCTCCTCCTCCTGTTCTTCCTCCTCCCTCCACCTCCCTCCTCCTCCCTCTCCTCCTCCTCCTCCTCCCTCTCCTCCTCCTCCTCCTCCTCCTGTTCTCCCTCCTCCTCCCTCTCCTCCTCCTCCTCCTCCTCCTGTTCTCCCTCCTCCTCCACCTCCCTCCTCCTCTTCCTCTCCTCTTTCACCAACTTCCTCACTGAAGCGAGTCAGCCTAGGATCCAAATCCACAGTTGGAGCCCTGCCTGCTGCCAGCCTTCCTCCTCACTCTCCCGTGTGGCCAGCAGCTGGGAACCTGCACTGTCTGGCTGGCCGCAGGGGTGGGGGGCCTGAGGGGCCTGGACCTTCAGGAGCTTGCCTGTCTTCCCCTCCCCACCTGGCAGAGGCCCGTGTCCTCCCAGGCCATCACAGTGATGGGGTGGAGTTGTCGCTGACCCAGCATGGACCAGTAACAGGCACTGGGTCCTCAACACTGCCACCCTCCGCTGGCGCCCACCATACCTGGAATAAAACAAGACTCGCTCTCAGTCCAGCCCCTGCCACCCTCGCTGACCCCACCTCCCCCGTGCTCCCCCTCACTCTGTCTGCTCAGCACGCTGGCCTCCTCGCGGCCCCCAAGTGCACCAGGCAAGGCCCATCTCAGGGCCTTTGCATGGCCGTTCCCTCCTCCCCAGAGAGCTGCACGGCTAGTTCCTCAAGTGATTCAGGTCTCTGCTCAAAGGCCACCTTCCCAGACACCTCCACCAAGGCAGCCCCTCCCAGCCCTCTCCCCACACCCTGCTATCCTCTCCCACAGCACTCGTCATCACCCTCATCGCTGTACTTGCTGTGTATCCATTATTGTACGTCTCTCTCACCAGAGGGCAAGGAGCACAGAGGCACCAGGACCAGGCTTGGGCTTTGCTCACCACTGTACTCCCAGTGCTGGATTCACAGGAGACGCTCAGTAAATCGTGAATGAATGAATGAATGAATGCTACCACCAGTGGAGGAGACCATGAGTACTAGCTGAATGATTTTACACCTATCCTCCCACCCGTGCTGAAAAGTAGGAATTACTGCCCCTTTTATAAAGTAATGATGGCTCAGCTAAGTGAGGAGACTGAGTTACCCAGGGTCACACAGCAGTAACGGGACCTGGGCCAAGAAGCTAAGTCTGTGTGACTCCAGGCCCGTGGATGGGCGGTCGGCTGGATGCAGGTGAGGAAGGATCCCAGGAAGAACCAGTCCCGTGGTGATAGAGGGCAGGTGGGAGGTCAGAACTTGGGGTCAGGCAGCATGGGCTGGCTGGCTGTTGCATGGGGTCTGGGGGTGCCTCTAGAGGGAGACTGAGAGCCGAGGCAGGGCCCTAGGTGGACCTCAGCACAGGACTTGAAGCAAAAGCTTAGTCCCCCAGAATGCGGAGGGGGCTTGTAGAGACTGTCTGGGGGCTAGGGCTTATCAGGGTGGGCTGGCCCCAAACCTTTTCAAGCCCCACACACATGATTTATGGAGCTGGGATGCTGACATGACCCTGCCCTGGCGGGATGGGTTTGGGCAGGACCAGCGCAAGAGATGGGGTGTCAGCAGAGGCCAGGGCTGGGGTCACAGACCCTGCTAGTGGATGGTCAGCTCCTGGAATTGCCAAGGGGTCCCAATGGAGACGACAGGAATTAGCCCCGAGAGGAAACAGCGCAGGGTTTGCCAGGATGAGACAGGGACATCTCCCTGGGAGGCAGAGAGGAAAGACGAAGATGAATCAGCTCAGAATGACCTGATCAGGACTTGGGATCTGTCCCAGATTCAAGCCTAGGAAACTGTGGGCAGAAGTAGCAGGGCCCACAACAGCAGCCTGGCCGGAGTGGAAGGCTGCCAGCCTCTCCTGCACCTGCTCCTGCATATACACAGCTGCCTCAGTTTCCTCATCTGTGGGATGGGACAGTGATCCAGCCTTGAAGGTGGGGGGGTGCCCTAGGACATATGAGACGTGTCATCACGGTTCCTGACCCACAGTAGGTGCTCAAACCACGGTGGTCCCACAGCTTCCCTCGGGACCCTTGGGAGGAGAGCATCCACTTCCCTCCAAGAAGCCTCTGTGGCTCCCTTCTGGGAACTCCCATTCCGAAAGCAGCGCAGAAGTGGGGCTCAGGTGTCAGCTCCAGGTCTGTGCTTGAGACTCAAAGTGAATAAGGTGTGATCCTGCCCCATGCCTGGTGGAAGGGGCATTTGGGCAAATAAATGATGACACTGAGTCCCTTTGAATATATTCAAGATACGCAAACCCCGCCGCTCAGCCTTGGATTCCGTCCTTGACCAGCTTCAGTCTCCTGGAGCCAAGGCCACCGAACGAGGAGCGTGACCCAGTCGAGAAACTCTGACAGCCGTGGGTGCAGGCTCTGGAACCAGACCTAGGTTCCTCCCCTGGCTGGGGAAGCACCCTGACTTCTCTGGGCCTCAGTCTCTTCTGCTGTGAAGTGTGTACCCTCCTGGACCACGTGGCTGGTGGCGAGGAGACGAGATTAAACCCATGAGCCCCGTGCCTGTTCGGCGGGAAGGCTGTTATGGTTCCCAGATTTCCTTAGGAAGTGACAGGCGTGAGCCCCCCAGTGGGCACAGAGGTGGGGGAGGACAGGGGAGTGCCTGAGCGTGGGAAGAGGAGGGGCGGTGTCATGCCAGCAGAGCCTCCTCCACTGCAGGGACACTGTGGGAACACTGGTGTCCATAAAAGCAGGACAAGCCTGCCACCCAGTGCTGCTAGGTGCCACCACAGCAGCTGGGCCGAGCAGCCGCCTCTCCTGGCTCCACCATGTGTCCCCCAGCCCGGGCCTGGCCCTGGGAGCCACAGTGGCCTTTAGGTCTCTGATGACCCAAGGCTGCCACTCTCCCCTCCTCACCTGAGAAATCATTCTCACACCTGACTCTTCAATCAACTCACAAGTCATCAGGGGGGCTTGAGACTCCAGGTGGGAAGCCCAGAAGGTGCCAAGAAGGTCCCGTGTGGCTGGAGTGACTCACAGCAGGAAATAACTGAGGACCCAGAGTGGCCACGGGCAGAGGACTCGATGGAATATCAGGAACCCGTTAAAAATGTTGATTGTGAGGACTGGGAGCTTACGGGCAAGGTGTCAGCAATGCTCTATCAGAAAGGCAAAGAGCCTGAGAACAACTTTCTGCTGGGTCCACCCTTGCTGTTCATAGGCATTTGGATTAGGTGGAAGAATGGTTCACGAATTCTCCTTTTATACTTATTATATTATATACAGTTACATACACATATATGAAATATACATATATTTCACTATTATGTTCCTATATAATTATATATTCTATATTTTATATTAATTATTTAATTTAAAATTTTTAATTTTTATTATTATTTTATTATTAATACTACATTGCCCAGCACTGTCCTAGGACTTTGACACACATTATCTCATCAATCTTCACACTGCCCTGTGACCTAGGAACCATCATTTCCCCCACTTTACAGATGAGAAAACTGAGGCACAGAGAGGTGAAGTAATTGGTCCGGGGTCATAGAGCCAGGATGAGTCAGAGCCAGGATTTGAACCCTGGTCCTGGCCCCGGGGCCTGGGCTTCTAAGCCACGATGCCATAGAGGCTTCATGGTCTTATAAGCTTCTTCAGGTCATCAATACAAATACTGGAGGAAAAGATACTTTCTTGAAAAAAAATTTTTTAAGGGTCTACCAAGAAATAGTTTCATACATCTCCTCTTTAGTCATCCTTTATAAATAGTTTTATATATACATATTTTTTTTAATTAATTTATTTTTTTTGCGGTACATGGGCCTTTCACTGTTGTGGCCTCTTCCATTGCGGAGCACAGGCTCCGGACGCGCAGGCTCAGTGGCCATGGCTCACGGGCCCAGCTGCTCTGCGGCATGTGGGATCTTCCTGGATCGGGGCACGAACCCGTGTCCCCTGCATCGGCAGGTGGGCTCTCAACCACTGCGCCACCAGGGAAGCCATAGTTTTATATTTTTAAAAGAGAGAGAGAGGGGAAAAAAGAGGGAAATCTCCACCACCGACAGGGCTGGTCCACGGTGGATTTGTGGAGGGAATGCTGACTTCTGAACCTCTGCTCTCTGTCCTCTTTCTCTCCCTTGTTAGGACCCTGTCTCCATCTTCAGCCTCTCCTCTTCCTAGTTTTTAAACACTTGCTCTCAGGAAAAGTCCTGACCAATGGATTAAAAAAGAGTGATAACAAGTAAGGCTTTAAAGGTGGAGTTTCAGGTAGAAGGAGGGAGGCAAGGGAGAGGAAGGGAACCCTGGGGTTTATTGAGCACAGACACGGTTCCAGATATGTTCTCATATTCTCTTATGTGAACCCTGCTGCCAACCTATGGAATGGGCACTACCCCCATTTAAAAGATGAAGAGACTGAGGCTCCCATGGGTGCAGGGACTTGTCTGATGCCACCCAGCTAGAAAGTGGTAGAACCAAAATTCACACTCAGTCTCCTCGACTTCTTGTGTGGAGTTCAATGTGTGTTCTCTGAGCCCCTGGAGTAAGACCAGCACATGCTGGGAGCTGGGGCGGGGGAAGTGGGCAGATGAACGTGACCCAGCTCTTGGCCTCCAGCAGCTTGGGCTGGACTGGAACCTCATGTCCAGTGAGGCTTGTGTATCCAGACTCCTGGTTCAGGCTGGGCCAGTCCTGGCTTTCAGACTGTTGGAATATTACACACCCAGCAAAAGGATTCTTAAGAAGACAGTGCTCTCCACTTGGACACTAAAAAAATTAACAAAGGAAGGAGTGACCATATGTCAAAAAAAAAAGAGGTGAGATTCAGTGTTTTTTTTTTGTTTTTTTTTTTTGCGGTATGCAGGCCTCTCACTGTTGTGGCCTCTCCCGTTGCGGAGCACAGGCTCCGGACGCGCAGGCTCAGCGGCCATGGCTCACGGGCCCAGCTGCTCCGCGGCATGTGGGATCTTCCCGGACCGGGGCACAAACCCATGTCCCCTGCATCGGCAGGCGGACTCTCAACCACTGCGCCACCAGGGAAGCCCGAGATTCAGTGTTTTAAGTGACTCCGTCCTGGTTAGCTGTGTGACCTTGGGCAAGTTACTTAATCTCTCTGGGCTAAGTTTCCTCATCTGTAAAATGGGTTGATGCCTTGGCTCAGGCTACTCCAGAAGACTGGGAAATAACATAACAGGTATGTAAGCGATCTGTAAATTGAAAAGCATTTCACTACATAGATGATATTACACTTTTAATAAAGAATTGTTGATTGCTTTCGGAATTTCTCCTGTAAGTGAAGCTGGTGCTAAGGGCTTGATCACTGGACTATGAGAATCTGAGAGTGGGCTTGATCTCGGTAACATTAATAGGGGCTCAGAAACAGGGAAGGAGTGTTAATCCTGCCCCACACCTGCTCCCCAGCTCCCATTATCAAAATGCTGATACCTCTCCTTGATGTGCTCCCCAATGCAGCAGGCATCTCCTCCCATTCTGTAGTCAGCTAAGGTTGACTTGCCCAGTATCTCTCAGCCTGTAAGCATCAGAGTCCAGACACACCAGATTCTCTGCCTCTTTCTACACCTCCCCCTGCTCTCCCTCCCCGGCCCCCATCCTTCACAAGGATGAAGACAAGAAGCGAGGCTGGCGTGAAAAGACAGCCCAGTGGCTTAGGACCAAGATCCCAAGGAGCAAAGACCTCGTTTATAAAACCAAAGAGAGCCCTGAGGAAAGTTAATTGGAATGAAAGAAATCCCAAAGAATTTAGCACTCAATTTGAGAGACTATTTTTGGCTGAACCAAGATGAAAAGACAAAAGTAACTGCACCAAAATTGAAGAGAAACTAATTTGGAAGACATAATAGGGAGCAAGCTTCTCAAATTTCCTCAGAGCCCGGGAGACACGATTATTCAAGAAATAATTAGATGCTATCCTGGGGGTAATGAAAGCTAAAAATGAAGAGGAAAGAAATTGAAAACTGCCAGAAAGGTCATGGGCTGCTCTCAATATTTTTTGCCTTTACAGATTTGAAGATACAAGAACTCATCTGCAAAAGAACAATAAAGCAGTACAAACTAGTCAGAGAGGAAATCTAGTTGGGAGAATCTAAACATCTCACCCATCTGTTGGGGATGACCCTGCTGGGAAATGCAGAGCCAGGTGTGTCCTGAGCCTTAAAGGGTGGCAGTCCCTTCTGAAGGTGGCTGGAGGTGCACAGAAGCATGACACTGCCCCAAAGCTGAACTGCCCCCGGCCTGAGGGGTCAGCACACTTATTTTGTAAAGAGCCAGATAGTACATATCTTCAGCTTCGAGGGCCCGATAGTCTCTGTTGCAACTACTCAATTCTGCTGGTGTAGCGTGAAGGCAATAACAGTATGTCAATAAGTGGGTGTGGCCATGTTCCAATAAAACTTTATTTATAAACACAGGCAGCAGTCTGGATTTGGCTTTCGGGAAACAATCTATTCCGTCCCGTCTGAATTACCACACCTGGTCTTCCCATGTGCAGTCTAATCCTGCTTCTCTCCACACAAAAACATTGGATATTAGAACATGCTTTCTAAAACCTAACTACTGGTAATAATAATGATGATGATAAGAAGATAGCTGCTAGCATAGAAACACCGAGTATTTAGTATATACTAGTCATGGTTCTTAGCACTTAAATAACACCTACTATCTTCACAACAACCTTTATGAGGAAGGTACAAGTTTACAGATGGGGCACTGATGCCCAGAGAGGTGAAGTGATTTTCCCAAGGTCACACAGCTGATGAGCATCAGAGGCAACATCTGAACTCAGACAGCCTGACTTCAGAGTCCATGCTCTTAGCCACTATAATTTACTGCCTCTAATATGTCTGGCTCCAGATTCTTCAGGAGCTTCCCACAACCTACAAGATTAAGTCCAAATTCCTTAGCTCAGCACACAATGGCATCTGTGACTTGGTACACCTCACCTCTCCAGCCTCATCTTTCTCCAAGCCTCACCCCTGCCCCATGCATAGGAACCGCTTGAAGAGTCCTATATCCTCATTCATCCCTCTGTATTCCCTATATTCCCTTCATTCATGCTGTTCCCTCTGCCCGGGATTCTCTTCTCCTGCACTAACACCTACTCTACCTTGCAAACTCAGCACAAGTGTGACCTCTAAACAGGTGTCTATTCCAGGTTGATCAAGTCACTTCCTCTCTTTGGGTCCTAGTTTCAATGCCTGTAATTGGAAAGTAGTAGAATGGCTGATTCCCCCCCCCCCCAATAGCCACTAACACTTTAGTATAAATTAGCCTATCTGATTAGCTTAGTTTCCTAGGAGCATCTTGAAGGAATGCAATACAGAAGAAATAAATTCAGGTGTAGGGGAGAAAAAGATTGTATGTCATATGACTCAATTTACGTTGAAAGCTTTGATTCTACCCAAGTCTGAAGTGTAGCTCTGCTTGGCTGGGAGCCTGATGACTTGTCTCTCCAGCCCATATTCTTCCAGGGGACTGAGCTCTGTCAGACTGGGCTCTGAACTCTTTACCTGCTTAAGGGGAGCAACTGCTTCACTAGAATCCAGGTTCCTTAACTCTAAGAATAGCGCAATTTTCCCAACCCCACACTGCATAAAGAACTGCACTTGTCAGGCTAGGCAGCTTGATTAAAACATCCGTTCACAATACCAACTCCTTCTGCTCTAATTCCAATCCTCCAAGGAAACTGTGACCTATAAATTGGTTTTCATCCATTCAAATCTGATTCAAATTATTCCCCAATGCACTATTCAAAACTTCTTTTTATTCTTTCACCCATTCCTTTATTTCAAAGTAACTTTGAACCAGGAGTTTTAAGTCTGATTCTAGCATATTATCTTTTCGTCCCTCTATCTATCCTTTCCATCTCTTCTTCCACCCAACCAATCTCCCATCCCTTCTCCATCTATCTATCCTCTCTTCCATCCATTCTTCCATTCATCCTTCCATCCATCTTTCCATCCAACCCTCCTTCCATCCATTTCATCCATTAATTCACTCAAAATTGGTTGGGTGCCACTGTAAGCCATGCCCATTACTGGGGGCTCAGTAGTCAGTGCTGAACCCAGCAGGGAAGGACTTAAGCTCTTGGAGCTTACAATAGGATAGGGATGACAGACAGGAACAAATACTTGTTCTCCTTCTGGCTGAGCATCTCCCCTCCCCTGCCATTATTTACAGGAAGTGATGGGTACTGTTTCCTGGGGTGCCCAAGGTCCTGCCCTGCCCAACCTCACTTTCCCTTACCTCCTCCCCTATATGTCTCTGTGCCTCAATGGTCTGCATCTGCTCCATCCCCAAGGGTAAGACCATGGCACTTCCCTTTCTAGGCAAATTCCTCATGCCCCTCACTTCAGTCCTCTTCATCTCATTCTTTCCTGCCCTCTGCAGCCCCTTGCCTTACTATTAATTACCCAAGTAATTACCACCCACGTGACTGTCTATTTGATGTTCATATCCAACAACTACCTCTCTGGTCTGAGCCACTGAGACTCTGGTCTGGACCACTGCAGTAGCCTCCTCACTCATCTCTCTTGCCGCCCTGCAGTCTTTCTCAACACAATATCCAAGGTTCTCCACATAAAATGCCAGTCAGATACTAACATTTCTCTGCTCCAAACCCTCTAGTGGAGTCCATTTCACTCAGAAGCTGAAGTCCTTACACTGTCGACCCAGCCCCACGTGATCTCTGATCTCTGACTCTCCTGCTGCCCTCCCCCCAGCACTCCACGCCAACCATACTTCGCTGTTTCTCAAACACACACCTACCCCAGGGCCTTTGCACTTGCTCCTGCTGCCCTCCCCCCAGCACTCCACGCCAACCATACTTCGCTGTTTCTCAAACACACACCTACCCCAGGGCCTTTGCACTTGCTCCTGCTGCCCTCCCCCCAGCACTCCACCCCAACCATACTTCGCTGTTTCTCAAACACACACCTACCCCAGGGCCTTTGCACTTGGAATTCCCTCCACCTAGAGCCCTCTCCTTCCAGATCTCCCATGGCTCACTCTCTCCCTTCATTTGAGACCTACTCAAATATCCCTCATCAGCAAGGCTTTCTCTGACCACCACCAAAGAATAGCATCCCACCGGTCATCACTCCCTATCTCATTTCCCTGCCTTATTTTCCCTCATGACATTTTCTACCACTGTGCACATAATATATTTTTTATCTCTTTGTTGCTGTCTTCCGCCATGAGGATGCAAACCCCTGAAAGCAGGGGCTTTTTCTGGTTTTGTTCACTGCTGTACCTGCAGCATCTCTCACAGTGCCTGGCACAAAGTAGGGGCTCGATACCTCTATGGAATGAATGAATGCAGGAATGAATAAATGCCCCCCTCACTAGTCAGTCTCCCCCTTCAGCCTGCAAACACATCCAAGTGTCTATTTTTAAAACAAATGAAACAAAACAAAAATCTCCCCTTGCCTATTTAGCTTACCATCTTTGTTTTTCCTTTCATCACCACCCAGATGCAGAACTCTTTTTTCCATAATTGCTATCAATGTGCATGTACAGTTTAGAGTTCCCCTTTCTCAACTCACCATTCCCTGCATATGCTGACAAATGTTCTAGATTCCAGGTGGCTTGGGGCAGGGCTTCCCATGTTTCCCCAACTCTGGATGCGCCTCCCAGCTTTTGCCACATCCTTGCACTTCCTTTACACTCTTCAATTCATTACCTTTCTTTAAACAACTCATCTATTTATTTAAGTTATTTTAAAAGAGATCTTATAATGCTACCAGAAATAGGAAATTAGTGTGACTCTCCATAATTACAATGCAACTGTAAAAATGAAATAAAAACAAAAACAAAGTGATTAAATTCTAGATGAGGCTGAAACCTGCTAGGGGCTCTGGGCTGCAACGTCCCTCACCTCCTTTGCTCTTTGTGGAAAGAGAGCTCAGGGAGTGTGAGAGACACATCAGCGCCCGGGGGCCATCACATGGTGACTACTGTTAACAGTGCTGCATTGTATCCTGGAAGTTTGCTAAGAGTACTCTCTTAAGCAATGTGTTAATTACCTTGTAGTAATCATTTCACAATGCCTACGTATATCAACTCAAAGTGCTGCACCCTTTAAATATACACAATTTTATTTGTCAATTATGCCTCAATAAAGCTGGGAGAAAAAAAGGGCCCGGGAGTTCCTTCTAGTTTCTTCTAGGTTCTCCCCACCTTCTAGTGGAGTCATCAGGACTGCAGGACCCTGGAGATGCACTGACATTCTCAGCGCCACTCAATGGCATTTAATGTCTCTGAATTCATGGCACTTAACGTCCTGCCTGCCTTCCCTCCCCCAATTCAAACTCATTTTCTGAGCGAGGCGTAAGCCTCCCTTTGGAAGATTCTAGAATGTGGAAAGGGAGCTGGGCTGTGAGCCACGCCGAGGCCAGTCCTTGCCCCGTTCCAGCCCTGCACACAATCTCAGAGAACTCACTTCTGCTCTCTGGAACTCGGTTTCCTCACCCCTGAGAGCAGCAGCTGACATGGAAGATTTTTGACATTTATAATCCGTTGAGACCTTATGTTTATCATTTTAGTGAAAAATTTAATATCCCACTAAATTAATACATCACAACTCACTTAACCCCACTATGGAACGTTCATATAGTTTTTGGCCTTTCACAGTTCTAATTCCCACTGCTATAAATATGTTTTTCCCCTCATAACAGCATTTTCCCCTATTTCTGAATTATTTCACAGGATAAATGTCCAGAATTAGTATTCCCGAAGCAAAGCATGTGGGTCTAATCCTCCTTGGCCAACGGCCCTCCCACAGGCTCAGACCACTTCACAACCACACACATAGTGCCCGGGAGTGGCTATAGGAAAGGGCCATAAATGTTAGCAGCAAGAATATCTGGAAGCCTCTTGAGACATCTCAGATAGGTGGGGGCTTTAGGAAGATGTGAATTTAAGGGGAAAAGCTGGTCCACCTTCAAGCAAATCTGTGATATGGCTCAAAGCCAACCCCTTGAAAGCCCCAGGGGCCTCAAACCCTCTCCTTCTTTACCCAGATCTTGATTCCTCCTTCTCCCCAATTCTCTGACGCCTGAAACGAGCAAAAGATTTTGGAGAAAGAAACATTACCCCCTTGCTTTTCCTCCTGTGGACCTGTCACATCACTCCCTTTCCGCTAATGAGGAGGCCTACAGCCCTGGTGCCTCTCACACCCACCAGGATGGGAATCTGAAACTACACCCCAAACTGGCACTCTTTGAGATCACTATGGATGTATGGGAATATCTTATTCTTAGTTCTGAAGAAGGAGGTATGTTTTTTTCTACATGATTTCTCAGCTTCACCCAGGAGCATATCATACTATCTCCCCCATGAGGGACATGTGTCAGCTCCCTGTGGGCAGGGGTTTGTACCTGTCTTGTCCACCAGCGCAGTTCCTGCATCGACACCAGTGCTGGACACAGAGCAGGGGTTCAGCACATATGTGTGTTGAATGGGTGTTGCCCTCAAGTTCCTCCACTTTAATTTGCGTCTGGTGTAGGAAGTGGGGTCAGGCCATTACAAATCATACCTTTCAGCCCCAAAGGGCAAGACAATGTTCTAACAACATGACAGCTTATGGAGAAATATGTTTTTTCTAGTCTGGAGAACTTCAGGATTATTCAAGTTCAAATCCAGACTATAAATAAAGTGAAGTCGTTGAGAATCTTTTAATTTTTTTTTCCCCGCACTGCACCACTTGTAGGATCTTAGTTCCCCAACCAGGGATTGAACCCGTGCCCCCTGAAGTGGAAGCATGGAGTCCTAACCACTGGACTGCCAGGGAAGTCCTGAGAATCCGTTTTTAAGAAGATGATTAGAAGTGTTTCTTTCTCTGCTTTGAGAAAGGGGACATTCATTTTGAGGAGAGAGGGGAAAGGCAGAGAAAATGAGAGGGGAGAAAGGAGAGAGAAAGGTGAAAGGGAGAACAGACAGATAAGAGAGGAGAATATGTGACTTGATGGACAAATGTAATCTAAGAAAAAAAAGTAAAAAGTTCCAGACCTATGTTGATAACATTTGTTCAATAACTCAGTTTAAAACACTGGCAGGGAAAGGTAGAACCAGGTTTTAAAAATTGTTTTTAAAGTTGATTACTATTAGGTCTCTGAATGTGTTCCAGGGTGGTATGGCAGAGCTGCCCCTGAGCCCTGGGTCCTGCCATCAGGAACCTGGGTGGAGCCGCCAGCCTCCAGGACAGGGAACCAAAACCAGGGCCAGGTCAGGACCCTGGAGAGCGCCGAGCCGGCAGGAGGCTGGGAGGCGCTCAGCTTGCCCAGCAAATCTGGCCAGGCGGGGACAAGTCTCCTTCCCCCAAACCCCTTCTGAGGATTAATGACTGGAGACTTCCCCTCCTGGCTGAGGCCTTGTGCTAACCAGGGATACAGAGACTGAAAAATGGAACCTTGGAGCTGAAAGTGGTTGTCACGGGTCTCCCTCTGAGTCTAACCTCAGATCCAACTACATCACCCATCACCCCACCTCACTGCCGACTTCTGGGTCCTGTGTATACTTGATTCTAGACGCCACTGGTCCCCCTACTCTGCCCATATTATAGGTGAGAAAACCGAGCCACAGAGAAATGAAAATAAACTACCCCAAGTCATTCTGAGATGATGTCTCACATTCTAAAGGGGAAGCAGATGTGCAAAAAAAGATTTGGGGGGCTGCTGCACTATGACTATTCCTCAGAGGGCCGCACTGGATCCTTTGGGGTTCCTGCAGGTATCCCTATCTAATAGCCCCAGACCAGCGGTGCACAAAGACTCTAGGCTCTAAAGTTCTTCGTATTTATCTTGCTTTCCCTCTTTTCCCATCAGAAAGCCTACAGTGGAGAAGCTACTTAAAAACCAACAAATGGTTTACTTTCTATGAGTCATAGTCGTTGCGCCTGTCCTGACTCCTTGCCGGTTGGACAACTTATGAGCTCCCACACTGCCAAAATTTTCTTTGGTTCTGGTCTGGATAAAGCTTAGTCCCTTCTGGGGCTCATCCCTGCGCAGCTAGTCAGCTGTGAGTACAGGAGAAGCTGTGAGGCCCTGGTGACTACAGCAACACAAGAGGGCTGGATCCTGATGCCAGCTCTCTGAAGCAAGAATCACAATACGGCTTGGAGAGAGAAAATGCTCAAGGTCAAGAGCAAGTACACAGTTCTGTGACCCAGAGCTGTGGACAGGGACTGTTTCAGAGCCTGGAAGAGAGAATCACATCTCAAAGCAAAGCCATCACTACTCATCTTCGGGGGCCTGTGGGATGCTTTTGAGTGTCTGGTACTGGGTCCTATCCCGAGTGTATGTTATGAGAGGCATAAAAATGTAGTCTCCTGTCCCCAAGTGTCCCCTCATCTAGGCAAGATGAAGTCAGAAATTCCACTCTTGCAGATGACAGTCTTTCTCTGGGGTTGGGTATTGTTCTTCTCTTTGTGCTCATTCAGAATGCAGCTAGCACCTCAAAGGTGAAAGACTTCCAAGGTTGCTCTCTAGCCTTGGGTAGTGGGGTAGTGCACAAGTCAGGATTCTCTAGAGAAACAGAACCAATAGGATAGATAGATAGATAGATAGACAGATATCCTAGATTTTATATACATATATATATATATATATACATACACATATATAACCTATCCATCTAACCACTTGCGGGACTTTTAAAAACCCCAGTGCCGAGGCCACACCCCCGACCACAACATTACATCAGAATCTCTGGGTATGGGGCCTAGGCCTCAGTCGTTTTGAAGCTCCCCAGGTGATACCAATGTGTCTACAAGGTTGAGAACCACAGCTCTCCTGGCAGAGCAGAGCAGAACCTTAACCACCTCTGTCCCCACTGAGCGGAGCCCAGGACACGCCCACAGGATGCAGTATGTCAATGCCTGTTGCACTAGTGGCAGTTAGGCTGGGCTCCACCGCAAAGAAAACTCACAGCATCTAAGGTTTTATTGCAGGAAAAAGACACAAGATAGGAACAGCATGACCTGACGTGCAGCATGATGACTACAGTTAACAGTAATGTATCGCACACTTGAAACTTGCCATGAAGGTAGATCTTAAGTGTTCCCCCCTGACACACACACAGAATAACTATGTGAGGCAAGGGGTATGTTAATTAGCTTGATTGTGGTAATCATTTCATACTTCACAATCATTTCTCACAATGTTTTGTATATCATAACATCATTGTGTACCTTAAATGTACCTTAAATGTACACAATTTTGATTTGTCAGTCATTCTTCCATAAAGCTGGGGAAAAAGGATAGTAGCAGTATTAAAGGAAGGATGTGCATCACAGCCAAAGGCTGTCTCACAGCAAGGGGGCCCAAGAGGCCAGGTGAGGCTTCCAGTTGTCACACTGACAAGGCACAGCCAGATCGGATCAGGGACCACCTATGTCTACACATGGGATATCAAAACCAGGAGGCTCACGATGGGGTGTAGACCAGCTTCCCATGCCCCGCTGGCCGGGCAGGCATGCTCTTGCCAGGTAACCACGCTGACAGCAGAGTCCTCGGAGGGGCTCTCTGAGACCAGGTACACATCACTGACCCCATTATTAACCATAAACACTGTTGACAAGCTGGTGGCCTTGGACCCATGGTCACAGATCAGTGCCCTTTATGCCTTGACCAGGGCTCAGTGCCAGGCAGATACCCCTCTTACTTCAGCAAAACAGCCCAGGGTGACCCCGGGCCTGCTGCAATCCTCCCACACTGTACCTGTAAGATAAGTCAGCCTGCTTTTCCTTAAACCTGACGCTCCAAGTGTGGCCTGGACCCCACAGCATCGAGGTGACTGGGGAGCTTGTTAGAAATGTAGAACCCCAGGCCCCCCACGCCACCCAGACCTACTGAAGGAGGTCTGTGTTCCCATAAGACTCCCGGCGAGTCCTATGCTGAAGTCAAGGCTCACGGTCTGAAAGCTGACCACACTCACATCACCCTCTCCTCCCACCTTGCAGGCCGGCTCTGCACCCAGCACTAAGACCAGTCTGACCTGGCCCAGAAGAGGGAAGCGGCCCTCGTTGTGTCCCAGCCCTGAGCACCCCCTCACCCCGCAGGTCAGGCAGAGCGATGTCTCCATCGTGGGCAAGTCCACAGCCCGCTCCTCTTCCCCGGGACCATCATTTCTGAGGGCTGGGGACCCTGTGCTGGTGTCTAGGGTCGTTTGGGCCCAGGGGGCCAGAGGGCAATGCCATCACTGCCTTTCCTCCCCCTCCACCAACACATGAATTCAGACAGGGTCAGGTTAGAGCTTTGGCTGGTGCAGCCTTGAACGGGAAATCAGTCTGCCCGATGGACTGTTACCACTACTCCTCACAATAGCCACAGCTGATGTTGAATAGCCACCTTAGAACCATCCGACCACTAGCCAGTATTTATTTGGGCATTTACTATGTCCCAGGCTCTGTGTCGGGGGCTTTAGTCACATCAGCCCATTCACTGCACCAGGCTATACAGCAACGGTTATCCCCATTTTACAGAGGAGGAAGCTGAGTCTTAGGCCAGGTGTCTTGTCAAGGTTACCCAGCACCACGACCCAGACTCAGGTATCTGATTGCAAAGACCCCACTCATAATTCTGACCTTACTCTTCTTTGAGAAATGACCCCTCCAGTTGTGCTGGGGTTACAGGAGTGAACACAACCCATACAATCCCTGCCCATGTGGAAGCTGCAGTGTGGAGGGAGGATGGCGGGTAATTTCTGAGCATGCACTGTACTTTGCTTACATTCACTCAGTTGTTTATATGACCACCCTAAAAGGTAAAGGACATTGTCCTCCCCATTGGGCACACTGAGGCAGGGCTCAGAGAGGTTAAGTAACTTTCCCCAGGGTCACACAGCTGGGTCCAGCAAGGCATGGAAGGGGCAGGTAAAGAGCCCACCTATGGTGCCTCGGTGACAGCTGAAGGGCTCCAGGTGTGGCTGTGAGTACTGGGGCTTTTCCAAACTGCCCTGACTCCTTGCCCCTTCCAGAGCTGGAATCCTCTGAATCCTGCCACAGGAAGGCTAGCATCCTCTTTGCCATATTCTGGAATTCCTAGAGGCAGCTTCCCTGTCCCTAGTTTGCCGTGCGGCTCTGATCTCTGAGGCATCATGCCACCTACCTGGCAGGGTCAGTGTGATGATCATATCGGACAGACCACGGAAGAGCGTTAGGAAGCAGGGGTGCCAACACATGTCAGTTACTTCTCCCAAACCTCAGGACGGCAATGAGGTCATGGGAGATCCACACCCCCCACAGGGAGAACCATTAGATGATAGGGGAGCGTGCCAACAAGTGGCCCCAGGCCCAGAGATGCAGCCCCTGTGGACCCAGCGTTGGTTTTCCAGTGTCTGTGGCCCCCTGAGTACTGCCCAGTGGGGCTCAAGGGGCAGAGGCCCTTCCAACACTAGTGCAATATTCGCCTTGGCCACATGAGGGCAGCATGCACCCACGCAACGCCCAGCTCCTGGCACAGCAATTCTGGGGCAAGGGGCTCTTACTGCTGCTGCCAGGGGAAGTGGGTGCTGAGCTCATGCACAGAAAGTGGGGAGAGCCCTCCCCACTGTGCCCACCCACTCTACTCTGCCCAGTGTTCCTCTTCCCTACCCTCTGCTTCACAGATACCACCAAGTCCTCTCTGTAATGTAAGTGATTAGTTAAAGGTTTAAAGACACAAGCTAAATATTCTCCTATCACTTTCCATTCAGCCATTTTTTTACTGAAAACCTGCTTCATGCCACTATTCTAGGTGCCGGAGACTCAGCGGTCACAACCCAAAGATCCCTGTTCTCACTGAGCTCATAGTCTAATGCAAGTTATTAGCTGCCTCTCCCCACATATTTTATTACGAAAAATTTCAAACATGCAGAAAAGTTGAAAAAATTGTATAGTGAACACCCACAGACCCAACACCTTTATCACATATCTATCCACTTATTCCTCTATTCATCTATCCGACTTTTTTTGTGCATTTCAAAATAAGTTGTAAATCTCTCTCTCTGCTCTAAAGCATGACTAGAGTTCATGCTCTTTTAAAGGTAAAATTGATATACAGTAAAAGGCACAGATCTTAAATGAACCAATGCATGAGTTGTAAAAAGTACACACCTGTGTACCCAAATCTAATCAAGGCATAAACCCTCATTTGCTGCCTTTTATTCGTTCTGTAGCTCTGGGCTGCTTATTTAACCTTTCTGGTTTAGTTTCCTCCGGTGTATTTTTTAAAGAATAAACTTGTCAAGAGCATGAAATGAAACAATATACAAGAGTCCCTGGACCATGATAAACACATGGTTACACAGTCATCCTGTCTGGCATGGAATTCACTATCTTCTGGCTGTGTGACTTTGAGCAAGTTGCTTAACTTCTCTGAGCCTCTACGTCCTCCTCTGAAGTCAGCCATAAAACTAACTTTTTTTTTTTTTTATTTTTTATTTTTTATTTATTTATTTTTTTTTTTGTGGTACGCGGGCCTCTCACTGTTGTGGCCTCCCCCGTTGCGGAGCACAGGCTCCGGATGCACAGGCTCAGCAGCCATGGCTCACGGGCCCAGCCGCTCCGCGGTATATGGGATCCTCCCAGACCGGGGCACGAACCCGCATCCCCTGCATCGGCAGGCGGACTCTCAACCACTGCGCCACCAGGGAGGCCCATAAAACTAACTTTTTAGCAATGGTCTCAACCATAGCTGAACACTAGAATCACCCGAGGAACTTTTAAATATAACCTACATGTCCTGATTATTTGGAAATGTATAAATATACTTTCAGGTGGAGAATAACTAGAGTTAGAAGAACTGAGTTCAGGTAACTCTTCTGCAGACCTACGCAGACCTTTGGGAAGAGGTACATAAGGTCTCTGGGCCTCAATTTTTTCATCTTTAGAATGGCTGCATCATGGGCTTGTTGTGAAGTACAGGTGAGCTAGTGGGTATGAGAGGAGGCTGGGAGCTGTAAAGCATTCTACACTTATGAGACATCATTACTTAGGAACACTGGAGTCAGAAAGGACCTTCCAGATCTTAGTTTGACAGAGTTAACTTGTTTTAGAGAAGCAGAACCAAGGCAGAGGGAAGAATTAAACTTTTTATCACATCTAAGTAAATTCAACCTGGCCCAGATGATACCTCAGACCCCAGGGGGTGCAGTGACCCCAAAAGCTCATCTCCTCCCTTCCTCAGGCAGCCCTTCCTAGGAGACACCAGTGTCTTTCTCTTTCCTTTATTGTCTGCTTTACAGAATTAGGAACTTATTAGAAACTCCCATGTTATCCACTGTGTAGACACAGAGAAATGAAATTTGTGGCACATGGACATTTACTACCCACTCCTGTGCCCCAAACAGACATTAATAACTGATTGCTGAGCTTTTTCCCACTGAGTCCATGGCTGCCTTAGATGCCTATCCCACAACGTACTCAAATAGACATCCCCAGATAATCAGCGTTGACAGATGAAATGAAACCTCTTTGCTATTTTTCCTGATATGAAATTTCACAAGCCAGACATGCTCCCCTGAGCCTGACACAGAATGAAAAAGTCACCCACCAGTGCCTGAGAATGGTGAGTGCATGATAAGTACTTGTCACTTCACCTGGCAGCTAACACAGGTATTTGTTACTGCAAAGGTGGCAATTTCTGGGACAGAGCCAGATCAAGAAAAGTTGAGATTGTGTCTAGAGAGCTCATGGTACCCAGGAGAGAAGGGGCTTGAGGGTCTCGCCATGCCAAGTGGCCAGAGCAGGGCAGGTGTGTCTGGGGAAGTACCGACCTGCAGGTGATGGGGAAGAAGGCAAGCCTGGAGGGTGGGATCGGGCAGGTGAGCCAGTCCCGCCCAGGTGAAGGCAGAGCCGCAAGGAGAAGGTGTCTGGTGGATGTCCTAGCAGGTGAGACACAGCCACCTGGGAGCAGGTGATGGGCAGGGGCCCAGGTGGCTGGTAGTCAGTTGGTACTCACTGAGTGTGGAGGTGTGAAGGAGAACAGGAGAGAGTGGGGTACCCAGCAGGGGCTTGGCTCCAAGAATGAGGCTTCATTCAGTTCCGCAGCAAACGAACGCACAAGGTCAGGGAGGCTGGGTCATCCATGCCCGCACCCTGGAATCAGCAGTCAGCTGGGGGCCATGAACCCATCCCTCCGTTGCCCTTACTGCTCTCAAGGTGCCCCGGCCGCCAGCCTGGGGAGCTTCCCCCAGCAGCTCTCTCTGGCCCAGCAGAGCTGCACAAACGTTGCTCTTCCGTCCTCGTCAGCAGCTGTCAGAGCACATTTGACGCTGCAGCGTCATCCACGCTCCAGGAAGCCGGTGAGGCCGGGCGCTTCGGGGAATGGCCAGATGTAGTGATGCCTTAGATCTCTGGATGATATCAGGGGACTCGTGTCCTGGCCAAAGCAATGGAAGATGGGATTGGGTGGGTTTCCAGAGGAAAAAAGGAAGAAAAATCTACTTGAATGCCACCACCTTGATTGCACTGGGCCTTCTAAACACGTCCTAAACCGAGTAAGAGCCGAGATCCCTCCATTCTCATCCTTCATTCTGTGCTTAAGTTGCTGTGTGTTACAGAGGAAGTCACTCTGGGCCTCAGTCTCCTCATCTGTGAAACGAAGACAGTTACACTCGCCCTGACAAATGGGGCAAAAATGAGGCTCAGGGGGCTTCCCTGGTGGCACAGTGGTTGAGAGTCCGCCTGCCGATTCAGGGGACATGAGTTCGTGCCCCGGTCGGGGAAGATCCCACATGCCACGGAGCGGCTGGGCCCGTGAGCCATGGCCGCTGAGCCTGCGCATCCGGAGCCTGTGCTCCACAACGGGAGAGGCCACAACAGTGTGAGGCCCGCGTACCGCAACAACAACAACAAAAAAAATGAGGCTCAGATGTGAGCAAGCTGTTCAGAGAGCACAGAGGGATGGACCAGGAATGACAAACACATGTTCTCTCGGGTGTCACTTCTGCTTGGTAGCGGCTGCCTGATCATCACTGTGTTGAGAAGGATTCTGAAGCTGAGGCCAAGCCAGACCAGAAAGTGTGCTGTGATTGCTTAGCTATGTCTGCCACGGGGGCAAGATGGGAGGGCACTCCCTCCTATGCTATCTGTCATTTTTGACCTAAATGGTTGTAAGGTATCATTATTGTCATTTCTTCTTTAGCCCACACCCAAAACCACTCTGAGAAGAGGCCAATATGCAGAACTCACACCTCAGAGTCAGTCCCAGGGGCCCCTTCTGGGCAGTGACTGGGGAGACGGTGGCCCTGCTTCCCCGAGTCATATCACACAGCCATCCCACCCCTACTCCTGCCTCATTTCCAGCTATGTCCCTTCTTCATTCCAGTTAAAATTTTTTTCAGTTACCGTCTATCACACCACGTACTTTCAGGTCTCAGTACTTGTCCTTCTGCGTGGAGCGCCCTTTCCCTCCCTGCTTGGCAAACTCCTATGCACCCTTCAAGACCCAATGCCCATGACAGTTCTTCTGGAAGCCCTCCCTGTCTGACACCCCCTCCCCTCCCCCAGGCAGAAGTAGTGGTCGCTCTCTGGGCTCGAGCAGCTCTCCATTTTTGCTCTATTAGAATGAGACTGGAGAGGCCAAGCTGAGCTGGCCTGATGTGGGCATCCCCTGGCCAGGCACGCAGTAGGGATCTGCACCATCACCTTCGCCCCACTCACCCAAGACTGGCCATGCGTTCGGCTTTCAGAACTCAACACAGGCTCCCTCCTGTCTGTTTACAAGCCCTTGATTCCCGTTTGGCTTGGCCTACGTTCCTCCAGACACCACAGAGCAAGGCCGTACCGGGGGAGCCACGGGATGCTGTGTCCCTGTGTGCCGGGGGTGTGCAGGAACCGAGGGGCAGTGGTCACGGACGAGCCAACCGGGAGCTCCGAAGGCCGCCCGTCGCCATGGAGACAGGGCCCTGTGGCCCAGCCAGGCCCGGGCTGGTCAGTGAATGAATAAACGTGGCCCATTTTTCTGCCTTTGTTCGGAGCCTCCCTGGGGCTTCCTGCTGTCAGCCCCAGCTGTGGGGAAGGCGGAATTTGCCTGATATCGTGGAGCCGCCGCCTGGCAGCTCCGAGCCTAGCCTGGGCTGCCCCACGCCAAGATTCATGCCCAGCGAACAAGCCCCACTTTGTTCCTGTGGGAAAGTCCAGCCCCTCAGGAAAGAGCCCTCTCTCTGGCCGGCCCCCGGTCTGGGGACTCAGCGAGGCAAACAAAGCTCCATCCGCTGGCGATGATGCACAGGCCCCAGTGCCCACCTCCACGCCCAGAGAGACCAGCAGACTTACTCAGGGATGCAGAACTCCAGTGCAGCCCTTTCCTACTCCTGCGGGAGGATAAGATGTGAGCCACCGGTTCCAGGTCTCCCCTACCTGTCCCTGCCTCTGGTTTCAAAGTGAGGGCTGTGGAAGAGGCAGGTGGGCCCGGGCCGGGGGCAGAGTGAGGAGAACTCAGCTGGTACGCACGTGAGGCCTGGGGGAGGGCAGCCTGGCCCAAACCCCAGCCCGAGGTTGAGGCCCAGTGGATTTGCAGACACGCCCGCCTGTGCCCCAGTGCTGGGTGGAGCCCTGATCCCACCTCTGTCCACACAAGTGGCCTTGGCCTCATCACGTCACCTCATCAGCCTCAAGACAAGGCTGCTGACCCCGGCTGCCTCCTAGGATGTCACTGATACTGGTGGTGATAAGGAGCAATTTGATGTAGTACTGCTGCTGTGCCAGGGCGTCCTCAAAGGGCGTCCTGTGGGCTATCTCATTGGAAAGGTTCTCACGATGAGAACTCACCAGGCCAGGCGTCCACGGGGAACGACGGGCAGGTAAATGAAGGAGTGCGGAGCCCAGCGAGGGGACAGCAGGGACTGGCAACTGTGGGTCCTCAAAGGTCCCCGCACCACCTGGTAGGTCCCCAACGACTCAGTGCCTACAACTGTTACCACGCGGCGATGTGGGTCTAGCCTGGCTGGATCTTCTTTCTGTCTATCTTTCTATCTATCTATCTATACTGGGTCTTACTTGCAGCAGGTGGGCTCCTTAGTTGCAGCTTGCCAGCTCCTTAGTTGCGGCATGCGGGCTCCTTAGTTGTGGTATGAGAACTCTTAGTTGTGGCATGCATGTGGGATCTAGTTCCCTGACCAAGGATCAAACCCAGGCCCCTTGCATTGGGAGCACGGAGTCTTATCCACTGCACCACCAGGGAAGTCCCCTGGCTGGATCTTCTGACTGTCCTTAGAGGAGGTTGGAAATTTGGATTTTGATGTGAAATATATCAATTTGTAAAAATGCAAAACTAAATAGTATGTCATTTATATCTAAAGCATGGGGATGATAAGCACAAAATTCATCATAGTGGTGACCTCTTGGGGGTTGGGAGCACAGACTGGGAGGGTATCCAGAGGGCTCAGTAGTATTGGGGTTGGTCTGTTTCTTAAGCTAGGAGGTGGGTATGTGGATATTTATTACATGAATCTTTATACCTTATATAAACATATTTTCTTTGAAATGCATGACACGGACTCCATAATAAACTATTTTAAAACCACCTGGAGACCAAACAAAACCTACTTGGAGGCCACGTCTAGTCCCCAGGCCTCCTGTTTGTGACACCTGCCCGTGGCTCAGGTAAAATTATCCCCATTGCGCAGATGAGGAAACTTGGACTCTTGAGTGTTTAAGCTACTTGTCCAAGGTCATACAGCTCCCACGGACTGTGTGGTTTGGGTTCTCCCAGAAGCAGAGCCTGAGACAAGTGTTTGAGGGCAAGTGGTTTATTGGGAGGTGATCCCCAGAAACACAGCTGGGGAGTAGGAAGTGAGACAGGGAAGGAAGGTGTTACTTCCCCTTTCACTTCTGGCCTGCTGTTGGGAGGGCAGAGGGTCTCTGGGGCAAGAGAGAGCCCTCAAGAAAGGGATGCAGGGCTGGCAGGTAGAAGTCAGGCTGGTGTGCACTAAAGAGGTCGGGGTGGGAGGCTAGAGCAGGATGCCGATGACAGTGCTGGGAAATCCAGGTGGCTGGGTTTCCTATGCTATGATGTCACTTGCCTGCTCAGATTCACTTGCTGAGTAGCTCCCTACCCCACAGCTGCTGAGCACGAATCTTGTGCGGGGTTGGAGGGGTGGGGAGGTACAGGCAGACGTGGTTTTAAGACAATCCCATATAATCCTCATCCTCTAAAATCTTGGCCGAGGAGACTCTCTGTATCCTAGGCTGCCACTCACAGATGCCACCACACTCGCCTCCCACCCTTGCCTTCTTGTCCCTGTCCCTGTCCCTGTCCCAGCCCCCTAGGCTACAGCCCCTTCAACCTGCCCAATTATTCTCCAAGAAACAGCCAGCCCAGGAAATGCAATGCTTGCAGAAAAGTTCATGTGCAGCAATTTCAGACTTGGAGGATTTAAGAAACTGCCCAAATTGAGAGTTTCTGAAATTACTCCACTTATCTCTTCTTGGCCTTACGATTGCTTTTTATAAATTGAGATGATGGAAATGTTTCTCTCTTCCACAGAGAGGCATAAAGGGAACCAATTCCATTCTGTAACCCAAAACAGAGGCCTTAATTTTCTATTTTCTCTGCAGCCACAGAGGAAATAGAGGTTTAAAGCTGTTAATCTTTAAACCTGGGCTATTGGGTCTCATGTGGACATCAAGGAAATCTGAAAGCTCATCTTGCTTCCCTGGAGCTTATCTGAATTTAGCCCCCAGAACACACATGGCAACTGAAGCCTAGAGTTCACTAGGGGTCCTTGGAGATTGGAGATGTTTTTGCATTGTGTTTTCAACATTGAGTGAGCATGTACTATGTGCTAGGCATGGTGCTGGGTCATGGGGATGCACAGGCAAGTGAGCACCAGCCCTGACTGGGGACCTCAGCATGGCTGGAGAGACAGACAGAGCAGTGGGTGACTTCCTTACCATATGGCGCATGTGATGACGGATGGGGGGATGTCCGAGGGTCAAGGGCATGACCCTGAGCCCAGAGCCCTGGCACCGTGAGGTACTGAGGGCTGCGACACTCAGTTGCCCACCCCGGGGCGAGTCCAGGTTGAACCTGATTCAGAATCCACCTGGGGTAGTTCTACACTCGTCCCTTTCCCACTCTTTCCAGACTCATTTCTAAAGACAACTGATGAGAGGAATCTGAGCACAAAATGCTTCAGAGATTCATCCTCTATTTTTCAACTGGGCTTTCAGTGTTTCTGATGCCCTGGGGAGAGCACCCCAGTTGGAAGCTAAGGCATCTTTAACACGTTCCTGTTCAACCATAGCAGGGCTCAGCCAAGAGATCACTCAAACCAGGGAGGCATTTAGTCAACATCATCTCCTGGAGACAACAGCTCATCCTTCCTGCCAGAGAGGAATGCCAAGGAGACATAATTCAAGAGAAGAGCGAGTGTCTCCTTAAGCGGGCTCCTAATTTCTCCTACACACTTTCGAAAAGCTTCTTTTGTGGGGCGAACGCCAGTGCCTTGACATCTTCCAGGAAAAGGTTTATGATCCAGTAAGTCTGAGAACACGCAGGGGTCCCAGCAGGATGGATTGGGATTGACTGAAAGATACCAGTGATGTCAGGAAACAGTGGAATGTTTCCTTAAAGGCAAAGGCCATAGAAAGCGACCTGGTTTTTGTGTGGAGTTCAGAGACAAACCTGGTGATGTTCTGGCACGTGCCTGGTGGGGGCTCATGCCCCTGGCAGTGCTAAGTCTCCCCCAAGAGACACCAGGTCGCCCGTGCTACAAATTATATGGTAGAAGCCTTCTGTCAGCATCACAATATTAAATCATTGGGTTCTTTGGGGGTAGTTACACTCCTCTTGCCCATCTAGACCGTCCTGAACATTCTGGCTAGAGCTTATCTGCACAATAGATCCAAGAAACTGCTACAAATCGATGTTAGTCCCCTCTGAGTGCTGGCTTCTGGATCAAGCTGGTGGAAGGTCAATTCCCAGAATTACCATCCCCCTAGAAGGGGTTCCTACTGGAATCAGTGGCTGCCAGGGGAGCATTAAGAAGCACTCACACCCCATTTATGATAAAAACTCTCCAGAAAGTAGGCATAGAGGGAACTTACCTCAACATAATAAAGGCCATATATGACAAACCCACAGCAAACATCGCTCTCAATGGTGAAAAACTGAAACCATTTCCACTAAGATCAGGAATAAGACAAGGTTGCCCACTCTCACCATTATTATTCAACATAGTTTTGGAAGTTTTAGCCATGGCAATCAGAGATGAAAAAGAAATAAAAGGAATCCAAAATGGAAAAGAAGAAGTAAAACTGTCACTGTTGGCAGATGACATGATACAATACATAGAGAATCCTAAAGATTCTATCAGAAAACTACTAGAGGTAATCAATGAATTTGGTAAAGTAGCAGGATACAAAATTAATGCACAGAAATCTCTGGCATTCTTATACACTAATGATGAAAAATCTGAAAGAGAAATTAAGGAAACATTCCCATTTACCACTGCAACAAAAAGAATAAAATACCTAGGAATAAACCTACCTAAGGAGACAAAAGACCTGTATGCAGAAAACTGTAAGACACTGATGAAAAAAATTAAAGATGATACAAACAGAGGGAGGGATATACCATGTTCTTGAATTGGAAGAATCAACATTGTGGAAATGACTCTACTACCCAAAGCAATCTACAGATTCAATGCAATCCCTATCAAACTATGAATGCCATTTTTCACAGAACTAGAACAAAAGATTTCCCAATTTGTATGGAAACACAAAAGACCTGAATAGCCAAATCAATCTTGAGAAAGGAAAATGGAGCTGGAGGAATCAGGCTCCCTGTCTTCAGACTGCACTACAAAGCTACAGTAATCAAGACAATATGATACTGGCACAAAAACAGAAATATAGATCAATGGAACAGGATAGAAAGCCCAGAGATAAACCCACACACATATGGTCACCTTAGCTTTGATAAAGGAGGAAAGAATATACAATGGAGAAAAGACAGCCTCTTCAATAAGTGGTGCTGGGAAAACTGGACAGCTACATGTAAAAGAATGAAATTAGAACACTCCCTAACACCATACACAAAAAGAAACTCAAAACGGATTAAAGACCTAAATGTAAGGCCAGACACTATCAAACTCTTAGAGGAAAACATAGGCAGAACACTCTATAACATAAATCACAGCAAGATCCTTTTTGACCCACCTCCTAGAGAAATGGAAACAAAAACAAAAAGAAACAAATGGAACCTAATGAAACTTAAAAGCTTTTGCACAGCAAAGGAAACCATAAACAAGACAAAAAGACAATCCTCAGAATGGGAGAAAATATTTGCAAATGAAGCAACTGACAAAGGATTAATCTCCAAAATATACAAGCAGCTCATGCAGCTCAATGTCAAAAAAAACAAACAATTCAATCCAAAAATGGGCAGAAGACCTAAATAGACATTTCTCCAAAGAAGATATACAGATTGCCAACAAACACATGAAAGGATGCTCAACATCACTAAGCATTAGAGAAATGCAAATCAAAACTACAATGAGGTATCACCTCACACCGGTCAGAATGGCCATCATCAAAAAATCTACAAACAATAAATGCTGGAGAGGGTGTGGAGAAAAGGGAACCCTCTTGCACTGTTGGTAGGAATGTAAATTAACACAGCCACTATGGAGAACAGTATGGAGGTCCCTTAAAAAACTAAAAATAGAACTACCATATGACCCAGAAATCCCACTACTGGGCATATACCCTGAGAAAACCATAATTCAAAAAGAGTCATGTACCACAATGTTCATTGCAGCGCTATTTACAATAGCCAGGACATAGAAGCAACCTAAGTGTCCACTGATAGATGAATGGATAAAGAAGGTGTGACACATATATACAATGGAATATTACTCAGCCATAAAAAGAAACAAAACTGAGTTATTTGTAGTGAGGTGGATGGACCTAGAGTCTGTCATACAGAGTGAAGTAAGTCAGAAAGAGAAAAACAAATACCGTATGCTAACACATATATATGGAATCTAAAAAAGAAATGGGTCTGAAGAATGTAGAGGCAGGATAGGAATAAAGACACAGACGTAGAGAACAGACTTGAGGACACGGGGAGGGGGAAGGGTAAGCTGGGACGAAGTGAGAAAGTGGCATCGACATATATACACTACCAAATGTAAAATAGATAGGTAGTGGGAAGCAGCCGCATAGCACAGGGAGATCAGCAGCTCGGTGTTTTGTAACCACTTAGAGGGGTGGGATAGGGAGGGTGGGAGGGAGATGCAAGAGGGAAGGGATATGGGGATATATGTATATGTATAGCTGATTCACCTTGTTGTACAGCAGAAACTAACACAACATTGTAAAGCAATTATACTCCAATAAAGATGTTAAAAAAAAAGATGTTAAAAAAAATCAAGCAAACTAATGAATATAACAAAAAAGAAAAAAAAAAAAAGAAGTACCTACACTGAGTCTTACCCCAAGAGATGCTTAGGCCACTGTTCTAGGGTGTGGCCTGGGCATTAGGATTTCTTTGAAAGCTCCCCAGGTGATTCCAATGTGCAGCCAAAGTTAGGAACACTGGCCTAGAGGGACCAGGCAGTAGGCCCAACTGACTCTCTCCTTCTTTAAAAGCAACAATTCACACTCTACTACAGATTCTGAGAGCCCCTGCCTTGAAGACCTCTCTTTAACCTAGTGTTTCCCAAACTTATTTAACCATGGAACCCTTTCATCTCCTAGCACTTATTGACATCGGAAAAATAGCATTCTGCAGAACACGCCTAGGATGTGCCGGGGATAGAGCATTCTCCAGGGTGAAGGCGTCCATGGTGTGATGGGAATAAAGGGCCTATGGAGACAGATCATTCTGACCTTTGCCTATGATGAAAGGTTGTATAATTGATCAAAATATTTGATCTCTCTACACTGACCTCTGGTGTGGCCATGTGATGTGCTCCGGGCAATGAAACATGAGAGTTAGTGACACATATCCCTTGTAGGCAGAAGGTTTAAGAGTCATTGCCTGGTGCCATTGAGTTCTCTCTTTTACTTTTACTGTGAGACAGCAACATCTCAGACAGGGGTTGCTCCGCCAGCCTGAGTCCTAGAGTGAAAGAGACATGACACACCCCACAGTCAATCCCCACTGGAAAAGTAGCTTGAGCAAGACATAAATCTTGGTGGTTGTAAGCCACTGAGATCTTGGTGCTACTTGTTATCACAGCATAATTTAGCTTATGCTGACTGATGCACCCATGGAAATGGTACCAGTAACATGCTTGTTTTTGCCATAAAGTGCTGAAAAATTAGGCTGAGTATTCAGATCTTCTGTATTATTTGAATTTTTCCTCTTGAGTATGTATTTCATTAAAAAAGTAACTGGTTTAAATGTGTTTCAAGTTTTACCCTCATATTGACCTTTGTAGATGAAATCTTACTTCTGCTCAGGCTGGCAGGGTCAACTAGTAGCTTTTTAAGGACATTTTTGCTCAAGCAAGACAACAAAATGCCTTTCCTGGCGGAGATGCCTAACCTTTTAAAGATATCCTTTCGGAGCTTCAATGTGCAGAAGGAAACACTTTGGGGGACGTGGCTTTAGAACCAGTGGATCTTATTTTTGGTCTCTGCCCAACACACACAGGCACTGGGTCACCCACCTGGAGGGGAAATAGCTCAGTCAAAATGTCAAGGCAATAACTTCCACAAGACCTTTCGGTTTCCTGCTCTGGGGACAATTAGGCAGCAAAGAGTAATGTATACCCACCCTCTGGAAAGATGTCCAAGAATAGCATGGAGCGCATCCTTTCACTGGTCCACTTAAGCCAGCTGGATCCCCTCAGTTGGACCTCCTGTGCAAACCTCCCTCAATCAGCTACCATGATGCCTGTAATTCCACCAGGGAAGCTTTATTCCTTCCAGCCTCCCGCAGTGCCCTATGATGGAGCTGAGCAGAATGGGACAGTGAGCCTGCTGCTGTCTTATGAATAGAGATATGCAATTGGCATCAGGTTTGAGGATCTAAAGGGTAGATCCTTTATGGGATGGAAGTGAGCCGGAGGAGTCACCTGGAGCTGCTCCTTCCAGAACCAGGCAAGGGGGAGACTAAGACAAGAATAAGCCTGGTGCCACAGACCTGGTCAGGGCTCAGCACTGAGCGTGGCTAGTATTCAGCTGGTATCTACTGGGGCACCTAAACCTTCTGCTACGACACAGAAATTGTCCTCATGTTGTAACTAGCTGCTGTCTTTGAGGATTAAAGCTTTAATGGTGGAGTCTCAGGTGCAGTGACCAGTGGTGGGAAGGCCCCAGACACTCCGTAAGGTCCACTCCCCCCAAACCTCTCCTCCATCTATCAACCAAAGGATTGGAGACTCTTGGGCAAAAGATACCTTGAAAGTGATTTGGGTTTTTTTCACCAGCTGAGCACAAGGCCCATGGGAAGGGAACCTAGGTAGTGGGCACCAAAAAGTGAAAAAGAGGCACAGAGGGAGATAGAGGGGGGAGGGGACCAGAGACAAGGTTCTCCAGCTTCTATGTGCAGAGGAGCACCTTGCACTCTGAAGGGCAACATGGCAGCATCAAGCTGGGAGGAGAACGTCTCTTGAATGCTCGTACTCAATGGGTTTCCATCAAGACCAGAGCTCCTGATGTACTCAGGGTGAAGTGTCTGGGAAAGCAGTGGGAAGCCTTCTAAAGCCCTAAAAACCTGAAGAGTACCCAAAATATATAAAGAGTTCCTACACATCAATAAGATGACAGCTAGCCCAGTAGACATCTGGGTAAAAGACTTCAACAGGCACTGTAGAAAGAGAATGTCCAAATGCCCAACAAGTAAATGTAAGGAGGTACGACCTCATTACTGATCAGGGAAGAGAAAATTAACACCACAATGAGATACCTCTACACACCCATCAGAATGGCTAAAATGCAAGACAGACAATACAGGTGTTTGCAAGGATGGGGGAGTACATGTTGGAAGTGCATAGACGGATCTCACCAACACAACATTGGAGGAAAGAAGCCAGACACAAATACTACAGACTCTAGAGTCTGTTCTTACAAAGTTCCAAAGCAGGACTCAGGAGAGTGGCCTGGGAAGGATACAGCAGGGGCTTCTGGGATGCTGGTTCTGGTTCTAGAACCTTCTTGAGCTGGTGCTAGTTTCATGGATGTCATCAGCTAGTGTCATCAGCACAAATCATGTATGATTTGTGCATTTTTCTGCATGTCTATAAGACTTCGGTAAAAATTAAGGGGAAAACTTTTAAGAAGGTATTTCTGTGTTCACTCCCTCCATTTTCACATATGTGTGAGGGCAGAGAAAATTTTGAGAGAAATATATTTCCTGAAAAATATCTACCTGACAACATTCCTGCCCCTTTAGGCAACAATGAAAGAATAACCATGTCTGCTAAAATATGCCTCTCCAGAAAGATTGTGATCGGTCTGCAGAATCTCTGTGTGGACAGGTGAGAGGGCTCGCTCTGCGAATACCCAGCACCCACAGTGTGCTAAGAACTTGCACCCATGGCATCTCATGTCATGCTCCCAACAACCTGTGAAGGAGAGATAATGACCCACATTTTACAGATAAGGAAGCCAAGGCTCGGAGAGGGTGGATGGCATTCGTAAGGCCACATGGCCACATGCCAGACAGAGATGTGAGCCCTTGGAATCTGGCTCTGAGTCCAGCATTCCTCTGTCAGGTCACCACTGCCTGTTCACATTGGAGCAAAAGTTCTGAAACTTAAAAGGAAAGGAAATTCTAATTCAAACACCATCTTTCATTAATTGTAAGTTGTTTCCTTTCCACCCCTCCATTTCTGTTGAATGCACACAAACACACGTGCAGCCACGATCAAAGCAGTCTACCTGCGGTCCCAGGGACCAGGTGCCCCAGGGGTCCCCAGCGTGTTGGGCTGGGTGACAGGGAAAGGCAGACCAGGGCCATGTCCACACAGTCTAAGGGCAGTTGTGTCTTTTTCCTCTAGAACAGCCCAGAACCCCTGCCCATTGGCCTGATACAACCTGCAAAACACCTCTATGGATGCCAAGTCCTGACAAAACTGGACGGTAGGACTCTTTCCCACCTGGAAAAAGTGGGAAAGGGTTTTCTGAGACTGAGTGGTAAAGGGACAGGATGCCTGGGATCAGCTGCCAGCTCCAGCCTCCCAGAGGTCTGGGGGCTTCAAGCTGGTGAGGCGATACCTCTGCTTCCTCTTACCTCCTCCAGGACCACCCTCACCCCTCTCTCCTCTGGTTCTCAGTAACTCTGGTATGTTACCTTGGCCGATACCCCATCTCCCTCTAAGCCTCAATCTTGTCATCTAGAAAATAGGAAATCTGGACTATATGAATTTCATAGTCCCTTTTGGCTTTCATATTTGGGTGTTTCTCAGACCTCAGTGAAAGCAAAACACCCAGGCCCCATCCCTGAAGATTCAAGATGGTGTCCAGGTTCCAGTGGGGCTGGGATGTCTGTGTGTTTCAGCATGATCCCTGAAACACTCGCTGGTGCCTAATCATGTTTCATGTTGACCTTCTAGCACCACAGGCCCCAAATGTGACTGAGTCAGTATTTTTAAGCAGCTCCCAGAGAAGTGCCATGAGTAAAGGTGTGAGAAACACTGGGCTCCAGTTAAGACAATTTCTGTTGACCCAAGCTCCCCTAATTGGCACCCACGTCTAGCTACCTAACCGTGCCTCAGTTTCCCCATCATACCATGGAAATAGCGGCCGGCAGAGGTTCAGTAAGTTCCTGGAGCGGTGCGGCAGGGCGCCAGATCCCGGATCCCCATCAGAGAGGATTCTAGGCTGTCTCTCCCGGACAAGGCAGGGTCAGGGCGGCAAGCCCAGCCCCACCTCATAAATCACGAGCCAGGAAACGCAGGGCAGCACCCTTGCCTCGATATATACCACACATTAGATGCTTCACTGGTGCCCCACAAGGGAGCTTTGTGAAGCGAGGGCTGGGGAAGAGAGGTGGGCAATTAACATAAATAAAACCTTGGGCCAGCTCTCCCCCAGGTCTTCCAGCTCTGCAAGAAGTGTCCTCACACGGGGGCTGGAAACACGGCTTTTTTTTTTTTTTTGGAGAGGGAGCATTTGGCTATGGGTTTGAGGGCACACAAAAGGCTCTCAAAAAGGAGACAGAAATCTATTACCCGCCTGGCCAGAAATAGCCCTGCTGGAGGCTGGGCTGAGGCCAAAGGCTGAGAGAAGCCATCCCAGGGGGCCCAGGGAGGCCTCTCGAGGGGAGCTGCTTGCCAGGTCCCCGCAGGCTGCTGGCTGCAGGGACGGACTCTGAGGGAATGTCTTCACCTCCAGAAACCTGGGACATTGGGTTTGCTCTCAGGCTCCCCACCAGCCAGGTGTCCAGTGGAGGAATGACTCAGGGCATCTCTGGGGAGCGGTGACTCTGGGGCGTCAGTGTTCAGGGGTGAGGCTGTGTCCTGAGCAAGTGCCAGACCAAGAGGGCTCTGGTGAGACTCCCTTGTCCCCTTCATCTGCCCAGGGGGTGGCGCTTCGCCCCATGTAGACAAAAGTTCCGTCTAGGTGGCAGGAGGCCCTGGCCAAACTTTGCTCTGCCTGATTAACAAAGATGGTACCCATTTAGGAAGCATCCCTCTGTGGCAGGCACTAGAGGCAGCTTAGCCTAATGGTTAAGAAATAGCTTTAGAGTCAAATCTAGCACTTCGTAGCTGTGTGACCTTGGCCATGCCACCTCACCTCTCTGTGCTAGGGTTTCTCCAGCTCCAAGATGTGGCTAATGTGGCTGCTTTGAGGATTCAGTAAGACCATGCATGTAAAGGACAGTACCCAGCACACAGTAAGTGTCAGTGCTCATTACACAGTAAGTGCTCATTACAGTAGAGGTTCTCTGTATTATCTACTTAGGTTTTTACAACGTGGAGACATGATTATGTATTGGTTAGCACAATGCCAGCTACTGGAACAAATAAACTCCCACGATTCAGTAGCTTTAGGAATATTTTTTACTCACGTGCTCCAATGATGTTGTCTCTGGTTGGCAGGCAGCTTTGCTCCACATGGTGATTCAGGGACCCAGGCTTAGAACTCTGCATCTAGGAGGAAGTTGAAAGAGATGATGGAGAAGATACAATTGCTTCTTAGTCGCACTGGCCTGGAAGTAACATACAGTCCTTCCACTCACATTCTGTTGGTGAGAACCTGTCACCTAAGTGCAAGGAGCACTGAGAAATCCTGTCCCAGGCTGGGCGGCCACTCCAGCTCTGTACTCTGGAAGAGGGAGCACAAACCATGGAGGACCGTTAGCCTTCTCTGCCACCTGCCATTTAAGGATAAAAATGCTGAATCTCAGAGAGATGGACTTCCTCAAGCAGAGAAGTTTGTAAATGGTAGTGCTGAGACCTGAGCTCAGGTCCATCTGCCCCCTAAACTTGTCCTTCCACCGAGCAGCCCTGCCTCTGGCCAGGGCATTGCCTCTCCTCCTGTCTGAGGGAAAGGGTGAGGACTTGACTCTGAAATTGTGGCTGCACCAGCCACATGGTCTGAGCAGATTCAAGGGTCTTAGTTGACACTGGAAAAGGCTGCTATTGGGACAGATGGAGTAGAATGGAAGGAACGCAGACAGTGGCCAACGTTTAAGGCCTCAGTGGGCAAGATGCTGGCTGGGAGCCAGAGCCCTGGTCTGAAGGTGGCAGGGGTGAGAAATGAAGGGTAGGGAGAAGACGCCGAGCCCACTGGGCTGAACCAGAGTGTGTCTTCCGGGGAGCTGGTCCCTGAGCTGGGGGGCAGCCAGCAGGCTCTAGGAATGGTGTGGAGGGTGTCTCGGTTTGGTTTTCCAAGAAACAGACTTGAGGCGTGTGTATTTGGAAGGTGATTCTAGGAAATTTCAGTAAGGGAGATGGGGCAGGAGACGGGGAGGCGAAGGCTGTTTCTAAGCAGGTGACCCCTGTGGGCAACTAGAGGCCAGCTGTGCTGCAGACCTCTGGGGGACAGGGTAGAACATGCCTCAGAGCTAACCCGAGAGGAGTTTTAATCCACCAGTTCCCCACAGTAGGCACCATCAGCACACAGATGGGGTACCAGTATGGAATCAACAGCATCTGCTCCCTGGGTATTATCCCAGGGCTCAGAGTTATGGGGAGGAGCTGGGTGTAGTGCCAGGGTGGCTGGTGTATTTCCTGCCTTGGCTAGGACTGGCTTAGAAATTGGGGTGAATCCACGGCCGTGTGCAGGCAGCAAAGGGGCAGGTATGACCCCACAATGTGTGAGGGAGGGAAGTAACAGTATCCGCCAAGAAGGTGCATGAAGACATGGAGGATGCCTGAGGCGCCCCAGCCACTGTCCCGAGGCTCACCATCCGCTCCCACTCTCCCTCTGCCCTTTCCAAGTCCATATCCAGACGGCCTCAGCAAGCCCAGAGCACACAGCAATTCACCACGTGGCATAGCAGGACAGTCAAGCCAGCACCCATGCAAGCCTGGTGGCCAGGTGGCCAGGACACCTCCCTCTGAGGGGAGCAGTGCCCCCCAGGGAGCCAGCCCAGCCCCAGGGCAGAAAGCCCTTTAAGTCACACGTCCGAGGACTTTCCTCCCCTATTTCAAAAGGTTCCGTGGAAGACATCAGCCAGAATGAATGCGGAATTAAATGCACGGAAAGGTCATTAAGTGTAATTTCCCTGCCAGAAATGCAAAGGCAGCTGGGGACTGGTGGGAACAGCAGCATCCTTCAGCCAATTCTTGAGGTCCCAGATTTGTGGCCAGAGAGGTTTGGAGAGTTTGGGGGGTTGGAAAGGGTTGCTGGGCACGAGCCCATGACTTTGTCTTATCAGATATGCACAAGGACACCCAGAAGGCATCTCTGTGTCCCATAGAGAAGTGCAGGCTGACACCCAGCAGTGTCAGTACTGAAACTCCTTAGCCTGTGCATAGGGGGCTGAGAGGGAAAGAATGCCGATTGGCGATGGGGGTTCAACTTGGAAAGAGCCCACATGGCAAACACTGAAAAGAGACAGAGAGTTGGATCAAACATCCAAAGGTTCATTGATTACAAGTTATCTGACCTTGACCAGGTGATGTCACCTCTTGAGCCTCAGTTTCCTTATCTGTAAAATTGGAACTATGATAGTAGTACCTATCTTCCCAGCAGTCAGGAGGGTTAAGTGGGACAAGCTACAAAAAACACCTGACATGTAGTAGACAATCAATTATTTATTAAGGAAGACAGACAGTTGTGATATAATACATGTACTGGTACCTTACGGAGTACCTACTATGTGTGGACACTGCCAAATACTCTAGGGGCATTTGCTTGTTTACTCCTCTCAAGCAGGAAGCTGGGCTCAGGTAAAAGTGGAGACTGGACAAACTAACCCAGACATAAGGGAGGGTCCAGGTGGGTGGTCAGCAGGGGACACTGGGCATACCACACTTGGGGTTGGGTGCAGCAGGCATCTATGTCAGAGGTGACATAGATGGGTGGGGCCGGAGATCCCAGATTGCAGTGATACTTGAAGTCTAGTAGGCAATGGATGTGGCTTAATTGGGAGGCAAAATCCGTGGCCTGCCTACCCCCACTCTGCAGCCTGTGTCTCTGGCAGACATAACTAATCCATCACAGAGTGGTCCCTGGAAGTCTCCCAATCCTTCTCAATGAGAGTTGTCAAATGAAATTAAATCAACTTGCTGTCTCTGTATTTACAGATGAAGCCTTGGAGAAGGGGTGGGTGTGAGAGACTGGAGTCCTTCACCTAATATTGGGGGTACTGCTCTTGGGCCCCAGCCGTAGATGAAACTCAGCTTCATCACGCCAGTGGGGAAGGGACTCCTAATGCCTCCTTCCCCACACACACCCCCGTGGGCCAGGATTGACTAAGGAAGGCAGCGGGGGCTGAGTCTCCAAGTTCAAGAGCACCAGAGCTGCAGCTGAGCAAAGGCGGGAGGTGGTAGAGACCAATGACAGCCCCTAACCCAAACAGGGCCACAATTTCCCCATCTGGAAAATGCATCGGATGGAGTAAGCTCTCCAACAGCCCCCTCTTTCCTAAAACCAAGCTGGCCAACCCTGCTGCTGGGATGTCTCCAAAGAAGATATTTGTGACAAAGAGTGCAAACTCGAGTCTGACCCCCAAGGAGCTTCCCCAGGAAGAATCGAGGGTGCAAAGCCAAGATTGGAACCTCTGAAAGTGGGACAAAAGCCGAGCTTCCTCAGGCATAGTGTGGCCATCTTCTCCAGCCTTCTCTAAGCATGAACTGTTCAGTTTATGTTTTCCTGGTGCCATCACTCAATTAGCCAGCCAGCAGGGGCCACCTGCTCCATGCCACCTTGAGCACAATGTAGGAAGAACAAGAAGCTTCTGCCCTGCAAGGACCGGCATTCCGTCTGTGTTCTGCTTCACCCAGACCCTGCCTGTCTCTTCTCCCTCGCCCCTCTTTTTCACGTGTGTGTTTTGTATTTCTTTGCTCCACTCATCTGAGCGTGCTCCACTCCAGGTTGCACATAAATTCCTCTGCTCTCTTTGTTTTGTGTGCATTGTGACTGCTGATGTGTGTGTTGATGCCTTCTTACAGGTGCTGTCAGCGAGTCAGGTCGAGTCAGGTGCGCATGGATTTTCAGAAAGGAGGAGAGAATTGTACGGAGCAGAATGCCAAAGCCATTATGGAAAGTGTCTGAAGTGGCAAGTCTTTCCACTTTATGTCTAAAAAGGCTCTTGGGGGCTTCCCTGGTGGCACAGTGGTTAAGAATCCGCCTCTCAATGCAGGGGACATGGGTTCGAGCCCTGGTCCAGGAAGATCTCACATGCCGTGGAGCAACTAAGCCTGTGCGCCACAACTACTGAGCCTGCGCTCTAGAGCCAGCAAGCCACAACTACTGAAGCCCACGTGCCTAGAGCCCGTGCTCCGCAACAAGAGAAGCCACTGCAATGAGAAGCCCGTGCACAGAAACGAAGAGTAGCCCCTGCTCGCCACAACTAGAGAGAACACAGCAAGGAGAACCCAACACAGCCTAAATAAATAAATAAATAAATAAAATAAACTTATTAAAAAATAAAAATCAAAAGGCTCTGTTCAAGGCCTCTGGCTTTCTGTCTCCCGTGGGTGCTTCGTCCTCTTACACCTGATCATTACCTGCCCAAGATGCTTTCTGCCTCTTATCACCATGTGGAATCAGGTCCAGGAGGCGGCGAGCCAGCTGTGGCATCATTACAGCACTGGAGTCAAAAGGGAAAGGAGTCCATGGTTGCAGCCAGGACAGATGGGGAGGTTAGAGGCCAAGGTCGAGGGACCAGGAATATTTAGCTGAGGATGCAGGGCCACAGCCACAGTTAACCAGTTGCTAAGGCAAAACTGAGCTGGGTGGTAAGAACCAAGAGAACTGCACGTCTTGTGGTGAAGTCTGAGAGCAAAGCCTCCAGGGCCACCTCCCTGTGGGTCTCTCTGTGAAGCCCAGCTCCACCAGGCAGTCATGGGGCGTTTCTGAGAGCAGAGTCCAAGAGCTCCAACCACACAGCAAGTAGGTCCATCATCTTGACGGCCCATCACTTTTCCACCTGTGTACGTCTCATCTTGTGAGCCAGACAGTAAGACTGGGAGAGACGGGTGCAGTGTCCTGTCTTCTTTTTAATTCCCCGGGAGCTCAGTGCAGAGGACAGTGGAAATAACTGGGCCTCTAGAGCTGGCTGGGGCAGGTTTGTCATCAGCTCTGCTACTTACGGCTGTGAACTGGGGCAAGTTACCTACCCTGTCTGCACCCCAGGGGCTCAAAGGGATCTGGGGTTAAACGGGATTATATATAAAGCACAGGGAAGCTGGGCTGCATATGGTCACTATCTGCTGGCCCTTCTTCCTGATCAATCAGTTGGGTTACTGCTTGCTTTTCCTGACTGATTTATTTATTTATTTGAAAATGTCAGGGCATGCAGGCAGAGAGAGTGTCTCATCCTTCAAACAGTTTCTGTTCTTTTGGGGCGAAAAGCAGATGCAGGAGGTGAATGGTTGTGCTCGGTGTAGCAGTGTGGTTCAGAGGCATGGTAACTTACTAGTTCACACTGTCACCTTCCCTCTGTGCCAGTCAGCTCAAGCTGCCATAACAAAGTGCCACCGACTGGGTGGTTGAAACAACAGGAATTTATTTTCCCACAGTCCTGGAGGCTAGAAGTCTAAGATCAAGGTGTCTGCAGGGTTGCTTCCTCTGAGGCTTCTCCCCTTGGCCACCCTCCTGCAGCCTTTTGACATGGTCATCCCTCCCCGCATGCAGGTCCCCTGGGGTCTCTTTCTCTTAGGAACACCAGTCATATTGGATTAGGGCCCCACCCTAGTGGCCTCATTTTAACTTAACCAGCTCTTTAAAGACCATATCTCCAAATAAGGTTATATTATAAGGTACTGGGGGTTGGAACCTCATCATATGAATTTTGAGGGGACACAGCTCAACCTATTACACCTTCCAACCCTGTAACTACTCTCCAACATGGGGTTTCAGGCTCTCTTGTGAGCTCAGGTGTGCAGTTTCCCAAGACTCACAGCGGCTCAAGAGCTCCAGCCACGGGTGTGACCTTTGCCAGGTCACTGCATCTGTCGGTGAGGCCGGGCAGCAGTTTCCCTCGTACCAAACTCAAAACATAGCTGAACCACCCAAACTCCAAGCCACAGGGCTTCCCAAAGAAGACAGCAGGCACCCTGGCACCAAAATGAGAGGACAAGACCAAAGAAAACGCTCGTGGATGGAGCGTTTAATTTAATCAAATTCAATGTCCTGCCTCTTCCTTACCCATCTCCACATTCAGCAGAATGAAGAGCCTGGGATGCTTGGCAAACCTGAAGCACCAAGGACAGATCCAATGGCATTCCCTAGACATGGGGGTGGTGTAAGGCCCCCCATGAGCCCTGGGCTGAGATGAGGGGACTCACCACCCAGCGTGGGGAGTTTCAGGCACCTGCATCAAGTGCTGAGCTGCTCTGCACATATCCAAGCCCCACAGGCCCTCTCGCAGGCCTGCTGCACGGCTCACTCAACATGTTCTCTCTTGGCTCTTACCCACCCACTCCACCTAGACTCCAAGGACGCCCAGATCCATATTTCCCACCCTGACCTCTCCCACAGACTCAAACCCACAATTCCAAGAGCTGGCTGGACACATCCACCTGGCTGTGCCACTGGCAACAGACACATCAACACCAAAGTTCTCATTTCCCCCCCTGCCAAATGACTCTTTCTCCGGGGTCCCCCAGCTCAGGGCCGAACATCTGCCCAGTTGCCCCAGCCAGGATGTGAGTGCCACCCTGGACTGCTCCTTCTCACTCTTTCATCCCCTTCCTCTCCCTCTGTCCCTCCCTGAAGTGGACCACCTGCATCTGTTGCGAGGACAACAGCAACACCCCTTCCCTCACGGTCCTCCCCTCCACTGAAATCTTTCTCCTCACTGCCATCCAGGTGATCTTCCCAAAACATAAATATGCAATTTGATCATTCTCCTGCTTAAACAAGTTCAAGAGGATTAGATGATAAGCTGCATGGGAGTTGGGACCTCATGCGCCATTTTTATGAGTCACAGTACTGGGAGAAGACAGACGACACACACACCAAGCTGGGTGACGGAGGGCAGCTTTGTGAAGGGACTGCTTGGAAAGGTGTGGGCAGAGTCTAAGGAGAGCAGCAGAGACGGTGCAGCGCCCAGGACAAGTATCAGCAGGGAGTCACCGTCCCCCGAGGCCTGAGGACCAAGGAGAGGGAGCAGTTGCCTAGACCCCAAGAGAGCTATGTGGAGAGGGCAGAGTGACGGGCACTGTAACCCCAGAGGCAGGGAACTGGGGTGGCAAATACCCCGATCTCTCTTTCCCTTTACCCCCTGATCTCTTGCCAGTGCCTCTAATTTGCCACCTCTAACCAGGACCCAGAGGGCACAGTGCCTGCTGATGCAGTGTGCGCGGGTCAGCCTCCCAGGACCCAGGGCGGTGCAGAGTAAGGTGCCTGGTGGACCTGAAGGAAGATCCCAGCACACCAGTAGCACCACTGGCACCCAGGGACCAACCACTGAGAGAGCAGAATAAACTTATGAACCAATAAATGTTTCTAAATGAACGTGAGGAGGATGGAGGCCATACTTCTTGGCCAGGTATTTGGAGACCTTCACACATCTGACCCAAACTCCCTTTCCAGTTGCCATATGTTCCACTTCCAGCAAGGACATTGCTCCTTATTCAAGGCCCTTCTCAAATGCCACCTCTTCTGGGAAGCCTTACCTCACTTCTCCGGAAAGTTATCCACTTCCCCACTGACCTCATTTACCCCCTGCTTTCATTACATCAGGCTATGGTCTCTATTCAAATCTCTTCACATCTCTCTTTCTCCCTACCAGCATGAGCACCACCATATTTCTCTCCACATCCCCAGCATCTGGTACATATTAGGTGCTCAACAAAATATTCAGTAGTTATTTAGACAGGATGGACTTGTGAGATATGATTGGTCCTAGCGCCCACACTGGAGACAATGAGTTTTCCTATCCATTGCCAAAGACAGTGAGGGTTTTTTACTTTCTGATTTAAAAAAATCAATGTGCTATCTTACAGACTTGAGATCAAAGTTGATTTCATTTTTTACTAAATAATAATAAAAGCACCAAGGTAAAAGACACGCAGGTGCTTCAATTCAGATCTAAGCAGAGCCAAAGCTGGCGAAGCTGGCACTGAGGGAGAAGTTCCCCACGGACAGGGGTGTGCCGCCAGCTCAGCTCCTCAAGCCTCATGAACTGATGGAATTGAAAACAACTGCTTCGAAACAAAGTTTACAGTGCACTCACCGACAAAGAGGCATTTTGTGGACACGGGCTGTGAAGCTTGTTTTCATTTTAAAGTTTTAAAAATCTAATTTCCATGCAAATAGGAAAGGATGTGTTCGGGAGTGTTGAGCTGGGGATTTGTGTGAGCACCAAGCGGCATGACTAATATTTGGGGGGTGGAAAGTGGCCAAGGACACTTAAGGAATTCCAGTATTACAAAGGAAGCCAAATATGTTGTGATTAGAGCATTCACTGTCCCAAGCAAATAAATGAGCTGGCTCAGAAGAGAAGCCTCTTTGCACTGCCCATTGGCTTCTCAGCAATTCTGTTCCCAAGAACCTGGGATCGTGTAAGAAGAATCATTGTTTAAATTTTGGTTAAAAACTCATTTATTCAAATGTTCTCAAAATGGGTTTTTAAATATTCAGAGGAAGAAAAATGCAAAATGTTCGGCCTGAGGGACAGGGGCCTAATAGAGTTTTAATAAGTAATTTATTTTTGTATTCCATCATGGTGAGCCTGAACTTGGATAGTGGGAGGAAGGGAGAGGTAAGGAGTGAGATGCCTGGGATCTCCCTCCTGACTAAAAAGGAAAAGAATCACCAAGAATCTGGTGTGAGGATTCAGGTATATAATCCCAGGTTTTAAGAAACGTTTCTTGGATTATGGCATCTAAGAATTCAGCTTTGCTCTCAAGTGGAAAGAAAAGTTCTGGTATTTGAGTGGGGCGGGGGGAGTGAGGCAGGAGAGACAGTTAGCATAGGAAGTTCTCAAGCAGAAATAGTCTGAAAAGGGCAATTACCTCATTCTATCTGAAAGAGCAAATGAATAGTTAAAGGCTTTTAAAATAATCAATTTGAAGTCCCTACACAGAAAAGCAAGATGTTGAGCTGGGGACCCAGGAGGCCCAGAAAGGCACTGTGTCTTCCTAATGTCACACCAAGGACCAACCTCAACGTGAGAAACTGTTTAATATGAGAAAAGATGCAATTTGGATCTAGATATTTGTAATTTTCCCTATCTTAGTCTAAATCTGATACAGCAGTTGAGTAATATTCTTATTGTTTTGATAAAGAGATAGACTCATCTGTGTGTGTGTGTGTGTGTGTGAGAGAGAGAGAGAGAGAGAGAGAGAGAGAGAGAGATTGAGGGAATATATCTTGGTCCATTGCCCCAAATCTGCAGTAATCACTACCTCCCCTGGTGGCCATATCCATAATTGCAGGCTTGTGTCTTCACATGGCCCCTTGGCAAAGGCAATGAGTTTTGTTTTACAATGATTGCTGGTCTGTGTTTGTCGTAGGGTACGAATGACGTGGGAACATGAGTACCAAATGCTCCAAAGGTTCCAATTAATAGGACTGTGATATCCTTAGGACATGCCTGGAACTTCCATTGTGAAGTGGAACCCCTGGCTCTGGAAGGACATTTGCCTTTTTTTGCTTAATTCTGGGTAATGACTCTCCCAATTTCTTTCTTCTTTCCCGACTTCTTGGCACTCAGCACCAGAAGTACAGTTAAAAGCTCCTTCTCTGCCCCACGAGGAGAACCGCATTCTTTAACATTAAGTACCCTTAAAGGGCTAGAGAGCTATTGGTCCTTCCTTCCTGGATCAGAAACGCGGGCTGTACCCGAAAGATCTGTGGCTTGATATCTATTGATCTGAATTTTTGTTTCATTCCTATTCCTGCTCAAACAACTCCTGGTTTGCATTTCTGTCACTGTTTTAGTCTAGTATCCTGGCAACCACCTCCAAGGTTCTTACTGTCTGAAAAGAAAGGCAGTGGGGAGGGAGGAGTGGGAGAAATGTGTCTTAAGTGGGGCGGGGGGAGAAGGTGGACATGAGGGAGGGTAAGGTGGAGAGAGGGGAGTTAAGAAGGGGAGGAGAGAGGAAGCAGGAATGATGCAAAAGGAGAGAAAACATGAATTGAGGAAGAAAAGGGGATGAGATGGGGAACGGGCGGGGGCGGGGGGGAAGGCTTGTGTTCACCTGGCTAGGAGTCACTAGGGCCCTGATACCTCAGTGGTGACCCAACATGAGCAAGTGGGTAAATAAATGAATGTCCTAACATCTGACCCACTCCAGCCAGAGATGGCTCACTTGGTGACCCTGGAAACCAGGACAGTCCCTACTGCCTGAGATGGGAGGACAGGCAGGCTGCCGGTGAGAAGCCAGTCCTCTCAGTTAGGAGGTGACTTTAGCTCAGTGGCTCATGGCCCTATCTGGCCCTCACCCTGACCTTGCTGCTACCTCTAGCTCACACCCAGATTCTGGAGAATTCTTCTGGTTTCCAATTCATGCACTATTTTTCCTGGTCCCAGTTTCCAGGGAGCTGCTGGTTGAATGAAGTGATTTCCAGTGAGGTACCGTCACCCCTCAAAAGGAGCTCAACTACTGGCTACTCTGAACCTCGTAATATAAATACGTATAATAGTTTTCCTTGGATACTGGGAGACTCTTAGCAACCTATATTTTCCAACCCATCTTAGGACAGCTGATAGGCTTAGCCAAAGAGCACCTCGGGCATTCCAAAATATGTTCCCACCTCGCTAAAAACCAACAGCAAACTGTACACCTGCACTTAACAATGTGTAAAGTGTTGTTATATACTACCATAAATTTTTCTCCTGGGATGACTTTCCTGGTCTTGCCATTGGCCAGTGGGTGTGTTGACAAACTAAAACCAACACTCTGTGTTTTAGGATACTTGACATGGAGCGGATGTTCCTGCTGCTAAAAGGGGAATTTTTATGCCATCATTCTTTGAAAAACATAACGTGCCAAAATGAAAACAAGAAGAAACAGTAAATCTGAATAGTCCCATATTCTTTAAAAAAGGACAAACAACTCTTTCTACACATTAAAAAAAAAACAATTTTTTGTCACCAAAATAAAGAGGGAACATTTCTCAACATATTGAGATCAACACATCCCTGGTACCAAAACCAGACAAGGATATTATAAAAAAATAAAATTATTGAACAATACCATTCATGAATAGAGATGCAAAAATACTATATAAAATACTAGCAAATTGAATACAGTGATATATTTTTTAAAAAGGATAATGTATCATGACTGAGCGAAGTTTATTTGAAAAATACCAGTATGGCGTAACATTTAAATATCAATCAATACATTTCACCATACTGAGAAAAATCATATCTCAAAAGATTTATTTAAAACATTTGATAAAATCAATAACTATCTATAACAAATTCCTCAGCATTAGGAATAGAAGGGAACTTCTTTAACTATATAATGAGTATGTACAAGATATCCACAGCTAACATCATAGTTAATGATGAAATACTGCATTCTTTCCTCTAGTGCTTGGGAACAAGATAAGAATGTCCACAATCTCATTCACAATCTTAGGGGCAAAGCAAACAATTAGAATTAACAAGTGAAATTGTCAAGACCACTAGATACAGGATCAACATAAAAATTAATACATTTAAAAGAATTTAAATAATATAAATTATGTTCTTAAACTACAATGGAATTAAGTTAGAAATCAGTAATAGATCTGGAATGTCCTCAAATATAGGAAACTAAACAACATACTTCTAATTAACTTATGGATCAAAGAAGAAACTACAAGGAAAATTACAAAATATTTTGAATTGAATGAAAATAAAAATACAACACATCGAAATTTTGGGGATGCAGCTAAAACTCTGCTTAGAGGGAAATTTATAGTAATACATGTTTATAGTAGAAAACAAGAAGAGTTTCAAATCAATGACCTAGGCTTCTAACTTATTATTCTATTCAAAGTTATTCTAACTAAGAACAGCAACTTAAACCTAAAATAAGCAGAAAAAAAATTAAACAGCAGTGAAACTGAAACAGAAAAGTAACAATGCAAAGCAAAACTCATTATTTAAAAAAATTATTAAAATTGACAAACCAAAAAAAAAGAAAGGGGGGGGCTTCCCTGGTGGCGCAGTGGTTGAGAGTCCACCTGCCGATGCAGGGGACACGGGTTCGTGCCCCGGTCCGGGAAGAGCCCACATGCCGCGGAGCGGCTGGGCCCGTGAGCCATGGCCGCTGAGCCTGTGCATCCAGAGCCTGTGCTCTGCAACGGGAGAGGCCACAACAGTGAGAGGCCCACGTACAGCAAAAAAAAAAAAAAAAATTGACAAACCGCTATCCAGACTAATCAGGAAAAAAAAAGATGACATAAATTACTAATATCAGGAATAAAAGGTCATGACCATAGATCCTACAGAGAGTAAAGGCTAATAGGGAATATTATATTTAAGTATATACCAATAAATTCAGCAATTTAAATGAAATGGATAAATTCCTTGCAAGATACAAATTACCAAAGCTCACTCAAGAATAAATATATATCCTAACTAGCCCTATATCTAGTAAGAACTTCTTTTGTAGTTAGAATCCTTCCCACGGGGGCTTCCCTGGCAGTGCAGTGGTTAAGAATCTGCCTGCCAATGCAGGGGACACGGGTTCGAGCTGTAGTCCAGGAAGATCCCACATGCCACGGAGCAACTAAGCCTGTGCACCACAACTACTGAGCTACTGAGCCTGCACTCTAGAGCCCGCAAGCCACAACTACTGAGCCCCCATGCCACAACTACTGAAGCCTGCGTGCCTAGAGCCCGTGCTCTGCTACAAGAGAAGCCACTGCAATGAGAAGCCTGAGCACCACAATGAAGAGTAGCCCCTGCTCACCACAAGCAGAGAAAAGCCCGTGTGCAGCAACGAAGACCCAAGGCAGCCAAAAATAAAATAAATTAATTAAAAAAAAAAAAACTTCCCACAAAGAAAAACTCCAGGCCCAGATGGTTTCATTGGTAAATTCTGTGAAACATTTAATAAAGATAATATCAGTTTTACATAAACTCTTCTGGAAAATCAAACAGAAGGAGAAATCACTCCCTAACAAATTCTATGAAGCCAGCATTAACCTGGTAGCAAAACCAGACAAACACATTACAAGAAAAAGCAAAACAAAACTACAGATCAACATCTTTCATGAACATAGATGCAAAAAAATGAAGTTTAGTAAATCATAACTACAATATGTAAAAGGATCATGACCAAGTGGAGTTTATCCCAGGAATGCAAGGTTGGTTTTACATTTAACATTAATGTAATTCACCATACTTATGGAAGGAAAAGAAGAAGAAAAATGCATATTATCATCTCAAAAGATGTGAGGAAGAGGAAAAAGAAGAAAAGGAGGAGGAGAAAGAAGAGGGGAAGGAGGAGGGGGAGTAGGAAGAGGAGGAAGCAGACGCAACAGCAGCATTTGATAGAATCCAACAACCATTCATAACAGAAACTCTAGGCAAACTAGGAGTAGACGGGAACGTCATCAACCCGATAAAGATGATCCATAAAAACATATAGCTAATATCCCCTTACTGAGAGACTGAATACATTCCCCACAAAGGTCAGGAGAGAGACAAAGATGTCTGTTCTTACCACTTGTACATGACATTATACTGGAGGTTCTATCCAGTGCAATAGGCCAGAAAAAACAAATAAGAGGCGTAGAATTTCGAAAGGAAGAAATACAACTGTCTTTATTTGTCGGCAAAGTTATAGTCTGTAGAAAATCCTAAGGAATTTACCAAAAAAATGCTGGAATACGTGAATTTAGAAAGGTTGCAGGATACCAAGTTAACATAAAACAAATAATTCTATTTCTATGTACCAGAAAGAAACAATCAGGAATTCATATTTTTAAAAAACACTATTAATGATAACATCAAAAATATAAAATACTTATCAAAAGTTTGAATAAAAGATACACAAGGCTAGTACCTCAAAAACTTCAAAACATTGCTAACAGAAATGATAGAAAACCTAAATAGATGGATAAATATACCATGTTTGAGAATTGGCAAAATCAATACTAAGACAGCAAGTCTCACCAAATCAATCTGTAGATTCAATCAATCTCAATCAAAGTCCCAGAAGGTTTTTTTTTTTGTAGAAGTTGACAACTTGATTTTAAAATTTATATTAAAATGCAAAGGACCTTGAATACCCAAAATAATTTTGAACAAGAAGAACAAAGTTGGAGGACTTAGACTACTTGATTACAAGATTTATTATAAAGCAACTCTAATCAAGGCAATGTGGCATCTGTATACACATACATCAGTGAAATAGAATGGAAGGTCCAGAAATAGACCCAAATACCCATGGTTAATTAATTTTCAACAAAGGTGCCAAGGGAGGTCAATGGAGAAAGGATAATCTTTTCAAAAAATGGTTCTGGAACAGTTGCATATTTGGAAGTAAAAAATGAACCAGAGGGCTTCCCTGGTGGCGCAGTGGTTTAGAGTCCGCCTGCCGATGCAGGGGACACGGGTTCGTGCCCCGGTCCGGGAAGATCCCACATGCCGCGGAGCGGCTGGGCCCGTGAGCCATGGCCGCTGGGCCTGCGCGTCCGGAGCCTGTGCTCCGCAGGGGGAGGGACCACAACAGTGAGAGGCCCGTGTACCGCAAAAAAAAAAAAAAAAAAAAGAACCAGATAATTATCATATGACACCATATATAAAAATTAACTCAAAATGGATCATAGATCTAGATGTAAAAGCTTAAACTATAAAACTTCTAGAAGAAACCATGAGAGAAAATCTTAGTGATCTTATATTTGGCAAAAAAAAAAAAAAAAAAAACAACTAAATAGGAAACAAAAGGCATAAACTATAAAAGAAAAAATAATTTAGTTGGTTTCCAGAAAAATTAAAAACACTTGCTCTTCAACAGATACTGTTATAAAAATGAAAAGGCATGTCACAGACTGAAAATATTTGCAAAACATAATCAACAAAGAATTTGTATGTAGGATATATTTTTTTACATGTATAACTCAATAGTAAGACAAATGGCCCAATGAAAATGGTAAAAGATTTGAACTGACATTTCACCAAAGAAGATGGCAAATAAGTGCATGAAAAGATGCCTAAGATCATTAATCATTAGGAAAATGCAATTCAAAACCAGAATAAAAAAAAAAACACAATGAGATACCACTTCACAACCACTAGAACGGCTCAAATTAAAAAGACTGACCACTCCAACCGTTAGTGAGTATGTGGGGCAACTGGAACTTTCATACTCTGCTGGTGGGAATATAAAATGGTATGGTCAATTTGGAAAACAGATCATAGTTGCTTAAAAAGTTAAAAATAGTTTCCCATCATGGAGGACCCTAGAGATAAGGTGCTTCAGGACTACCACAAGAAGCTGCTGGAGCACAAGGAGATGGGTAGCCGTCTCAAGGAGTTAACGGAGCAATTAAAAGAACTTGCCAAGCAGTATGAAAAGTCTGAAAATGATGTGAAGGCCCTACAAAGTGTTGGGCAGATTGTGGGTGAAGTACTTAAGCAATTAACTGAAGAAAAATTCATTGTTAAAGCTACAAATGGACCAAGATATGTTGTGGGTTGTCGTCGACAGCTTGACAAAAAGTAAGCTGAAGCCAGGAACAAGAGTTGCTTTGGATATGACTACACTAACTATCATGAGGTATTTGCCAAGAGAGGTAGATCCACTGGTTCACAACATGTCTCATGAGGACCCTGGGAATGTTTCTTATGCTGAGACCGGAGGGCTATCAGAACAGATTCGGGAATTAAGAGAGGTAATAGAATTACCTCTTACAAACCCATAATTATTCCAACGTGTAGGAATAATACCTCCAAAAGGTTGTTTGCTATATGGACCACCAGGTACAGGAAAAACACTCATGGCATGAGCTGTTGCTAGCAAGCTGGATTGTAATTTTTTAAAGGTTGTATCTAGTTCTACTGTAGACAAGTACAGTGGTGAAAGTACTCGTTTGATCAGAGAAATGTTTAATTATGCCAGGGACCATCAGCCATGCATCATTTTTATGGATGAAATAGATGCTATTGGTGGTCATCGGTTTCCTGAGGGTACTTCAGCTAACAGAGAGATTGAGAGAACTTTAATGGAGCTACTGAATCAAGTGGATGGATTTCATACTCTACATAGAGTTAAAATGATCACGGCTACAAACAGGCCAGATACAGTGGATCCTGCTTTGCTTCGTCCAGGCAGATTAGACAGAAAAATACATACTGAGTTACCAAACGAACAAGCAAGGTTAGATATATTGAAAATCCATGCAGGTCCCATTCCAAAGCATGGTGAAATAGATTATGAAGCAATTGTGAAGCTTTCAGATGGCTTTAATGGAGCAGAACTTAGAAATGTTTGTACTGAAGCAAGTATGTTTGCAATTCTTGCTGATCATGATTTTATAGTACAGGAACACTTCATGAAAGCAGTCCGAAAAGTGGCTGATTCTAAGAAGCTAGAGTCTAGATTGGACTACAAACCTGTGTAATATATACTGTAAGGTTTTTGATGGCTGCATGACAGATATTGGCTTAATGTAAAAATAAAGTTAAGGAAAATAATGTATGTATTGGCAATGATCTCATTAAAAGTGTATAAATAAAAATGTGTATGAATAACATTGTAAAAATTAGTAATTCAGTAATTCTACTTTTAAGAAGTATGGAAGAAATGTGTATGTTTGTTAATTTGTATTTATTGCAGCAAAAGTTATAAAAGAAGAGTATGTTGAAGCTTTTCGTATTTGCTGTGTATTTTGTAAAACCTTGAAAATGGTTTGAGACAGTAGTACCAGATAGTATTTCTTATGACTTATTCTATATCATTTGTTTTCCTCATCCTAAAAAGTTTAATAAAATCTGTTTGATTCAGTTCTCCTACAAAAAAAAAAGTTACACATACCTCTTCCTTTCCAATTTGAATTTCTTTTATTTCTTTTTATTCTCTGATTGCCATGGCTAGAACTTCCAAAACTAGGCTGAATAAAAGTGGTGAGAGTGGACAGCCTTGTCTTGCTCCTGATCTTAGAGAAAATGCTTTCAGCTTTTCATCATTGAGTATGATGTTAGCTGTGGATTTTTCATATATGGCCTTTATTATGTTGATGTATGTTTCCTCTATGCCCACGAAACTGTCACTTTTTGCAGATGACATGATACTATATATAGGTCCTAAAGACCCTACCAGAAATCTACTAGTGCTCATCAACGAATTTGGTAAAGTTGCAAGACACAAAATTAGTATACAGAAATGTTTTGTATTTCTATACATTAACAATGAACTATCAGAAAGAGAAATTAAGAAAACAATCCTATTTGCCATCACATCAAAAAGGATAAAATACCTAGGAATGAACCTACCTAAGAAGGTAAAAGACCTTACTTGGAAAACTATAAGACACTGATGAAAGAAGTTGAAGACGACACAAATAGATGGAAAAATATACCGTGTTCTTGGATTGGAAGAATTAATGTTGTTAAAATGACCATACTACCCAGGGCAATCCACAGATTCAGTGCAATCCCTATCAAAATACCAGAGGCATTTTTCACAGAACTAGAACAAATAATTTTAAAATTTATATGGAAACACAAAAGACTCTGAATAGCCAAAACTATTTTGAGAAAGAAGAACAAAGCTGGAGGAATCATGCTCCCTGACTTCAGACTACACTACTAAGCTACAGTAATCAAAACAGTAGAAACATAGATCAATGGAACAGAATAGAGCCGAGAAATAAACCCACACACTTATGGTCAATTAATCAAAAGACAGCCTCTTCAATAAGTGGTGCTGGAAAAACTGGGCAGTTACTTGTAAAAGAATGAAATTAGAACATTCTCTAACACCATGTACAAAAATAAATTCAAAATGGATTAAAGACCTAAATGTAAGACTGGATACTGTAAAACTCCAAGAGGAAAACACAGGCAGAACAGCCTTTGACATAAATCACAGCAATATGTTTTGGATCCATCTCCTAAAGCAAAGGAAACAAAAGCAAAAATAAACAAATGAGACCTAATTAAACTTAAAAGCTTTTGCACAGCAAAGGAAACCATTGACAAAATAAAAAGACAACCTACTGAATGGAAGAAAATATTCGCAAATGATATGACTGATAAGGAGTTAACATCCCACATTTATAAACAGCTCATACAACTCAACATCAAAAAAAAAAGATTAAAAAATGGTCAGAGGTACTGAATAGACATTTTTCCAAAGAGGAAATGCAGATGGCCAAAAGGCACATGAAAAGATGCTCAACATTGCTAATCATCAGGGAAATGCAAGTCAAAATCACAATGAGATATCACCTCACAACTGTCAGAATGGCTATCATCAAAAGACCACAAATAACAAATGTTGGTGAGGATGTGAAGAAAAGGAAACCCTTGTACAGTACTGTACTGATGGGAATGTAATTTTGTGCAGTCACTGGGGAAAATGGTATGGAGCTTCCTCAAAAAATTAAAAATGAAACTACCATATGACCCACCAATTCTACTCCTGAGTATGTATTAGAAAAAAACAAAAACACTAATCCATCCATTTCATACCCAAGACGTGAGAAATGAAAGCAAGTGTCCACAGAAAAGCTTGTACATGAATATTCACAGCTGCTTTATTTGTAATAGCACAAAACTGGAAATAGCTCAAATACCCACCAAGTGATGAATGGATAAATGAACTGTGTTATATACATGTAATGAATACTTAGCAACAAAAAAGGAATCAACTAGTGATACATGCAGCAACATGGCTAAATCTCAAGATAATTATCTCTGTGAAAGAACTCAGACTCCCCCATTCCCTCCCCCCACAAAAAGTACATATAATATGAATTTCCATTTATATAAAAACCTAGAAAATGTAAATTAATCTATAGTGATAGAAAGCAGATTTGTTGTTGCATTTGACAGCCTGGGGTAGGAAGGTATGGATTATAAAGTGGCATGAGAAAAGTTTTGGGAGTGATGGATATCTTCATTATCTTGATTATGGTGTTAGTTTCACAGTGTATATATATGTAAAAACTTATCATTTGTACACTTTAGACACGTACAGCTATTGTACCTCAATTATACCTCAAAAAAGCTGTAAGAAAATCAATTGTGCTTCAATGTATTTTCATAGACTAGCAGCAAAAAATGGGAAAATAAAAATTTAAAAATACCATCTATAAGAGCATCAAAAATGTCAAATACCTAAGAATAAATCTACCAAGAGATGTTTAAGACCTCTAGATTGAAAACTGCAAAACATGATTGAGAACAAAGAGGAACTGAATAAATGGAGAGAAATTCCATGTTCAAGATAGGAAGACTCAATATTGTCAGGATGTTAATTCTCTTCCATGTGATTGCATTCAACGCGATCTCCATGAAAACCCCTAACTGGTTTTTTATGGAAATTGAGAAATTATTTTTAAACTATATATGGAAACGCAAAGGATCTAGATAGCCATCTTGAAGAATCAAGCAAAGTTGGAGGACTTACGTTACCAGATTTCAACTGGTAGTTAAAAACTATAGCAATTAAGACAGTGTGGTATTAGCACAAGGACAGACAAATAGACCCATGGAACAAAATAGAGGGACCATAAAAGATCCACACATGCATGATAACACAATGGTGTCACTGCCACTCAGTGAAGAAAGAATGATCTTTTTAATAAATGCTGCCAGAGCAATTAGATTACCATATGGGGAAAAAAAAAGAATCCTTCTCCTAGCCCATATCATACACATACACAAAAATAAATGGATCTAAATATGAAAGATAAAACAATATTACTGTTAGAAGAAAACGTAAGAAAATATCCATATGCCCTTAAATATGCAAAGATTTCTTAAACTAAAAACAAAAGCACATAGCATTAAAGTTATTAAAAAGGAAAGCCACATAGTGGGAGAAGATATTTGTAATACATGTATCTGACAAGACTCATATCTAGAATTTAATAGGAACTCCTACAAGTAAAAAAAAAGAGGCAAAAAACCCAGTGGAAAAATGGGCACACAACCTGAACAGGCATTTCACAAAAGAGGACATCTAACTTGTCAATAGTCATGTGAAAAGTGCAAAGAAATATAAAAATGTAAATTAAAAACCCAATACAATACCATTATACACCCATCAGAATGGCTAAAATTAAAAAGGCAGAAAATACTAAGTGTTGACCAGAATGCGAAGCAATTAGGACTCTCATACGTTGCTGGTAAAAATGTTAATTGTGTAACTTTTTGAAAACTCTTTGGCAGGATCTATTAAATCAAACATACATGTACCCTATGATCCAGCATTTCTACTTAGGAATACATCCAACAAGAATGTGTGCACGTGTTCAAGACACACACAAAAATGTTCACAGCAGCACCACTCCTCATATGAGGACAGAAGTGGAAACAACTCAAATGTCCATCAACTATAGAATTAATGAAGTGCAGAATATTCACACCATGGGAACAAACAAGCTACAATTGTATAGATGAAGTTTACCCTGATGATGCTGAGTAAAAGAGCCAGCTAGACACAAAAGATCACACACAGTAGGATTCCATTTCTATAACGCTCATAAGCAGGGAAGGGTACTCTACACATGCTCAAAGTCAGGGTAGTGGTCCTCTTAGGAGCAGGAGTGACTGAGATGGGGCATGAGGGGACTGCTGGTGCTGGTCCTGTTCTGTTACTTGATCTGGGTGCTGGTTATGAGGGGCTCACCCTGTGAAATTTACCCAGCTGTGCACTTACGACTTGTACATTTTTCTTATGTATGTCACACTTCCACAAAAAAGTGACTCTCTGTGTGCAAAGTGCCATGATGAAAACCAACAGAATTCTGGAAAGAGCATTTGGTTGGGGTGGTCATTTAGCTGTCTTTAAATTAACTTTATCACATCCTGGGGTCCTGACTTTGGTCCTCAGCTTTCTTCTCTCTGCTACTGGAAACAAAATGAAAGCTTCTTGCTTCAAAAGCAACCACCTGTCCATTAGTCACCCTTAGCTGTTCAGTATTTTTCTTTAGTAGATAGCAAGAATGAGCAAACCACAGTCTATGGGTTAAATCTTGCCCACAGCCTGTTTTTGGAAAGTTTTATTTGTTTACATATTGTCTACTGCTGCTTTGTGCCACAACAGGATAGTTGAGTGTTGCAACAGACTGCGTAGGCTGCAAAGTCTAAAATATTTGCTATCTGGCGATTTAAGGAAAAAAGTCTATAGACTCTGGGTATAGAGCTTCAGTGGTGCTTGGGCATGGTCATCAACCCCATTTATCCCACAGTGTCCTCTATCCATGTCAATTACCCAATGCACCACGCCTGCTAGTGCATTTCCTTCCACAGAGCCACCCTCTGATTCCCCACTTGTGAAAGTTATAACAAGTGAGCTGTCTCTGCTCTGTCAGCCACTGGTGATGGGGCCCTCTTACCACCCAGGCAGTAAGTGATCTAGCTCCAAAAGCCCATCTTATCACCTGCCTTCTCAGACCAGCCCTGGTACCAAATGTTGGAGGTTGGGGGCTCCAAAAGTAGATGCCCAGATGGAGTCTGGGGTGCAAGATGTTTACTAGGGATCAATACCTGTGAAGGAAGAAGGAGAAAGCAGGGTTGGGCAGAGGTGAAGTGGAGGTCTGACAAAAGCTTGAGGAAGCCTTGGCTGATTGGGGGAAAGCTGGTGCCTTTCTGACCACCAGAGCGTCCTGCGCCAGCAGAAATGGCTGGACATTTATATCCCCGCCTCACTTACTCAGTAGATGAGACTGCCCAGGGAAGGGCATGACCTTGGCAAGGGTGTTCTCTCCAGCTAAAGCAGACCCTAGAAGAGGTGATAGCTGGAGGCTGCTTGCTGGTCACATTCCTTGTTTCTGGACAGCAAGACCCCCTTGAAGGGGAGATCAAGGCCCTGCAGGGTAGACTGAACTGCCCAGGGTCACACAGCTAGGGAGCAGCAGGGCTGGTACTCAGCTTTAGTCTGCTGGCTCTAAATCCCATGTTTTCTCCACTGTTGCCCACCACCTCTGGTAAAGCAATTACTGTGTGCTATAATATTTTATTAATCAAAGACAAAAATAATGGGCTGTCAGCTCTTCTGATGAGCTTGAGCTTGCCAGAATCACTCTCACACCTACAAAGTGACATGCTTAATTGTGTACTGACTGTATAGTGCTGGGCTAAGCACTCAACCTGGATAATCACCACAGCAGCCCCTGAAGTAAAGTGCTACTATTATCCCATTTCACAGACAGGGAAACTGAGGCTTCAGACAGGCAAAGTGACTTGTAGAAAGCAAACTGCCACAAACAGGTCTGCTTACTGTACAGACTTCCTCCTGCTACCCTCAACAAAGGCAATTACTGTGTGAGTTTTCTGGTATCTTCCTAATGTAGGGAAGTGTGCAATCTGAAATGTTGCTGAAATGTTTAAACTAGCCCAATCTCATCACTGTCTGCACAGATTCCCAGGGGTCCAGGCACACAGAAAGGGACCCACTTGCCTACAGTAGTGATAGGGCCCCGGAAAGGTGGGCTGGAGCATGTCTGAGTATGTGAAGGGGTGTGTGGATGACACCCAAGTGATTTGGGGATCCTTTTTGCTGTCCACCTTTCTTTTGGTCTATTGATTTACCCCTGAAGACCCTGCATTAGAAAAGGCAGCATTTACTTTGTTTTGTTTTGTTCTGTAAAACAGCATGGGCGGGCTTCCCTGGTGGCACAGTGGTTGAGAATCTGCCTGCCAATGCAGAGGACATGGGTTTGAGCCCTGGTCTGGGAAGGTCCCACATGCCGCAGAGCAACCAAGCCTGTGAGCCACAACTACTGAGCCTGTGCGTCTGGAGCCCGTGCTCCGCAGTGAGAGGCCGCGATAGTGAGAGGCCCGCGCATCGCGATGAAGAGTGGACCCAGCTTGCCGCAACTAGAGAAAGCCCTCGCACAGAAACGAAGACCCAACACAGCCAAAAATAAAAATAAATAAATTTAAAAAAAAAGATTCCACATCTTCCCCCAACGTTGGCTTTCCTTTAAAAAAACAAACAAACAAAAAACAGCATGGGCTTTGGAATCAGGCAGACAAGTATTCAAACTCGGGTTCTGCTCCTTACTAGCTGTGTGACCTCCACTAAATAGCTTTACCTCTCTGAGCCTGTTTCCCCATCTGTAAGATCTGGCTTACAACATCCCTATTTCCTGGCACTCCTGTGAGTGATGCTTGTAAAGCTAAAAATGGAGCATGGCACGCAGTGACATTCAACAAACAGTACCTGAGATCTGGTCACTGCAGGACCACACAGGTAGATGTCCCCTGTTTTCAGCCCAGGATCACCCTCTCAGCACAGAAGCTCTGCCTCAGTTTACATGCAAGGTCTCTCTTCCCCTCCTTGATTACCAGAGAACACCTACTTCCCTGACTCCTGACCAAGTATGGATTCTTCCTATCACCTCTGAAGAACTACATCTTAAAGAGGTAGGAAGAAGTTGGCCCTGGAGCCAGACTGGTTTGAATTTCATCCGAGTCACTCGTTAGCTGTGTTATCCTGGACAAGTTTCATAACTTCTCTGAGCTTCCAATTTCTTATCTGCCTGATGGGGATAACAACCCTGCCCACTTCTTGGGATTGTGGTGAGGGGTTAATGGGCACTGGACGTACAGGCTCCTTGCACACTGACTGGCATACTGGAGGTGCTCCATAGATGTCTGTTCTCTTTTCCTCTTGCTATTCCCATGTACTCTACGCAAACACTTTCACTAGAGACCCCTAAAAAGTCCTATCTTACCCCAGGCCTTTCTATAATCTTGGTAGCAGATTGGCGTAGCTATTTAAAAGCATAAAAATCAACAATAACTTTCTCAACAGTAATAAAAGAAAATAATGGCTAACTGTATTATACGTAAAATCAGTCCCAGTTCACGCCCCCATGCCGCTTACTGTCTAGCAGGAGAGGAGGACATTGATCCACAGACCACAGATCTGGGCATGAGAGGTGCCTGTGACAGCTCATTTACTTCTCAAAAGGGCCCCACGAGATGGATGCTATTATTATACTGACTTTTCAGATGAAGAAACTGAGACTCAGAGAAGTTACAATTCTTGTTCAGGGTCACCTGACGAATAAGAAGCAGACTAGGATTTGAGCCTAGATCCTTCTTCCCAACCTCCAGTTGTGAAACAAATACAGGGATGGTAGATGGACCTCAACTAACTTCTAAAAGATAGAATCCCTGCTGGGCAGAGGCTGACCATTTAAAATTTTCAAATAGGAGTCAGCTTCAGTTATTAAGACTGTCGTTGAGATGTATCTGAGAAGGCTGGAGGGAGGACAGACCCCCAAAGAAGCCAGCATTGTGATACTTTGTTTCAAAAAGCAGGATCTTTCCGAATTGCAAGTTAGAGGTAGCAGGGGCTGAAGTGGCATGTGGTCTAACCCTTCTATTTCACAGATGAGTAAAATGAGGCACGGAGAAGGCAAGAGACTTGTTGAAGGTCACAAAGAAATCTCCTTAGCAACTGGTTTCTCCCCATGTCTATGTATCAACCCCAGGAAAGACTCTTATTGGTTCTTTGGGGATCATATGCTCATCCTTGTACCAATCACTGTCGCCAGAGGGCAGCTCTAGCACCTTGAGTGACAGCCCCACCAAAACCAACCAACTGCTCTTGCTTGAGATGTCAAAGGACTGGCTCCTTCTCAGGTCCTGGGTGGGAATGTTACATCTTCAGAGAGGCCTTCTTCTACCATTCTACCCAAAGAACACTCCTCCCTGACCCTGTTGTCACTTTGATTTTTCTCCAGGAGACTTATTACTCTTTGATATTATTTATTTTTCATTCTTTATTAGAATATAAAGAAGCTCCTTGAAAAGAGGGGTTTTGTCTGATTTCTTGACCACTGTATCAAGTGTTTAGAACAGGACTTGGCATATAAAGGTGCTCAATAAATATTTTTGAATTTAAAAAAAATGAGTAGGGGAGGAGTTTCCAAATGATCTGGAAGAAGACAAAAGGCAAAGCATGCTGGACGGACATACACTACCCACAGCAGCCACCACTGAATTCTTAGCGATTCATCTTTAGGGAAATCAATAAAGCAACTACTGTTTCAGCAAGCAGTAAATAAATAAATAAAAGTCAGTGGCAGGTCTGTGACCTCTGGTTTCTCATCTGTCTCACTGACTGGCCTGGGACCCTCTGCTTGCTTTGCACTTACTAGAGCCTGGCAGATAGTAGGTGCGGAAATCAGGGTTTTGGATGAATAAACCCAACAGTAATATCTTAGTCTGTGTTTCTGAAACATTGATGTGCATTCAAATTACCTGGGGATTTGTTAAAATGCAGATTCTGATTCGGTAGGTCTGGGTGGGGCCCGAGAGTCTGCATTTCTAATAAGCTCCCAGGTGCTGTTGCTGCTGCTGGCATGAACCACACTGTGAGTAGCAAAGCTCAGTCTATTAGCAAGAAATCTGTGGGCATCTCACTATACAAACAGGTGAAATAAAGAGCCAAGAAGAGCCTTCCAGAAACAATAATGGTAGGGGGATCGGGAGACCTGGATTCTAGTCCCAGGTCTCCTGTCTATAAGCTCATGAACTTGGACAGGTTTCTGCAGCCTCTGAGCCTCAGTCCCAGCTGCCAGGTCAGGACTCCCCGACCAGCCCTGCCCTCACACAAGGTGTCTGAGCTGCAGCACTGGGGGCAGGGCAGGGCATCTAAGGCTGAATCAGATCCAGCGGTGCCCCCTCACCATCCATGAGCTCTAAGAATATACACTTTAGCCTGCCTTGCAAGGATGCGAGAGAGAGTTAAGATCAACATACATTGCAGAAAAGAATCCCTGAGCTCTCACCTCTGCCATCCAGCAGATTTTATACTTAACACTACTTCCTAAATTCTCGTCATCCACATTCTGGTTGTTTTCAGTTTTCTAAGGCTGCTCCCTCGCACTAGCCAGACCTCCCTCTTTAATACAGATCTTCTGAATCTCACCCCACTCTCTTCCTGGAAATAAAACCAAAAAACCAAAACACAACAAAAGACCCTCCTCTGCCTTTGCCTATGACTCACAAACAATAATAAAATGATAGCTTCACGTTTATTACATAGACTATATTGGTATTTCCCAAAATGCAGTAAACATCAATTACAGCATGCATACACAGACAAGTGTCATTCTGATAGCTACATTATTAGCAGGTTACCAACTATGTGTGGTGAATGATACTGTCTTTCCACTTAGGGTAGCAATGTAAAGTCTCCTTTAAATATAAACAAAATGAGTCTATAATAAGGAAAAGCAAATCAAAACCACAATGAGCTACCACTTCACACCAAGTAGAATGGCTACAATTAAAAAAAATAATAGTAAGAGTTGGAGAAATTGTAACCCTTGTACAACAGTCTCACAGTTCCTCAAAAGGCTAAACATAGATTTATCATACGACCAGGTAATTCCACTCCTAGGTATACCCAAGAGAACTGAACACGTACGTTCATGCAAAAACTTGTACACGAATGTTCACAGCATTAGTCATAATAGTGAAAAACTGAAAACAATCCTGATGTTCATCAACAGATAAATGGATAAAATGTGGCATAGCCATACAATGGATTATCCAGCTATAAAAAATAAAGTGCTGATAAATGCTACAATGTGGATGAATCCTGAAAACATTATGCTAAATGAAAAAACCCAGACAAAGAAGACCACATATTTTTATGATTTCACTTATATGAAATGTCCATAATGGGAAAATCCATAGAGATAGAAAGTAGATCAGTGGTTTCCTAGGGCTGGAGGAGGGGTGAGCTGGGGGAAAATGGGGAGTGACTGCTAAAGTGTACAGGGTTTCTTTCTAGGGTGATGAAAATTGGGGTGTTCATAAACTGATTATGGTAATGCTTACACAACTGTGAATATATTAAAACCACTGAATTGTATACTTTAAATGGGTGAGTTGTATTGTGTGAATTATATATCAATAAAGATGTTATAAAACATATAAAAATATTAGGTAATACTATAGGTGGCATACATATATGAAAAAAAGCATTAAGAACACAGATAAAGCAAAGTTTAGGAAACACTGGATTAGATCAGCAATCCTAACAATCCTATGAGGTAAATGTCATTTTTTCCTGTTACACAGGAAACTGGACTCTTGAGAGGAGAGTGTTCATCCAAGAACGAAGAATTTTAAGTGGATTTCAAACCCAGGCTACTGACTCCAAAACCAGTGCTCTTATCTGACATGCTATACTGCTTCCTGACTCCCAGTCCTTGAATTTAGCTCCCATCCATACTTTTCCTGATGATGCCTTTCCCCTAATGGTGTCTCTCTGAGACTTGGGTCTGAACTACACCAGTGAGCATCACCTACAGCTTTGACCTATGTAACCAGCAGAATATCACAGAAATGATGGTGTATAATTTCTGAGGCTAGGTTGGATCCCTTACTTTGGAGAATACCCGCTGACACATTCTGAAGACAATCAGCCCTGTGGAAAGATCTACATGGCAAACAACTGAGGCCTTTTGCCAACAGCCATGTGAGTGCATCATGTTGGAAGCAGGTCCTCTAGCCCATCAAGCCTTCTGACGACTGCGGCCCCAGCCCATCTCTTGACTGCAGCCTCATGAGAAGCTGAGCCAGAACTACTCAGCGAATCTGCTCCTTATTTCCTGACCCACAGAAACCATAAGGTACTGTGTATTTATTGTTTTAAGCTATTAAGTTTTGGGGTAATTTGTTATGTAGCAATAGATAACTAGTACACCCTATGACTAGTTCCTGCCAATGATATGTGAGCTGAAAAGTTACACACTACTTCCAGGTCCAAGATATGAACGTGCCTTTTCTACTTTCTCTTCCCCTTCCCAGAGATCTTTTCTTTCCTCCCAGATATTCACACACCCATGTTCATAGCAGCATTACTCACTATAGCCAAAGGGTGGAAGCAACCCAAGTGTCCATCAACAAATGAATGGATAAACAAAATATGATCCATCCATATAAGAGAATAGTATTCAGTCTTAAAAAAGGGAAATTCTGGCTCGTGGATGAACCTTGAGGACATTGTGCTAAGTGAAATAAGCCAGTCACAAAAGGACAAAGACTATGTGATTCCAGTTACATGAGGTCCCTAGAGCAGTCAAAGTCACAGAAACAGAAAGTAGAATAGTGGTTGCCAGGGGGTTGAGGGAGGGAGAAGGAGGAGTTAGTGTTTAACAGGTACAGAGTTTCAGTTTGGAAAGATGAAAAGTGTCCTGGAGGTGGATGGTGGTGATGGCTGCACAACAGTGCGAATGTCCTTCCTGCCTCTGACCTGTACACTTACCAATAGTTACAATAGTAAATTTATGTTATACCTATTTTATCGTAATAAAAAATGTCATGATACGCCCAAAAGGTTGTGACTCCCTCTGCTGACTCCCTAAGCACCTGTGGTAAGGGCTGGGGCTTGTGGGCTGACTAACTCTTTTTCCAGCCACTGTGTTTGTGAGAGTTCTACTGTGGACAAAAAGAGTGGGCACCCTGTATTTAGGATACAGGTTCAGCTGCATGGGACAGAAACCCAAAACAACAGTGGCTTAAATGAGACGGAAATCCCTTTCTCCTGCATACAGTCTGGAGGCGGGTCGTGCACGGCTGGCATGGTGACTCAGCCCCGTGTAGTCATTCAGGGACCCAGCCTCTGCTCTTGCACTCTGCCATCCCTAGGGCGTTTTTCTCAACCACGTGGCTCAAGGTGGCTTACCACCACGTGTATGTCCTAAGCAGCAGGGTGAAGAAGGCAGGGAAGCAGGGGCATGCCTCCTCTCTTTAAGACACTGTCATTTGGGGTCTCTGTCCTAGAAGTGGAATGCCACTGCTGCCTGATGTATTTTCCATCCCCAGCATCCCCCAACAGGATGTCGGCGGTTTTCTGTCTTGTCATGGCAGCCGTGGAGGAGACCGGGAGAGATCTTGGGAGCCCCGTGTTGAAATTAATAGAGCCCCAACATGGGTGGAACCTGGGTCCCTGTATCACTGCATGGAACGCTGCCTCTCAAACATCTGATAGAGCTTTGCATACTGAGAGTAAACCTCAAATGTGTGAAAGCACTGGGATTTCAGTGTTTATGTGTTACAGCCGCCAGCATTCTCTTAACTAACACAGAGCTTCATGACTGGAGCTTGGGAAGTCAGATAACACAACAAGGCTGAGGCCAGGTCAGGGAATGGGAAGATGACTTTGGAGCCAGGAGACCCAAATCCAAGCTCCCACAACCCCACTTACAAGCTACGTGGGCCATTCAAACTCTTTCAGCCTGGTTCGCTCAAATATAAATTGGAGATGATGATAATACAAACCACACACTATTTGTGGTGTGAACTGAATGAGGGAATCTGCAAGAAAGACAGTTGAGAAAAATCTACTTGGGGCAGCGACAGACACCTGTCCCCTTGCCATTCTCTAAAGAGGAGAACAGATGGGCATTTAGAAATGGGCACAGCACTCCGTAACTCACAGCTTGATGAGAAGCAACTGGCCCACGGCAGGGGGTGGGGGGCTGATCTCTAAGTCATGGCTGAATATTCAGCCTCAGGCAGGAAGCTGTCTGTCTTGGGTTTTGCAATAGCTTTGATTCAAGACCTCAAATAGGCCCCTGAGAGCGTACTTGCTTGGGACTCAGATTGGGTTTACAGCATAGACCAACGTTTTCCCCAGGCAGCGCAAAAATGAGAGTCTGGACCTCTTCTCGTTATACCTCAACAGGACAGCACTGGTGCAGAAAAGCTGGGACACTCACGCTCTGGCTGCCACTCTGGGGAGTATGGCCACCGCGGGTGCTCACAGCGGCCTCTAAAGCACAGATGCTTCAGGGACTGGGCAGAGCACGTAACAGTGTGAAGAGGCTGGCTGCCATGTAACAGTGAGTGGCTGGTGCTCTGAGCTATGCAGCAAATCGGGCGTGCTTACAGGCTCCTTTCAGCCCACAGCTGAACTAAAGGCTCGAATCTGAATTTATTGCCTCTATGGCTCCAGTTCTTCTAGCCCAGTGTTAACAGAAATATGTCACATAAGTAATTTAAAATATTCCAGTAGCCACATTTAAAAACTATAAGGAGAAAGATGAAATTCACTTTAATCTTATATTATACTTAACCCAAGAGATGATTCTGATCACCAATTCCAATATGTGTGGGGTTTTTCCACCCCACGAAGCAATTCTCAGACACCAGCTTGGTGTCCTACCATTCAGCTCAATTCAACACTATCTGATGCGATAGCATCAGGCTCCACAGGTTAAGGGCTCTGTCCCTTATGGGACTGCACCCTTCCCCATTTCAGACGCCCATCACAAGTCCAGGCTGTCACCTGTGCTTCTGACCAACAGGCTATAAATCGCAGGATCCCATGCCCCCCTCCTTGTGTTTGATTACTTTGCTAGAGTGGCTCACAGAACTCAGAGAAACAGTTTACTTACTAGATTATTGGCTTATTACAAAGGGATATAACCAAGGAACAGCCAGACAGAAGAGATGCATAGGGCAAGGTATGGGGAAGGATGTCTCCCTGTGTTCACTGGTTCAGAAGTTCTCCCAACCCCGTCCAATTGGGTTTTTATGGAGCCTTCATTATATATGCACAATTCATTGGCCATTAGTGATTAATTCAACTTCCAACCCCTCTCCCCTCCCTGGGATCAGGGAGTGGGAGTGAAAGTCCCACCCCTCTATTAGTGGTTGGTTCCCTGGCAACCAGCCCTCATTTTCAGGTGTTTTCCAAAAGTCACCTCATTAACAAAAACCCAGTTGTGGTGGAAAGAGACTTGTTACGAATAACAAGATACCATTTCCCCTTTACGTCTCTCAAGGATTTCAGGGACTGAGGACAAGAGACCAAATATGACAAAAGATGTTTCTGTTGTCCTTTTCATTCAGGAAATTCCAAGGGTTTTGGGTGCTGAGAGCCAGGAACTGTGGATGAAGACCATATATATATGAGAACTATATTTTGGTCATCTGAATGATCAAATAGATATTTCTTATAAATCACAATATCACACCCACAAATCCAAAAACTCATTTCAACATGTAATCAATATTAAAAATATTGGTGAGCTATTTTACATTCTTCTTTTTTACGCTAAGTCTTCCAAATCTGGAATGTGTTTTGCATCTCCAGTAGGACCAACTACATTTAAAGCACTTAGTAACCACGTGCAGCTGGCGGCTGCTCGGTTGGACACTTCTGTTTTAGGTAGTTGGCATCCCCCACACCCACCGAGCATCTCCACACCTCCGTGCCTTTGCCTACACTGTTCCTTCTGCTTGCCACAGCCTCCTCTCCTTTGCCCACCTGAACGCCTACTCATACTTCAAGGGCTTAGTGCAAATGTCACCTCCTCCCTGAAGTCTTATGCAACCCCCTAGGATGCTCCCATAAGACCTTGTTTCCACCTCTATTTGAGTGCCCACCATGCTGGATTATGTTTAACTTGTTGAAAGGCCAAGACCACTTCTGAACCATCACCAGCACTCAGCACCTTGCTTAGCACATGGCAGACCCTAGGGGCCACTGTGGGCTCTCTCTGGGATGAGGGTGTTAGGGCACAAGGAAAATTTCTTTAAAAGTTCCCCAATAATTTTTTTTTTTTTTTTTTGCGGTACGCGGGCCTCTCACTGTTGCGGCCTCTCCCGTTGCGGAGCACAGGCTCCGGACGCTCAGGCTCAGCGGCCATGGCTCACGTGCCCAGCCGCTCTGCGGCATGCGGGATCCTCCCGGACTGGGGCACGAACCCGCGTCCCCTGCATCGGCAGGCGGACACTCAACCACTGCGCCACCAGGGAAGCCCTTTTTTTTTTTTTCCTTTGGTAATGGATCACAAAAAGGAAAGTGGTGTAGAAAATGTTGCTTGGGATATCCTTGTTACCAGAGAAACGGACCCAAAGAGCTATGATTTGGGGCTGGACATATCGTTAATAGTCATTCAGTTCTCAGTTTATGGTCCTCACAGGAAATATTTGAGGAACCTTGATATACAGTTATAAGGCATTGTATATCTGGGGCCCATGGGGAGCGTAGCAGTCTCCCAGCTGGGTAACCCAGGGTCAGGGTTGACATGTGTCGTAACAGGATCAGGGCCACCACATTGCACAATTCTCGGGTGACAATGTGAACGGCGCCACTGGAGCTGAGCACACACAGCCTGTTGTCGGATGCAGTGGTTCTGGAAGCCCCACCTGTAGGTAAATGTACACATCTTGATATGCCACTGGCTTTAGACCTCTGAGGCAGGATAACGGGGAGATCAGGTACAAGTACAGGGAAACTCAGAAGTGAGGAACCGCTTGCATTCACAACACAGATGCTGCCCAATTCCAGAAGGGCTGTAGCTCAGAGTCCAAGTATAAAATCAGGGTTTGGGAACTTAGAGTCTCCCCCAGAAATGGCCCAGATGGGGGCTCCTCTTCCCGGGTTGGCATCCAGGATATAATGACTAAGTTTTGAGCTAATGTTCTCAGGCTTAGGTGAGGAAGAGGACATGGACTTCCTCCTCTGTCCCCTCCTTTTTCTGCTTAGATCAAACAGGGAAAGACAAAGTTCATATGGGTGAAATCACTGGCTAGAAGAGGACTGCGATCAAACCTGGCAGGTCAAAGAGTATAATCAAAAAACTGAGATCGAATTCTGGCTCCACTGTGTGAGTTTGGACAAGGTGCTCAATGTCTCTGAGCTTCAGTTTTGTTATCTGTAGAACAAAGATATTACCATCCCTACCCCACAGCGGTGTCGGGCAGCATAACAGAGAAGGGGTGCGTGAGTGCCCGAGCACAGCTTGTGATAAGCATATTGGTCAGCTTTGGCTGTGGAACAAGCCCCACTGTCTCCTTCTGGGGCTGAGGCTGGGGGAGGGGGCAGCAGCCACGTGGGCTGTGTTCTCACAGCAGTGTCAGCAGGTAAGAGGGCAAACCCAACTGTGCAAGCACGTGTCAAACTGCCAGTGTGAATCACGTGGCCGAGGCCAAAACCAAGGCAAGGCGCAGGACAGTCTGTCCATCAGGGGGCCGCGGCAAGAATGAGGGTGTAAACCCAGTTACGGGGGAGTGAAGAGTCAGGACCGATCGTTCAATCTACTACAGTATACAGACAGAGTCATCGTCTACTCATGCTCATTTCAGTTCTTTCAGCATTTCCTTCCGATAAAAGAGGGCTGTGCCAGACATTGTGGCAGAAGATACGCAGATGACGGAGCAAACACTTAGAGACTGCTAGAGGTCAAGGGGAGGGCAGCATTGCCAGCAGGCCTCCCCCATCCTTCCATCTGAATTCTGGCCTTACCAGTAAAGACCTTGCCCGGAGCCAGCACTGAGGGCATTTAGGGAAGAATGTTTCTACAGGGACCTTCCCCGGGGGCATGTCCTAGATCTGGTGTGGAAGGGTGGCAAAATGATGCCTCATGCTGGAAGGTTGAGTCATCAAGGAGCCCTGAGAGTTTAGAGGTAGAGAAAGCATTTTAGAATTCATGAAGAAGGTGAGCATTGATCTGGGCTTGAGGGAATGAGCTCTGTCGGATGAGCAAACGGGGGTGTTCAAGAAAGGGAAGGAGGGCTTCCCTGGTGGCGCAGTGGTTGAGAGTCCGCCTGCCGATGCAGGGGACACGGGTTCGTGCCCCGGTCCGGAAAGATCCCACATGCCGCAGAGCGGCTGGGCCCGTGAGCCATGGCAGCTGAGCCTGCGCGTCCGGAGCCTGTGCTCCGCAACGGGAGAGGCCACAACAGTGAGAGGCCTGCGTACCGCAAAAAAAAAAAAAAAAAAAAAAAAAGGGAAGGACTTGAACAAAAGTATGTAAGCCTCCCCTATACTCAGTGGCTCAGAACAACAGGCACTGACTATTACAGCTTTTAAGTCAGGAGGCGGGAGGTGGGCTGACCTGGGCTGGGTTTGCACATCCCTCTGTGGGGTGCTGCAGGCTCTGCTTCAGTCTGGGTTAGTCTGGGGGCACCTCAGCTGGGGCAGTTCTGCTCTGTGTGTACCTTGCTTTCCTCCTGGACCAGCAGACTGACCAGAAACATCCTTTCGAAGTAGCAGGTGATCAGAAACAGTCTCTTGAGGCTTGGAACTCACACATCATCTCTTCTTCCTCGCTGTAGTGGCCAAAGCAAGTCAGATGGCCGAACTCCAGGGCTGGGAGGGTCCTGCAGAAGTCCGTGGCTAATGGCGTGGTCCAACAAAAGGTGAAGAACTGAGCTTCTTGAGGCAGACTTATTAAAAAAAGGATGGTGGTAATAATAAGGCAAGGTGTTTCCAGGGAACTGTGCTCTCTCTGACTCTCATGATTGGGAAATCCCATCCCTAAGTCCCCCCCACGGTGTCCCTGCCGTGTGCTGCATCCAGCTTCCACTTTGACATCTCCAGCTCTGAGGAGCTCACCGCCTCCTGGAGCAGACTATTCAGAATGGACAATTTGCAGGAGGTTCTTTCTGGTACAGAACGCCTTTTTGCTTCCGCTCTTTGATCCTGGTTCTGCCATGTAGGTTTTGGGTCCAGCAGCCGTTCACATGATTGAGGACAGTGTTCTGGTCCCCCAACAAGCCAGCAGTGGGAACACCTGCACAAAGTGGAGCGGGACCATCACCCCACGGTGGGGTGCTAGAGCTCCATCAACCAGGAGACGTACCTGACAGCTTCCCTTCCCTTGCCGTCCATATCCAGTCCCAGGCTGAGTCCTCTGGATTTCACCCCTCCCCAGCCCCCCGCCCCCGCCATATCACTCTACTCCACTTTCTTCTGTCGCTCTCCACTGTCCCCTCCCTCCTCTAAGCTGCCATCATCTCTGGCTGGGACCTCTGCAGTAGCTTCTTCACTGCCCCCACCCTGCCCCATAATCCACTGTTCACACTGCAGCCAGTCAGACTAATCTCATTATAATGCAAATCTGCTCATGTTGCCCACTGCTAAAAACTCTTCCCTTTCAGGCACATCCTGTTGCACTCTGTGCTCCAGCCCCAGCCCTCGAGATCACTACTCAGGACCCCCAAACCCCTCCTCATCCAGATCACTGCTCCTGTCCCTTCAGGCTGCGGCTCTCCTGTCACTTGCTCAGGGAGCTCTCCCTGACCTCCTTGACAAGGTCCAACCTCTCAGTTACAAGGTCTCTCAGCGCCACAGACCTCTCCTCCGTGGTACATAGCACCAACTTCCCAGTCATTGCTGTGACTACTTGACTAGCAGCTGTCTCCTCCCATAACAGTGGGCGGTACACTGGCTGAGTGGGGTGGAGCTGATTGGTAGTGTCTGTAGTGTCGGCAGATTCCCGTGGTGTAAATACAACCACCATGACAGAGTTCAAGCTACCAACAACTGTGGCTTGCAAAATCCCTGAAAACTTAATCATCAGCTTTCACCAGGTGGTCTGAGCTGGTTCCAGCATCCCACTGGGGCAGGCCTTGTGCTTGTCCCCTCATGACCAATACGGTATCTGAAAAACAACTGAAGAGCCATAGGTATTTGGTGAATGAATGAATGAGCAATCCTGAAGTTTAAACAGACCTTCAGGACAGCAACTGCTATTTCTAGAAGATAAAAGACTTTGAATGCTTGGCCCAAGAAGGGAATAGGGAGTCATGACATTTCTGTTCTCTGAAGACTATTTCTATATTTATTTAACAAAATGTCTCTATCAGGCACAAATCCAAGTACTTTGCAAACGCTAACCCATTCAACCCTCGTAGCAATTAAAAGGCAGATACTATTAGTACCCTCATTTTACAGATAAGGAAACTGAGGCTGAGAGTAGTTTGCCAAGGTGGTGGAGCTGGGCTTTGAACCCAGGAAGTATGCCTGCAGAGCCCACGTTCCTAACCACTATGCTATGCTGCATCAGGACCAGCTCTGGAAATGAGACTTGGCTCATATCGCTGTCTGTGCTCCAACCTAAGCACATCTACCCCCATGGCCATGGCGTGTGCTTGTCAGGTCACTGAACCTAAACAAAGGAATAACCAAATAGAAAAGGTCCAGAGTTGAGGCTGTGAAATGATAAGGGAGATGTGGTCTCTTTTGGATAAAGACAGAGAAAAAGACAAAGCCTTTTCAAGAGCCAAGAAATAATCATGGGGATGGACTTTAAATATTTATTTACTAAATTCTAACAGGAGGACACTGACCTGGTTAACCTTCATAAAGGGAAATGTTAAAACTTGAGAGGTGAGTTTGGGACATTAGTATTTGTACAATGCTCTGCGCATATGGTCTTGCTTCATCTTTAAGACCACCATGGGAGATGACGACAATGAGGCTCATTTTATGAACTGAGGACACCAGAGCTCAGAGGCGAGGGGATGTACCCGAGGCCACAGAACTCGTCAGCAGAACTGAGCGGGGGTCCCCGCCCTCTTGTGCTGCTGGTTCACGTTACTTCCCAAGCAGGCCTTGTAAAATCAGAGCTGCTCAGAGGAAGTCAATTCCTGTAGCTAATTATGCTGACCAGCTGTACAAAGTGAAAATGTAATTAGATTCAAAGGAGGTTTACACAGATTCTGGGGTATAGCCTAATATTGCAATCATAAAATCCAGGCATATATCTCTAACTTTTGATGTAGCTGTTCATTTAACAAATGAACTCCTAGGTGCCTATTATGTGCAGGGACCACGAAGATCGAAGATGATCTTGATTGTCCATTGTATATGCAGCACTGAGGATCACTGCAAAGAAGATGAAAATACTGATGTGGACCTTTAGCATGGGAGAAGATGGAATTAATTTAGAAGGAAAGTCTGGGACAATCAGATTATGGTGGTAATTCAAAATGCCAGGGTCAGCGATTTGATTTTATCCTGTAGGAAAAGAAGCCCCAATGAAGACTTCTAAGCAAGGGAATGACATCACCATCACCACCATCACCATCAACACCATCATCATCATCATGATCACAATAAAAATAATAAATACTATTCACAGGGCACCTATTGTGCTCAAGGTTTCTATCCCTCACACCCACCCCAGGAGGTCAGAATTAATATTAACCCCACTTTACAGAGGAGGAGACTGAGGCAGAGGTAACACAGCCAATAAGGGGCAGAGCCTGCATCTACCTGAGTTCAGTTCACTCTCACCCTGCACTCTCACTTTGCAGGATCTCTGCTTTTGAGTATATGCTGGACAGCACCTGGGAGTGGAGGTTTGGGAGCTGTCAGCATTTAGTTGGATGGCTAACGGCGTGAGAAAGACCCAATTTAAGTGGAAAGAGAGGAAGACTAGAGAAGTAGAGAGAGAAACAGTAACAGAGGCAGGCAGTACCAAGGAAACCAAGCAGGTGTGAAGTTTAAGAGGGAAAGATGGGAATAATGGTGCAGAAAGTTACCTACAGGTCAGGCAGGATGGCAATAGACAAGGAAGGATTTGCCACTTTAAGAGTGCTTCCAGGACTTCACAGATACCATTTTCAAGGGAGTGGCGGGGGTGGGTGCCAGATTGCTGTGGGCTGAGGAATGAGTGGGAGGTGAAGATAGGGCAGGCAGCATGTAAACTCACTCTTTCAAGAAATATGATAGTGAGGGGGAGGGGAGGAAGGAAGCTTGAAAGGCAAAGATGGTGGCTGGAAGGGTTTTCTGGGGGGCATGGAGGTGGGGAGAGATTTGAGCAGTCGTTAGCTAGAATGAAGGAGAAGCTGAGGCCACAAGACAAGGAGGCTCTTCCTCAGAGTTTCGGGGGAGCTCCAAGGGATGGAGCTCAGTGGGTGGCGTTAGCGACAGTTCATGTGGCTGGGCTTCTTCAGGGCTGTGAAATGAGAGGTGGGTCTGATGATCTCTGTGGCCCCTTGCAGACCTAATCTTTTGCTTTTGTTTTTCCTTCCTCTGGCCTTTCCTTCTCCTCTCCACAAATATTTAGTAAGCATCTACTATGTGCTAGGTTTTGTGCTAGCTTCTGTACCTGTTATAATGAACAAGACAATGTACATCATCCTTTCAATTGAGTGGAAAGATATTAAACAAGAATATGCACAAATATATTTGTGAGTGACTACACATTGTATGATAATACTAATAATCGCTAATGTTCATAGAGCACTTCGAATACACTAAATACTTTATAAGCATTTTCTTATTAACTCTCTCTCTCTCTCACACACACACACACACACACAAACTCATAAGAAAAGCACTGTTGGTATTCCTTTTTGCAAATCAGTAAACTGAGGCACAGAGAAGTCAGATGACTTCTTCCCAAGACTAAGAAGACTAAGATAGGTGGAGCATGAGATTCAAATTAGATTTGCCAGTCTGGACCGGAGCGCTTAACTGCCACACTGTCCTGAGACACTGTGTTTAGAGCAGTGGGCGCCAGGATGGACAAGATCTGGAGGTGACCCTTCCCTAGGGGAGCTCACAGTCTGAGCACTGGGAAGAAACCCGGAGTTCATTTACTCCGTTCTTCCTCCAGGTGTGGTGCCTGCCAGCAGCATTTGCATCACCTGGGCACATGTTCCAAACGCCAAAGCTCCAGCCCAGCCCCACCGACTGGATCAGGATGTGCAGTTTAACAAGATCCGCAGGTGTTTGGTGTGTACGTTAAAGTCGGAGAAGCCTGTTCTACAGCCACTTCTCTTATTAGAGATGAGAAACTGAGGCCCAGGAGGTTGGAGGTTAGAGTGGTGGAACTTCAGGGCTTGGTGCCTGGAGCCCAGCCTAGGCCTGAGTGGACCCTTCCACTCTTAAGAGGCCATGTGGGTAGGACATGAGAAGGAAGGGGTAGCGCGCGCAAGATGCTCGGCGCGCGCAAGGCGCTCGGCGCGCGCAAGGTGCTCGCTGGCCCGGCCCAGCCGGGCTGAGGCGACGCGGGCGCCGGGCGGGCCGGGCCGCCGCGCAGCGTCCCCGTCCGTGCGCTGGCCCGGCCCGGCCCCTCAGCTCCACCCCCTGCCTCCCCCTCCCGCCTGCTCGCGCCTCCTGAAAAGCCAGCCCGCCCGGGGCGGCGGCGCAGAGCTGGCCCGGCGCACGAGGCAGCCAGCGCGGCCATGACGGCGGAGAAGGCGCTGCCTCTGGGCAACGGGAAGGCTGCCGAGGAGGCGCGGGAGTCCGAGGTGCTGGGTGGCGGCGGCGGCAGCAGGGGCGCGGCATCCGCCCGCGACCCGCGCGACAAGCGCGACAAGCGCGACAAGGCAGTCCACGAGCGCGGCCACTGGAATAACAAGGTGGAGTTCGTGCTGAGCGTGGCAGGGGAAATCATCGGGCTGGGCAACGTGTGGCGCTTCCCTTACCTGTGCTACAAGAACGGCGGAGGTGAGGCGGCGCGCGGCCCTGAGGAGAATGCGTTGGGGGAAGCCAGCCCTGTGGGGGCGGGGAGCTAGGGGTGAGCGCGAGACCCCTCCCGCGCCTGCGTGTAGGGGAACCCTCGCGGAGAACGCCGGCCCCGGGCCACCTGGCGAGCGAGCTTACCCCGGGGCAAGGCGCGCAGTCCCAGTGCGCATGCGCGCTTCGCACCTGCGTGTACCACCTGCTAGCACGCGGGGACTTGTCCGCTAGGTGTGTTCTGTCCCAGCCAGGTGTGTTCTGTCCCAGCGTGAGGTGCAGACCGAGAGGAGGAGCCCTTCATGTTTGGGGCAGGAGACAGCCCCTTTGAGCCTCAGCTTTCCTGACTGGAAACCTGCATGAAGGAAAGGGGCTCATTAATCTGAGTAGGCTCGGGTTTTGAGCGCGTGTTGAAACGCCAGCCTCCGTACTAAACTTTACCTACATCATCTCATTTCATCCTACAGTCATCTTTGTAGGTAGTGCTATACCCGTTTTGCAGATGAGGAAGCTAAGGGCCAGAGAAGTCACTCACTTAGGGGTAAAGATGGGATTCTGACACCAAAGGCCTGGTTTTAAAGTGGGATTGGATGACAACAGGGAGAACTTTTAGGTGAGGCATTGCTGTTTGATTCCATGCCTTTCATTTACCCGTAGGGCCTTTTCTAGGGCCTATTTTCAGGACTGTCTGGTGGGGAAATGGGCACCATTCAGTTTCTTTTACTGGTCTCAGAGTCACTCATGACAAAAAGCAACAATAATAATTGGATGTTTAGAAGATGCTTAAAGCTTGCAGGGGTCAGGGAAAGGAAGGTGATGAGAGAGTTGTTTCTAGAGACAACGTGTCCGAGTCAGTTTGGTGGAGATGCAGCAGTGAGTCCTCAAAACTCCCAGCCCAAGGAAGGGGCTCCAGACTTTAGGAGCCCCCGACCTGTCATATCAGCAGGACAGCTGGCAGTTCCATGGCAAAGGACTTTGTGAAACCTTGAGTGGCACAGTTTCTGCAAGGAGAAGTCTGTGTCTATGTTTTCCTCCCTCTATTTGCTGTGTCCCTCCAGCAGATCCCCAGACCCCAATGAAGGTGGCTCAGAGGTTGGCAGGGACCACACTGTTAGGCTTCGTGGAGCGGGACTTCCTGTGCGGGCAGCTGCAGGGAGAGTGAAAAGGGTATTGCTTGGCCAGGGCCCTTTCTTTGGAGACATTCATCCTGAAGGCACAGCCTGCTCCAAGCCTGCCCTGCAGTGGTAATGAAGTGGCCGCCAGTGTTGGTGGCTTGGCAAGGGGGAAAGAGGGAGCAGACTCAGAGACCCCGAACGTGCCCTGTGCCCTCATCTGGGAATCCACCTCTCTTTGCACATTCAGCCTGTGTAAGCTGCCATGTCCGCTTAGATGTCTGTGGAAACCCTTTGGGATAGTCCCAGGCAAGAGCTGTTTTAACATCTTTTTTCTTTTTTTTTTTAAATATGGGAAATTCTTATGCCAAAACAACAACAAAAAATGCATTCCTAAAATCAGAAAATAGTGTAAGTTGCATTAATTACAAACTCTGCCTCAGATAAAAAAAAGTTGTAGTGAGTCAAGTTTAAAAATGAGTCATTTTCTTTTTACTCTAATGAGACAAGAGTCTCCGTTGGGTGCACAGATATCCTGGTTTAATTGAGCTAGTTATCTTAAGGATTACTAGCTTTGTGAACAGAGAGGCCACAAGGCTTTTAGAAAGTGTCATCTGTTAGGTTCTAGAGGATTCACAGGTAAATTACAGCATATTCGGGAAACTTCTGTGGCTTGTTTTAATCACTTAGATTTATATTCAGCAAACAGACCCTCTTCTTTTACACACTTTTTTCCTTCTAATATAGTTGGGGTATCTGCTTATCAACTGTTTACCTTTTAAAAAAAATCTACACAGCTCTACTCATAAATTGCAACAATAGTTTAATATTTCTTTCCCAATGTGAAACTTTGTAAAAATAGAAAACTAAGACCTTTTCAAAACCTGGTAAATATTGTCCTATTATCAGGATTGATCAAAATCGTTGCTATTAATCCAGTGGTTAAAGGGACTTCATTTAGCAAAAAGCAATTTCAGTGAAAGCCTTCATTTGTGAGATCAGATGGTGGGGAATAGCGTGTGTTTTCATGCTTTGTTATTAGACAAGAGCGAGAGAATGAGGGATTTGGAAAAATCCCTTTCTTCTTGTAATGGCTCATGTTCATCTCAGTTATTTAATTTGTTTCACAGAAAGGCCCAGGCAGTGGGTATTGTGTTTCAAGATGGGAGCACTAAAGCTTAACAGTGGTCTTTTCTCAGATTGACTCAAAGCCAGCCTCTCTGGACAGATTCTTGCTACGAACTGCTCATAACTCAACTTCATACCTGGGGCTCATGTACAAGGGCCTGTTACTGCTCATTGTATATCTCCTTGAGAATGCCTTTCTTTATGAAGACTTTTTGCAGGTCACTTCCCAAGTAAGAAGAAGAGGTCCCCCTCCCCTGGCCTGTTGAGGTTACTTTAGAATATAAAGAAGGATGTAGTGTTCAGGGAGGGAATGAATTTGACCTGCGCTGGAGGGTAGAATGCATAAATAAAAGAATCAAGCATATAACGCAATTTCTTTTACATTATCATCTTAGCTGCACAACAGTTCTGTGAGATAAGTGGTGCAGATACTAAGTATTAAAGCCCTCTTTTACAGTTGAGGAAGTTGAGGCTGGGAGATGTGACATAAACTTACTCAAGGGAGTAGGCAGCAGACAGCACAAACCCAGGCTCACATTTTCTGACTCTGGTCCTCATAGCAGGAACTTGAACTCAAGCTCAGAGCACATGATGTATTGCCTCTAGTAGGTGCTTATTAAAGGGCTGAACATGAAGTGGTGGAGGCAATTTTAACCTCATTCGCTTACTTTGCATCCTTGCAGGGGCATTCCTGATTCCCTATGTGGTGTTTTTTATATGCTGTGGGATTCCTGTTTTTTTCCTGGAAACAGCTCTGGGACAATTTACGAGTGAAGGTGGCATTACGTGTTGGAGGAAAGTGTGCCCTTTATTTGAAGGTAAGTGCTGAGTTAGTAAGAAAGTAAAAGGGTTCCTGGGTGATGTCAGGTTGTGAAGGGCGCTTTTAACAAGGCGGAGAGAGACAAATCACTGCCTTTCCTTTGTTCTTTCAGGCATTGGCTATGCAACGCAGGTGATTGAGGCCCATCTAAACGTGTACTACATCATCATCCTGGCGTGGGCCATTTTCTACCTGAGCAACTGCTTCACCACCGAGCTCCCCTGGGCCACCTGTGGGCACGAATGGAACACAGGTATGGCCTCCAGAGAGGGTCTCTCTGATGGTCCTGCTGGGGGACCTGGGATTGGTGGTATGTCATGTCTCTTGCCATGAGTCCAGATTCCACTGAAAGTGTACCTGTTCTGTACACTCTTCAGCTCTGAACCTGAGCTGAGCACTGGCCCAGGGATTGGCACAGGAAGAAGAATTGTGATGCTCTTTCCTTGCTTTGCCAAATACAGAGACTGAACCCTTCCTGCACAGAGTAGGGATGCAAGGAAGAAGTACTAAACTGAGATTCGGGGGTTTGGGCTGCAATTGCAGCCCTGCCTCTGAGTGTCAGATTTTCCTCTGTAAAATGAAGGGGTTAGACTAGATCAAGGGTTGCAGACAGGGGGCCTGTCAGCCAGTTAGGCTTTAGATCAGTGAGCAGCGAATTTCAAAAATGTATTTGGTTGTCAAAATTGAAAAATCAGAAGGCTTGACATGAAAATCCAGATTTTCAGCTTCTCTTGAAAAATTAAAAAGATCTGGCGAAACCAGAGCCACATTCCCCCATTCTTACTTGGCAGCAATGGCTGCAGCTGAGAACCGTCTGTTGCCTTTGCTTGAAGCTTCTGTCCTCAAGCTGGCCACAGTCCCCACCCAGCTCACATTGCTCATTTATTCTACCTGTGCTACCCAGGTAGATACTTGAATTCACCACCCTCCTCCTGCCTTGAATGGGTAACTTTTTACATTACTTTGGATTCTAATATACTGTTTACTTATCAATTTGTCATCCTGTCAGGATTGAATCTTACAATCTAGGGAAGGCAAATACTTCTTAACCCCTGTCTTTGGAGGCTGTGCTCAGTGCAGACATCACTAGTCGATTGTAGAATGCTTTCCTTTTGAGTCTAGTCTTGGCCTCAGAACTCTGCTCAGTAGTCTAGGCAGCCACCACCTTTTGACTGGAATCAACACACATGCTTTAACCTATTCGCCATCTGTGTTGTAACCTGTGGTTAGGTTGTCCCTGGAAGTGGCCAGTCATCCTGAAAGCTGAGACACAGTAAGACTGGGTAGGATGTTGGTCACCAGCAGAAGCAACAGTGGGCATTAGACCAAGAAAACGCTGTGAACTAGCTTCTATCCCTGCATGACTTTGCCTTGCTTCCCCCCACCCACCACATTTTGTGGGGTCTTGTTTATCAAACTAAAATTCAAGGACATATTCTTGGAGGGCTGTGAGTCCTCCATGATCATTTAATTGTGCATCTTTATTTTGAGGATACTCTAAAAATATGTGTATGTTCTGGATCATCTGCACAGCCACCTTATAAATGAGGACGGTTGGGGGATCTCAGTGCCTGACTATGTCCATGTTTACAATTTAAGGTGCATTCTTGGTGAACAGGATGATGGTGGCCAAGGGAAAAAGAGCAGAGAGATTTAATTCATAAATGGTCATTGATGCTAAGTCCAGCCAAGAATGCAACAAACTGTAGGAACGAAGGTTTTGCAAATTTGGGACTAGAGAAAAATGGTGGTAGAATTGAATCTCAAATAGTGCATGGAAAAATATGCAAGCTTGGGCTTCCGTGGTGGTGCAGTGGTTGAGAGTCCGCCTGCCGATGCAGGGGACACGGGTTTGTGCCCCGGTCCGGGAGGATCCCACGTGCTGTGGAGCAGCTGGGCCCGTGAGCCATGGCCGCGGAGCCTGCGTGTCTGGAGCCTGTGCTCCGCAACGGGAGAGGCCACAACAGTGAGAGGCCCGCGTACCGCAAAAAAAAAAAAAAATACGCAAGCTTAATTCCATAGACCCTGCCTCCTACCTGTCAGTACTGTTTTTCTGTTGGGAAATTGATTTAATTTCACAAGATGGCATTATCATACACATCCATTTTATGCTATCAATTTGAATTGTGTTGGTTCCATAGTATAGTTGGTATTTAACTTGTAAATTCTGGTTTTATAGATGTTCGAATACTATAATCACAAAGACTTTATAATTCATTACTTATTTGTAAAAGATTAAATGTCATTTTAATAAAAAATACCATGTCAACCTTGGGTGTCTGAGACATTTTTTTACTCTAGAAAAAAATTTTGAGAAACACTGTTTTAGAGAATCTGATCAAAGCTAAGGGCTCCTCTCCAGAAAAAGGCACAAGTGTACATTCAGGCATTTTGCCTATAATATTAGGTTCCCAGACTTCTCTTAGGACTGTCTGTGGACCCCACGGACCATCTCCTTTCCTAATATGGTTAGCAGTTGCCCAGAGAAGTGGGAAGGGGGCAGACACTTGGGGAACTTTTCCCCAGTGGGCTGCAAAGCTTTCTTCCACTGATTGCATTCCCTTTTCTCTGAAGGCGTGTGAACACTTGTGTGAAACATCACATATAGGAAGGCTTCCTGTTCTGGAGATTATAGATGGAGTTGGAGGGCTCGTGCACACATGAGGAGAGCGAAGGGCCAGAGTGAGGCTGAATACGAGCTCCGTGCTGGCCACTGTGCTGGGTGCATGGGCTTGGAAGCGCATGGGTGCAGGAGGCCCTGTCCTCTGGGAGCTCACAGTCTGGTGACTGAGGTAGCTCTGTGAACAGGGAGGTGCAGGAAGGAAACCCAGATCCCATGGTGGCAGACAGAACCAGGCGATAACCATGGCAAAGGAGGTGGAGCCTTGGCTGGAATTGATCCCGTTTTCTTCCCCTAACTGGCTGGTGACTTGTGAGGGGGGAATGGATGTGGGTGGGGTCCCTTGACTACTTCTGAACCCTGATTCCTCCTCTTCAAAATAAAGGGCGTGGAGAAGGTGGTTCCTTGGAGGACCTTTAAATTCTAACTTTCTTAGAATTCAGGAGATGGAGATCACGGAAGGCTTCTTGGAGGAGAGGTTAATGGGCTGACCTGGGCCTTAAAGGATGAACACTCAGATGTTTTTAACTTGAGATTCAAATCTCTCTTGGTCATCAAGTTTCATGAAATGAGAAGAGATATTCAATAAATCCTTTCCTGGATTGAGGGAATGATGAAGGAATTAGGGATTCTTTACACATTTGGATGTTATTTCATCCAGTCATCAGGTCTTTATGAGGCAGCTGTGACATTAGCCTCTTCTTCCATGAAGAAAAACTGAGTCTCACCTGCATTACTGGCCCAGGGACACCATGGCTGACGCCCCCCTTTAGCCCCCTTGTTCCTGCCGGGGCCACTGAGCAGAACAGGTGAATGCTATGGACAGGCCTTAGGCAGGGAAGTGGAAAAGGTGAAAGATTCAAGAATCAGGCCAGAGGAAAGAATTGGAAAGGCCATGTTCGTGGGAATAGGAGAGAGGAGGTACCCTGCCCCCCAAACTTCTCCTCCTGTTTGAATCAAGCCAAGCCTCCCTCTTAAACTGTTTGTACGTGATTGATTTTTCCCACAGTGCTCTCTGAGGCATGTTTACCTGGAGCGGCTGGGTGAAACCTCTTGGTTGCACCATCGGCCCTGAAGGTTTTCCAAGATCCAGCCCTGACGGAGGGTAATTTTCCTGTGTTTCTTGTCTTGTTTCCACTGTAGAGAACTGCGTGGAGTTCCAGAAACTGAACGCAACCAACCACAGCCACGTGTCCCTACAGAATGCCACCTCTCCCGTCATGGAGTTTTGGGAGTAAGTGGAAACACCTTGTCTCCTTCGGCCCGGTGGGGGGCTCTGTCCTGGTGCTGCTCAGTTAACGGTGCCCCCACCCTTGGAAAAAGCCTGACCCTGCCTCCAGCCTTGTACTTCCTGGCTTCTGTGGGCATCTGGCTGCTTTGGAAGCCAGAATGGAGATCTTGAGAGGTTTCCCAAAGGGGCAGCTGAGAGAAATGCTTTCTTGTTCTTTGATGACATGTCAGCATGCCTATTTAGTTACTGGGACAAGACGTGCTTGGTAAAATGATGGGCAGTTTAAAAATTCATTTTTAACAAAAGAGAAGATTTGGCATGTTTGCAATAAACTAAGTCAAGAATGTATTTAGCCTGGAAAGCAGAAGTCTCCGGGGGGACAGGTTAGCTTTCTCTCAGTAGCAGCAATGTCATGTGGAAAGGAAGTACATCAACATTAACGGGTAGAGGTTGTAAAGAGGCAGGTTTTCAACGTACTTAGGAAGAGCTTTAGTCTCACAGAGTTGTCTGCAAGTACTTCTGAAGGTTGTAAGCCCTTGTTCCTGGAAGAGTTTGACCAATGTAGGGCTGCTGATGGTTGTTGGGAAGGTGCCTGAATCCACAGACGTTATAGGCAGTAGTTGTGTGGGTGGGCATTTTCCCAGAGACGGGCATTTTTCATCAGTATTCCAAAGGGGTCTGTGGCCCTGGAGTTACGAGAGCTGCCATGTACAGTTGTATAAGTTGTTCACTGCACAACCCTAGAGGGCATGATTTACATTGTGAATGTGCAGAATTGTGCAGTGCCCCAGGAATTGAAGAGAAGTTTCCTCTGTGGGTTGAAGGGTGGCTAAAGGCTTTCTAATCTGGAAAGGTCTGGCTTCATTGAAGACCCTCCCCTACTTTAATGATAATGTAGAGGGACAGTGGTTTTATGAGTGATTTTTATTCTATTCCCAGATACCATTCTTCTCCTTCCCTCTCTAGAGGTCATTATGCTGAATTTAGATTTATCATTCTATAAAATGAATGTAAAGAACATGAGTTTATAATTATAAATATAACTTATTTATATAAATATTAATATAAATAAAATACTTCCCTCTATACATACACACATGTGCATATATACACATATATTCATATTATGTATATCTTCCAAATAATAGCTAAGTCTTTCTTGAATGTTTTAAAATTTTATATTAATGGTATCCATTACTCACTTTTTTCTTATAGCTTTGTTTCTTTGCTCAATATTGGTTTTGAGATGGTCTCCATATTGATACATGTAGCTTCAGTTCATTCATTCTGTTCCTGCTGTATAGTATTTCCATATCTAAAGAGTCTACATTGTGTTTACCTGGCTCCTCTTGATGGGCATTTAGACTGTCTCGTATTTCCCTCTATGATTAAGCACGCTGAGTGAATGTCTTGTTTGTGCTTCTCTGCACAAATGACGTTTTCTAGGCCATATACCTAAGAGTGGAATTACTGGGAGGTAGGGTTCATGCACTGTCAGTTTTATCAGATTATGTCAAATTGCCTTTTAAAGGAATTGTTCTAGTTTACTCTCCAAACAAGAGTAGAACGAGAATTTCTACTGCTCCCCATTCTAGACCTAGGCACTTGTTCTGGTCAGAGTTTTTAAGTTCTGCCAGTGTAATGGGTATGAAATTGTATCCCACTATTTTAAATTTGCATTTCTCTAATAACTTTATGAAGTTGAGCATCTTTTCATGGTTTTTTTGCTCCATTTGGGTTTCCTCATCCATTAACTTCCTGCTCATATCCTTTTCTCTTTTCTCATAGGTAGGAGTTCTTGATACTTTGTAGGTTTTAGTACCCATGCTGCAAATAGCTTTTCTTAGTGTGTGGCTTTTCTTTCTTGTTTATGTATGGCATAAATTGTATTGAATTCAAATTTGCCAATAGTTTTCTTTTTGGTGTGCACACTTGGTGTCTTATTTAAGATATAGTTCCCTACCCTAAAGTTGTAAAAAAATTTTTTTTCTGGGTTTTCTTTTTGGGGGGGGCGGGTTTCTTTTAAGAGTTTTAAAGTTTTGTTTTTTCACATTCAGGAATATAATCTACCTGGAATTTTCTTTTTGTATATGGTACAAGGTAGGAATCCAGCCGTATATATATATATATGTATTTGCTGAATTGTTCATCCTATCCCTACTGATTTGTAATGCCATCTTCCATATAAAGTTCTCCTACAAGCACATGTCTGTTTAGGGCTCTCTGTTCTACTCATCTCTTTTCTAACTGTGTGTCAATACTATACCTATAGTTTAATTTTAAGCCTTGACCTCATAAGGCAAGTCCCTCACTTTACTCTTTTCCAAAATTGTTTTAGTCTTCCAAATGAATTTTAGAATCAGCTTGTCAAGTTAAAAAACAATAATAACAGAACAGCTCTGTGAGGATTTTGGTTGGGAGAATATTGAACTTATAGGTTAATTTGAGGAAAACTGATATCTTTGTGATTCAGCCTCTCTGTCCATGAACATGGTATAGCCCTCCATTTATTTAGGTCTTTTTTTTTTTTGCGGTGTGCGGGCCTCTCACTGCTGTGTCTCTCCCATTGCGGGGCACAGGCTCCAGATGCGCAGGCTCAGCGACCATGGCTCACGGGCCTAGCCACTCCGTGGCATGTGGGATCTTCCCGGAATGGGGCACGAACCCGTGTCCCCTGCATTGGCAGGCAGACTCACAACCACTGCACCACCAAGGAAGCCCCTATTTAGGTCTTTTAAAATGCCTGATGAAGTAGTGCTGCCTGATGTGGTTGTCAGAGAAGCAGCATTGGAATCACCTGGTTAGAAATGCAAACTCTCTAGCTCTCTCCAGACCTACCGAGTCTTAGTCCCAAATAGAGCATCCATATGACATTATGCTAGAGCAGAGGCTGCTCTTGGGGGGCGGGAGGAGGTGCTGTGTGACCTTTTCCAGCCTCACTGGGCTATGGTTTTCCAGTGGAGTGTTTAGGGCCTGCACATTTGAGTGTCTGCAAAACATGGTCTCTGTGCTCCCTTAGGGAACGCAACCTCAAATCCTACAGTGGATAAGTTCTCTGCGTAACTTATGTTGCTTTGTACCATTCATTTCCTTTGTAACATGTATGGAAAACCTCGATTAAATTATTATTTGTGCAATATGTTTGTTTATTGTCTGAATTCCCCAGGAGGCAGTCATGAAGCAGTACCTTTTCTGGTTTTGCTCACTACTGCCAGTCTATGGAAGGCCCCCAGTGAATGTTTACAGAATGTACAGGTACATGGGAGGAAGGTGGCAGGCAATATTTTCTAGAAAATACTACATGAGGAGAGTCAAAGTGGGCTCTGGCAAGAACTCATCCTGTCCCTAAGCTCCCCAGAACAGCACTGACGGCTTTGAGGATCCCTTTGTCATATCCATGTCACCCACTCATTTGGACACCAAGTGGTGGGAGGGGACGGCGAGTCTGTGTCCTCACTTGTAACTGGGCCTTTTTGTCTGCTACTTGGTCATTCAAAATGAAAGTCAATGTGAGAATGAACCCATCGTTCTAGTTTTCTACTCTGATTGCATTTGTATCATCTATGCAATGTTGAATTCTGCATCCTAAAAGTACTCAAATGCTGGTGTGACACTCCTTCCTTCGTAAGGTGTTTTTATCAGACAGCTCTAATTCATCTTCTCCTCAGAGCTGAACTTGGAATGTAGAGACTCTATGAGATGTTTGTAGCATCCTATGAAAAGCTATTTGGAGCCACATAAATTTGGGAAGGGCTGAAAGCCATGCCCTTCAGTAAGAATATCCATTACCTTTGATTAACTCAAATTCCCAAACATATTTTCCTGTGCAATCATTTGGACTCTTTCCCCTCATCCCCCACCCATCCCGCACCCCAGAATGCTAGCATTCCACTAAACACAGCCTGGCAAACGCTCTGCTAGGAGAAAGTTCTTCCTTGAATTCAGTCATAGTTTGCCTTCTGGGGCTTTGGATAGCACGTGCCTAATTCCTTTCCCATGTGACAGCCCTTCAAGTATTGGATCAAGTGTCCTTAAAACTCTTTCTTTCCTAGTTCTCTTTGCTGTTTCCTTGTGTGGCTGGTTCCCATCTATAGTGTGCTCTTATTGTCTTGCTCTCACTGCCTCTAACTCCAGGGACCTTATTCAGGGCCACGTTGCTTGGTCAGAATGGACTGCCTCAGTTGTGTGCTTGTTCATTCATTCAACAAATGTCTGAGCTCCTGGTGCACATAAGAAGGATGCTTGGTGTAATTGGGAGGGGTGGGAGTGTAAGACGTGGTTCTAGCCCTCTAGAAGCAGAGGAGAGACAAGCCCGTAGATTCCCATAAAGTCAGGTACAAGGTGCTGTTTCCCTGCGCAGGGCTGCCCATGGCTTTTCCCTGACCTTGGGCATCTGGCATCTTGAAAGTTCATTTTCCTTTTCAGGAAAGCTGTTCTCACTGGCTCAGCTCAGGCTCTGGGTCAGTCCTGGGTTCTGGCTCAGGCAGGGGGCCTGTGGGGCAGGGACGGCTTGTCTTCCTCATGTCAGATTTCAAAATCAGGCCACCCTGGTTTCCCTTAGTAACTCATTATGCATCTGGCACCCGTGAGTTTATCTCAATATGTTTGCGGTTCTACATTTTGAGCCTGCGTCCTCTGGAGGGATTGAGTGCTATAAGAGTGTAACCGACATTGTAGCATCAGATGGGCTTTGGTCTATTTTCACTTCCCTTTCTCGGTCCTCTCATCCCTCTCGTCCAGGGTTTTGCAAGCAACTGCATGCTCGCCATGTATACAGTTGAAATCGCTTTTGCGTGGCATCCATTCAGCACACATTTGTCGAGAGCATATTGTGTGCTGAGCCTGCATTAAACTCTAAGGGTATTCAGTTCTCTATCTTTATTCAGAAGGATGCAGTCTTGTCTTTCTGGTTTATCTTTGCTGGAGGAGGTTTAAAAAAAATGTTTATTTCTAAATCATGTGGCCACTTGAACTGATTTTAATTTGGACACAAAATTTGGGCTCCACGTTGCTGAAGTGAAACTCCAATTCTTGCTGTGGGCCCAGGGCTGCCCCTGCTTCCTTCATCTTCCCCTCTGCCCTCCTCCGCACCGGCCTTCTTTCTGTCTTTCGTATGTCCTGGGCTTGTCCTAGGCTCGGTGTCTAGCTTGTGCATAGAAGAGTCCCTTTGCTTAGAAGTTTCCTCACCAAGTCCTTGTGTGTCTGGCTCGTTCTTATCATTGAGTCTTAATTCACGTGTCATTTGGGAAGCCCTCCCTGCCCATCCTGTTGCTTCCACTTATCAGCTGAATTGGCACCCCAGTCCCTCTCAACCCCATCTGTCTGTTTTATTGTCTGCATAGGACTTATCTGAAATCCTTGTGTCTTTTTTACTAGTTTATTGTCTCTCTCTCCCTCCATTTGACTATAAGCCCTATGCCAGCAAGGGCTGTCCTCTTTTGTTCCCTGTTGTCCTGCCAGCACATTCTAAGTGCTCAAAAAATATTGATTCAAACGCATGGATGGAAGATTGAATGAATGAATGTTTTTTAACCTCGTGGAGTTGTGTCCTCTTACTTTGCTTTTGCCCTGTCTGTTGAAGAGTATAAGTTCCCAGGTTCAGAAACGTAATTCATCTCTTAGATCAGCTCCCTTTTATAGAACTCCTATTATTATCCAATCTTGATCATTAAAGATACTTGTATATAAAATCAGCTACGAGGGCATTTGTTTTCATAAATAGGGGATGTCTCACACCGAGTAATGGGAAGCAGTGATTTACTGAACCACAAGAGTTCTGACTGAGGTTCCTTTTACATCCTGACGGATGAAGTAAAGGAAGGGAAGTTGCAGTTAGTTGCTAAGCAGCTACTGTGTACCCTGGCCCTGAGCATGGCCCTCCAGGCCTATCGCTTCATTTAATCCACCCACCCAGGGGATACATGGTACAGCATCACTGAACAGATTCCCATCTCACTCAGGGGATTCTGAGGCAGGGAGAGGTTGAGGGACTTATGCAAAGTGCCTCTCTTGGCTAGCAAGAGCTGGAGCTGGGCTGAGAGCCGGCCCTGTCTGATCCCACCTGCATCCCTCCACCCTTCCGTACATGCTCCTCCCGCCTGTGTCTGAAATGCCATCAGCTCCCTGTTTTATCACGGGGCAGAATCCAACTGGTATGTCCCTTCTCTCTGCAGCCCTGTGGCCCTAGGTTCTTGAAGAGAGAGTTTTGCTGTAGATGGAGATGTATAATTGGTGGAGGGAGGGAGGAACGAATGAGGAATGACTTGTGTCCAGCGCCCGGCACAAACAAAACACAAAAAACCTGTTGGCTTTTGTCTTGTTGGATTTCAAGAGGTACCTTTAGGAAATGACTTGAACCTTGCTTTTAACAGAATACCGTGGTTTCCAGCTGAGCCAGGCATTGAGTGTGAGGCAAGCAGACTCTGATCTGCTGTGATGACACATGGAAATTGATGCTGGCCTCCTGGAGTAGGTTGTGGCCCTGCAGCTGGTGGCACAAGAGGTTAATGAATGACTTGAATTCAGGCTCAGGCAGAGAGTAACTCAGAAGGGGTTGTTCCGAAATTTTAGCGTGTTATCTCGATTCCTTATTATTTCTAATAAAACCAGGATAAAGTGTCTGAAACTCTCCAGATTTACACACACACACACACACACACACACACACACACACACACACACACACACACACACACACACACACACACTCTGCTCCATGCTTTCCCTGGAAGACCTCTAAGATGAGGAAGAAGCACCAGAGCTGGGACCTGACTCTCCCACTCACTCATGGGGGCCCTGGGCAGGTGATTCTGAACTTCAGTTTCCTCCCTGGCAAATAGGTGCACCTCACCACCCTTCCAGGTGCAGTCAGCATAAAGTGATGGAAGCAGGGGGGCAGTAACCAGTTGATGGTGGCTCCTCTCACCCCTGCATCTTGCCCTTTCTCAGCGTGTCCCCACTCCCTCACCCCACAGCTCAGGTGGATGAGGTGTCATTCAAAAAACAGAGGCCTCCTGGTGGGATACCCTGGACCTGGGGGCAGATGCCCGCTCCTGCTCTGGATCTCTCGTCCAGGGCTTTTCCTGATGTCACGTGTGCCTCTCCTGCCCACAGCCCCTCCGTCACAGACAGTGGTTCTCTGCCAGGCTTAACACAGAGTGTCTTGGAGGGGCCGACCCTGCCAGGTGTCAGACCCTCCCCGAGCTTTCGGCCACTCATAACACAGAGCTGCTGTACCAGGGGAACCCGGGGATCTGGGAAGGCTGTGCTGAGTCCTGGTAAGGAGGAGAAGGCCTGGAACCTGAGGGCGCTGGGATTCCAGCCACGGAGCAGTGAGGCCCTTTCTGTGGCGTGGGAGCCCTACTTATAGACACCTCTCCTTACTGCTTCCTGTCTTGCTGGATCTTACCCTCCAGCCATGCAGGACCAGAACAGGCATTGAACTTGGGGTCAGGAGACTGGTGTGCAAGGCCAGGCTCTGCCACTTTCCAGTTTGTGATCTATGGCAAGGTCCATATCTACTTGGAGCCTCAGTCTGCTCTGGGCAGTGGGTGTAAAACAAGATAACATATGCGAGACTGCCCAGTGCTCTGTGCCAAAGTGTGTTCTGTACAAAGTTAGGAGGTATTGCTTTGGAAAGGCAGAAACGTGGTGGGGCACTTCTTTTTTTTTTCTTGCTGTACGCGGGCCTCTCACTGTTGTGGCCTCTCCCGTCGCGGAGCACAGGCTCCGGACGTACAGGCTCAGCGGCCATGGCTCACGGACCCAGCCACTCCGCAGCATGTGGGATCTTCCCGGACTGGGGCACGAACCCGTGTCCCCTGCATCGGCAGGCAGACTCTCAACCACTGCGCCACCAGGGAAGCCCAGGGCACTTCCTTCTTAACAACTTTTTAATAGCTTTGTGGTATAATTTACATGCCATAAACTGCACGCTGTTTAGGTGTGCAAGTAGGTGATTTTCGAGCAAACTTGCCAAGTGTGAAATTGTCACCGCAAGATAGGTTTGGACTATTTCCATTGCCCTAGCCATTTATAGTTAATCTCACTCTCACTGCCAGGCAGCCATTCATCTTCTATCTGTTTCTGTGGATTTGTGTAGTCTGGACATGGCATATTCTGTGGAATCATACAATGTGTGGTCTTTGTCACTGTCCTCATTAAACTTAGCATAATGTTTCCAGGGTTCATCCATATTCTAGAATGTATCACTGCTTTATTCCTTTTTGTGGCTGAATAATATTCCATTGTATGGATAGAACACAATTTGTCTGTTGGTTGATGGACATTTGGGTGGTTTTCAGGTTTTGGCTATTTTTGAATAACCTAGGAGTGGAATGGCTGAGTTTTATGTTTAAATTTTTAACAAACGGCCAGACTTTTCCAATGTGGCTAGAACGTTTTATATTCGTACCAGAAATATATGAGGGTTCCATTTCTCTGTATTCTTGAGGACACTTATTATTTTCTGTCTTTTTGATTACAGCCGTCCTCTTGGGTGCACCCTAGTGAGTGTGAAGTGGTATCTCATTGTGGTTTTAATTTTCACTTTAATGGGGAATAGTTCTAAAAAAGATTGGGAAACATTGGGTTAGACAGAGCTATAGAGATGTCTTTATTGCAGGACTTCTCAGAGCCTTTAATAGTCTAATGAGCATTGGGACTCTCTAAGGAGGGCTATAATGTGCAGCCATTTCTCAGTGAGGTCCCAGTGTGACCTCAGGGTGTCTTAAAGGATTAGTGTTCTTTGGGAAGCATTAGCCTAGGACAGAGGTCAGGAAACTATGGGCCAAATCCCATCTGCTGCCTGTTTTTGTAAATAAAGTTTTATTGGAAGACAGCCATAGTGTTCATTTACATATTGTCTCTGGCTGCTTTCACACTGCAAAGATAGAGTTGAAAAGTTGGGACAGAGACCATATGCCTTGTGAAACCTAAATCTGTACTATCTGGCCTTTTACAGAAACAGTTAGTTGACCCCTGACCTAGGAGTGCCTGGTACGTGTATATGCTCACTGCACCTTCAGGGGGAAGGAGGGACCCATCCTCAGGGTACAGGTGGGGACCAAGGAAGCACTTTGTGAGGCTTTGTATTATTTGAGCTGGTATTTGAAGGACAGGCAGAATTTTTAAGGCATGTGAGAATTTAGAGGGACATTCTTGGCAGAGAAAACCATGGAATGAATCCTGGAAAGTGGAGGGGACTGGAGGGGACTTCCTCGCAACCTGGGAGGAGGATTTCTGCAGTGATAGAAGAAGTCGGCATGGGAGCTCCAGACCCCACAGACCAGCTTTGTTGCCTAGTTGTCTTCCCTGGGTGACACATTTCTAGTCCATCTTCCCCAGGATGGGGCCATGGGTCCAAGCGCTGTCTCTGAAGTTGGATAGATGTGGCTTCAGGTTCTGCCTCTGCCTTTCTGGGCATGTTGCTGCCCTAAGCTACAGTTTTCCCATCAGTAAAATAGGAATCATGGTTGCATTGGCCTCAGTAAGCATGAAGGAAGTGTAAACTGTCATTGACCTTGTCATCACCTTTCTCCTCCCTGAGGGCAGGATTCATCACTGCAGGCCCTGCTCTTAGGGCCCTCAGCAACACGCAGGTAGCATCCAGTCACTCTCCTGAGTGAATGCATGATGCAGAGGCCTAGGAGGGCCCTTGCCCTGAGTCCCCAGCTCAGTTTAGGGCTTCGGCCGAGGGCTCTGCAGGAGCAGACCCCATACATGGGGAGAGTTGGGGGCCTGCTCTGGGCTGGGGAAGTGAGAGCAGGACCCCGAAGGTGGAGGGATTATGGAGGGAGCAGGGAAGGCGCATTTGTTTGGGTGATGGGCTGTCTTTTGTTTGTTTGTTGCTTTGGGAGACCAGAAAGGAGGCCTGAGCAAGGCTATTTATAGCGCAGTCCCTCAGTGCCGGCTTTTAGGGCGGTCTCTGCATCCCTGGCGGTGTTCCCCTCCATGGCAGGTTAAAGAAAGGTGGTGCGTTTGCTGGTTCCATGCTGGACATTAAGGTGAGGCCTCCCCGGTCGGCTTGGGACCTGTTCCCACAGCGCCCCTCCCGGGCCCTCTGCGGTGGTGGGAGAGAAGGGTCTACTCCATCTCTGCTTTCTCTGGTCAAACCGATCTCGGCTCTGGAAGCTAGTGTTTGGAAGGGAAGCGCCAGGTATGAGGCTGTTCCCTTCCCTCTGGACTCAGCCCCTCTGTGTATGTGAGACACAGAGAGGACAGTGAGGGTGTTGCAGGATTGGATTCCAGCCACTTCCCGCAGACTGCGGAGGACATAGCAGAAGCCTCGAGCGGGAGGCATCCTCTCTCTGGGGTCAGCTTCTGCCGAGACAGAAGGATGTGTGGCCCCCAGAAGAACCTGGTTTCAGGTCCCAACCTGGGCCAGTTGCTTCACCATTCTGGGCCTCAGTTTCCCCACCTGTAGAATGGGTATAAGAATGCCCTCATGGTAGTTATGTTGGTGTGAGGACTGAATGCAGTGAGATGTGAGGGCTCTTGGGTGGCGCCTGCCACAGTCCCCTCTGCTACCAGCTCCTTCTTGTTCCTTACTCTGAGAGTCTCTTAATGAGGATAGTTTGCTTTTCAACTCACCTCTTGGATTCCCAATTCTTTCCCTCTTCTTCCTGTAGAAATGACATCTCCACCCATGGATTCTTGCCCTGCTGCCCGTCTCAGAGACTTCTACCTGCTTCTTTCCTCCCTCGCCCCCCATTCCCTCCTGCATTTGAAGCTTCCCCTCCCTCCTGGCTCTTTCCCATTAAGTATCCCAGTCATGCCAACCTGAAAATAAAACGAATGTAGGTAAGACAGCTCTGGTGCCCTGTGGCTAAGAACTCCTAGCTCGCATTCTCATCAGAGCAACTTCCCCAAAGAGCCGCCTCACCAGGTCTCACTTGCCCTCTGCTCCCTGTGTGCCGCTGTCTGAAGTCTGCCCTGCCAGGGCTGAGCAGAAATCCTTGCTTCACCTGCCACTCTGGCCCCGAATCCCACAACACTCTCCCTCTCACCAGGCTGCTTGGAGGCACTTGGCAGATGGTTTGCTTCCCCTGCTGGAACGCCCTCTGCCTCTGGGGATGCCACCTTCTTCAGGGATGCCTAACCCTTCTCTGTCTCCTCAAAGGGCTCCTCCCAGCCTCCATCTGCCCTGTAAATGATGGGGTTCTGGGGGCTGTGTGGCCAGCCCTCTCCCTCCCATTTCTCCAGCTCTCCCAGGACACTTGATGGCCAAGGGCTCAGGTCTGAATCTCCTCCCTGCATCTCTATTGTGAGCTTTGTACCCAGACACCCAGCTGCCTCTGGGCCTTGCAGCTGACTGGGTGTTCCACAAGCATATCAAAATCACCTTATCTAAAAGATGGACTCTCCACCTCCTCCTCCTCTACCCTGATTGACAATTCATTCCTGCTCAGCTAATGACCCCCACCCATGAAGGTACAAACATGGCGTCAGTCTGGACCTCCAACTTCCCTGCTACCTGCCACCCCCAGGCAGCCACCTTGCACCCTTGCTGCTCCCCAGCCCATCTGTTCCCCTCCAGGGCCATTTCCCTACCTTAGTCCAGCCCCTCCCTCTTTACTGTCCAAATTAAGGCAAAAGTCTCCACACTGGGCACCTTGCTCCATTCCACCCTTACCATCCAATCTTTCCAGTGCAGCCAAAGAGAGCTTTCGGAAACGTGCATCTGATGGAGTCTTCCCCTTTTTTAAGATTCTTCTCGGCTTCCATCACCCTCAGGATGAAGCCCCAGCTCCTCAGCAAGGCTCAGAGTCTGGCTCTTGCTCATCACTCCAGCCTCATCCTTGCCCCCACTTCTTACCCCGCTTCCTGCTGCACATTGAACCCTTGTCTTTCCTTCCTGAGCCCTTGTTCCAGCCTCCTGGCTTTTGCCTTTGGTGGACTTTCTGCCCCAAATGCCTCCCTCTTCTTTGTTGTCCCTCCAGGGCCTCCACAGCCCCACTCCCACGTCCGGATACTGGCCAGATCTGCAGTGAGGGTCCCGTGCTTTTCCCTGTCCTGACCCTCTCCACACTCTGCTCTGTTCACTTGTCTGTCTTCCCCTGTGGACCAGGAGCTCTTGAAGGACCCCAAGTGTAGCACAGTACCTGACACACTGAAAACACCTTAATAAGTATCACTTGAATAAATTAATAAATGCGTGAAGGATGCGTGCTGTGTACTAGTTTTGCCCAGCGCACAAAGTCACGTGAGGTAGCTTTGGGGGGGTGCATTCAACATGGCTTTGATTTGTAATGAAGGAAGGAAGGGGTGTTTTTAGTGTCGTGGGGGAGTCTAGGAGCTAGCACTGCAGCTGAAAGTCTGGGCCCTGGAGCCAGGATCCCGCCCATCACTTGCTCTCGGCATGACTTTGGGCAAGTTACCTAACCGCCTAGCACCTCGGTTTCCCCATCTTTGAAATGATGATAACAATTGCGTCTATCTCGATTGTTGGGAGGGTGAGATGAGTTCCTGCTTGAAAACCTATGGAAAGGAGGTGATGTCCCTTCCCCAAGGTCACACAGCTTGTCAGGAGCAGAGCTGGCTTTTGAGCCCAGCCATCTCTGTGTGTGCCCAGGGCTGGAGAAGCAGAGGCATTACACCTCCAAGTGCTGGGTGGACATCTCCAGAAATAGTCTTATGGCCTGAAAAAAATGCTTCATGAAGAACCTGCTTTCATGCCTGGCTCGTGGTAGGTGCACAATATTACTCCGAAGGGCCCCATCCAGTCTTCAACATTTCCCGCCCCCTGAACGGTGTCGGGAGGTCTGTTCCTGGGTCCTTTTTTGCCAGGGTGTTGGCAGCAGACTCTTCCTTATTCAGACCTTTCTTCTGTCCTGGCGCTTCACGGGGGAGGGTCATTAAGAAAGTTTTTTCCCAGGAAGAGCTGTGCTTTCTCCAAGTCTCCAGAGTTGAGTGTCCCAGCCCCCATGCTCTCAAAGGCTGCCCTTGTAGATTTGAAAACAACCCCGCAGTCCTGCAGGCTGAGAACCTGGTCCCTGAGCCTCCTTTCTTTAGAAACTCAATGTCCCTTGCTAGTTAGAGTCAGTGCTGGTAAAACCTAAAGAAAATAGTTTGAGGATGTTTTCAAATAATGTCTGGTGGAACAAAAGAGCAATTCATCCTGCATAGCTTTTAGTAATCTGCTTCCCATTTTGGGAATTAGATTGTTCAATTAAGCGAGAGGGCGCCGAAGCCAGCTGCATGACTCAAAAGTTTGCAGCATCCAAACTGTGGAAGAGGGGAAGAGGGGGCCCTGCACCAGCTCTCTCCTGGCGGGTCTGCCCCCTTCTTTCTCCCTCTGTCCCTGTGCCGTTTCCAGTTTTCAGATTCTCTGTTCAAGAAACATCAACATCGGGCTTCCCTGGTGGCGCAGTGGTTGAGAGTCCGCCTGCCGATGCAGGGGACACGGGTTCGTGCCCCGGTCTGGGAGGATCCCACATGCCGCGGAGCGGCTGGGCCCGTGAGCCATGGCCGCTGGGCCTGCGCGTCCGGAGCCTGTGCTTCGCAACGAGAGAGGCCACAGCAGTGAGAGGCCCGCGTACCACAAAAAAAAAAAAAAAAAAGAAACACCAACATCAGCAAGAGGGCATGGGTGTGCATGCAGCCCTTCTAGACCTGTCTCAGTGTTTCTTTAATGGAGATTTCGAGGCTGCAGTAACAGGCACAGAGGGTACCCTGGGCATTTCCGTCTGCCATAGCCGCTTTCTTTCCTGCTCTGGGTTGTCCTTTCCCATTTGCCACCTGATGGGTGTTTGGGAAGCTTCGGGGGGCAGTTTGTAAGGTGGTACTTATGCGTCCTCGGCTCTACGTCTGGAGACAGGGGAGTTTGTGAGCACCCTGAAGTTCCTGCAGAATTTGGGGTGTTAATGGGCACATCAGGGTATTTCTCTGGGGAGAAAGTACATCCCTTCAGTACCCTCTCAGAGGATCCCTAACTCCCTGTCCACGTCCTGTCAGAAACAAACAAACAAAACAAAACCCTTGGAGTCTGTACATTATTCCTCCAACACCAGGAAATTCTCCTTCTGCGGTGCTGCTCAAGCCTTGCTGTGCATGAGCAATTCTCCGGGAAACATAGGAAAATGCAGCTTCCCGGGAACCATTTTGTAAGGATTCAGACTCAGTGGGTCCAGGATGGGCCCACAGGATTTTTTTTTTTTTTTTTTTTTTTTTGCCTCTCACTGTTGTGGCCTCTCCTGTTGCGGAGCACAGGCTCCGGACGCGCAGGCTCAGCGGCCATGGATCACGGGCCCAGCCGCTCCGCGGCATGTGGGATCTTCCCGGACTGGGGCATGAACCCGTGTCCCTTGCATCAGCAAGCGGACTCTCAACAACTGTGCCACCAGGGAAGACCTGAATTTTTGCATTTTTGGCAAGCATCCCACAAGGACCATGCTCTGGGTCCTGCTGCTCTGTTTTAATGATAGATACTCTTAAAGGTTTCCTTTAATACAGCCTGTCGTTTTAAAACAAATTAAAACCAAAGACTGCTAAGACATAAGAAGCAAATGAAGTAACCGTTATAGCTAAGCAGCTGTCTCCTTTCTTTCTCAGATAACTTGGACTTTTTTTTGCCCAACTTATCCCAGTACAGGGCAAGGACCATACCACACGTGCCTTTTTATCCTCAGTATTAATATAGTGCCTGGTACCTAGTACATGCTCAATAAATGTATATTTAGTAGATGTTCCCCCTTCTGCCTATAGGTGTGAGAGCTGGCTTCCTTTCAAGTAAATCCCCGACTGCACACAGCCCAATTTTATTTGGGGACCTGCCTGATTTCTCCGACAGGGGCTGGGGCTGGAGGGAGCCTGCAGACCAGCGCTAATTGGTGTCATTGAGTAATTAATGCAAAATCAGGCCCCGAGTGGATTCCCAGGGAGACAGACACTGAGGGAGGCTTTCATGCTTAGTGGGATGGGAGCTGCTTTCTCAAAGGACGTTCCCAGAGCGCCCAGGCGATTGGCGTGGTCTGGTGGGGGTGGCTTGGCAGCCGGCACGGGGTTCGTGGAGCGAGTGTGGAGGGGGTTTGTGTTGGTGCCATGGTTCTGCACAATATGAAGCGTGGCGAGTCTGACTTTAGAGAAACACAAACCCCAGGCGGGGCTGTAGGAGCCAGCCCTGTGTCAGCCCTGCAGGACTGGTGGGTTCTGAGGGAGAGCCACGGCTGGTCACGTTGGCTCAGCGCAGCCAGGGTCCCCCTCTCCTGTGGCCTGGGCCCTCTGGGACGCCCCTGCCCCTCGGCACACTATTCAAGCCTCCAAAGGATGCCTCCTCTGTTTATCTGTCCTGCTTTTCGCTTCTGGTCTCTGAGCTTCCTCGTTCCCCAAGTATCCCATGCTCCATTTTCTGGCCTTTGCTTGTGCTAGTCCCTGGGCCTAAAACAATCTTTAGCCCCCTCCTTCTCCTGGCTAAACTCTATCATCCTTCAAAATCTGGCTCAAATATCATTTCTTCCAGAAAGCTTTCTCTGACACCTGTGGCAGTCAGGAGAGTTTGGGTTATGCTGCAGTAGCAAAGATCTTAGTAGCTTGAAGCAACAGAGTTGGGTTTCTTTTTGTTTTTGTGGCTTTTTATTTTTTTTGAATGAAAGGTTATTTAAATTCTACAGTACTTTACAATTTTCAAAATTTTCACACCCATGACTTTATATAATCCCATAATAACCCCTTAAAAAAAAAAAACCTACCCCTGTCTCGCCCCTCCCCCCTTCCCTCTCCCGACGGTAGCACCACTAGTTTGTTCTCTGTATCTGTAAGCCGGCTTCTTTTTTGTTTTATTCACTAGTTGGTTGTATTTTTTAGATTCCACATAGAGTGATATCATCCAGCATTTGTCTTTCCACAGAGTTTGCTTCTTGCTCACACAGCAGCTCTCACGTGGGGCAGCAGCAGAGAGTGACATGGTCAGGGTGACACAGGCATTTAAAAAAAGCCACCCTGCTCATGTGGGGTGGCAGGAGGGCTCATGTACTCACTTAGGAACTTGGGCCTCTAGAGGTCCACCTTGACACCTGCTTCTGTTATGAGAGCAACACTAGGGCAAAGAGAACATGGCAGACCACACCGCCTGCCTCTCAACGCCTCCGTCTGAAGGAAAGTGTGTGCCACTGGCCAAAGCAAGTCCTCTGGCCACCGTTGAGTTCAGCAGCATTGTGTCATCTACCCTGAGGGAGGGACCTGGAATGTTTATGGACCGTGCTGCCGTCTTCCAGCACCCCTGAGGTGGGCTAGGTACTTCTCGGTCTTCCCAAAGTCCCTGTGCTTCTTCCCATTGCAGCTCTTACCATACTGTTTCCATAAACCATCTGCTAACCCGCATCCTATCCCCCATGGAGTGAATCCATGAAGGCTGCGGGTGAGTCTTGCTCCTTCCTGAGGCTCCCACACCCGGCCCTGAGTTTGGCTCAGAGAAGACGCTTGGTGAATGGTGGGCGAATGAGTGAGTGGGCTGTCCTTGCCCCTCTACACCACTATGGTGGGGTCAGTGTGGGCCATCTCCAACCCCCGTGACTCTCTGCCCTCCCTTCTGCAGGCGCCGGGTCCTGGCCATCTCAGATGGGATCGAGCACATCGGGAACCTTCGCTGGGAGCTGGCCTTGTGTCTGCTGGCAGGCTGGACCATCTGTTACTTCTGCATCTGGAAGGGGACCAAGTCCACAGGAAAAGTAAGAGGTGGATCTTCAGCTAGCTGCGGGCAGGGGAGGGGCGGGTCGTCCTTGTACAAGCCACAGGTGGCCCAGAGAATGCCAGGGGGCTCATGTTGCAAAGGCCAGCTCCTGAGGTGGGGGCTAGGAGGAGCGCTAGACAAGGAGTCCAGAGCTGGAATCCCAGTCCACCACCTGTTTGCCACACACCTCGGGGCTGTTCGGTTCTACCTTGTGAGCCTCAGTTTGCTCACCTGTGAAATAATAAAGCCTTGTCCTGTTTTCTAACTGGGTTGAGAGTCATAGAAGGAAAGTGGAGTTAAGGTGCTTTGGAAACCAGGAAATGCTAAACTACTACCATGGGGTTTTGTCATGAAGACCTGCACTCCAGGTGTGCGCTAGGGCAGGTGGTGCTGGGTGCCTCTGCTACGGATCCCGAGTTCTCACCCGCCTCCATCTTGTAGCCTTGCTGTGCTGGCTGCAGCAGGTGGCCTCCAGGGCCAGGGCCTCACAGGGGAGGAGAAATGGGGGGAGACAGCCAGCTCCGAACTGCCCTGGCCTGGAAGTTACTGCGGCTCTTCCACTCACAGGCCACTGGCCTGAGCCTAAGGCACAGGCTTACCAACCGCCAGGGAGGCTTAGGAGTGAGGGGAGCAAAGGGCCGTCTGATGAGTGCAGCTGTCTGTGCCACGAGGCTCACGAGAGGCTATAAATGTGTAGCTCATGGCCAAGTCCAGCCCACTCATGTATCATATTAAAAAGAAAAGAGGTGGGGGAGAATTAGTTACCAACATTCAGAAATCAGGAAGTTTCATGTGAAATATGTGAAAAAAGAAATAGGGCTCTGTCGTCCCTCGGAAAGTTGGAAGATTGGGCCATGTTGGGATTGATCACCTACCCGGTAGCACTGGGCTGAGTTGGAAGATTGGGCCACGCTGGGCTTGCACGCCTACCCAGTAGCATTGGGCTAAGTTGAGCAGCAGCCGCCTGCTTCTAGGGATACTAGGTTGACCAGTCCCCACCACTTCCATCACCTCTGGTCCTGTGGCTGAGTGTCAATGCCATTAGTTTCCTCATTTGTGGAAAAGAGGAAAATCAGGCTTTTTTTAAATGCCTGTGTCACCCTGACCGTGTCACTCCCTGCCTGCCTGCTTCTGGTAGGCAGTTGCTCATAAACTTTATTCTAAGTTATTGGCTGGGGCAGTGGGTGAAGACAAAATGTCCAAGGAAATAGAACTTAATAACTCTGGGACCTTTTGCAAAAGATGGTCCCCTTGGCTCCCTACCTATCTCACAGTGGTAGGTGAGATGGTCCCCTTGGCTCCCTACCTATCTCACAGTGGTAGGTGAGATGAAGAGGAAACTGCTAGAATGTGGGAGGTGGGCAGACCTGCAGGAGGGGGCTTAGGAGAACACAGAAGAGATACCAACAAGCCCCGTGCTGTGGGCTATAAGGAGGCCAAGGATGGACTAGAAAGTCATCGTAAATGTGCCTCAGGGACCAGAGAGTAGAACAGAGACTCTCATGTCCCCTCAGCCAAGGTGATTTTGCTGATCTTTGCTTTCTCTGGTTTGTATCTTAAAGACAATAGGATTTTTTTGTTTTTCCAAGCATAAAATTCATTGTATTATCGATCTACTGCTTCAGACTACATGCATCCTGCCCCCATGCCCCCCTTGCTGCCTCTTCTGGCTAAAGAAGAGGAGAAAGACTGGAGGGGGTAAGAACCAGGGTCTGGAACCATGGTCCACATCTCAGGTCTCTCTCTCACTGGCTGAGACCTTGGGTGCATCATTTAACTTCTCTGAGCCTGTTTCCTCTTCTGCAAAACAGGGATTGATGAGTGAGCTCGTCTCAGGGATGGTTGTAGGAATGAAATGCAAGGCTGCACATTTCAGCACTTAGCAGAATGGGGAACTGGTCATACGTGCTGAGTAGATGGTGATTTAAAAACATCTTGTTATAAAACTTATTCATTCAAAAAGTAGTTTCTGAGTATCTGCTTAATACCTAGCATTATTCAGTGGGTATGTAAAGATGAATAAAGCACAGCCTCTACCCTGCCCAGGTGACATATGTGAAAGTGCTTTGTAAACCATAGAAAAAAGGGAGGGGGTATCATGGGTGGTGCTCTTATTGCTCCTACTGTGATGACCACCTTTCCGGGAGTCCATGCTGGGCCGGTGAGGACTGCAGTGATGAGGTTTTGGTGCGTGCGCACGCATGGGCTGTCCACGTGCATGTGTGGCTTTGAGCTCTCGGGCCTGGACCTGGGCCACGGCAGAATTTCATTCCACTCAGCCCTCAGGAGGAAGCTCAGTCCCCAAGTGGGGCCACTTGCCATTGGCTGGGACATCGAGCCTGTGTGTCAGAGAATCCTAAGGCAGGGACCAGGTATCAAGGAAGAACTGGCAGGCTACATTCCGAGAGATTTCAGAAAAGATTTAGGGAAGGCAAGAGGACGGTTATTGAGTGCTTCACATGCCCCTTCCATTCAGACCTTGAAACAACCCCGTGAGACACAGGGGCTAGCATTATCTCCATTTTACAGATGAGGAAACTGAGGCTTCGTGGGGTTACGTAACTTGCTCAAGGAGACTCAGGTAGGGAGGGGAGGGCTGGGATTAACCCCAAGCCTCGGTGACCACATAGCCCATGCCTCTGGGTGAGTGTACCGTTATTCCTGTCATCTGTGACCTGAGGACAATGACCATTTCCTTACGGATTGGTTATGAAGAGGCGGTTAATGAGACTGTCTAGAACATAGTAGGTGCTCCATGATTGTTGGTTGCAGCTGGATCTAAATGGTGCTATTAAGGGAAATGCTGAAGTCACGTGAACAATTAAGTATTTTCCTCAAGACTGGGTTTCATGGGCTCTTCCCCATGTTTCATGCCCAAGACCAGGGTACGTGTCCAGGATGAGATGTGGTTTGCTGGACCTGCGAGTTTCCTTAGAGATTATCTGGTCCATCTGCACCGTATTTTATGCATGAGGAAACTGAGGCTCAGAGAGCAGAAGGGACTTGTCCACGGTCTCACAGTGAGTAAGTGTCAGGTTAGGACCTGGTCTGGTGGCCCAGCTCCCTGGCTGTTTATAAATGACAAGGTTCTGTAGGTCACATCTGACAGTTTGGGGTGACCAGGAGAGCCCGGATCACCATGTGGGCTCCTCAGGGGAGGATCTGATGCTTTTGTTACTGTTTATCGTTCATCTCACCTTGAACGTGAGCCCAGTGTCCAAAGGCTTTTCGGATTTTGTACAAAAACAGCTAAAAATAAACACAGGGTCATCGGAGTCTTCCTGAGTGGGCAGAGGTTGCCCCTGCTGCCTGCCTGCGGGACCCTGGCCAGAGCCGCTCTCAAGAGCCAGTTAAAGGAAGCAGCAGGAACTCCATCTTCCTGCTATTGTCCCGGCCATGCCTGAGTTGGCTGTTCCTCTTCATCCCAAGTTCCAGCGTGCTCTCCATACCTGGGCTTCACCAGAAATTTCTGAAATTTCATTAACTTGAAAAAACGTTCCTGGCCCCATCCTGTCTCCAAGGCAAAAACTATAACCCCAACCTTAACTCAATTGAGAGCCCATCCCCTGCTCAGGAGTTCATGCAGACAGATGCTGCAGGCTCAACCTCTTGGCAGGTGGCTCTGGAAGTGGGGATTTCGGATCACGTCACAAATAAGTAGATCACGGATGAAGCCATGGCAAGGCGATAGGTGAAGGGGTAGCAGTGCTCTCCAGTGGCCCGAGGGGCGGTGTGTGGGCCCCGAGGCGGTGTTGGCGTCATTGCCCCCACCAAGGACAATCGCTGTGTGTGACCTTCACTCCATCTCCTCCTGCGCCTTCCTCAGTGCTTTTCATCCTTCTGACATCACAGAGGCCCACAGGCAGGGTCTCCCAGAGTCAGGGCGAGCAACATGAACTCTCAGAAGAAGCGGCTCTGGCTGGAGAGAGAGTAGCTAGGTTCCAGCTTCGGTACATAGCAAGTGGCCCATGACTGTTGCTTAGTAAACATTTGAGGAACGGATGAATCCTGCCTGGGCAGGGGCTCCCTGTGAGGTGCTGGGACACACTGGGGAACAGTTAGAGAATCAGGTCCTATGAACATGGGGGTTCTAATGGCGGAAAACTGGCTCTGGAATGTTAGAATGTAGCTTGTCCGAGCTGGGAGAGTTTAAGTCCAAACCCTATTATACAAATAAGGAAGTGGAGGCCCGGAGAGGCCACAAGATGTGCCTAAGACCACCCCGCTTGGAAAGAGCAGAGCTGGGATCCAAATCCAGATCTGTCTGCCTTCCCTAGGCCTGGTCCTCATCTGTTCTAATACCTCCAGCTGTGGGTTCATGTCCAGGTTCAAAGAGAACACATGGATCCGATTTCTGAGCGCGTGGCAGGGGCTTAGTAAGCCATTTATTTTCTTGCCCTGGTTTTAGTTCTACAAGGTTATTTTTCTTCTCTCTCTGGACAATATTGGAAATTCTCAGAAGTCTGGGTTAACAAAATAAATAAGAACCTTTCTCAATTGTATATTAAGTCCTGAGAAAATATAGGATTCTGAAACACTTGCTTTCTTCAGGAGGAAACTTCCAGGCTATTTATAACTGGTCATCTTGTGGATGATAATCATTTTCAATTGATAATTGAAATCAAGTGGCTAAGACATGGAGACATCTTTGTGATTTTCCTGTGCCCTTGTTTGTTTTTTTTTTTAAAGACTTTATTTTTTAGAGCAGTTTTAGGTTCACGGCAAAATGAAGCAGAAAGTACAGGGATTTCTCATGCACTCCCTGCCCCCAACACCGTATAACCTCCCCTATTATCAATATCCCCCGCCAGAGTGGTACATCTGTTACAACTGATGAACCTACTTAAACACATCATAATCTCCCAAAGTCCATAATTTACATTAGGGTCACTTTTGGTATTGTACATTCTGTGGATTTGGACAAATGTACAATGACATGGATCCAGCATTACAGTATCATACAGAATAGTCCCATTGCCCTAAAAATCCTCTGTGCACTACCTGTTCATCTCCCCCCTTCCCCATCCCTGGCAACCACAAAAAGAAAAGTCTTTTGCTGTCTCCATAGTTTTGACTTTTCCAGAATGCCATATCATTGGAATTATACTCTATGTAGCTTTTTTTAGGTTGACTTCTTTCACTTAGTAATGTGCATTTAAGTTTCCTCCATGTCTTTTCATAGCTTTATAGCTCATTTCTTTTTATCACTGAGTAATGTTCCATTGTCTGAATGTACCACAGTTTGTTGATTCATTCACCTATGGATGGCCATCTTGGGTACTTCCAAGTTTGACAATTAGGAGTAAAGCTGCTGTGAACATTCACGTACAAGCATTTGTATGGGCATATGTTTTCAACTCCTTTGTATTAATACCAAGGAGCATGACTGCCGGTTCTTATGGTAAGAGCATGCTTAGTTTTGTGTGAAACCACTGAACTATCTTCCAAATTGGCTGTACCATCTTGCATTCCCACCAGCAGTATGAGAGAACGCCTGTTATCTGCATCCTGGCCAGCATTTGGCATCGTGGGTGTTTTGGATTTGGGCCATCCTAATAGATATGTAGTGGTATCTCTTTATTGTTTTAATTTGCATTTCCCTGATGACAGGTGATGTGGAGCATCTTTTCATATGCTTATTTACTGTCTGTATATCTCTTTGGTGAAGTGTCTGTTAAGGTCTTTGACCCATTTTGTAATCGGTTGTTTGTTTTCTTATTGTTGAGTTTTAAGAGCTTTGTGTATTTTGGATAACAGTCTTTTATCAGATGGGTCTTTTGAAAATATTTTCTCCTGGTCTGTGGCTTGTTTTCACATTTTTTTGGCATTGTCTTTTGCAGAACAGAAGTTTTTAATTTAATGAAGTCCAGCCTATCAACTAGCTCTTTCATAGATTGTGCTTTTGGTGTTGTATTTTATCTAAAAGTCTTTGCCATACCCAAAGTCATCTAGGTTTTCCCTTATGTTATCTTCTAGGAGTTTAATAGTTGTGCATTTAGATCTATGACCCGTTTTGAGTTAATTTTTGTGAAGGGTGTAAGGTGTGTGTCTCGATTCATTTTTGCATGTGGATGTCCATTTGTTGAAAAGACTGGCTTTGCTCTTTCCTTGTTTTTTTCATTTGTCCACCAAATCCATCTTGCCCATCGCCACCACCAGGTCCTCCCTCTGGTCTCATAGACCACTAACTTGTTTTGACAACTTCTCACCTAACCTCTCCAGTTGTTGACCAAGTCTACTTTGTAATCACCCTAGAAAACATCCTGTCTTCTCCATTTTTATTGTCCATCCATCCACTCACCCACCCACCTAGACATTCAACAGTAGCTCCCCAGGACCTCCAGAGTGAAAATTGCTCTTAGAACTTCCCATTTGCACAAACATATTTCTGACATGCAGAATGACACAACTGAAATCCTTTATATTCTATGAAACAATAATTTCAAATAAATTCAAGGTGCTCCTGTCTTTATTCTATGTTGTCATCCTACAGCATGGAAGCAACGTTAGGGAATGATGATATCCTAGTACCTGCTATGCATATTCTTTGAAGACTGAAAAAACCGGTCCTTACTACGTGTCCTTCTCTTTTGGCTTTGCTAGGCCTTAGTCTGACCCAGGGATTGGTCAGCATTGGCCTTTGGCCAGATTTCACCTATGGCCTGCTTTTGTAAATAAAGTTTTGTTGGAACACAGCCACATCCATATCTTTCTGCATTGCCTTCAGCTGCTTTTGTGCTACTACAGTGGCAGAACTGAGTAGTTGCAACAGAGTTTGTGTGACCCACAAAGGCTAAAATATTCACTATCTGGCCTTTCACAGAAAAAGTTCATGGATCTCTCATCTATTAAACTAATTAATGCAAACTATTTGCCATGTAACAAGAAACTAACACCTAAATTGCTGTCACCCAAAACGTGGACCACTTCAGATACTGAAAAGCTACAGTGATGGTTTGCAATGGAGAGCTTTTCTGAAGGATTCTTAAAATCTCACCCCAGCCTTTCCAGCTCCTAAATGTTCTGGTTCTTTTTTTTTTTTTTTTTTTGCGGTATGTGGGCCTCTCACTGTTGTGGCCTCTCCCGTTGCGGAGCACAGGCTCCGGACGCGCAGGCTCAGCGGCCATGGCTCACGGGCCCAGCTGCTCCGTGGCATGTGGGATCTACCCAGACCGAGGCACGAACCCGCATCCCCTGCATCGGCAGGCAGACTCTCAACCACTGCGCCACCAGGGAAGCCCAATGTTCTGGTTCTTGTATCGAAATGCTCACTTGTTATGGATGTTACTCATTGATTCTTCTATTCATTCATTAAATGTTTACTGCTCACCGACTGTGTGCCAGGTACCAGGCTAGGGGCTCTTTTCAGTGGTGAGCAAGTCAGACTGTGAAGCTGACTGTTGGTGGGGGAGATGGAGAACGAGCAGCTATAGAAACGCTGTGGGTGGCGGACGGGGGCCTTGAGGGGGAAGAATTAGGGCAGGAGACATCCTCGGGGGGGGGGTCAGGAAAGCCTCCCTGAGAGAGGCCCCCATCTGTGATGGGAAGGATGGGAAGGGATTGGCCTGGTGAGCAGCACAGATGAAATTCTCAAGTGGGAAGGACTTGGTGAATTTGAGAGGCAAAGTAAAGGTGGGGGCCAGATGGAGCCAATGTTAGCATGTGATGGGGTGGGGGACAGGCTAACAGCCACGGTGAAGGGTCGGGGATTTTATTCTAAGGGCAGTGGAGAGCCCCTGAAAACTTTTAAGCAGGGGTAGCATGCTCTGACTTTCATCCTTAAAAGCTGGCTCTGGCTACTCGTTGACAATGGACGGGTGGGAGCGGAGAGGCTGGGGAGCTCTAGTAGCGGGTGACCAGAGTGAAGGTGCCGCGGGATGGAGAGAAGTGTCCGATCAGAGACACCTTTTGGCGTGGCATCCTCCTTCTGTGGGACCTGATGCGGCACAGGAGTTTAAGACCTTTCTCTTTCCTGAGTTTTGAATGGGGCGACTTGCCCAGCTCTTGCCTAGATGCTCTGCCCTCTGCAGGCAGCCCTCCCTGCCCACCAGCTAGTCAGGTGCCCCCTCATGCCGCCCGCACTCCCTGCCCAGCTGGTTCCTGTTCTGTGCTCTGTCCTCCTGGCGGTTCCTTCTTCTCTCCTCCTCTCAGAGGATGATTTATGGATTTTTCCCCCTCGTTTCCTGGTCTCCAGGAGCAGTGGTGGGGAGGGGAGGGTGCTACAAAAACAGTTCTGGCCCCTTCCGTGCCTCGTCCTCGTGCCACTTTAAAGGAAGCTGCAGGATTAGCTGGGATTTTAAGAAGAATCCTGCCTTTTCACTGCTTTAGGCCACTGTTTTTATTCTTTTCAGAGCTCCAGGACACCAAGGCAGGAAAAAAAGAAAACACACACAGACAGACACACTCACACAGAAACAGCTGCAAATAGCCTTGAATTGATTTTTTTTTTCTTTTCCTTCCTTCATTCACAAACAAGTAGAGGAGTTGGAGGTAGTACAAGGACTCTTTCTTTTATTAAAGCGTAGTTGACTTACAATATTAGTTTCAGGTGTACAACATAGTGATTCGATGTTTTTATAGATTATATTCCATATAGAGTTTTTGGGAAATATTGGGTATATTCCCTGTGCTGTACTTACATCATCCTTGTAACTTATTTATTTTATACCTAGTAGTTTGTACCTCTTAATCCCCTTCACCTGTCTTCCCACTGATAACCACAGTCTGTTTCTGTTCTGTTTGTGCAAAGGCTCTTAAACAGCCCGCATCCTCTGTGTGATGGTAATGGTAAAGCAGATGTTTCAGTGGCACTTTGATCCAGGCCCTGTTCTAAGGCGCTTACTACATTAACCCACTGAGCCCTTAAAACAACCCTGTGAGAAAGGTACGATGGCTATCCCCATTTTACAGATGAGAAGACAAAGGCTCACAGGGCTTAAGCTGCTTGCCCTAAGATCATGAGGGATCACACCCCTTCAGGAGCAGGGAGGAGCAGGGTGGGGCATCTTGGCAGGTGAGGGTGCCTGCTGCCTCCAGCTTCTCCCAGACTTGCCAGATGGAGATGCAGCCTGGAGGGGCCATCAGTGGCTCTTCCTTCCCACTACCACCAAGGGGGTTTGGAACTGCCAGCAGGGAAACCATCAGGAGCCCCCCACAGAAAATTTATTCTTCAGGAGCGCCCTGTAAAGTGGCTGATGGATTCAATGAGGCATAAAGCAGGAGTAAAGGGGGCAGGGGGGAATAAAAGGGAAAGATGTGTGAAAGGGGAGAGAACAGGCCCAGGAAAGGAACTGGGCAGTGCTGTCTCTCGGCCCTCAAGTGGCCTTTGTTGCAGCCCGAAGCAAGCGGGGACAGCGTTGGTGGTGGGGCTCTTCCAGCACCCGGCTGCTGTCTACATTCAGAGAGGAAACTAGAGCGTTCATGAGATGCATGCAGAGAGCCCCGCAGGGAGATCCCCTGCCCTCCGCCCCCAGAGCCCGAGGACACCCCAATCCACTGCTGAGGGGCCTTTGTGCGAAGTTGGGAGCACTTCTCACACAACTGGTCCGGGGAGAGCCATAGATTCTAACATTAAGTCAAAAGAGTTTAGCGTCTTGATTCAGCCCTTTCTTTGGCCTTGAATGACAGCGCTTCACCTTTAGCGGGAACCCTGGCAGCGAGGAGGGTTGGAAAGGAGGGAAGCTTTGCGACTCAGTAATACCGTCTTTATTAAAGCACAAAGGCCCCCCAAAGTCTGAGTGGTTTCTGGGTGGGAGGGGTCCCGCGGGGCTGGCCGCCTCCTGAGAAAGCCCTCAGAGCACACAGCGGGGCCCAAGGGGAGTGGGCGCTGTTAACCCTTCCGGAGCGCCCCGGGGAGCCTGGCCCTGCCCGCAGCCCATCCACGTGCTGCCATCTCCCTGGGAAACGAGCCGCTCTCCCGCGTGGCAGCGTCAAGGAGTCAAGTCAGCTTTGCACTCCACATGAGGCCAAGCGAGGTGTCATAGACTGCACCAGAAACGGGCAGAAGTGTTTCTGTTGTGCCTCCTGAATATTAGCACCAGGCTGAGCACTGCAAGGGGGAGTTTAAAAGAATTGCTAGCTGTGCACCCTGCCCTCCAGAATTGGGCAAAGAAGCCGAAGACAGAGCTAGTGACGAAGAATGGAATGAGCCGACGTTTGGTGTCCTGCCCCGCAACTTGCCAGCCGCGTGAGTTAGTGTGGCCACCACCACCCTCTCTGGCTGTTCACGTTACTCCATTTCCCTGGGCCTCAGTTTCCCCTTCTTTCAAGGGTAGCGTGACAGGTACAGTGACAGGTGGGGGGCTGTGCTGGTGTCACTAGGGAGAGAACCTTTGAGTCCTGGGGGCCTGGCAGCCGGAGCATGCTGGGGGTGGGGTGGGAGGGGTCAGCATGTCCAGGAGACTCCGGGCAGGTGACTGGTGGGCTGTCTCTGACAGACGTGATGGGAACAGTGACAGGCAAAGGCCCAAAGAGGCATCTGGGGGAGCAGTGAGGGATGGCATGAGCCTGTGCAGAATGCAGGCCGGGGGCTGAGCAGGGGACTGGCGTGTTGTGGAGGCGTCCGTCACTCCACTGCGCTTGTCTCCTACCAGGGTGTCTGCAGATTCCCCCTGCTCCCCACCCCTGTGGCCATCTTTGCCGGCCAGCATTCAACCAGAGCAGCAGAACCAGGAGATACATATTCAGAGATTCCGTTGAGGAATTGGCGGTTGTGAGGGCTGCCTGGGCAAGTCTGGCGTCCAGAGGGCGGGCTGCAGCTCTCGGCAGGAAACGATGCCCACAGGTGGGCATTCTCCATTAGGGAAACCTTGGTTCTGCTCTTAAGGCCTTTGAACTGATTGGATCAGCCTACCCAGATCATCTAGAACAATCTCCCTTACTTAAAGTCAACTGATGATGGACTTTAATTACATCTATAAAACACCTTCACAGCAACACCCAGATTAGTGTTTGCTTGAATAACTGGGACTGTAGCCTAGCCACCTAGCAGAGCCTTCCCAGCGCCTTCATCCACGTGCCCCCCACCTCACCCCTGGATGTTGGCACAGCAGGCCACCCAGACCCAGGCCGTGTGTTGACCACTGCCAGACTCTGCTTTCTTTTTAAAACAACTTTTTAAAATTTATTTATTTGTTTTATTTTTGGCTGTGTTGGGTCTTCGTTTCTGTGTGAGGGCTTTCTCTAGTTGTGGCAAGCGGGGGCCACTCCCGTTGCGGAGCACAGGCTCCAGACGCGCAGGCTCAGTTGTTGTGGCTCACGGACCTAGTTGCTCCGCGGCATGTGGGATCCTCCCAGACCAGGGCCCAAACCCGTGTCCCCTGCACTAGCAGGCAGACTCTCAACCACTGCGCCACCAGGGAAGCCCGACTCTGCTTTCTTAACCATGGCTTTCGTTGTGCACCTGTTCCCTCAGAACTCTACCATAGCTTCCCAGCATCTCTAGCACCTACTCTGAGTCTTAAAAATTGCCCAAACAATATTGTAACAATAGCTATTTCAAAGTGAAAAATGGTCCCCCCGCAAATCGCTTCCCTGTTGCCCTCCAATCCTTATACACGTTTCGTATAACCGTAGTTTATACCTCATTTAATCATAACATGATAGAATTGAATGTTTTGCCTTTTTCATCACAAAGCATTCCCGCTGCCCCCATCTTGCCAAAAGACGATTTTTAAATTCCATTGAATAAATCTTTCATGACATCGTAAACTCTTCCATGGCTTACTGGACTCAAGATATTTACAGTTTTTCCAGTCATTGAAAATGCTAATGGAAGCGCTTGATTCATGTGGCTTTCCTTCCCTATGGGAGATCATTTTGCTAGGAAGGTGACAGGGTGTGAAACCTCTGCCAGAATCACCAGTCTTATCGGCCCCAAAAATCTTTGTCTACTTTCCCTTCCCACCCCCTGCTTCCAGCCAGGCTGGGCCCCCCACCATCTCTCTCCTCATGCCCAGATGCTCATGGTTGAAGGCCCAGCTCAAGTCCGGTCCTGGCATTTGGGAAATGTTAGGATTGGATGAAAGAGGTGAGTCTCCTTCACCCCAAACACCCGTTCCCTCAGACCCGCCTCCCTGTCCCCACTTTCCACCAGCGCTCCCTTCTCCATGTTCACTCGCCAGATGAGCAGGGTGACCGGGGGCACTTTGCCCCCTTCCAGCTCTTGCTTCCTCACCCTCCTGCTGTCTCTTCTCCTCCATCCAGGAAGCCTTCGGGGGCCCCTCCCACCCTCATCCTTCTTGGCCTTCTCTTCACTCCCCTGATGGCTCTTGCCTCGGCAGCGTTCAGCTGTCCTGAGTTTGCCTCTCGTTGTCTCATTACCGCTGGGCTTGTGGGCCCAGAGTGATTTCTTACCCTGTAGGGCAAATATTTATTAAACATGTCCTGTGTACCATGTCCTGTGCCCAGGACCACAGATATCAACTCTAAACAAGTTTAGAGGCTAGAGTTTAGAAGACAAGTAAACAGGCAGTTACAAAATGTCCCTGTGCTGGGGATAAATGCGACCCCAGGAAGCAGTGGGATCCACGCTGGCTGGGGAGGTACAGATGGTTATTAATTACCCACAGGCAGAGGAGAAAGGAGATTCCAGGTAAAAAGAACCACGTACAAAGGCCAAAAAGCTAGCTTACATCCTTTTTCCTCCCTTCTCTCTTTTTCCTTCCCTCCTTCTTCCTCTTTGTATATGTTGACAGAGCATCCATGGCTTGTCGGGGGCCCTTGTGCATTTCTCTGTCCCCAGGGTAACCCACGTGGTAGGTGCTGGGAACTATGGCTTGCTGATTCAATCAGCCAACAAGTGTGTGATGCCTGTCACATGCTAGGACCTGTTTGACTGATTGAGGTGAAAGTTCTAAAGCATTTCCTGGCAGTCACACGACTAAGCTCTCCCCCCCACCCCCGCCCTCCCTGTGGTAAAGAAACAGCAGAGGGAAAACCCTTCTCGGGGGAGAGAAGTGGAAAATGAGGCAGGGTGGATGGCAGTTGCGTGTGATCTGTGTGCAGCTGTGGGTGCGAGACCCTCTCTGGGGATGAGGAGCAAATGGAGGGTGGCTGCAGGTCCAGGGGGTGCAGGGAGATGAGCAGGGGGCACAGAAGCTAAGGGGTCGGGCTGCCCAGGTTCAAAGCTCGGGTCCTCCCCCCAGCTAAGGAAATGCCTTTCACACAGCACCTACTGTATGCCTGACATGGGGCTCGGCACTCTCTGTTCATTGTCTAATTTAACTTTACAGCAGACGGTCAGGTGAGGGTCAGCACGCCCACTTTATAAATGAAGTCCCGGAGGCGTAGGTGATGGGCATGGGTCACATGGCTAGCAGAGGCAGGATTCGAACCCAGGTCTGCCAAGGTGGATCCCGATCCCCAACCACTGTTCTTCCCACTGGTGAATGCAGGGCCCTCAGTAAGTGAACCTTCAGCCGCCCACCGGCCCGGGTGCTCACCACGGGCCCACTGGTGGTGGGAGGGTGGGAGAGAGCAGAGCCCGGCAGACAGGGGTTTGCATCACAGCTCTGCCTCCAGCATGGCCCTGGGGGTGGGCCTTTCTTTGCCCCTGAGCTGTTTCCTCAGCCTTCACTGGGGGCAGTCAGAGCACCCATCTCGTTGGGTTGCTGTGAAGCTTAAGTGAGGTGATGCCTTTAAGTTACCTGCTTATCACACAGTAAACACACAAATCGCTATTGTTTTTATACTATGGCTTGTCATTTCTATAAACCCATTCTCCAGCTTAAAAGAGTTTTCAGTCTCGTGGGGCAGTAAGATTGGATTCGCTCACGTGAAGATCATTAACCGCGTTTTGTAGTATTAGATGAACTGTCAAATGATGGCTCGGCCAGTGCTGGTACAGAGTTTGGATAAAGAAGTTGCTGTGGCCCAGAGCTGTCTGGAACGTGCTCCTGGGAGAGGTGGGATGCGAGCTTCACGCTGAAGGATGGCCCTGTGGAGGAGGAGGGGTAAAGAAAGAGACCATCCAGCATGGCTGTGGAGGTTGGAAGTGATAGGCTGGGCCAGACTCCAGGGTCGGGCTAGACTAGGTCCCGTGGGCAAGTGGGCAATGGGGAGCCATTGAGAGTTCTTGAGCAGGGGTGTATTTGAGGAGAGTGGAGGGGTCCCCGACAGGCCTCACGTTGCACTCTGTGCTGGGCAGCAGCTGCCTTCCTTCCTGTCTGACAGCCGCCCGTGGGTAATAAACGAGACCCCCCCCAGTAAGAACATTGGAGCAGATGGTAACTCACCCTGCAGAAGCCAGACACTGCTGTGGTCCTGAATCACAAGTATGTTGTGTCACAGTTATGACTGGCCCAGTGCTGTGACAATTATCGTATTGACACCAGGAAACCGGTGCTGACTCTGTGCCAGCACTGGCACCACAGCCTTTACGAGCCCCATTTATAGACCCAGCACCCCTGTTGATGGTGAGGATTGTAACACTGCCTTTGCCACCTGGAAATGCAAGTCATAAATAATCTACCAGCACCGGTAAGTCTGAGAAAATCTATATAATACCCCAGCTGTATTGTAAAGGAAAAGCAGAAAGGAAGCAACTTGTAATAGAACAACATGTGTTTCAACATGTAAAGGTTCAGACACAAACGTAATCTAGTCGACAGGTACCGGCACCACCCTGGAGTGATTGCACTTGCCTGCAAGATGGGAGAGCCAAGTGTTGTCTGTACTTTTCCTCTACGTTTTACATCTTGAAATAAGAGCTAGCACCTACGTTATTATAGACTCTCCATGAATGCCATGGCTACAAACATGGACTGATACAAGGGAGTGGCACTGGCTACTCAGGTTCCACTGGTGGTATTGCCGGTAGTGACGTGATTTTCTGAAATGATGGATAACATTTGGTAAAGCACTGAGTAAAAGATAGTACCATCCACCTTCAATTTATATGGTAATTGCATTTCTGGAAAATTCAGTTTATATTAAAATGAGGTGAAATATACTTTGAGGTTATATGTAAAGCAGAATCAGATTCTAGGCTTAATAATTAGAAGCAACCCACACACACGAGTGTCTGGTGGCACGTTTAGAAATCATGAAAAACAGGGCAGTACTGTTGTGCGGGGCTGTCCCCGTGCATGCAGGATTGCCAGCTTTCCTAGGCCTCAGTCATTACATGCTGACCCTCAGTCTTTGTGGTCACCTAAAATAGCCCTATGTGTCTCCAGGTTGCCCTTTAGATGACAATACTGCTTTTGCAGCAACTGCCAACTTATATCAAATTGTTTAACCTTTGCAACAACCCTTTGAAGTAGATGTTTTCATTCCCATTTTCTGGATATGCACACTGAGGCTTGGAGAGGTGCCGTAACCTGCTCAAGGCCCCAGAGCTGGGACCAGAACCCTCTCTGTTTTTCTGCCTCACCAGAGCATTTAGTACTGCATTAGTGTTTTATGGAACCATGTGCCTTAAGGTTACTTCAACATGCATTTATTAAACTCCTACTGGATTACAGGCACCCTGGTAAGTCCTGGAGACACAGAGGCAAATATCTAAGATGTGGTCCCTGTGCAACGTGTGGGCTGGTACAGAGAGAGGGTGGAGTGGGGGGTCATGGCTCAGGAAAGGAACAGAAAGAAGTTCAGGGTGGCCAGTGCACAGTCCTTGAGAGGGAACGGAGGGAGACGGGTTGGAGTGGTAGGCAGGGGTGGCTTAGGAAGGCACCTAGTGAGATAAAGGTGGTGGAGAGCCACAAAGGGCTTAAAGCAGAGGGGTGTGGTGACCGGGCTTTCTTTAGAGAAAGGCCACTGTGCTTGTGGCATGAGGAATGGTTCCATGGGACCTGAGGCTGCATTCTACATAGTAGTCGTTCGGTAGGAGGTGGTGGCAGCTTTCGGAGAGAAGAGGACGGTTTGAGAAATACACAAGGGTGAGAATCCACCCTCGGTGACTGAACGCAGAGGGTGTTGGGGGCAGAGAAGTCCACGCAGCTTCCTGGCTTGAGTGCCCGTGCTTGGTGGAGCTGTTGGATGAGACGGGGTGGTGTCAGGGGAGGGAGAGGTTGGGCCAGAACTGAGGGAGATATGCCTCTCTTTGGGGACCCGTTACATTTGCAGTGCCTCTGAGACTGCAAGTGGAGATGTCCGGGTGGTGGACAGGAAGCCTGGAGCTCGGACAGAGGGATGTGGAGTGGAGTCATCAGTTTGTGTGTTAGGATTTCTTTACCTGGGGCCCAGGGATGCTTCAGGCGGGCCCCTGAAACCCCTTGGAATTGTATAAAAATGATGGGATCAGGGGACTTCCCTGGCAGTCCAGTGGTTAAGACTTCGTCTTCCAATGCAGGGGGTGTGGGTTCAATCCCTGGTCGGGGAGCTAAGACCCCACATGCCTCGTGGACAGAAAACCAAAACATAAAAAAACAGAAGCAATATTGTAACAAATTTAATAAAGACTTTAAAATTGGTCCACAAAAAAAAAAAATCTTAAAAAAAAATGATGGGGGCTTCCCTGGTGGCGCAGTGGTTGAGAGTCTGCCTGCCGATGCAGGGGACGTGGGTTCGTGCCCCGGTCTGGGAGGATCCCACATGCCGTGGAGCGGCTGGGCCCGTGAGCCATGGCCGCTGAGCCTGCGCGTCCAGAGCCTGTGCTCCGCAACGGGAGAGGCCACAACAGTGAGAGGCCCGCGTATCACCAAAAAAAAAAAAAAAGATGGGATCATGTGAATAAGTACATTTTTCTAGGGTATGAGTCCATAGCTATCATCTGATTTTCAAAAGGGCCTGTGTCCCCCAAAAGATGAGAAACCTCTGACATGCCATATTTTACCTGTTCTAAGTTACACTGTTATTTTATATACCAGAAGGTACATAATACGTCCAATTAAGAAGGATGTACATCAGAAGCAGAAATACTGCTAGTTAATCTGCTCTACATTACCTTAACGTTGGTTATTCCTTTGTGACACATGAAATAACCACACCGGACTCTTGTTGCTTTGAAGATTATTTATCTCTCCCAAAGGAACCGGCAGGTTCTCCTGTCTGCAGGTGTATTGTTTGAGGTAAGACAGCGATCAGTTTGCATGTACTGCAGTAACAGCATAATCCAGCTTCGTCTACTGGTGTGTATCTTCTCAAATCTATAAAGTACTTGGTTGTTTCTTTGCAAGAAAATACAGGATCGTGATCATTTCTCTGATGATTTATATTTGCTTTACAGTATCAACTTTAACCCTCTGTCTGTGAAACAGTGTAATCTTTTAAAAAGACGTTCTAAACATCAAACAGCAATTGATTTAAATTAAATTGATTTAAAAATATTTTAACCAACAGAGCCCGTAACTCGGCCAAAGTGATGATAAAAGGATCAGCTCTGAGCCAGGTCCCTTACACTCAGAGAGTGGTAACTACATGCCACCTGGGGGGCATCCTGATTTCAGAGACAAGATAAATAGTGCTAAGAGAATGCATTTTAGAGTTGATGGAATTAAAGCTCTGGGAACGGGTGGGATACCCAGGGAGAGAATTCAGGAGAAGGACGGAGGGGTAAAGGTATGGGACTTGGAGAGATGAGCGGTGGGGGAAGCTGAGTCCTCTGGGAAGTAGAGAAAGGCTGGTGTGGGGGGACCTGGAGGAGAGCAGGAGAGGGAGGGCCCCCTGCAGCTGGCCACGCCTGGGGAGGGCAGCATCGGGGCTGCGGGGCAGTGGATCCCGACCGTGCGTCTCTCCCTTTCAAAGGCTTTATTCATTTGAGTTCAGAAGTTGAACTCAAAGAGGACACAGTGAGGTTGTCGGGTAGGTGACACTATTATCCAAGAAAGAGACACAGAAGGAGGAACAGATTGGGGGAGAAAGTAACAATTTGTGTTTTGAGCATGCGGTTGTAGGTAGGAAATCCAGGTGGATGTACACAAAAGGGTGTTGAAAGTACGGGTCTTAAACTCAAGAGATACCACTGGGCTGGTGAGAGACATTGAAGATCATCAGCACATCAGTGGCCCTAAGAACCGTAGGAGTAGGTAAGAAAAGCCACAGGAGTGTGTAGAGAAAGAACAGATGTGGGAGGAGGCCAGACTTCCGGGAAACAGCTTAGAAATCTGCAGACCCAGCAAGCAGCCACCATGACAGCCAGAGGGCAGGGCTCGCTCCTGACCTACCTTTGCATCCTCTATGCCTACTGCAGTGTCTGGCACATAACAGATGCTAATCAGAGTTGGCTGACTGGTTGATTAATTGATGGAAGGAATGTGTGAAAAAATGAACTTGTAAAAGACTAAAAACAACATGAGGAAAGGAAGCAGGAAAGCAGGAGCATCTAATGGGGGAAAGTGTTTAAGCTGGGAACTGGGAGAAAGACAAGGTGTCCCTTAATGAGGTGCCCTGGTGTCCTTGGGGAGTGGCCCTTGAGTGGAGAGTTGGGAAACAAGACAGATGGCCATCACCTGAGGCAAGAACAGGAGGCAAGCATGGATTCTGCTTTCAACCGATGAAGCTGTTTTGGAAGGAGCGTGTTGCAGCTAGCACAGGTGGTCTGGGAAGGACCCGTGTTGCTCAGGATGCCTGAGAAAGGGCCCAGGAGAGCCCCCCGAGTCGTTGCCCTGTGGGATGGATGGGAGGCAGTCTGTCTTAGGGAACAGGTGATGCTTACAGGATCCAGGCAGCATCTTGCCCTTTCTGGCTGCAGACACAGCCCCTGAGCATGGACGCTCTCCTCTGCCCTCCATCACTAAGAGTGTGTTGAAGGCCAAAGTAAGAGGACATGGAGTGGTGTTTCTTGTTCGACAGCCTCCCGGCACCAGTAAACCCCTGCCCGGGATTTAAGGGTGTGCTTTTATGGTGCCCTTGGTTGCCATGGCGACAGCAGCCTTCTAGTCCAAGAGAGATGGATGGTGTTTAAATCACTATAAGCCAAGGTAGCAATGTGTTTTCCAGGCAGTAAATAATAGCTCCTAATGCCGGTGGAAGCTTGGCTGGGCACTGCATGGAATATTTATGTTGCTTAGGCTATTCTGGGGATTCATTTTCATTTTTGTGGCCTTCATGGTGGAGATGTGTAAAAATCAATAGCATTGACTCTCTCGCTAATCTTAATTCATCATGAAATAGGCTTAAACACCAGACTCCCCCTTCCAGTGATTTTTTTTTAGGTATCCTGTGGACAGGGACTTGAATTGGGCTCAGCAATCTTTGTGCATGTGGTTGTTCTTCAAGTCTCTTGTCCCCTCCGGACACAGCTTCCCTGCCACCATGCAGATCTTGTTTCTTTCCTAGAGGTGAGGTTCCTAGGCTGAAGCACCCTGTGTGCTGACCCTTCTTGTTCTAAAGAATGTATTCACACAGCACATTCTAGATCAGGACTCCTTGGAGCAACAGGACAGCCTGTTCCCCTTCAAAGCCCAGCTCCAGGAGGACCTCGCTAGCGACACATTGCCACCTGAGCTGCCTCTGTGTCCCTGAGCTCCCACTGCTGCTGTCTCCCGAATGGCCCTTCGTCATGACTGTCACTGTCTGGGTCCGGCTCATTCATCAGCATGATGTCTAAGACCAGCACAGGACCTGGCACCCAGTGGGCTTAATAAATGGCTGGTGAATTGAATTGGACAGAAAGTCCTTTACTTTCAGATGTAGAGGCTCGAGTGAGAGAAGACTGTTTGTGCCGAAAGCCCGTTGTAGACACATGGGTTTATGTCCTGTTTTGTCCCATTCATTCTCACTGGGTTATTGGGGTCAGAATGGGCTCATTCACCAAGTGTTTACAGCTTTCATAGGCCTCAACGAGAAGCACGCAGAGCATGCAAAGATAAGGCCCTCACCCTCAGTAAGGGAGAGGCAGGTGCACGAGAGTGTGGAATGAAAAAGGGCTCAGGAGGAAGGAGAGCTGTTGAGTAAGGGCTGCTGTGCCTGGTGCTGTGTAGACACTGGCTCGTGTAATTCACACCTGCCGTGAGAGGTGGGAACTGTAATCCACATTCCATGGAGTTAAGAACCCACGGCTCAGGGACTTCCCTGTTGGTGCAGTGGTTAAGAATCCACCTGCCAATGCAGGGGACACGGGTTCGAGCCATGGCCTGGGAAGATCCCACATGCCGCAGAGCAGCTAAGCCCGTGCGCCACACCTGAGCCTGCGCTCTAGAGCCCGCGAGCCACAATTACTGAAGCCCGCGCACCTAGAGCCTGTACTCCGCAACAAGAGAAGCCACCGCAATGAGAAGCCCACGCACCGCAACGAAGAGTAGCCCCTGCTCGTCACAACTAGAGAAAGCCTGCGTGTAGCAATGAAGACCCAACACAGCCAAAAATAAACTAATTAATTGAAAAACAAAACAAAACGCACGGCTCAGAGGGATTGAGTCAATCTGCTGCATTATTGTCCGCACTTTACAGAAAAGAATATGAAGACCTAGAAAGACAACTTGCCAAAAATCAGCCACATGCATAGAAAGCACCAGAGGCTGGGTTTTGAACTTGGATTTTCTGGAGTCAAGGCCTATCCCGGATCTGTGTGCTGTATTGCCCAGTGTGCTGTAGGCTATGGAGGGAGCATTTTGTCCTTCCTGGATGGCCTCATGCTGAGACCTGGAAGACGTAGTAACTGAACTGGTCTTGAAGATTGGCGAGATTTTGGTAAGTAGAGAAGGTGGAAAGGAGCTTCTGGGTGAACAGAAGCAAAGGCTTGCACGTGGGAAAGTGCAGGGTTTGTTCAGGGAACACAGGGAAATGTGGTGTGTGATGAAGCTGCACTTGAATTCCCCATGGGGCTGGGTAGTAGTTGAGTATCGGCCTTGGAGTTGGATGGATCTGAGCTTGAATCCTACCTTTTTCTAGATGGGCAACCGTGGGCCAAATACTCTAACTCTGGGTGCCTCCATTTCCACCTCTGTGCAATGGGAATGATAATACTACTTTCTGTCTTTTAGAATTCGATAGCATAAGAGTAAAGCATGTAGAGCCAGCAATAACTACTAGTCCCATCATTATATCATTACTAAGTATCCCCTGATCTTCCATTTCTCCCAAACTGAGCACTTTCCCTCTTGAGCCCTCTGCTTTCAACCAGGATGTCCCTGACTACTAAGTAATAAAGCCATGGGATCTCAAGGTTGGAATAGGCCATGGGTGTGGATGATCTTTTTGGTGCCAACCATCAGCAAGAAGAAAGAGTAACACCATTCCCTGGCCTCCTAAGATGTTGGGTTTCTTGCCCACAATGCCCCAACCCTGATGATGAGATTAGATGTTGAGTGAATCCTTCTCTCCTGAACTACCAGGGCTGGAAGTGGCATTTTAGGGTCAATGTCTGAGAAGTCTCTGCAAGTTCCTCTCCATAAGCTGCACGTGAGCCCCCAGCAACCACGTACCCCTCAGTGGGGAGCCCCTGAGCCCCTTCCTCGCTGGGTTCCTGGAGCCCCACAGAGGTTGGTGATGCTCATTGTCCTCAGCTTCTCCAAAAGTCTGGCTTCCCCCTTTGCAGGGCAAGCTTCATCCCTGACATAAACATGTCTGTGATGACACATCTGGGACCCGTCCTTCCCTTCAACTCAGCTTTTGAGTCCCTTCTATTCTTTTACATTGGAATTCTGTCTTGACTGGTCCAGCCTGATAGAATGTCTTCCATCTCAGCACCCTCGGCACCCCGGCCCCTCAGCTGCTGCTGGAGCTAGGACTTCAGAGGATTCTGTCCATAATGGCCACCATGGCTCACTCCCACTGCCTTCCATCCTTTCTTCCGGAGTCTGGCTGCTACAACTGTGTACACTTCTCTCTGGCTGTGTACACTTCTCTCTGTCCTGATGATTTTTTGTTTTTAATCTCTGAGTCCTGTTCACCCGATTCACCCAGATTTTCCAGGCAATGCATAACCACCTCTTAACACCAGCCTTCCACTGCCACCACATTGCCAGTCACTCCCTTTGTCAGTAAGGGGATCCCATAGGGATTTTCAGGAGACTCCACTCTGTCCCTCCCCATATAGCTAAGACAGCCTCTCTGTTTGCATTTTTGAGCCCCCAGATATGTTGTTCTTTGCCAGTCAAGGCCACTGGGCTGGAGGGCATTGCGTCTTGCCCCAGTGATACCAGCAAAGGCAGTCAGAATCCTTCAGTTATTGAGCGGTCGGTGTCTGTGTCATGTGCTTGGCGTGGTGATCTCTAATCTTCACATCGACCTTGGAAACAGGGGTTATCCTCATTTTACACTGAGGAAGATGGAGGCCCTGGAAGGCTGCAGAGACCTTCTAACCCAGGCACGCACCTTTGTACTTGGTGGTGGGGTCCACACTGTCAGGTCAGTCAACTGTGACAGAGAAGGTTGGAACTGGATTACTAAGAAATGGTGATCTCTGGCAGGTCTGTTCTAAGTTCTGTTTTACTATGATGGACGGGACCTTTCTGCAGGCTTCCTGACTCTACTTATTCCTATTCCTGGTTGACCCCAGGTGTAGGATGGTCCCTCTCAAGAGTCCATGTTCAGATCCTCAGGTTGTCCTCAGCATCTTCACTTCATTCTGAGTGGAAAAGAATAGTGTGGATCATCTGGGCAGGTGCATTCACTTAAGGAAAGGTGGCATAGACTAAGATTGGGAGCAGGCCCTACCCACAGTCACAGAGGTAGTCAGGGGTTAGATTCAAGGGTTAGATATTTAGGTTACGTGTTTGACTTTGTTTGTATCTGATTGGCCAGAACGTAGTCACCTGGTCACACCTAGCTGCAAGAGAGGCTGGGAAATGTCTTTATTCTAGGCAGCTATGGATCCAGTCGAAACTTAGGGGGTTTGTTACTGCTGAAGAAGGGAGAGTGGATCTTTGGTGGGGGACAGCTCAGAGTCTCTACCGTTGTGGTGGGATGGGGACTTAGAACCCAGTTATCCCTCCCTCCCTTGTTGCCTCTCAGTTCTAATCCTGTCCCTTGTCACTTTCCCTCACTTACTCCTCAGCCCAGCTCAGGGCTGATGCCATGTTACCTGGATCCCAAGGCAAGCCAGTGTTTTGGCGTATTCTTTTAGGCTCCACACATGTGCTAATGACAAACCACTGTCAAATTAAAACTTTAGCTCCTCATGGAAATTTTGCTGCATTGCTAAAGTACTGTTACCTCCTTGAATAGTGAATACCTTCACTATTTTCTTTTGAAAACATGATTCCCTCCACCTATTTAGAATTTGGTTACTTGAAACAGACAGAATGTTTTTTCTTTGTTTACTGTTTCTGCTACAGTGGTCTAAGAACGCCTCTAAAAATGATGAAGAGGCCAGATGTGTCCATGGTGACCTCCCTTTTCAGATTCTCATTCTCCTGGCACCTTGTTCCTAGAGATCAATAACATCTGAATGGAAGTTATGCCAGACTATTTGGTGCCTGCTGTAGCATTCTTTCCTAGGAGTTCAGGTAGTGCTGTCTCAAAATCCGAAGCTGGGAAAAATCTGTTGGTGTTGAAAACAATGATTCTCTAAGGATTGGATGTTCAGTACCCTGCTTTCCAACCATATGGGATGGGCAGATGTACCCCAGACACAGAGGCAAACATGGCTGGGGTAGCAGGCAATGATGAGTTGCTGCCTGAAGTCAGGCAAGCTGGGCCCCTGAGGTTAAGGACAGACAGAGGAGCAAACAGGAGTTGAAAACAGGAAGGTATTGTGTCGCCAGGTTTGCAGCAGAGAGCCCAGCACATGTGGTGGAGAGGGCAAACTCCTGATCACTGACAGCTCTGTAACCTGGAACAAGCCACTTCTCTCTCAAGCCTCAGTTTTTTCTTTGTCTGCAGAGTGGGGATAGAACTTATTCAAGTGGTATTAAGATCAGTTCAAGATACTCTGTGACACATCTCAGGCACCCAGTAGGTGCTCAGTTAACCTCAGTGTCTTCCAAGCTCCAGGTAGCTGGCTCGCGGAAGGTTCAGCCGAAGTCAGGATCAGGACCCTGGAGAGCTCCAGGGAGTCCTGGTCCTTTGAAAAGGGTTGTGCTCTAGACAGGGGTCCCCAAACCCGGGGCCCATGGACCACGCGGCCTGTTAGGAACTGGTCTGCACAGCAGGAGGTGAGCAGTGGGCGAGCGAGCGAGCGTAGCTTCATCTGCCGCTCCCCATCGCTTGCATTTACCACCTGAACCATCTCCACACACACCCCGCCCCCCCAACCCCCCCCACTGCTCCCCCTCCACCCCGGCCATCTGTGAAAAAATTGTCTTCCATGAAACCGGTCCCTGGTGCCAAAAAGGTTGGGGACCGCTGCTCTAGGAAACACTGCAGTTGCTGGGATGGATCTCAGCTTCATCCATCCTGTCCTTCTCACAAATAGGGGAAGTGTTCTTTCTCCTGGCGGTCCACAGGGTGATTTTAGTAATATGTGAGCCCAGATTAAAGAACATCCCATCACATAATGAGACAGTATTCCCTTTTCATGTGTCTGAAGGCAAAAGGTGCAGTAAGCTGGCTTATTTTTTAGCACCTCTCTGACACTTGCTCCTCTTGCCTTTGAACTAAGAGAGAACACAGCTCAGACCCAGAACCTTTAGCTAGAATTTAATCACGTTTTATCTTCATTGCATTTATTTTTGCATTTATCTTCTATTTGTGGTAAGAGATAATGGTTTTCAGTTGATTGTGGCAGTTTACAGTTTTCTTATTACATAATATTTTTTTAATGTAAAAGAGCATATTGATGTATAGAAAATACTAAGTAAATAATGCAGAGATGATACATGTATGTGGCAAAAAAAATTGGGAAGATGGTAAGAGTGATTCCAGTTTGGATTAGTTCACCCCCCGCCTCATTGTCGATGGTAAAATGCCAGCCCAGGGCGAGTATGGAACTTGCCCAAACTGCTCAGCAAACTGTACCTTCTGACCCTGCGGTCTTGGGTCCTTGCCCCAACACCACCCTGCTAGCTCAGTGCCTTTTGAACAATGCTCAGCTTTCCAATTGACTCCATTATCCTAGAAAACTTAGGGAGGGGCAGCCCTTCTTCAACTTTCGTGGCATTCTCAGTGATCGGACCGTCCCCTCCCCCTAGGAAATAAATAGCTTTGTCCTGGAAGTAGGGAGAAAACACCCCACAATTCCAGTATTGGAATGCAAATGAGCAATTAGAGTCAATTAAAACAGGATACAGTATAATTACCACCAATTGTGCTAACCTTTATATTCAGTAGGACTTGACCTGCTAAAAGGAAATTAAACAATAGTAAAACAAAAAATAAAAAAAAAACCCAACACAACCTCTTTCTGAACCAAAGGGTGTGCTTTGGTCAGGAGTCTCCTTTCAGAGGCCTGAGAGGTCTGACAGCTGAGACCCTCCTTCCCCCACACCCACCTCTCTGGGTCCTAACCACCACTGGCAGTGGCCAGGAACAGCCAGGCTTGATGGTACCTTGTCAGTGACCTTATTATGCCCGTAACCAGGCCTTGCATAATTTAGCATAATGCCTGAGCCCTGCTTGGCTCCCTTCCAGACAGATCCTAGGGCCTCAGACATCTTGAAACTGAACTTTGCACCTGAACTTCCTTGCCCTCCATCATTGGACTGGTCTGTCTTTTAAAGCCACATCTCCTGTGGTTTCCTTATTTATGAACACTCCCTAAAATCCGATGCAATTTTCTGAACCCCATTTTATGTGATTCTAACATTTCACATGGACAAAGCACAAGAGCTATTCTGAAGACCTGCATTCTAACCTCGGGGTCCGGATATCAGACTACTGATTTGTTTCTCTAACAAATATTTATTGAGCACATTGTATGTACCTTATGCCAGCCTGGGCACTGTGGATACAGCAGAGAATGTAAAAGACCCAACTCCCTTTTTCTGTGGAACTTACATTTTAGAAATGTTAAACTTGCAAGACAATAAAACAGCTGACAGAGAACAGCTATGGTGCTGGGCAGATGCTGGCGTGACTGGGGGATGGATGTGGGGTGAGGGTCAGGGAGGACGTGGCAGACAGGCGTGGTTTATAGCGAAGAGGGCGGCTCCTGACGTAAGACTGAGGTACTTCAAACCCACCACCGGGGGCCTCCCTGCCTGATGTGGACGGTAGATTGGACGATATCGCAGCTGGAAGGCAGGGCCCCTGGCTTTGAGGAGTCCTCAGCCCTGTGGGGATTCAGGCGTACCCAGGACTAACGCCTTGGGTGGCCCAGGAGCCAGGGATGGACGTTCTGGACAAAGGGAGGCATGAAAAGGCAGGGAGGTCTGAAGGAGGCCTGGCATGCGCCCCAGCAGCGAGGAACTTGGCACAGCGAGAGCGGAGTGGTTGGGGGAGGGGTGGAGACCGATGGAGTCACACAGCAAGTTGGGGCAGCGCCAGGGTTGGAGCACAGGGTCCCTGACGTGAAGCCCAGCCCTTCGCTCTGTATCCCACGACCCTGAGTGAGAGACTGGGAGGTGGGCTCAGGAGCAGGAAGACACAGGCCAGCTTCTTATTTTAAAAACTTGGGCTACGGAATGGGGCTGTCACATGACTGAGAAGAAAGGTGATGAAGGGCCCTGACGATGAGGATGAAGACAGGGTGTCATTTCAGAGTATAGTTGGAGATCAAGTTGGCAGGACTGGATGCTCCTTCTGGGGTGTGAGGGCAGCCTCGGTGAGGCTGACTGCAGCCTGAGCACCCGCAGGACAACCTGGAGGTGCCTAGACATCCCAGGGGACCAGATCTGTGCTCATTTCAGACTAGTTCCATACCTTCCCCGCCTGAATCAGCTCTCCTGTTCCTGCTTAGCCTTGGAGACCCAGCTCCAACCCCGCTGTCACGGCCAGGAGAAGGCCAGAGCCCTTCCTGGAGACCCTCCAACCTGTCTCTCTAGCCTCCTTTCCCGGTTTCATGCTACTGTGGTGGGTTCATGACCCTAGACACCTCATCCGTGTGCACACATCCAGCAGTGCTTGAGCACAACACCTGGTCTCACCATTCTGAGGGCTGGGACTAAGGACCTGCAGTGGATGGTGAAGGCATGAGTGAAAAATGGACTAGAGCAAGGGGAGCAGGTAGCGGGTTCTTCCCAGCTGATAATGGGGCTGCCTGGAGTCCCATGCGGAGGGTTCTGGCGCCACATCCAGGCTTAGCTGCAGGGTATCATAATCAGCTAGTGATGTCTGGCATGGGCACAGGAGGGAAGTGGCAGCATGTGTACCATTTACGTGCAGGTTCCCAATAACAAGGTCTGTACTGTTTGGACAGTCTACAGCTGCTCTTGGGAAAAATCAAAGGTGATATGCACGTGTCTAGGATGGCTGAGGGTAGAGACAGATTGCAAGGGGCTTTTAGGAGAGCTGGGCCAGCAATGCATCTCAGTTTTCATACTGCTCTCCACTTGCGTGCATTACCTAACGATCCTCCCGAACCACCTTTTGTACCCTGGCTCCAGGCTCTCCAACATCAGCTTACAAGGGGATTGTTCTAGCTAACGCCTGACACCCAGTGGTTTCATTTTGGCAGGCTGACTCGTCCGCACTGTGGTCTTCGGGCAATTTACCTGAATATTTTATTTCCCTTATGGTTTTACAAAATGAGCATAAAAAGGAGGGTGTGGGTGCCAGTGGAGAGAGTGGAGTTCTCCTAAATGTCATATTAGAAGCAGAGCATCCATTTAGAACTCTGAACATTGGAATTGATTCAGAATAATCATCAGCCACTTAATAAATCCTGCCCATGTGCTGACTGAGGAGCAGTCTGCTCTGTGTACCGCCAGGGGCATGGCAGGCTGCGTGTGGCCAGGTTATGGATGACCCCTGATGACACACCAGTGGCCCAGTCCTCTCACCACAGACCAGACAGAGCACAACCAGCACATTTAGTCACATCAGGATGGTCCCATAGATGAAGGCCAAATGTCTATGATTTTCGTTTGTTCTTATGTTTTACAGGATAACATCTTTTTCCCTAAATTTTGTGAGCATTGGGGGTTAAGCTCCAGAAATATCATTAATCAGGTCCTGGGCATTTTGGATAATTAATCTTCTGCCATACAACAGAGACAAAAATGGAAATTATACGGTGAAAGCAATAGATTTTCGCCTTCCCAGCTTCATAGACATAAGCTGGTTGATTAGGGGGGTTCATTTTGAAGGAGGAGAGTCAAGCATTTGTGTGAAATGCTGAAGATCTATGATAGATTGTGCCTACAAAGCTAAGGGAAGTGGAGATTTTATAGCAATATTAATTAGCTCTCTGGGCAGGAACCACCAACATTTACTGTTTACTGGTCTCTAATTTATTATTTTTAGTATTATTATTACTAGTATTGTCTACTGGTCTGTAGTTATATATTTGACTTGCTTTCAACTTCTTTGGATTACCATATATGTGACAGCAAGAAATTGTTTGTATTGATTATATGCCTTGTCGATTGAGCCAGTGGTTGATCTGGGAACATGGACGTAGAAATTTGTGGGGCAGAGTTGTGGGTGGCCTGAGGTGGGTGCCATCATGGTAGGTTAGGAACAGTGTCTGGATGAGATCATCCAGCCTTCCAGGTTGTGCTGGCAGGACCCATGGACCCCACCCCCTGCTGGTTCTTATTTCCTATTGTTCAGGCTGAGTTTAAATCCCTGCATTGTCACTTACCAACCAAATGACTTAACTTCTCTGAGAGTCACATCTGTAAAAATGGGGAAAATAACACTGAATTTGCATGGCTGTCGTGGGAGTCACATATACAGCTTCATGGTTGATTGCATGACCTTGAAGTCAGACAGGCCTCGTTGTGAATCTGACATCTGACATTCCTTAGCTGGGCCATCCTAGGTGAGTGAGCAGTGACCTCTCTGACATTCCTCATATCTAAAAAGACGATAATCATAACTATCTGAAGAATGAATGTCTGGTGTGTGGAAGTGATGAATAAACATAGCAGTTTCTATCGTCATGTGTAAAGTGCGCAGCATATAGTAGGATTTTGTTCGTTCCTTCTTCCTTCCGTCTCCATTTCCCATGTCCTGAACTCCTATTCATCCTTTACGGGAGGACACCTGGGTCACGTCCTTGGAGAAGCCCTCTCTTGACTACCCCTGAGATTAGCTACTCCCTTCTCTGTGCTCCACCATCCTTTGCATTCCCCTGATTACACAGTGCATTAGTTATCTACCTACATACACGCCTGTCTTTTCTGTCAGTGGGAAGCCTCTTGAAACAGAAACTTTCATCCTGTGGCTCCCATTCATTCAGGAGTCTAGCTCAGTGTTCGGTACAAGGGAGTGTTTAGGGTGTGTGAGTGAATGAGTGAGTAAATAAATAAATGAGTGGAGTGAAGGCCTGAGCCACTAGTGAAAGAAACCCTGCATTGCAAAGGGGTGAGAGGCTCCAGAGTGATGGAGGGATTAAGATCTTAGGTCCTCGAGCACAGCTTCTGTACTTGAGGAATCTGAGCCTCTGGACCATCCAAAAGCTGGTGCACATATCTGTGAAAGTGCACATTTGGGGGAAAAGGGGGAGCGGGTCCATAGCTGTCATCAGATTCTCAGAAGTGTCTGTGGCCCCCAAATATTAACAAGCTGATGCTCTAAATAGGTGGAGGAATGAAGTGATTGGAGGAGAGCATGTGACGAGGGAGAAAAAATAAGACCAGGAGGGGACACTGAGTCCTGAGGGCACCTTAGGTAGAACAGGAACTCCTGTGGTCTGTCAAGGTGTTGCTGTTTCCTTCTGTGCAGCTCTTGTTCAAGGAAGCTTAGGGAAGATTTCGTTTCTTTCACTGCCTTGATTCTTGCACAGAATCCATGGGCTGCAAGGGTCTCTCAGGTTCATTGGGTCCAATCGCTTGCTTCCAAGCAGACCAAGCAGAAATGATTCCAGGAAAACACTGGGTCTTTCCCACCCTAAACAGCTCCCCATTCTCCTCTCCCCCTCCCATTCCCTCCTCTGTTTTATCCTCTCCTCTCCTCTCCTCTCCATCTTTGGCTGTGAAAACTTGATTTTCATTAAGAGCAGTGATGTTCAAAAATGTGGGTCTTGGGGCTTCTCTGGTGGCGCAGTGGTTGAGAGTCCGCCTGCCGATGCAGGGGACGCGGGTTCGTGCCCCGGTCCGGGAAGATCCCACATGCCGCGGAGAGGCTGGGCCCGTGAGCCATGGCCGCCGAGCCTGCGCGTCCGGAGCCTGTGCTCCACAACGGGAGAGGCCACAGCAGTGAGAGGCCCGCGTACCAGAAAAAAAAAAAAAAAAAAAAAAAAAAAGTGGGTCTTGACCCACTAGTGAATTGTGACATGAATTTAAAGGGCCATGACCAGTTTTTTAAAAATGACACAGTATGATAGAAAATATTAGAGTGCATCACACATGTGAGATGAGCATGAGTTGGTGAAACTTCCTGTTTCAGCTCTATGTGTGTATGAGTTGTGATATCGTATATATTTCTTTCTTCCGTTCTGGTCAAAAAAAGATTGGAAAGCACTGATACAGCACCACTGTGGGCTCTCAGGAGATGCTCACTGCAAGACCCAGCCTTGAGGGGGTGGGTGTGAGAACAGGCTGTGTGAGGGCTCACTTCTTACCGCTGCGCTGGGTGGCCCTTTGCTGCCGGCAAGAAGTTAGGGGCCTGCCACGTTGCCCGCCACCGTCACTCCTTCTTGATCCTCTCCTCTCCTCTCCTGGCAGGTGGTGTACGTAACCGCGACCTTCCCCTACGTCATGCTGCTGATACTCCTGATCCGGGGGGTCACGTTGCCCGGGGCCTCCGACGGCATCAAGTTCTACCTGTACCCCGACCTCTCCCGGCTCTCCGACCCACAGGTAAGAGTCGCTGGCTCCGTGCACAGCTGCCCTCCACCTCTGGGAAGCCTTCTACACGGAGACTCAACGATCCTTGGAGGGAAGTCTGTGGCCCCTTCTCAGAATAATACTTTTCAATGCATAAATTACATACACAGGGAATCAAATACATTGAAATACAATCACCAAAACATGAAAAATAGACAGATTTGTGACATGGTAATGTAGCAAGATCCAGCACGAGGTGAATAATTTCCATGATTTCAAAGTAGTGATGAGCATACATGATATTTGGAGAACTCTGTACCGTGATATGAAAATATCTGGGATTTCTACCGATTACAGTACTGTGGTCTGTTGCCTGCCTTTGTAATTGAAGGAAATGCTAAATTTCAGTTAGAGGTCATTTAAAATAAAAATACACTTTTTTCTCCACCTAAGAACACAGATCTCTGCAGGCGTGCGTCTCTGAGAGAAACTGGGTCTTTGTTGGTGATTTTCTTTGCGGGGGTAGGTCACAGAAACAAAGTAACTGGTGACCTGGCTAAGCTGTCAGTTGTCTTTGGAAAGGCATCAGCTGTTCTGAATTCTGGGTAGAACTGTTCATGCCGAAGCCTCTCCAGGTGGGTAGGGGTGGTGTGCCTGGGGGGTGTGTTAGACAACAGATGAACGCAGCATCTTAGGGGCCCAGGTCTTCTCAACCTCCACTACTTGTTAGAAACTCCTGGGGAGCTTTTGAAAATCCTGATTCCCACCCAGAGCGCAACCCATACCATTGAAAACAAACTCTCTGGGGGTGGGTCTCAGGTCTCAGTGTCTTTTAAAGGCCCCCTGGCAATTCCAATGTGTGAAATAACATACTCAACAGATATCTCAGTGGGTGAAGAGGCGCTCGTTTTTCTTTGAAAACAAACACAGATCGTGCAGTAGAGTGTGGGATCTGCATTCAGCTGATCACGAGGCTTGCAAGAGATGTCAGGTCTTCTGTCTCTGGCTTGTGGCCACCCCCTATTAGGAGAATGGGGGTGTGAGGAGTGCTGGTTCGCGCAGCTGAGCTGTAGCTCATTACGGTGGGTTCAGGTCGATGGCGGCTGGGCCCGTGTGCTCATTTCTGTCTCAGTTTGCCCCGCCGTGAGGGCCCCGAGGCTCAGGCCCCAACAGCAGCAGCCTGCGCTGCAAGCAGAATCCCAGGAAGAAGGAAATTAGCTCCTGATGGCTGGCTTCACTAACTCCAATGTCTGATGCCAAAGGCTCAGTTGAAGAAGCAGTTTTGGAAAACAGATTTCCAAAATCACTGGTCTGTGCATTTTTGTTAGGTCCACAAATTCTGCCTTGATCCAGGATGGCTGTCCTGTTCTCTCCTCTGCCCACCGGCTTCCTTCTCCTGGTCCTCAGGGCTGGCCAGTCCTGAGCATCTCCCAGAGTTTCCAAACCTGGCTGATCCTCAGAACACCTTGGCACATGCTGAAATGCATTTTCTCAGGGGGCTGAGATGGCACCTGGGCATCTGTGTCATTAAGAAGCTTCAGAGGCCATTCTGATGATCAGAAAAGTTTGCAAAAACCCAACTGATACCTACAACGTTGGAGCCCTACACATAGATAGACACGTGTGCACACTCAGACACACCCACCTCCACACGCAGAATAGAAGTGAGGCCAGGCGGTTCCCCATTCAGACCACCTGCCCTGATCATCCCAGTTTCCTACGGGATCTTTCCTTTAGGCCTCTGGGTCCCAGGCCAGCACGTATCGGCGAGGCTGTTCTATGGAGCGGCTGCTTGGAGTGGTGGAAAGCACACAGGGCTGGGAGTCAGGACATGGATTCTTCCTCTGGTTCTGCCACTGGTCCTGAGTGACCTTCGGCAAGTTCCTTCTCTTTCTCCTTCTGGGCCTCAATTCCCCGCTGATGACATGAAAGGGTGAATTCAGTCAATGGTTTTCAAAGTAGATTTGGAGAGCCCTGAGTTTTCCATGAGCACGAGTCGGCAAACTATGACCTGCACGGCAGATTCAGCCCCCTGCCCATTTTTATAAATACGGTCTTATTGGAACATGGCCATGGTATTATTTCTTTTTAACATATTGTCTGTGGCTCTTCAAAGGCAGAACTGGGTGGTTGAGGCAGAAACCATATGACCCCCTGTTTCAAGGGTTCCAAGACCTCCCCCCATCACCACCCCACATTCAGTGATGTATTAGAAGGGCTTGCGAGACGTAGAAGAAGTTATTCTCTTGGATTTGGTTTATTTCCATCATCAGTGGCAGAAAAAGACACATCAGGCAGAGTCTGGAGGAATCCACACCAGGCGTAGAGCCGTCTCTCCCCTTGCTGCCGGGAGAGGCTGCACAGAACGTCCTCCTTCTTCCAGTATCGAAATGCGGCAGCACGTGGGCAGCACTTCTGCCCAGAGGAGACTGCTCTGGACTTGGAGTCCGGGTTTTTAATGGGGGCATTTTATTAAGTGCATGATCGATCACAGTTCTCTGGATTCCACACCCCCATCAGGAAAGCAGGCATGCACTGTAAATTGCATTGCTTGTATGGACAGTCCAGGCAGGCTGGTCCAGCAGAACTGAGTGCCCCAGGCATGCGGACAACCGCATCACTTGGCATCGTAGGGAATGTCGTAGCGGAGTTCCCAGACACCAGGGCAAGCCATGCCTCCTGGAGAGCAGCATCAGGCCTGCTATGGTAACGCTTTCCTGCACACCTGCAAAACATTAAATATTTACTGTTTGGCCTCTTCTGGAGAAAGTCTGCTGACCCCTGAGTTGAAGAACCTTCAGACACCTGTGAGGGGAAGGTTGATGGGCTCCGACCCCCACCTGATCCCCCCCACTCCATCCTTGTTGCCCTCTGCCTCTACTGCCACCAGCCTCATTCAGGCCACCACCATCTCCCATTTGACAACTACAGAAGCCTCCTAACTGGTCTTCCAGAAGTGGCTCTTAACCCTTCTAGGCTACTTCCCACCCAGCAGCAGAGTGATCTTTTTGAAATATAAATCTGATGGGCACCTCTTTGTTTAAATCCATTCTGGGGTTCCCTGTGGTCTTTGCAATAAGATCCAAGTGGAGGGGCCTCTAAGGTCCTCCGTGAGCTGCCTCCTTGCTGCATCCCCCATCACTCTCCTCCTCTATCATTCCAGACCTTAGAATTCCAGATTTGGGGCTCCTTTCTGCCCCAGGACCTTCGCACATGCTGTTTCTCCACTGCGAGCACTCTTTCTCCCCGAGACCCTCCTTCCCCACCTTGCCTGAACAACCCGCAGTCACCCTTTAGGATTCAGTTTAAACATTATTTGGTCAGGCAAGTCTGTCCCAACTGCCAACCATGCACCCCTGGACTGACTTTCCAAAGCACTTATCATGTTTGCAGTGAAATAATCACATATATATGTCATATATATGTATGACCTGTATGATTTATTTATTTTCCATTTATTTGCAACAGATATTTACTGAGTGCCTACTCTTGTGTCAGAGATTATTATAGGTATTAGGCATATGGAATTAGTGGACAAAAGAGTGATCCCCGCCCCATGGAATTTATATGCTGGCTGGGGAAGAAGGCAGTAAACAAAATCAAGTAAAAGGTGCCATCCATTAGAGGGTGGCAAGAACCATGGAGACAAAGTGTGGACGTGGGGAAAGAGTGCTGGGGAAAAGGGCTGTGACTCCCAACAGGTGGCCAGGAAGGGCCTCTCTAAGAAGGCACCTTGGAAGCTGGGTCTGTATCTGCCTTGCCCACCACTGTGTCCCTAGGCCCTGGATAGCTCAGTGCCTGGTACATAATAGCTCAGTAAATGTTTGCTGAATGAATATAAGAGCCAGAGCTATTGTGGTTTTTAAAGAAAGATTTTGTTGCTTTAGCAAGAAGTCTAAAAACCTCCCGCTCACCAGATCTGTGAGCTGTAATGTGTTTTGTTTCTCTCTCAGTAATGGCCAGAAAATAGATATGTTTGTGTGTGTCTCCACCAAAAAGCAATAGTCATAGCTGATTGTCTGGACAGAGATACGGATAGTGACCCCAAAGGGTAAGGAAAACAAAACTCCAGGTAGCTAGTGTTTTTTGGAAGCTGGGGTGTGTTGCAGGAACGGCTCAGCATGTCTGGAAAGGGAGGTGGGAGCAGCCCTGAACCTGCTCTTGATGTGCTCTGGGGGCTGAAAGGCAGGCAGTGGAGTGTACAGTCATGATGAGTCTGCATAAGGGTTTTGATGGCTCCTCAAACTTTGGAGGCTGGTGCATCACGCAAAGCTTGTCTCCTTGTGGAGAGGGAGGGCAGCATCTGAGCAGGTCAGTAGAATCACAATGCCCCAGCTGGAATGTCTACTCGACAGATAGAGAGGTCCAGGTCAGGGAGGCTGAGCCACTTGCCTGTGGCCACACAGCCGCTTGGCAACCCAGTGAAGACTTAGAGCCCAGGGTTCCTGGGTTCTGGGAAGGACAACTCCTAAATGAAGGGTGTTGTCTTAAGAAGAAAACAGATCCACACTATCCTGTAACAACTGTTCCCATTTGTACATATTCCAGACCATGAAGAAGCAGAGGCCACTGGTTTTGATTCCTACTCTCCCGTTATTGGAGATGTGGCCTCAAGCAAGGTTCCTCACCTCTCTGGGGTGAGTCCCCTCTTTTCTAGAATGAGGATCCCAGGCTGTACTTGCCTGCGCCATCAGATGACCATGAAGGTCTAGGATGATGGCCCAGCCATGGAGGAATATTCTTTTCCTTTTATAGTTATGTACTTATTTTAATGTGCATTAGAAAAAAATCTGGGATATCAACCAAATCAAAATACACACACACACAGAGTTGACCCTTGAACAACACAGGTTTGAACTGTGTGGGTTCACTTATACATGGATTTTTTTTTTTTTCAGTAAATGCTACAGTACGATGTGTGGTTGGTTGAATCTCCGGATGCAGAGCCCCAGACACAGAGGGCCGACTACGGGACTTGAGCATCTGCAGATTTTGGTTTCTGTGTGAAGTCCTGGAGCCAGTCTTCTGAAGATACTAAAATCCACAAATCCTCAAGTCCCTTACTGTTGGCCCTCCATATCCACAGCTTCTGCATCTGCAGATTGAACAAACCACAGACCATGTAGTATTTTCCATCTGCAATTGGTTGAATCCAAGGATGTGGAACCGTGAATACAGAGGCCCGACAGTGTACACACTCACATGTATATATGTGACACCCCTCCCCACAACCTCACACACATACTCTGAAGGGTAATTTGGCAAGAACTTTGAAAACCAGGAGTGAGCATAGGCTGCCACCCAGAACATCCCTTATGTGTGTGCATAAGGAGGCATGCACACAGAGGTTTGCTTAAAAAAAAAAATAAAAAAATAAAAAAGATAAAAAGTTTATCATAGGAAACATTGGAAATAAATATCCATCAAATAATGACTGGTAAAAAATATATATGTGTGTGTGTGTGTGTATATATATGCATGATAAAATAAACAAGGTTAATTTTTTTTATTTTGCAAATTATGTTTATTATCTTGTCATAACATTCTTTTTTTTAACATCTTTATTGAAGCATAATTGCTTTACAGTGTTGTGTTAGTAAGGCAGTATTAAATAAATATTAGAACAAACATGGACATGGCAAAAATAGCGCAAGTGAAAGGTGGTTGGCTGAAGTTTGGGCCACAGCCGGGGCTGGAGGGACATCTGGGTAGCGTTAGGACTTTAGGTGGCCACGTGCTCCTGCTTGACACAAGAGACCAGCTCTCACAGTTAGAGAAAATTGGTCTGAGAGCTGCTGGCTGGAAATATTTTATCAGGAGGTCAGTAAAAGCCTTGGTCTTGGGCTTCCCTGGTGGCGCAGTGGTTGAGAGTCCGCCTGCCGGTGCAGGGGACATGGGTTCGTGCCCTGGTCTGGGAAGATCCCACATGCCGCGGAGCAGCTAGCCCCGTGAGCCATGGCCACTGGGCCTACGCGTCCGGAGCCTGTGCTCTGCAACGGGAGAGGCCACAACAGTGAGAGGCCCGCGTACCGGGAAAAAAAAAAAAAAAAAAAAGCCTCGGTCTTGTGTCTCTTGGTAGTGTTCTCCTTTTAGCAAGTCCAGATTATTTTTTTCTGAATACTCATCTTAAGTTAGTTTCCCATTTGTACTTCAAATTGCACCAAGAAGGAAAGTTCCTGGAAAGTGTCACTCGGTCTAGTTGTTTGGCTGCTCTTGGAGTGTGAACACGCTTGTTTCGTGGGGATGATCTAGAAGTTGCAATGTTCAGGCTGTGAGGGACTCAAGGGTTGATTCTGGAGCCACCTGGGTGGAGAGCTGGGAAGGAGAGGTGATGGGGACAGGTGAGCCACAGGGAGGTCATTGGTCCCCTGGGCTGCCCCATCCGGTCCCTGGGGAGTGGGGGGTGGTCAGTGATCTCAGGTGCACTGAGGGGTCAGCAGGGGGTGAAGCGAACACTTGGTTGGGGGTCCTTCCTGATCTGCAGACCGCACGAGGACAGGCATCCCGATGGTCCTGTGTACCACTCATCTGTCACCAGAGCCTGGCAAAGCCGCACCTTCCATTATTCCGGATGCTTGTTGCGTGAACCTATGTGCCAGACATCAGTGTGTAGAATGAGTAAGACCCCCCCTTCCCCGCAGGGGGACCCACAGTCTGGCATAAGAGGGCAGAGTCACCCCTCCTCGCCTGAGTTCTTGTCCCTGTAAGAAGAGGGAAGAGGGACTGGGCGAGATTGCAGCTTCCTTCCAGTCAGTTGAGAAGAATGTGGCAGCTTGTTACTGATAACCGTCCTTGTGCCAAAGCCAGTGCATGATTCAGCCTTTTGTACATACATCCAAGGGGATGGGAAGCGGCTGCCCTCTTGCCATGCCTTTCCCTCTCATGCCTTCCAGAGGCTTACTTGGTGGGGGCTTCAGGGGCGGGGGGTGCTGATGGCTGAGGCTGCACACGTTAGAACCCCCAAGTCTCCTGGTCTCTCCTGCAGCCTGAGGCACGGGCCCTGTCCTGGGGCTCCAGTGATAACTGGGGGGCTGCACATTACCATCAGAGCTTCACTTCTCTGCAGACATGTTGGGGGTTCCCGGAAGTCTTGGGCCTGGGGTGGGGGGGTGGTGCCCATGCAGGTCATCAGGGGGAGGGGAGGCAGTGACCCACAGGAGAAAGACGGTCCCCAGTGTGCCTTCCCGCCCCATAGGACGCTCTTCTCCCGGCATCCGGACCAGACTGATGAGGAGCTTAGATGCAGCCCTGCAGCCTCCCCAGGATCCAGCATCTCTATTAATTCCAGGCCCGGGCCCAGCTCCCCTACCCTCCTGCTTACAAGGGGCTCAGACACGCCTATTTGCTGTGTCATTTACATTTACAAAGGGACACAGGGAGCCTGACTGGTGCAAAGCTCTGGACCCCAGCTCCGCGGGGCCTTGGACAAGGGAAAATTCCCTTTGAGGGACCCTCCTGGCCCCTCTGGGCTTGTGTGGCAGGGATTCTCCATCAAAACTGATTGTCGGTCCGGCTCGGGGAGCGTTCACAACAGCCGCCTCTTCCTGTCTCCCAGCTAGTGAAGCAGGAGAGAGAACCCCAGAAAGCAAAAGTAGGTAAAGAGCTAAGTTGTGGGAGCCTGGGAGCTGGGAGAACACCTTCCTCACAGGGAAACGCGGGGTCGAGAGAGCCATGGCAGTTGTTTCCAGGTCTAAAAGGCTGTAGTGTCCGTGAGGGCTTCCCGACCACCTGGTTTAAAACCGCAGCCCCCTTCCACCCTCCACGCATTCTGCCCACCTTCCCGGCTTTGGTTTCTCCCTGACACTTGCCAACATTCAGACGTTGTTCATTGTGTGTCACTGTCCTCCACACGCTACAGTGTAGGCTCCGTGAGTGAGCGCAGGTGACTGATCTCTTCCGTTCGCTGTAGAACTCCAGCCCCCAGAACTGTGCCTGCCCCACAGTACGCACTCGATAAATAGTTTTTGAATGAGTGAAGGAAGGACGATTCCCACCAGAGCCTGTGTGACTTTGCATTACGGTGACGTAGCATACATTGTGGTTGGGGGTCTGCTCTCCAGAGAGAGGGGTTTTCAGTGCAGTGGAATCTGGTGTCGAGGGAACGAAATTTGAGACACCACTGCCCTTGAGCTGCTGGACGGCCTTCAGCCCATCCCTTTACTTCTCTGGGCTCAAGGCGCTCACCTCTCCGTCCAGGTATGACTATCTACTGCATAGAGTAGCCGTGAAGCCAGTGCGCCTGGGAATGCAAACACACTTCTAGTTTTCAGTTTGGGTGCCCGGCACATAGGAGGGCACCGGGAAGTCGGCGGTGTTCCTCATTCTGTGTCCACGCCACTGGCGCTGGCCAGGACAAGCCTAGGCCTCACAGCCCAAAGGGGAGGCCTTGAACTCAGAACCGAGAGCTTTTATCATGGGTCCAGTAAATTAAGTTTCTCGTTAAGCCCTTGAAGCTACACAGCAACTTGCTGCCTTTGTCCCCTGGCAATTTGCATTCCGTGGTCTGTTATAACTTTCTAAACATCTATTTGTCTTCTCTGTCAGCCCTGTGTTCTCTCTGAAGTATGAAGTGCTTCCACTCCATTTTTTTTCCCCTAAAATTTTTATTTTCTGCCTTTTCAGTATCTGGGGAGCCGAGGGGCTCTTGCAGGAAATCACATTTTCCCTGCCCCAGATTCCTGCCACTCTCGCTCTTCATTGTGTTTCAAGTGTGTGTTTTCAGGGCAAGAATAGAAAAGCCTGTCACAGATCCAGGTCGTGGGGTCTGCTTTCCCAGGGCGTGTACAAGTTCCCCAAGTCAGCCTCCTCTCTGGAGGGAACTGGAGCCTGTAGCTAAGGTGTCAGATCCTGGGGATGGGGTCCAAGGATGCCCAAACAGTGAGAGCCCGTAGAACACCAAATCTATCCCCCTCCCCACCCCAAAGGAGGACACATCAGGGAAAACAAGACCCCGGGTTAAAACCCTACCTGCTTACCCAGCTGGGACGAAGTGAGAGAGTGGCATGGACATATATACACTCCCAAATGTAAAATAGATAGCTAGTGGGAAGCAGCCGCATAGCACAGGGAGATCAGCTTGGTGCTTTGTGACCACCTAGAGGGGTAGGATAGGGAGGGTGGGAGGGAGGGAGACGCAAGAGGGAGGAGATATGGGGATATATGTAAATGTATAGCTGATACACTATGTTATAAAGCAGAAACTAACACACCATTGTAAAGCAGTTATACTCCAATAAAGATGTGAAAAATAAATAAATGAATAAATAAATAAAAGAAAACCCTACCTGATGAACCTCAGGGATGGGACCATGGAATTGCTTCCACCTGTTGGCAGTGTACTCTGATTCCAGGCAGGGACCCAAGGGAAAATGGGCCTCTTGGCTGTTGGACGTTCAAACCAATATTTACAAAATTGATATCGACTCAGAGACATTGGATGTGTTTTGGAAAAGATTACAAACCTCACTGACATGGGGGTTGCAAACCTCACGCCATGGGACTGAAAATCCCCCAAGGTCTCCTTTCGGTACGTTTGATTCTGGGTTAGGGTCACTGCTCCACCATGCTGGTTTGTTTTCCTCTCAGTACCAAGCAGGGGGGTGCAGAATCAGATCACACGTTGTTCTTATCTTCAAGGAGATGACAGCCTCTTAGGAAAGACACACAATAACAATAAAGTCAGTGATGAAGGGCTGTGCAGTGGTCGGAATTCTCCTGACACAGGTGTGCTCCTTCCAGTCATCAGGTAAACTCCTCTGGAATGAGAGATGCGTTATTGATCTGACATCATGTACACTTAAAGACAGTGAATGTTTCTTTCTTTACTGCTTGGAATTCCTTCAGAATTGCCTGCTGTTAGAATCAGAATTCCTGTACACGCCAGTGAGATTCTGTACATTGCTGGGCGCCCATTAAATTCTTCCAACCACAGGTTTACTCAAGGTGAAGGTTTGTGCTTTTTAGTTTTCAGCAGTTTTAGTGGCACCTTATTAACCTGCAGTCTTGATGGTTGAAGAGCTGCTCAGGTATCCGTAAGAGTAGTGATACTGGTTACTGCTTATCATTTCTTTTTCCTTTTTTTTTTTGCGGTACGCGGGCCTCTCACTGTTGTGGCCTCTCCCGCTGCGGAGCACAGGCTCTGGATGCGCAGGCTCAGTGGCCATGGCTCACGGGCCCAGCCGCTCTGCGGCATGTGGGATCTTCCCGGACCGGGGCACAAACCTGTGTCCCCTGCATCGGCAGGCGGACTCTCAACCACTGCGCCACGGGGGAAGCCCTGCTTATCATTTCTTGATGGCTGACTCTATGTCAGTTACTGTGCTTTATGAACTTGTCATTTAATTTATCCAATTCACTCAATCAGCAAATAGTCAGTTGTTGAAAATTATTCTGTTCCAGACTCAGGAGCTAAGTGCTATATATAAGTACCTTAAATTCTGATGACCAATAAGTCCTTAGATTCTGTGACCGAGAGAAAAGTCCTATCTTATAGGACCTGAGAATCTTAAAACCCATGACCTAAAGGTTTTCATATGAGGAGTCAGGGCTCCAAGAGGTTAAAGCACTAGCGTCTTGCTTATAGAGCTAGCACTTGAACCCAGGTGAGTCTGACTTGGCCGTGTAAAGGATTCAACGCTGAAACTTTCTGTCATATCTGATTTTTCTGGGCTCACTCTCTCTCTGCCCAGCACTGGGCTGACAGTCCTGGTTCTGGGGTCTTTGAGCATCCCAGACCTATGTGACTATTTTGCAGGAATCCTAGAATCTCAGCATTGGGTGAGATTCCCACCCGAGGTGCCCAGTGCAGGAATGCCCTCTGTAGTAACCTGGTCAGCCACTGATTGGCCCCTCCTGTGACATGGAAGCCCCTCACCTCTACTTTGGGACAGCTTTCTACTCACCTGGGTCCCAATGTTGAGATATTCATTTATTCTTTCTCCACTCATCTGCTCTAAGTTGGCAGTCCCCCACTTTGAGAGTATCCACCAGGGTTGAACACACTAATTTAAATGGAGCCTAAACTACTGAGGCACAAGCCAGCCTCCTCTGGGCTAATAGAATAGCCTCCAAGATGGGCCCCGTCCTCCAAGGTGGTCCTCTTACTCACTTACTCACTCTCTTCCTCACATAGCAGACCCAGGGAGCTCTGAAAAAGGAATCCTGGATCATGCAACTTCCTGATGTTGTTCTTCAAATATATTTTCCTTTAATGCTTTGAATATATCTATAATAACTACTTTACAGTCTTTGCTAAATCTGACATTTTTAGGATTTAGGTCATGTTTTTCTGGTTTTTTGTTTTGTTTTTTTTTGCATGTCTGGTAGTTTTTGACTGAATATTGTGAATAGTATGTTGTACACACTCTGGATTTTGTTATCTTCCTCTGCAGAGTGTTGTTTTTTTTATTTTAATAAGTAGTTCCGTTACTGGCTGATGACCTTAAACGTATATAGGTTCAACTTTGTTTTTTAGTGTGGATCTGTGGAAATCCCAAGCTGTTTCCCAAGCTCCTCTAATTTAATAGGACTGGGTAGGACTTAATGGGATTCTGAACTCTGTCTCCCCTGTAGATCTTGCCAGGGCTTGGCTTTAGGGTTTATTAGGATGGAGCTAGAGTAGTGATTACTCTAGAGTGATGGTTCTCAACCAGGGAAATTGTGCCTCCCAGGAGACACTTGGAAATGTCTGCAAACAGTATTGATTGTTAACAACTTGGGGGGTTACTGGCATCTAGTGAGCAGAGGCCAGGGAGGCTGTTAAACATTCTACAATGCACAGGACAGCCCCTGCAACAAAGAATTATGGGTCCCAAATGTCCATAGTGCCACAGTGTAGAAACCCTGCTTTAGGACATGGTTCTTTCCCCTAATGGAAGGTCTTCCTGTGTCTCAGCCAGGTAGCAAGGGTGAATACTTGGTGTTGACCAGATCTGTCTACTCGGGCAGGGAGGGAGCCCCGATCCCCTGGCACTGCTCTTTCCCTGGCAGCGTCTGGCCTCTAGTGTCTCTGTTGCATTTTCAACCCCAAGTGGTGCTATCTGGGAAGTCTTGGTGGTCTCACCCTGGATTTTTACATCAGCCACAGCCTCATGGGAACCTCCACAGGGACATCTGGGGCATCCGCTCTGCACAGTTCCCCCTTTCCTGTGCCCCGCACTGCAGATTCCAGCTATTTCAGCTGCCCTACTCTCTGGCCCTGCCTGTTCAGCTTGACGGGACTGTGTGTTCTGCTTGGCTCTAGTTCTTGTCCCCAGGCAGAGGGCTCAGCACACCCCTCTTGGATCTTCCCATCTCTCAGGGGTAGCAGTCTTGCCCTGCATGTTATCTACTGCCTGAAAATGGTTATATTTTTGTCTGCTCTGATAGTTGCTTATGGCAGGAGGGCCATTCCTTACCCGTCACTCAGGACCAGAAGCAGAAGTCTGACTCTCCTGCTTACAAGCCCTAGCAGCTTCCCCTTGCAGTAGGATTAAAAATCCAGACTACTCACCATGGCCGAGGCTGAGGAGCCCTCGGTGGCCTGGTCCCATGTCCCACATGGTCCTGGGCATCCCACGCGCTTTCCTACCACAGACCCTGTCTGTCTGGGCCACTGCCCCATCAGATATTCCCAGGTCCAGCTCCTTCTCACCCTACAGGTCTCCGCTTCAAAGTCATCTCTGATCAGCTGAGCTCAAACATCCCCACTAAACCCCGTGACTTTAACCAAGCCCCTGTTTTATTTTATTCACGGGGCTGATGGCTCTCTGAACCGATCGCGCGTTCATTTGTTGAAGCCTCTCTGTTCGCCTCCCTCAATTAGAATATGGACTCCCTGGCACCTGGCACGGAGCCTAGCATATGTTAGGCTCCCAGTCAATACTGGATGAGAAGGTGGGTGGATGGGTGAGTGGGTGGGTGGATGTCATATGGTGGTTTAGATGAAGGACTGCTAACAGAGGAGAGCCAAATTATTTCCAATTATATGTCCCAGAGAAGATTTTATGAAACAGGGAGCCTTTCATTTCATCCTTGAAGGATGGGGAAGGGAAGGCTATCTGGAGATAAGCAAAGACCAGAAAGTCTACATATACGAAGGAAATGGTAAGAAGTTCGGGGTGGCTACAGGATAGGTTTTGTGACAGGGAATCACAGGAAATGAGGTTGAGACAGTAGACTGAGACCCCTCCATTTGAGAGCATCCTGTGTCAAGGCCGGAGAGCTGAAGATTTCATCCAGTGGTCGGTAGGGAGCTGTTGAGCATTTCGGGGCCAGAGGTTGACTGGCATGAACAAAGCTGTAACGTCAGACGATTCTGCAGACAAGAGAGGGTCAGCAGAGCTTGCCATCAGAGAGCTTTAGAGTCGAACGGAGCTGCATTTGAGTGCCTGCCTCTCCCTCACCCACTGTGTGACCTTGAGCAAGTGACTCACTCTCTCTGAGACTCAGTTTCCTCTCTCGTAAGCCTCTAGCAGGCAAGGTCCCATCTTTTACTCACCTCCTGCCCCCTCGTAGATATGGTAAGGTTAGATGAAACAGCACAGGGGAACTTCTCCAGGTGTGTAGAAAGAGCGAGAAAATTGAGTATGTTTGGAGGTGAAGAGGGAAGAAGCAGAGATACGTACCAGATGACCTTGATCTGGGGGGGAGGGGAAGCTTTGCCATGTCATAGGGGGTATGAGAAGCAGCGCTCCAGCTGTGATGTCACAGGTGTATGGGCAGGTGTGGCTGGAGTTAGTGCCATTGTGTGAGTTTGTCTAGCTACTTGCAGAAGCCCGAGAGGCGCTACAGAGAAAAGAGACCGATGTCAGCAAACATTCAGGATGCACCTACTGTGTGCAAGCCCTGCCCATGGGGTGGAAGTATGAGGGATGAATCAGGCACTGGTTTTACCCTTGAGATGTCACCGGGAGTGGCCACAGCTGGGGCTGGTGAGAGCCACAGAGAGTGAGGACTCCAGCTCTACAGCACAGGAGAGGAGCAGCTGCAAGCCCATCTCCAGGGGTTCTTAGGCCAATGTTTTAGAATTCCAGTCTTATGTTTATTCATCCGGCAAGTATCACTGAACACATACTGTATGCCAGGTATTGCGCCTGGTCTTTGCTTTGAAAATGAATCAACAGAAATGTACAAAGTATCCACTCTTGCCAGACATTTGCTGGGCTCTGTGGGAGTTGGGTGGAGGGGTGGATGAGCGATATATTCTAGGACAGGACTTTTTTCATTGGGGGAGGGTCTTTGGCCACCCCTCCCCAAAGTTAGACATAAAATATTGTATATTAAGCATGTTCTTTTTCAATTAATAAACGTTTTTAAAGCAGGTTTAGCTTTACAGAAAAATTAAGCAGAAAATATAGAGTTCCCATATATCTCCTCTCCCCTGGTCCCACTTTTCCCTATTATTAACATCCTATATTTCTGTGGTACATTTGTTAAAATTGATGAGGCAGTGGGCTTCCCTGGTGGCGCAGTGGCTGAGAGTCCGCCTGCCGATGCAGGGGACACGGGTTCGTGTCCCGGTCTGGGAAGATCCCACATGCCGAGGAGCAGCTGGGCCCGTGAGCCATGGCCGCTGAGCCTGCGTGTCCGGAGCCAGTGCTCCGCAACAGGAGAGGCCACAACAGTGAGAGGCCTGCGTACCGAAAAAAAAAAAAAAAAAAAAAAAAAAGATGAGGCAGTATTGATACATTATTATTGCAGTATTTGCTAAATAAGTCCATTGTTTACATTAGGGCACACTCTTTGTGTGTTGCAGGCTATGGGTTTTGACAAATGCATCATGTCATGTATCCAGCATTATGGTGTCATACAGGAAGGACAGTTTCACTGCCTTAAAATTGCTCCACTAGGCATCCCTCCTCCTTCCTCACCAAACCCCTGCCAACCACTGATCTTTATTGTCTCCATAGTTTTGCCTTTTCCAGAATGCCATACATTATGTAACCTTTTCAGATTGGCTTCTTTCACTTAATAATATGCATTTAAGGTTCCTGCATGTCTTTTTGTGTCGTGATAGCTCTTTTCTTTTTATCCCTGAATAATATTCTGTTGTCTGGTTGAAGCACAATTTGTTTATCCTTTCACCTATTGATGGACATCTTGGGTACTTCCAAGTTTGATCATTGTGAATAAAGCTGCTATGAATATCTGTGGGCACGTATTTCGTTAGCATCTTTTTCTTAAAAAGAGTCCATTCACCCCCAACAGAGATCCCTGTTCTTGGCTTTCAACCAGAGCTGCAGGTACAGTGTGGGGTCCCATCAGACTAATTGGATTTCATGGCTCATCAGCTTACTAACTGTGTAACTGCAGCCACATTACTTAGCCTCTCTGTGCCTTGATTTCCTCATCTGTAAAAAGGGTTGTTGTGAGGATTAAATGAGACAATGCTCATTCATTGTGTGGATAGCATTGTGTCCAGCACTTGGTAAATGCTCAGTAAATGTTAGCTGTTATCTTCTTTAAGAGTTGAACATGCCTTTAATTTTATTTTCTTGACCAAAACTTCAGGCATTTTTGTGGTGCTGCCTAGTATGAACTTGTTAACCCATCTTGTTCTCACAGAATATGCTTTTAAACGCTTTTAGAGAACAGATACAGATGTTAATGTAAGCTATTATGCTAGCTGTCATCGTACATGTAGGCAGAACTAACCGACATTTCAAGAAATCTAAAACCTTATGACTCCAAGTGTGGTCCCCAGACCAGCAGTAGCATCAGCCTTATTTGGGAGGTTTTTAGAAATGCAGATTCTCAGGCCCCATCCCCAACCTGCCCCATCAGAGTCTGCATCTCAGCAGCATCTTCACTGGTTTTACAATGTGGGAGTTTGAGGAGCACTGATCTAAGAGCATTCAGGTCTGGCTGAGACGTATCAGACACATCAGTGAAGGCTGTGGTCAGGGAGGAAGAGGTCCTGGGGCCAAGTAAGGTGAGCAAGGTTTTCCTGGGTGTTGGGGCCACCTACCTGCTCTCGCTCATGTTCCAGGGCAGAGGGTGGGAGAGATCACTCTGGGAATTCCTGTACCCATCTCTCTCAGGATCATTTGAGAATGGAATGGATCCCTTCAGGGATCGCCCACCCTCTAAAACTACACTGTCCATCACAGGAGCCACAAGCCATATCTAACCATTTAAATTTTTTTTTTTTTTTTGCGGTACGCGGGCCTCTCACTGTTGTGGCCTCTCCCGTTGCGGAGCACAGGCTCCGGACGCTCAGGCTCAGCGACCATGGCTCACGGGCCCAGCCGCTCTGTGGCATGTGGGATCCTCCTGGACCGGGGTACAGACCCGTGTCCCCTGCATCGGCAGGCGGACTCTCAGCCACTGCGCCACCAGGGAAGCCCTAACCATTTAAATTTAAAGTCATTGAAATTAAAGTCAATATTCCGTTCCTCGGGTTCAAGAGTCAGATTTCAGATGCTCAATAGCCACATGTGGCTGGTTCCTCCCATGTCAGACAGAGCAGATATAGAATGTTTCTATCATTGCAGACCATTCTGTTGTACTTTTGTGCTCTAGAGGGATAAAGCCTCAAGAAGCAGAAGAGTCTGTGGAAACTCAAACTCCAGTTGCATCGGGTGCCAAGTGAGCCCTGGCTCTCTGAAGGCATGCTGTTGGCATTGTGGGTTTCTTTCCTCTACCCCTTAGGGGCCTGGTTATTTCCAGAAGAGTTCAAAGAATGCACATTGAAGAATTAGGACCAGAACTGTGGCCACAGCTGTCTTGGGCAGAGTGGACTGCAGTGGAGTTCCACCCAGTGACATGCCGAGGAGGCTGTGCTAGCTGCATTTGCAGTGGCCCCAGGATGGGAGGAAAGGGTCTCCCCCCCAGAGCAGTGGGAAGACAGAAGACACGGGTGCCCAGTTAGTCAGAGTGGCTCTTAACTAGCCTTTTCGTCTTTCTGAGCAAGAAATACCAGAGGACACAAATTTCCCTCCAGCTTCCACACTCTCCCCATCCTTGTTATTGTTTTCCACCCCTTTTTAAATTCTGCTTTATTACTGTATAGAGTTGATACTTATTTGGATTTTACAATGTGTTTACTGATTTCTTTGCTTCCTGTTATTTTTACTCTTTTCTAATAGATTAAACTTCTTCTTGTTGGAGTACATCCTTTAGTAGTTCTTTCAGCAAAGGCCTTTGGGAACTGAGCTCTCTTAGTTCATAACTGAAAAGGTATTTATTTCACTGTCACCCTGGAATGGGAGTTTAGCTGGGTATGCAATTCTAGGACAATAGTTTTAAAGTGTCTGTTTAAACTTGGATGCCCACTTTGCAGGAGCACCGTGTGATCATACCCATACCTGATATTTCCATACCGAGTCCTGGGCTGAGGGGCAGAGTTTTCTGACACCTCATTCACTATAAGACAATCCCTTTCTGGCTCCTAGGTTTTTGCAGTAATCCCACCCAGTTTCTGGTCATGCCCAGGGCCTGGAATCTTCTATTTTAAATAATTTGTTTTATTGAAGTATAGTTGATGTACGGTATTATGTAAGTTACAGGTGTACAATATAGTGATTTTTAAAGTTTATACTCCACTTATAAAATACTGGCTATATTCCTGTGATGTGTAATATATCCTTGTAGTTTATTTTATATATGATAGTTTGTACCTCTCAATCTCCTACCCCTATATTGCCTCCCTTCCCTCTCCCCACTGGTAACCACTAGTTGGTTCTCTATATCTGTTAGTCTGTTTCTTTTTTGTTATATTCATTAGTTTGTTATATTTTTTAGATCCCACATATAAGTGCTATCATACAATATTTGTCTCTGTATCATATTTTAGATTCCACATATAAGTGATATCATGGAATTATTGTCTTTCTCTGACTTACTTCACTTCGTATGATCATCTCTAGGTCCATCCATGTTGCTGCAAATGGCATTATTTCATTCTCTTTATGGCTGAGTAGTATTCCATTGTATAAACGAACAACATCCTCTTTATCCATTCATCTGTTGATGGACACAGGTTGCTTTCATATCTTGGCAATTATAAATATTGCTGGTATGAACATTGGGGTGCATGTATCTGTTCGAATTAGTGTTTTTGTCTTTTTCAGATATATACTCAGGAGTGGAATTGCTGGGTCATATGGTAGTTCTATTTTTAGTTTTTTGAGAAACCTCCATACTGTTTTCCACACTGGCTGCACCAATTTACATTCCCACCAACAGTGTACAAGGGTTCTCTTTTCTCCACATCCTCGCCAACATTTGTTATTTGTGTTTCTTTTGGTGGTAGCCGTTCCAACCGGTGTGAAGTTATATCTCATTGTGGTTTTGATTTGCATTTCCCTGATGATTAGTGGTGTTGAGCATCTATTCATGTGCATGTTGGCCATCTGCATGTCCTCTTTGGAAAAATGCCTATTCTGCCCATTTTTCAATTGGGTTGTTTGGTTTTTTTGATATTGAGTTGTATGAACTGTTTGTGTATGTTGAATACTAAGCCCTTCTTGGTCATATAATTTGCAAATATATTCTCCCATTCAGTAGGTTGTCTTTTCATTTTGTCGATGGTTTCCTTTGCTTTAAAGCTTTTACGTTTAATTAGGTCCCATTTATTTATTTTTGCTTTTATTTCCTTTACTTTAGGAGACAGATCCAAAAAAAATATTGCTGTGATTCATGTAGAGCAATGATCTACCTATGTTTTCCTCTAGGAATTTTGTGGTTTCCAGTCTTAAATTTAGATCCTTAATCCATTTTGAGTTTATTTTTATACATTGTGTTAGAGAATATACTAATTTCATTCTTTTATGTGTAGCTGTCCAGTTTTCCCAGCACAAGTTATTCAGGAGACTGTCTTTTCTCCTTTGTGTATTCCTGCCAGGGCCTGAAATCTTAATTCTGTCCTTGGGAAGGAATTTAAATTCTAGATCCTCAGGTGTCTCTCTACTTGGATATCCCCATGGGTTGCTGGGTCTATTCCTAGTCCTCATCTTTTAGCTTTGACTTTCATTTCTGGCATCTGGAAGAATTTTCTATCGCCCTTTCCAGACAGGTTATGAATTTTCAATATCTGTTATATTTCATACTTATTTGTTTTCTGTATCTCTCATAAAAATATGTTGGACCCTTGGTATTTGCTTTTCTTCATCTGCTGGTCTTGAGCATGACATACTGAACGTTTAAGCAGGAAATTAATATTAAAGGAAGTAGCCCTGAGTGCTTAATTCAACAGTTCAGTTTTGTTCATAAAGTCATATGTTTGTGGTGATGACTCCATATTTCATACTATCCATGATTATGTTTTCTGACAGTGAATTTGTCTGTAGCACATGGAGTAAAATCATATTTGTCAAGGTTTTTGACAAAAAGTCCCATGGGCCCCATTTATTTGCTGTTTTAACAAATTTGAGAGTCAGTTTCTAGATTCACCTTCTTCTTTTGTGGACAAGTTGCTGAGTCCCAGAGAGAGGACATGACTTACCCACGGCCACAGCTGGGGGAGAACAGGACGAGGACATAGAACCTCCAGTTTGAAACATCTATTATCTTTCCACCCTTTGAGCCTGTTTCCCCAGCTATGAAATCAAGAGGTTAGAGCAGACATGGAATAAGGTCCTGACTCACTAGCTTTGTACCCTTGAGCAGGTCACTTAACCTCTCTGGGCTTCTATCTTTATAAGCCCAACCCTCTCCACCTCAAGTGACTGCTGAGAGTACCAATGGGGCTGACCCGTACGACAGACCTTTGAGGAACACAGGGCCGCCAAGAGGTGTACGCCGTTCTTTTCTGGAAGATGCTAAGACTGCCTCCCGAGATACCTCCTTAGTGAGGAAGGCGCATGCTTTGCAAATGCAACATACTCTGATGATTTCTGACCCAGCACAAATGGGAGCAAGGAGAGCAAGGCTTTCCTCTGCCTGCGAGCAGCAAGGTGACAGGGCTTTGATACATCTGAGTTTGCTGGGGATTGGGACTTTTGATGCTGAAAACTCACTGGTGTGTGAATCTCATGTTCTGCCTGCCTCACTTCTCGTGTGCAAGCGAGAGCTGAAAAGACCCTCAGGGCCAGTACTGAGTCCTGCATGACATTCACAAAGAGGGTGGAAGCTGCTCCGGCTCCTTGATTAGCGCCGAGAGACACCCCACTTGGCTCGGCCGCTCCCTCCGTGCCGTTCCCACCCTCTCCTGCCTGCAGGAGGTACTGTTGCCCAGTGGGAAACTCCTAGGCTCAGGATCAGGGGGCCAGCTCCATCACTGACCTTGGAGGGTCATTGTCCCCCCTTGTGATGAGTTCCCTCAGCCATAATGAGGGCATCAAGTAAAATCACTGGTTTTCAATCTTTTTACGATCAATGACCCTTGACTTTTCTTTCTCCCCTTATGACCCATTCTGGGCTATTTCATGTGGACAGGAAGTTCCTATTAGCGGTTGTATGTGTATGATTAATAAAGGTGCCAGGGCTTCCCTGGTGGCGTAGTGGTTGAGAGTCCACCTGCCGATGCAGGAGACACGGGTTCGTGCCCCGGGACGGGAAGATCCCACATGCCGTGGAGCGGCTGGGCCCGTGAGCCATGGCCGCTGAGCCTGCGCGTCTGGAGCCCGTGCTCCGCAACGGGAGAGGCCACAACAGTGAGAGGCCCGCGTACCGCAAAAAAAAAAAAAAAAAAATGTGCCAGAGCCCAGGAATTAGTCTTTAAAATGTCCTTCTATGAAAGTCAGACCCAGAGATTGGAGATGATTTATCTATGAGCATGTGAATATTTTTATGTTATAAATCACCCACATGTCTCCAAGGTTATAGATGATAGCACATTAAGAGTTTTCAAGGCCATGTGAGTAAGTGGGGGAAGAGGGTTGCATGAATGCCATTCTAAGCAAATATGTGATTAACATCCTTGGGGGCTTAATCCTAACTACACAGGCTCACCACCCAAGACTACCCTTCCAGAACATAGACAGCATCTCTTTCAACCATACCTCCCCCACGGGGGCTACCATGCTGCCCAGCACCCAGTACGTGCTCACTAAACACCTGTTGTAGAATGCCATCATCTCAGCGCTAGGCTCCTGCCCGGGGCTGCCATGATAATTGTTTATACCTCAAAATAGATGACAGAGTAGAGAAGACACAAAGGGAGGAAGAAAGTAAAGGTTCTCTAAGAGAGACAGATGAGGAAAACACATTACAGACATGGACATCTTAGTGAATGCCTCAGAGACAGAGCATCACATGTATCCGTGAAACCATATGCAGAGGGCGACGGTGGGGGTGGGGAGGGTGTGTGCCCTTGTGCCTTCTTGGTCACCACTCCTGCTCCTCTCTTGAACCCTGGAAGGTTGTTCCACCTCAGCCTAAAAGGAATTGTGGCTGACAGTGAGGTTTAAGCCCTGCTCAGATAAATCCACAAATCGCAGTTGGAGGATTTAAAGAATTCAGATGTGTTTTTAATCTTTGAGGTCAAGGAGACTTGTGAATCCCAGAAAACTCTGAGATTTCTGGTCGCTGACTGAATGCTGGGTTTGGCCCCTGACTGTCACCTGGGCAGAGCTAGGATTTCCTCAGTTTAGTCCCCACTGATGCGCTCGTGAGGTACTGGCCACAAAACACACATCTTCTCCCGGACATGTCCCTGGGAAGCGTTTCCCTCCCTCTTGGCAGTTACGGACCCATCTCCCCAGTGAGTCCACAGTTCCCACTGCTGCATGGGAGCATCCTCTCCAGCATCCTGTTGGTTCTACCTGCCCAGGGAACACTCACATCTTACCCGCCACCTAGATTCTGCCATTGACATTTTGCTGTGTTGGCTTCATCACAGACCTTCCCAAGACTTGTATCCATCCATCCATTTTATTTCTTTGGATACATTTCAGAGTAAGTTGCAGACATTGGCACACTTCATTCCCCAAAGACTTCAACATTCATGTCTTGATTTATTTTTAAACTGGTCATTCTGTCATTCTTGGTTTTGTTGCTCAAGCAGATGCCTGGGGACATCACAGAGAGGTGTGAGGAGTGAGGACAGTCCCTCTGTCAGTTGGCTTTGCCCAGAGCCGAGGCCACCCTCCTGTAGCATCACTTGGGAGGGAGTGTTGTGGCGGCCTGTCTTGTCTCCTGTGCGTGCTCACGTGAGGTTAGCCATCCCTTCTGTTTTCTCACCCTGCACGACCTTGACTTGCGTGGTCAGGAAGATGACCTCGCAGCTTATGGGTGGGGGGCAGCCTGCCATATTGTGACGGTCGTGCACTCACACAGTCTCTGGACCTCTTCTGCCCTCTTCCTGGGCACTCTGGGCTTGCTGCTCTGTTAGTCAGCCTCCCGAGCATCTGGTGTCGTTGAAGGCTGTCACCTCTCCGTTCGGATGAGCAGAGGAGAGGCGGTGTGGAGCAGATGGCTATGTGACCGTGAAGGCTGGCAAGGACGTGCGGTGGGGGTGGGCGGTGGAGGGAGAATTTGTGAGCGGACACAGGCAGGTCCGCGGATGTCAAGCACCGCCTCCACTGGGATGTGGGCCTGGGAGGAGCAGAGACTCGGGTGATAGGCTGGTCGCCCGGGGCTCTCTCCTCTTGGTTGAGATGGTGCAAGTCTATTGGGGAGATTAAAGGGAGGGCTTTGGGGTCAACAAGTCTGGGTTTGGGTCTTCTCCCTACTGGCTGGCTGATCCAGGGCCACTTCTAGAGCCTCTCTGGGCCTCTGTTTCCTGGTCTGTAAGTGGAGATAATAACAGCATCTGACTTGAGGTGTGGCGAGGACCACACGAGATGAGCAGTCAGCTTCGTAAGCCCCCAGCAGAGAGGGAGTCTGCAAGGGCTTGGGATCCTGGATGTCTGTGGCTGAGATGATTAAGAAAACCCACCCACCTTCTTTTTTCAGGAGCAGAGGGTGTCTTTGCATCCCCAGGCGATGCTCACACAGGCAGCCATGAAGGCCCCCACAGCCTCAGTGGGTTTCCCCTTTGTTCTTACTCCTAATGACACCCGGAGGCAATGGCCCCAGGGAGACAGAGAGGCGCCCTGAGGCCTTCAGAGCCCCGCTCCCTGGGGTTTGTCTGTGGGCCTGGGGGAGGAAGGAGGTGTGACTAAGAAGGAGGCTTGTTGGGCAGCTCTCGGGGCAGTTCTGAGACTCTGCAAGGGGGCCAGGGTCCTGCCCCTGGTGCAGCTGTGATACCAGGTGGGGAGGTGGCGGGGCTCTGGGACCAGCCCCTGACTGTGCCGAGAAGAGGTGACTTTTCTTCTGCTTACCCTCCTGGGACACACCTACTCAGCCCCTAGACCCTTCAAAGATTCTTCTCAAGCCGGAAGTCAGGAGCCATCTTTGGCCACTCAGCCCCTCCCACTGGATGAGCATTTACTGTGAGCCAGGTGCCAGCACGCGCTCTACACATGCTGACTCATGTCTCCAGAACCCCCTGGAGCTGTTCTTGTTCCCATTGTGCCCACAAAGAAACTGAGGCTCGAGGAGTGACCTCCTTGAAGTTGCCCAGCAGAGCTGGCACTCAGCCAGATCTGCCTGACTCTGTGTGACTAGGGAAAGCATTTGGCTGACTTCCTTTCCCCACATACACTTGCTAGATTGCTAGCCTCCGAGCAGGGGATCGGCGTTCTGAATTATCTCCGTACTGGCCATGCCTGGCAGATATATATGGTGCTCAGAAAACGTTGTTGAGGGGAATTGGCCCACTGACCATCAAGTTTCTTACCAGCAGAAAACCTCAGAGATCTTCTGCCCTAACTTCCAAGGCAATGCAAGAATTGCATCCCCAACTATGCTTGGTTACCTCTACTAACAGGGAACTCATCCCAGGGCTGGGGGTCTCAGCCAGGGAGGAAGCTCTTCCGTTGTTGACTCTGACTGACCTCCCCACCCCTCCACCGCCACCATGGATCCCCTCTGGGAGGCTGCTCAGGGCCGAAATTTGAGCACTTTGCCTTGCCCCATCAGAATTCTTTTCATGTGGAATTGAGTAGCATCTTCTGCATCCACCCTGTGGCTACCATAGGTATTTTCCCACCTCAGCCAAAGACGAAGTGATGAATGAAATACCAGCTCTCTGAATCCATGGGATTCAGGAAGGAGCATTCCATCCCCTCTCTCGGTCCTTAGCATTCCCACTAGGAAACTCCAGACAGTCCTTTCTTTTCCCTACCTCCAGGCCTTTGCTTATGCCACTTACCTCCAGCCTTCCAGGCCAGGACAAGTACCAAAAATCCATTGAAAGTGTGAATCTCCATGAGCATGGTGTTGTTCTCCTTCTTGCTTTTATAAAGACTCTCTGCCCTGTGCATTTGACTTGAAGTTTGTTCCTAATGTGGGGTAGGAGCTTAAACTGTGTGGTGTTATAGTGTCTTCCTAGACTTTCAAGACTGTAGGATTGAAACACCCCAGCAGAAAACCCCAAGGAAAATGAGTCACAGCTGACCCCCAGACATAGCCTTGCTATGTAGGTCTGCGGTGTACATCACTGTCAGGTTTTAACTCGCTTACCAACTCTGACTGGTGGTGGGCTTTTTCCACCATAGCTGGGGGCAAAAGAACTGTGTGATTGATTAGCAATGTCTGCCATGGGCAGGAATGATAGGTGGGATTGATCAGTAATGTCTGCCATGGACAGGAATAGGGATGGGATGTGCATGCCATATATTTGTCATCTCATTGCATTCCAGTTTCCTTATTTTGAAGATCAGAAAACTGAGGCCAGGAGGAAAGAAAGAACTTTAGGGAAAACACATAGGAACTTTCAGGACAACCTAGAATTGGAACCAGGTGTCCTGACCCTCTCAGTCTAACACACTCTCCACTTGGCCTGGTAGCTAGGATTCTGCATAAGCCTTGAATTCCCCATTCCTATGTACTGGAGACTCTAAGCAGCTGTGGCATTCAATATATATTTTTTGAGTGCTGACAATGTGCAAAGTGCTGGGGAATGCATCAGTGAAAAAAACAGAACTTCCTGCTCTCCTGGCACTTCTGTTCTAGTTGGGGGGGAGACAGACAAAAATCAACGAATATAATGATGTCATTAAATGTATTGACTTCTCTGTCTCTGGGCAGACGCAGAGGCGGCTGCCTTCACCAACCGTGGCTGCTTGCTGTTTTGTTTTCCTCTTGAGGAAGTCCCTTCTCTAGACTGTAGTATACACCACTGCTTGGCTCTCCTAGGGCCTGGAGCCTCCTTGTGTGCCCTTTCTTTCCCTGGCTCTCTGCCTCTGTACCAGCTCCATGGTTCTTAGGAGAGAAGTGGTTAAGGCGGGAGATGACAAGGTTTCATTTCCATCTCAGTGCTTGCTTGGATGACACAGGAGAACGCACCTGCTTGGGGCTCGGTTTGGCCCAGAAGACCCTGGCCTTGTGTTCCCAGCAATGGCAGCTGGGTTCTGCAGCCCCACCGCTGATGCCAGCTCAGAATCCCCTGCCTCACTGGTTCTCCCAGGGAGAGAGGTGGGACCACTGCCCAGGGGTCATTTAGTAACACGTCGGGGAGTAATTCTGGTTTCCTCTATGACGGGGGCACCTCTGGCATTTAGGGAGTGGGACTGGGTGATGCTAAACCTCCTACAACGAACAGGACCGTCCTGCATAATGAATGTCCTGTCCAGAAGGCCAGTAGCACCCTCTTAGAGGAACACTTTAGGGAGAAGACCTTGCCCTAAAATGTAGCCCCCAAGGCCGTGTGAACAGTCCCGGGAACAGCGCAGGACCAAGAACGTGCTGTCTTCGGGCCTTACTCATGCCCTCCATTGCTCCAAACCTCCTCTCTTTAGCCCTATAGTAAAATGGGGCTCCACTGTCTCATGTGATGGTTTAAGGGGTAGACGTGCATGGCCCCAGGATTCTGTCACATAAGGCACGGAGGTCATTGCCATCAGCCCAGTGCCAGCAACTTCTCATCCACTCCCTCTACACTGTGTGACCAGGACACAGCTGTCCAGCCTCCGGGCAAAGGCCCAGCACAGTGACCCTGCTCCCTGCTCCACACAAAGGGGCCACCAGGGTCAGCCGACACACCCAGGCTCCCCTCACCGCCCACGGTGCAACCCTTCAGCCCAGTGACACTTTGCTGGCAGGGCCTCTGGGCAAGGCTGGCTGCCCGGGGAAGGGCTGGCACTGGAGCCAGAGGCTGCAGAACATATTTCCAGTGGAGCTTCCAGGCCAAGAGCTGCTGCCCCTTCCCACCACTGTTCCCGCCGGCCCTGCCCGGCTGCCCAGCACATTAGCATTTAAATATATCCAGAATCATCTCCCCCAAAGCCCTCTCCCCTCACTGAATGCACCAGGGAGGGAGCAGTTGAATCCTCCTGCCTCGACTCCCTTCCTCATAATGGCCATACTGTATTCATCAGTGTCTGTATGTGGCATTAGCTGAGCGGAGAAGAGAGGGCGCCTAGCAACCCAGAGGGGGCTGCGAAAGAGGTGGGAAGGAAGTGATATTCATGTAATCATTCACTTCTACAAAAGCCGTTGTCAGGTACACACTGGAAACACAGCTGTTGTATTATTCTCCTAACCTACTTTTAATCTTCTGAGACTATTTGCCAATATAAATGGCCAAAAGAAAGAGCTTAATTCAGCTATTTTCTGCCGGGCCATATACGTTATGTTTTCACCTCAGTGGAAGGCTCTGCTTACAAAAGTGGTGTTGTGTGTGTGTTTGTGTGTCTGTGTGTGGCTGTCTGTCTGAAAAGAAAATGTTAAAGAAAGAGAAGGTTGGGGGTCATGAGCCCAGGACGGCCACCAAGCCCTGTCCTGGCTACTTGGATCCGAGAGCCAGACACCGCATGCGCTGTTGGGTCTGGAGGTTTTTGCATCTTCTTGGCAGGGCAAGGAGCATGGGAGCAGTGGGGTGCTGGCTCCCTCCGCCCCTCCCTGTTGTACCCTAGCTCACGGCCCTAAGGGCAGGTGACTCTGCTTTAGTGATGGACGGTGGCAGCATTTGGTACTGCTCAGAAATCTGATTAGTTCACCTGGTAGGGAGGGGGCTGGGTTGGTGGGAAAGACCTGGGAGCCTGTTTTCATAACATGTTTAGTGGAGAAGCTACTGTACATGCTATGTATAGCATTAGCCACATTAGAAGTGGAAAAGCATTAGCCACCAAAAGGAAGCAGATTAAGGGAGCCATACCAGGTACCCCATTACGTACTTTACGTTCATTGTATCTTTCTTTTGTGAACAAGGAAGTTGGGGCTCAGAGAAGTGGAGTCACTTGCCCAGAGTTGCACAGCAGGTAGATGGCAGTGCGGGGCTCCAGCCTGGGTCTCCCTGACCCTGAAGCTCATGCCCTTTCCATTAAGCCCCAGAGAGGTGCAGAACCAGGTACCGGGGAAAAGCCCAGGTTTGATTTAGTCCCCTTCACATGATGCTCCAGGGCCTTCTCCCTAAGGCGGGCCAGGTTCTGGAGGTTTTGTCCCTAAGCCCAAGGGGACTCCTCACACAGTGGCCAGTGCGTACATCTCTCCAAAGCTAAATAGACAACAAACTCCCCCTCTCTGGGTGTTAGTTTTTTATCCATAAAAGGGAGATAATAATTGCACCGATCTCAGCAGTGAGTCTAATATTTGTGAAGTGTGTAGAACAGCCCCCGGTGTGTCATCGGTGCTTCCAAAGGTGAGCAGGTGCTCTGATGACTGGCTCGTCTCACTGGTGCTTTCCTGGCAGGATGGGTTAACGCTGCGTTTGTCAGAGACCTCAGAGCCTCAGTGCAGCAAACACCGTCTCCTCCAGGGCGCAGGGACAGACGGACCAGGCCCACCTGCCGGCGCCAGCTTTGATCCCTGGCAGGGTTGCTGCTCTTCTGCTTTGACTGGCGGCTGTTTGTAGACATGAGAGCACATCTCTGGGGGATCTTCTTTCTGTAGCCCGTGCTGCCTTAAGACACTGCAGCAGGTCACATCTGCAACTGCCCCTTCACAGAGCAGGGCCCTGGCCCCGCTGCCCCACGCCCCTGCCTCTCACCGTCATCCATCCGCCCACTTGCCCGTCTCCACCAGATGCCGTGTTCCAGCGTATCTGCCCGTGTGTGTGGTCTGTCTCTCCTGCTAGAAGGTAGTAAGCTCCCTGAGGGCAGGAGCTCCTGGACACATAGTGGACACTCAGTGCTTGTGCATTGTGGGGAGAAAAGGGAAAAGAGGCTTTTTTCTTCTCCAGATTTGTGAAGACCGGTAGATTCTGAGAAGGGATTAACGTTGACTAAGTGCCTGCTGTTGGAGCTCACGGCTGGGTTTCTGAGCACTTCCTCAGTGCTTTCCAAGAGCTGGGCTCTGTGCTGAGCATTTGTTTCACACACATCATCTTATTTAATCTTCTGTGCGCAAGAGAAGGAGGGAGGGGCTCACCGCTGTGCACACTGACCCTCTCCCAGGTCTCCGCAATCAGGGTAGTCTCTTCTCTACAAGGGGTGAGAAAAAGAGGTGACGCTTTTGCCCTCAAGCTTCTAGGAGATTAGACATTCTACATATAAGGTCAAAGGGGGAAGAGGGAGAGAGGGCAGGCGTTTTCCGTGTCCCCCCGCCACCGCCAACAGCTGTCTCTAACCTGGGCGTGATGACGCCCACCCCAGTGCAGTGGGCAGGTCACAGGATGTAGGACGATGTCTTGTACACTCTAAAGTGCTGTCCGTGTGGACAGGGGCAGCGGGTACTGAGCATCCATCTTGACAGCGTAGCTCCTGAGCTTGGTAGGGAAGAGTGTGTCCTGGTCCGTCCATCCTTCCTTGCTTCCCCCAGCTGGGCCCCACTGATCCAGTTGGGAAGGAAGGTTTCACCCTGATCCATTGCTTTCTGCACCTACTGGGCACCAGGGCTCATGGGAACAAGTTGCTCTGAGAGAGGTGAAGTTGCCCCAGAGCTAGGAGGGTGGGGCCACTTCTCTTCCAGAGGGGTTCTGCTCCCTGGTTCCCATGCAAATCTGTCCTCCAAACCTCTGAATGTGGACCGCCCCTGCCGCGCAGCCAGAACGCCCCCCATTCATTGCTGCAGAACATGGGGAGCGATCCGTTTCTCGGCTACTGACCCAGCTTCCTTAGGGTTTGTTCTGTGGAGACTGTTTTCTCTTCAAATTCTGTTGAGAACTAGGAAGCCCTTTCTCCACTGAGCTGCCCCCCCTTTGTGGCGTCCTGGGAGATGCTGGTCAGTGGGGCTCAGTTGCCTGGTCTTCCTTTCATGGAGGTGGGGTTGCTTTTGTCCTGTTGACCTCACAGCCACAGAGCTGTTTAAACCCCTGCTGAGAGTCCAGGCCTACTCAGTGCACCAGGAGGCCCCAGCTTTTCTCTTTAAAATGTGGAGCCAGAACGCCTGGGGTTCAAACCTGACTCTGTCCCTTATTAGCTGTTTGGCCGTCTATGGATCCGCTTCCTCTTCTCTAAAGATGGAGGTGACAATACTGCCTAGTGAGATGGTTATGTAAATTATGAGATTGTTCCATGAAAGCCTTGCATACACAGTAGGTTTTCAACAAATGGTGACTCAAGATTCCCACTTCCTAAGGCATCACCAAACTGGTAGAAGGTTCATGAATGTCCTGTTGGCCTGTTTTATTAGCCTCTGTTTGCAAATCATTCTGTCAAATCATTCCAGTGGCCACCATGTTCTACTTTGATCTCCGGGTGTTTGTGGAATTCCTAGTTGAAGAAAGAAATCGCCTTAGATGAAAAAGACTTGGGATAATGCCTGTAGCAGAGGCAATGCTTTGTGTTCACTAACCATCTATTTTTTCTCTTCCTGAGTGAAATGGGAAGAGACTTTCCCAGACTTCCTTGTCTTTAAGTTGGGATCACGGGACTTGGTTCTGGTCAGTGGTGTGTGAGCAGAGTGGTATTAGTAATTCCCAAGTCTGATTCTAAAAACTTCCCAAGCATGGGACTTCCCTGGTGGCGCAGTGGTTAAGAATCCGCCTGCCAATGCAGGGAACATGGGTTCGAGCCCTGGTCTGGGAAGATCCCACATGCTGCGGAGCAGCTAAGCCCGTGCGCCACAGCTACTGAGCCTGCGCTCTAGAGCCTGCGAGCCACAACTACTGAAGCCCACGAGCCACAACTACTGAAGCCCACGTGCCACAACTACTGAAGCCCACTAGAGCCGGTGCTCCACAACAAGAGAAACCACTGCAATGAGAAGCCCGCGCACCGCAACGAAGAGTAGCCCCCACTCGCCACAACTAGAGAAAGCCCACGCACAGCAGTGAAGACCCAATGCAGCAAAAAATAAATGAAATCATTAAAAAAAAAAAAACACCTTCCCAAGCAAAGCTCTAGTAGTCTTTTCCTCTGCGTCAGAGGCTGTGCTGACCTAGGGGTATCGTGATAAGGTAGGAAGCCTTGCTCGCTGTCATTGGGTGGAAGAGAGCCAGCCCCTCCACAATCTGCCATGTGCTTTGTGTAGGCGGGAAATAAACTTCCGTTGTGCTAAGCCATTGAGACTCAGGGGGTTATTGTTTATTTCAGCGTAGCCTTAACAAATACAGCTCCCCCAGTGAGTTCATTCGTTTCTTCCTAAACAGAGGTTGTAGGGAGGCTGACAGTTGGAACCCTGTGGCATTTTCGCAGCCACAGGTGTGTTTAAGAATATAGACGTGCATCAGGTATGCCTGTCTGCTAAGGAGTCCGATGGTGTAGAGTCCACGTGAAGACATATCGTGCTTCTTTGTGAGACTTTTTCAAGAAATCTAATCCTGAAGCTTCTCGGGCTCTGCAGGCCCAATAAACATGTAGCTCAGCAGAAAAGTTGAATCAACACTGGTTTATCAAATGTGGAAAATAGAAAAGGCCAGTGGAGAGAGCTTTGGATCTGGAGTCAAGGAGACGTTAAGTTAGTACTAAAATCCTGATGACTTGCAAATCTGTATCTCCAGCCCAGACTGCAATATTTAGCCCTAGACTTTCTGCCTATCTCCTGAACAGCTCAGACTATACTTGTACCCATTTCCCCCACATTGTACCTCGAACCTCCCTTTAAAAAACTGGCTCATCCTCTAGTGTTACACCCCCATCCACCACATCCCTCAGTTCTGGGGATCCGTCTCTCACCTCTAGTCAAGACCAATCTTCTTTAATCTGCCCTCTGAAAATGTCTTGAGAACCAAGGAGACAAGATGGCAACAGAAAAAAATTTTTTTTTAATTTTCCAGAATCTCCACACCTAAACAGAGAAACTAGGATAGTAAACCAAAAAGCATATGGATGGTACCTTCAGCATAACTAGGTGGCTCCATGAACCACAAAAGGTGAACTGAACAGGTAGGGTCAAACACCAACAACAGTAACATGTGCATGGTATCCACTCTATGGGATGAGATGAAGAGGAAGAGGAAGAGGAAGGCAAAGGGATACAGAAGGCTGAGAGACAGGAAACCCATAAGTCTCTAACATGTATTCACCCACAGAAGGAGAGGGCTCTGGGAATACAAGGTTGGTGCACCCATCTGAGAATGTCAGCTGAAACTAGGAGGGATGTGTTCAGGCTGCAAGTCACAGGTGAGTGTGAGAGGACTGTGGGAAGTTCAGGCAGGGCTCTGGGACCTGGGAACTCTACAGACTGACCAGCTGAGGCTCTGTGGTCAGACAGGACCCCCACATTGAGGAGAAACCACTGGAAGCAGAATCCAAATTGAGCAGGACAAAGACAGTAGAGGAAACAAAAAGAAATTCTGGATAAGAGTGGAGAACAGTAATTTCAGAAAGTACTCTCTGCGTGGCTATAGTTTTAAAGACTTTTTGGTACTGTCGGAAGAGGCAACTCTAGACCTGTGAGGCCAGAAAATCTCCCTGGATCCTCTACACAAGAAAACCTCCTACTAAAAGTACCAAGAAAAAAAAAAAAAAAGCATGTCACCTACATGTGAGCACCAGAAAAGGATTGCAATCAAGTCTCATACAAAGCTATTATAAGAAAAAGAATTAGGAGCAGAATAGTGTTCCTATAGATAATGAATGCATTCCACAAAGACCCAGCAACTTAATACTTCACAACAAGCTAAAAGAAATGAAGAAACAATAGATGCTATGAAGCGCTAGCATAAATGAAATTGTTAGGCAAAAAGAATATTTGAAAGGAGAGCTGACAGGAAGGACAGCTTATGAAAGAAAAAAATGAAGAAAGTTTTTAAAGAATGTAAGAAAAAGTGATAGGTATAGAAATAAAGAAGATCCAACATACAAACAAGTCCCCAAAGGAGAAATCCAAAGTAATGGAAGAGAACACATACTAAAAACAATTATTCAGGAAATTTTTCCCCCTGAAATAAAAGAAGAGACTTGAATTTGCATCTTGAAGAAGTATATCACATGCCTGGGAAAAATAACCCAGAATAATCAACATTAAGACATGTTTTTATTAGAATAATATTAGAATTATTAGACTTCCAAGAGAAAGCAACAAACCTGTTGATAATTCAGACAAAAAGAGTAAATGCTTTTGTAAGAGGAAACAAATGAGAGTGGCGTCAGACTTTTCTACAGCTTCACTTTGTGCCAGGAGACAACTAAGCAACATCAAAGTACTCAGGAAGAGAAAAAGAACCAAGGATTTTATATGCAGCCAAACCAACTTTCAGGTACAAAAGCCACAGATCAACTGTTAGGAACATGAAAGGACCCAGGAAATATATTTCCCATAAGCCTTTCCTGAGGAATTTACTAGAGAACAAGCTACAACAAAACTGACTGGAGAGGTATTAACATAATGGCTGGGGGTGAGCATTAAATTTATAGTCACCTGTAGAACTCACACTAAATAATGGCAAAAGGGGGACGATATAATATGAAATGGTTGTATGTTCTGATAATGCAGATACAGTACAGTATTAAAAATTGGGAGAGAAGGGAGTGTGTATATGAAAAGTAAAGTAAATTCACATAATGCCTTTAGGTATTAACTGGAAACAAATGAATATTTCTTCAAGTTAGATTCTAGAGGAAAGGGAAGAAAGAAAGAGAAGATGTGGCTAATTTCAATATTCCCCATAGTAGGGAACCAACAGGGGGAGGGCTAAGGGTATTGTATAAAGGTGTTGATTTAATGGTAATCATCTGAATAAAAATGACAGCCTTTTTCCTACAGAGGTAAGGGAGCAAGAAAAAAAAATCATTGAGAACACATTCCTCTCTCACGTGAACCATACCCAATGTGTCCTCTTTCATCACTTCTCTAGTCTTTAAAGGTGTGCCTCCTCCAGACAGCCTTCTCTGATTGCCCTAGCACATGTAAATCTTTCCCCTCCTCTGCCACTCCCAGGTACTGGGTATCTTGTTCTCTGAATGTTTCATTTTATCTCACCTGCAGACAGAGATGGAGTGCTATAAATAATTGTACAGTACCTCTTTCAGAGCCTGGCACAGGGTTCTGCATACAGAAGGCACTCAATAAATGCTGGGTCATTGGTAATTCAGGATTGATTGAAGAATTTGGGCTTAGAGCCCCTGGGTTTTTCTAAGATCTTAATGTTGCTATTAGTCAGAATTTTTTCTGCTTGAAGTGACAGCAGTCCCGTTCAAACTGACTTAAGAAAAAGAGGAATTATAGGCCTCTGAAACTGAAATACTCTCAGGTAGGCCTGATTTCAGATGTGGCTGGATCCAGGGACTTGAGTCATATCTCCAATATTAGTCCGTCTTTGCTCTAAACTCTGCTTTCCTCTGCATTGGCTTTATTCTCAGGCAGGCTCTTCACTCATGGTCAGCGATGACCCCCAGCAGTTACAAGCTTAATATCTCTAAGAGAAAAGAATGTGTCCCATTTGCAGTAGCTCCACTAAAAGTCCCAGAATTGAGTTTCATTGGCTTGGTTTGCATCATATGCTCATCCCCGAACCAGTCACTGTGGCCAAGAGAAATGCTTTGATTGGCCTGGGTGGGGAAGAGGTGGTTTCTCAAAGTAAAACTGGGGTGCTGTTACCTGAAAAGGGGAGATGGGTGCCGGGTGGGCAAAACCAGCAGATGCCTGTTTTAGTGCTGGGTGTGATGAGCAAACTGCAAGAAAAATCCCCTGCAGGTGGAAAGCGTGGTTTGAGGCCCCATCTTTGGGACGTGTGGGTGGAAAGCTCTCTTGGGTGTTTTTGAACTCACTGAGGGGTTTATTTACCATGTGGGGAGGGTGGGACCATTTGCCATGGGGCCCAGTTGTGATGAAGCCCCCAGGTTTCCCACAGGTCTGGAGGCTTCTCTCGCTCTGGTCTGTGCACTCAGTGAAGGTTCTGGGGAGAGGGACACCCTGTTTGCAGAGGCTTTAGAAACCACACGTGTTCGAGTGCTGAGCATCCCAGCACCTTGCTGCTGGGATCTGGCTTTGCTTTCTAGGTTAGGAGCTGACCTGTATTTTGCTTCTCCATATGGTTTACTGGCCTTACCGAGGAGAAAAGGGAGTGCACTAAGGTGGCAAATGGGGAGACTGAGGCAGAGCAGGAGGACTTTAAATTACATCCATTTCTCTCCCAAATCTTCAACATTTTTTTTTTTGCATTGGGCCCTTCCTATCAACATTTAAGCATCCTCAAGTTTCTGCTATTTTTTAAAAAAACCTCCCTAAATTATTTTCTCTCTCACGACCACCCTGTCTCCCAACTCCCCTTTCTTGAAAAAGTTTTTTAATATTCCCTCTTCCCATTTCCTCCTCACCGTGTCTCAGCCCGCTCTGATCTGCTGGCACCCCCTCCACACACACACATACACACACTTCGTGAAAGAGCCTTCCCTGCGTTCCTCATTTAGCACTGAGACACTAAACCCGAAGGCTCTTTGTTAGAGGAAGAAAATGTACCACTTTTTAGGTTGAGAACCAGCACTGTGATCTTCACTTTTAATAAGTATTTCTTGAATGATTTAACAAGCAAGCAAATCCAGGGTAGAGTGACCTGTACTGTGTAATCAAATCCCCAAGAGAGAGGAAGTTAAGATAATTTGCCTGGAAAAGGCTGTGTTGTAGAGGGTTCTTCAAATCTGTAAAGTGCTGCCGCATGGGAGAGGGAGATGTGGCCTGGGTGGCCCCAGAACTAGGAAAACAGGAAGGGAGATTTTCTCTTATTTTAAGAAATGCTCTAATGGTCAGAGTTCTCTAAAGAAAAAGAAAGGGGCTGTGTCAAAAGGTAGGGAGCTCCCCATCACTGGTGGTAGTCAAGCAGAGACTATTCTGTCAAAAATACCCAGAAGAGAGTCCTGTGTTGGGTAGGGGGTTACACCAGAGGTTTTTTGAAATTCTGGGGTTGGTTACACATGTTTCTCTAGAGGTGTGTCTCCTTGGACTTGCATCTGCCACTCCCAGCTGTGTGGTCTTGAGCAAGTTGCCCCGTTCTCTAGATGGCACTTGCTTCGCCAGCTTCAGTCTCATCAGCTGCATTTGGGTTTTAGCTGTGGATTTTCCTTGGTAGCTTCTAGGAGCAGGGCTCAAAGAGAGCCCAGGGGAGCGTTAGAGAAACCACCATAATTCCTGTTGTGCGTGTCAGGCCTTCCACGGCAGGTTTCGTTGGAGGGAAGCTTGGAGACTAAGAAAGTAGTTTCCACATGTATCACATAGGAAGCCCAAATGCACCTCTTTGGAAAGGTGGTAAAGATTTGGTGGGAGGGCCTCCCCCATCTCACTTCCCTGTCCTCTGGCCGAGCGCATGGGGCAGAGTGAGAGAAGCTTCCAGACCTGTAGGAAAAATGGGGTTTCATTGTAACTGGGCCCCATGGTGAATGGTCCCCTGGTCTACATGGTAAATAAGTTCTGTGAGTTCAGAAACACCCGAGAGAGCTTTTCTCTTGGTGGTCTTAATCACAAAGCAGAAAAATCACTTGTTTTGGCTTCAGCAGTCCTGAGAGGGAAGTTTATTTCCCACTTTGCAGTTCAGGAGACTAAGCCTCAGAGAGGTTAAGTAACTTTTCCAAGGTCACACAGCTGGAGCAGAGTCCTAAAACCCAAATTCTTGCTATTTGGTGAACTACTGTCCATAAAGTCCAGAAAATTCTGGTTTTAACTAAGGCTGTTTATATTTAATCACCCCAAGAATAGAACTTCTAAAAAAAACACGTTCCTGAGATGAAGACATTTGATTGTCCCTTTGTGGAGTCTTTTTGCAGGTTGGGTGTGGGTGGGGGCTTTCAGAGAACAGGGCCATCCCCCCCACCCACCCCCTCACCGCACATCTGACTTCTCTTTCTGCCAACTTCTTTGTGCCTCCCTACAGGTCTGGGTAGATGCTGGGACGCAGATCTTTTTCTCCTATGCCATCTGCCTGGGTTGTCTGACTGCTCTGGGAAGTTATAACGATTATAACAACAACTGCTACAGGTGAGCATTTCCCCAGGCCCTGCCAGCTCTCCACCAAACCGGAGAGCCCTCCATGCTGCCCGGCTAGTTCGCGGTCATCTTCCCACCTTGCAGGTCTGGGTGAGGGAAAGAGGCCTGTCAAGAGAGGGGCGGCAGGGCACCAGCCATTCCAGGTGGAACTGGAGAGGACCCTGGGCTATTTGTCAGCCTCTCCCCACCCCAGGGTCAAAGAATGGTCCAACAGAGGGGCCAGGAGAATAACAAACATGATCAGAGTGCGTTCCAGGCTGCAAAGTGAGTCTACTCTGGGAATGGTATTCAGGCCTCCATCCTACCCTATACAGCAAAGCTTTATCCCAGGATAAATGCTTGGCCCAAGGTTATACAGCTAGTAAGTGGCAATGCTGGGACTTGAACCCAGGTCTTCTGACATGAAGGGCCTTGTTCTTCTGCCTTCTGTTCAGGAATTTCTTTCCTGCTTCTTCACCCTTGACTGTAGGGTCCTGTCCAGTCCCGCTTGGAATGGCCAGTGCCCTGCTGCCCCTCTCTTGACAGGCCTCCCTCCCTCCCTGGCTTCCTGCAGCTGGCCGCACCCATCGTGGGGAAGGGGCCCACATGGGGAGGTGAGCCTGAGGCTGTGTGACCCTGGCTGCCTGGTCCTCATGCCTGCAGCCTGGTTTCTACCCTGAGGCTGAGTCCACAGAGGCCCAGGGACTTGGCCAGGGTCACCCATCAGTGCCTGGCGGAAGTGAACTTTGCACCCTGGTCTCTAACTCTAGGCCAGTGGCCTGTTTGCTGAGGTCGCTGCACTCCTGAATCAGTGCCTGGTCACAGACGGTGAATACGCAGAGATGGCTGGACAGCACATCTCTGCCCCCGAGTTCCAGAGCTCCTCATTCTAATGTAGAAACTTGTGGACTAATGGCAATGAAGCCGTCCCTGAACACGGATTCATTGGAAAAGGAAGGGTTTTTCAGCAAACGATTCTGAGATAGGATAAGTATTTTGGTGGAAGTAATTAGGATAGATCCTCACCTTGCCCCACATATGCACTATAATAAGTGTCAGATTGATTCAACAGTTAAATATTTTTTAAAAGAAAACCATCCTAAAACAAGGAGTAAAATATTGTTTTCATAATGGGAAAGGTATGGAAACATCAAAGTAATTAAATCAGGAAGGAAGTGACAGATTGATTCACATAAATATCTAGAACTTCTAAATTTCTGGAAAGATACATAGGAAACTATTAAAAAGAGTCACCTCTGAAGAGAGACACAGAAGTCAGAGATAGGGAGACAGGCTTTTTCTACCTATACCTTCCTGTACAATTTAAATGTTTTGTTTTGCCTTGTCTTTACTCTTGAGTACATATTGCTTTTATAATTTTTAAAAAGCCACATTAATACAAATGTTATCTGTATACCTTCTGCATTACATCTCCAAACAAAACATTATGAAGATCATCTACAAAATTAAAGGGCATACTAACAACATATAATATGATACTCAAAGGGTTGGCACCCCTAATATGTAAAGATTACAAACAGACCCATATGAAAAACCCTAAAACGCCAAGAGAAAAATCAGCAACACACTCTTAAAATAATGAGCTTATTTTCCTTAACTAGCAAATGAGCTGTGGTCTAAAAATGACCCATGTCTGATGCAGGTGAGGGTACAGTGAGAGGGGCCATGTCACAGTCTGTTGGTGGGATGGGAACTTGGACGTGACAGCCACATCACTTGGTTGTTATGTGGCTCAAGTGGGAGCATCATTTCAGAGAACTTTTGTCGGTGATGAAGTCCCTCCCGTGTTATCCTCATCTTCGAGGGAGGGAAATTGAGGCTCATGGATGTCATTCCTCCAGCTAGGTGTGGTAGACCTGGACTCTGGCCACGGTCTTCTAATCTCCATCCTACCACTCCGCTGCATCCTCCCTGGAAGCTGGCTTTGTGATCGCTTTACCAACCCATTTGTTAAGTCAGCCGTGTGCTGTATGTGTCACTAAGTGTGAGATGCCCAAATCGCTACCTTTGGAGATACACACAGCTCCAGTCTATAGAGACTGCCACTTGGGGAAACCAAGGCAATGAAAGGGGGCAGATCCAACATGCTGGAGGAAAGGCCACAGGGGAAGCCAGCGAGCTCTGCTGTCCCTGGGCCGTTAGGCAGCGAAGTCATTGGGTACTGTTGGACAGAGGGATGTTAGAGAGGTGGGAGGTCAGACCAGGTTGTCCAGAAGAGCCTCTCATCCTTCAAGGCATTCACGGGAGGTGGGTCTGGGGGATGAGATGTAGCGCACTGTCAGCCACGATACAAAATAGAACCACTGGTAGGAAGAGAAGGGCGCAGGCACAGGGAGAGCAGCGGGCAGGCCTCTGGTCCGGGTTGAGTGTGACACCCTCTGGCTGCTGGAGAGGGATGCTGTCTGCATACAGCTGTCAGCACATCAGCAGCCAGCGTCCAGTGCGGGCCCTCTGTGCTGGGCGTTGCGGAAATCTCTAGGTCACTGTCCATCACCTCCAGCTCAGCCGTCAGCTCCATGAGGACACAGTCTGGGTCCTCTTGTTCACCACCATTCCTCAAGCCTAGGAGAACACTGGTTGAAGTGTAAGGAAGCAAGGAAGGAGCCACGCCGTTATACAGATGAGAAAACTGAGGCCAGGGGTAGGCCACTTGCTCGATGGAACGTGGCTTTGAACCTGGGCCTTTCTGGCTGCTGCACCCCATCCCTCACTCCCAGGCCTGGCCAGTTCTTCCCCAACTACTACAGTCAACAAGGATTTAGCCAAGAATGCCTCGTTATCAGGCTGTGTCTCAGGGCAGTGGCAATGGCAACTTTCTTCCTCGCCAAGCACGTGGGTGAAATATGCTGACCGCCCCAGATCCCTTCTGCTTTCCCCTCCGACAGGCAGGTTTTTCCCCCTCCTGTCAGCAGCAGAAAGCAAATCCCCTAGGTGACATTGCAAAATCTGAGGGCTCCTTTTATTTCTGTTTCCAAATTGTTCCCTGAGCAGATCTTCCCAACTCAGAGGGAGTAGATTAATACCTTCTCTTCCGACAGCATAATAGCTTCTGGAGGTCTTCAAAGCCCAGCTCAGCTCCTGCCAACTTCAAAGCACTTCTTACGTATCTTTTCACCTAGAAAGTGCCCTGTGGGGAAGGAATTAGAAGGATGGAGATGGAGCAAACCAGGCGGGGAAAATCCTCACTTCAGAACACAGGCCGCTAAGCTCTCTCTGCTTGGAGGTTGGGGTGCTGCGAGGAAGGGGGTTCAGGGCACAGGACTGGAAGCACCTCGGGTTTGCTCAGAGCAGTCCCTCTGTGATGTGAGGACATCACTCAGGGTCGGGGGGGGGTGGCGGGGAACCTTGCAATAAGGTACATTTGTTTTCAACAGCCACATGGACACCCAAAGATTGTTTTCCAAAAGTCAGGATTTAGAAGTCTGAATTCTTAGGGAGCATTGTTACTGTGTAGCTCTTAGGAAAAGAGTGGGCTTTGGTGTTTGAGACAACTAGATTCACATCCCAGCTTTCCCGGCAGATGACAAAAGAGATTGAGTGTGTGACTATCCTCCCTGGGCCTCAGGATTCAGTGACAATGTTCAACACTGCAGGTCCAAAAAACACAGGAGAATTCCAGAATGGAGAGGCTATGGAGAAAACACGTTGCTCACCAGTGCTGCCTTGTTTTGCACTGTTGGATAAGTCAGGGGCCAGAAACAGGCATGCAGGGCAGATTTACCCCAGCCTTAGGAATAACTTTGCCCTCCTGGGCTGAGCTGAATTTCCCTGAGAGAGGAGGTGATCAGTCTTGCAGATAAAGTCTCCAGGCCTGCCAGCCCAGCCTCTGTCCACAGTGCCTGAAGAGTTCTGTAAAGGGACCTGTATCAGCCACTCACTACCACAAGAATGCTGTGTAACAAGCAGCCCCAGAACTCAGTAGCTCACCACAACAAGCATTCGCTTTTATTGCTCACCAGTCTGCTGGTCAGCTGGGGACTCTCTCCTTCAGGCTGTGGGTTGGGCAGGTTTGGCTCCAGGGTCCAGACCAGGCTTAAGCCTGCTCCATGTGTACATTCTGGGGTCCATGCTGCAGGGACAGCAGCTCCCCTGGAAAAGTCCTTCTCATGGCAGATCACAGAAGGGATAAAGGACAAGACCAATTGCGCAAGCACATCTCAAGCCTCTGCTTGTGTCACACCTGCTGATAGCTCATTGGCCAAAGCAAGTCGCGTGGCTAAGCCCAAAGTCATTGGGGCAGGGAAATATACTCTACCCCAAGGAAAAAGGTATGGAAGCGACCACTTGCTGAAAAATGACTTAATCAATCACAAGGCCCAAGAGACCCTCTTATCCAAGCCACCTTGTCATATAGATGGTAAGGTCAGGCCCAGAGAGAAGGTATTACAAGGGGAATTGGAACCCAAGGCTCCTGACCCCCAGTCTAATGCTCTTTCCGCCATGCCCTTGATTCCCAGGGTCAATGCAATGCAACTGGGGGTCACAGTCACCAACATCAGTGTAACCTTTGGTTGCATTACAAAAAGTATGGTGTCAGGAGAAGAGGAGGTGAGAGTACTGCTCTGTTCTTGAGTGTAGTGCTCAGTCCTGGATGTGACATTGGAAAAGGGTCTGGACAAGCTGGAGTGAATTTCAGATCACGAGCAGGATGAGGAACACTGATAAGGGAACTGGGAGGTGTAAATGAGCGAGCTAAAACCTCAAGGGGATCTGAAGGGGATATCTTCAGATCTTTAGGCTGTTAGGGAGGGTAGAACTAAAACTTCCCAGAGGAGGTGGATTTGGGTCGAACACAGCATGAGGAAGTTCTTACACTGTGAGCGGCAAGAGCGGTCCGGGCAGCAAAGCACCACGGAGCGAGGTGACTGGTCCTGCTTGCTAGGGTGGGAGCAGAGGCCAGCTCGCCACCATTGCTGGGATGCTCCAGGCTGGTCATGCTTCAGGGAGGAGATTGGACAGAACACCCAGAGCCCCTTGCTTTGAAGTGGAGCATCACAGGTGTTGTAAGCGCGATTCCTATGTGCACGCTCTGTGGGGGCTGAGATCCTGAGAGGCTGATTCCCTGACCCATCTGCATGAGGATGCACAGCTGGAGGTTGAAGGGACTCGGATGTGAGGGTTCCATCTTCTTCATCTTGACAAAGCCCTGTCATTTGTAGTCTGAAATCTCCTGGGTCACGGCTTTATGCTGCTGCTTCTTTGCTGTGAGCCCTTCCCAAGAGCAGGGAGCCGTCACTGCTCTGGTGAAGCCCCCATGAGGAGTCTGGCCTGGGAGGGGCTGCCCCTCACAGCAGAAGAGCATAGACTTGCAGTGAGGTCTGGGAGATGCCGCTCTGGTAAAGAGCTGGGCCAGGAGGGGTGTCTCTCCCAAGGCTGCTCCACTGTCGGGGAAGCAGTCCTTTCTCTCAGAGGCTTATATCCTCATGTTTTGAGCTCCTAGAAAATCAATCCTCTCTTGCTTCCCTTGGTTTTCTCTCCTACCAGAAATTTGGAGGAGCGATGGTTTGTCTCCAAGTCTTTCCTCACCGGTTGTGCATTTTCCCACTTGCCACCTTCCCTTCCTTCCCACCCCCTCTCCATGCTTCTGGTCTGTGACCTACCTTACCTTCTAGAAATGCAGGAGAAGCTGTGTGATCGTGGGCCAGCCACCTACCCTCTCTGAACCACGAGGGCTTCCTCAGGCAGTGGGACAGCCATGGTGCTCAGACAGAATGTTCCAGTACTGCACTGGTTTCACCCGCCCTGACCCAAGCTTCTCTTGCTGCTTCCCCACAGGGACTGCATCATGCTCTGTTGCCTGAACAGCGGCACCAGCTTCCTGGCCGGGTTTGCCATCTTCTCAGTCCTGGGCTTCATGGCATATGAGCAAGGGGTGCCCATCGCCGAGGTAGCAGAGTCAGGTAAGTTTGCCAAAGAGAAACTATGATCTTCCTCCTCAACTCGCTCTTCTCCTGGGCTCAGGTCTCAGGAGGGGGCCCACTGTCCATCCACACACCAGGCTCCTGGGAGGGAGCCACCAGCCCAGAGAACCGTCACCTGGTCGACCACAGGAGCTTTCACTGGCCTCCCTGCCTCCCCTATTGTCCGCTCTGTTCCATGCACCTCTGATCCTGCAGAGTGATTTTTTTTTCAAAACGCAAACCTGGACATGTCCTTCCCTGATGAACAGCCTGTTTTGGCTTCTCCTAGGGCTGACCTCTCAGTGTGGCCCCCAAGGCCCTGCACTGCCCAGCTCCTGCGGTCTCACCCTCCACCTCACTCCCCTGTGCTCACTCTGCCTCACCACACTGTGGTCTGCTTTCACTTCTGCAGCATCACTCTCTCCCGCCCTGCCACCCCAGGGCCTTTGCACATGCTGTTCCCTCTGCTTGGAGGACCTCTTTCCCTTTCCTTGTTCTAGATGTAGAATCACCACGAGTGTGACATTCCTAGTGTAAGATGACGTGTTTGTATCAAACACACCACAGGTAGGGTTATTGCTGCTAAGGTAATTGTGCAAAATGGTGAATAACTCTCCCCTTGATTTACATTTTTTTGAATTCTGAGAAAATTAAATGTATAGTTAAAAGTACAAAAATAGTTTGCATTTACATAACAGAGTTAGCCTCTCACCTCCAATACATCTAAATAGGTTTTTCACCTGCAAGAATGTCTGGTAGGACAGTTAGTCAGGAACATCACAGGGGGCCCAGCCTCCCTGGCCTCCATCTACTCAGTGCTGGTCATGCCCTCCATTTTTTATGACACACCCCTGGGGCTGCATTCCCTCCACTGAGTACCCCAGTCTAGGGTGTGGCTGCTTTTGCCTGGCGCACACAGAGAGGGAAGCACCCCTCTGACCCACCAAGCTGGGCAGGGTGGTAGATGTGGACGCTGGAGCAGGAAGCTGGTTGCCAAGCTCTGCTTCATGACCACTCGGGCTCCACCTTCCTCTGCAGGGTGTCTGTCAGAGGGACAAGCAGTCCCTGCTGAAATCGGGGGGCCAGAGCTGGACCAGAGGATATTAATATGATCGAAGCTCTCAATCATCGAGTGCCTGCTCTGGGCAGGAACTGTCTCATATGATCCTCAACTCAGCCCTCCGAGGTGGCAGTTTTGCTACCCCCATTTTACAGATGAGAAAGCTGAGGCTCAGAGACGTGCCATCACTTATCCAAGGTCACACAGACTGGAAAGAACAGGGCTAGATTTAATCCAGGCCATGCTCTCACTACTCCATCCCGTTGCCCACTGGGGGCAGGCACCTGGCACTTCACAAAATATTCATGTTCCTCCCTCGCATTAAACCACGGGGCAGCCCTGTGAGGAGGCAGCATTACCTTCTCTATGGGACTTTGGCCCTCTCTGAGGGACCTTTGTCCTCTCTGAGAATCTGCTTCCTCCTCTATAAAATGAACGAACTAACTCCCACCTCAGGTGTTGAGTGCTATAGGATATCTACAGCACTATTGTTATTCTTTTTATTGTTATTTCCATTTTACAGATGAAGCTCAGAGAAGAGTCATGGATAGAAAGCAAAAGAGCCAACTAAAAATAAATTATATTGTTTTTTTTTCTTATTTCAAATTGAAAGCACATTCACTGTAGAAAAAATGCTGAAATATTGACAAAGGAAAGTTTCTGATCTGAATCTCACTACACTTTGGGGTTCTCCTGCCAGGATTTTCCATACATACGTAGCTATATCTATATTAATGAAAACTAGATCATATTAGGTTGCATTTTTCAATTCATAATAAAGCATGAGAACTTTCTGCCACAGTAAATAAAGATCTCAATCATGAGTTTTAATGGCTGTGTGGTATTCCACTGAATGGATGTACCATAATTGATTTACTGTGTCTCACTTGTCAGGCCCTGGGGTGGTTGTTCATATACTACCTCATGAAATGCTCATAGCACCTCTGCAAGGCATGCTTTATCAAGGCCTGCATTTGTGGCTGTGAAGAATGTGCCCTGCACAACTCCAGGGGGCGTCATTCACATAGACAGCAGTCCTGGGCTTTATACTGCCCATTACAGACGAGGACTCTGTAACGTTGAGCAGGAAGTGGTTCCCCTACGGCCACACAGCCCATAGGTGGTACAGCCTGCCTCTAGCCTCTTCTGCTTCACCCTCCTGTGTCACTCCTGGTGCCAAGCAGGTAAGCCTGCTCTATGGTTAGGGGTGTGAATCAGACCAAGATCCCCTTTAGGAGTTCCCGCCATTTGGATAAATTGCATGTTGCAAGTATGTAGCCCCATCACCCTTCTCAGCAGGTTCTTACAAGGAAACTTACAACTTTAAATACCTAATTAGAAGGAAGGGTTTTTTTTTTTAACATCTTTATTGGAGTATAATTGCTTGTGTTAGTTGTGTTAGTTTCTGTATAACAAAGTGAATCAGCTATATGCATACGTATATCCCCATATCCCCTCCCTCTTGCGTCTCCCTCCCACCCTCCCTATCCCACCCCTCTAGGTGGTCACAAAACACTGAGCTGATCTCCCTGTGCTCTGCAGCTGCTTCCCAGTAGCTATCTATTTTACATTTGGTAGTGTATATATGTCAATGCCACTCTCTCACTAGAAAGAAGGGTTTAAAGTAAAAAATTAAAGTTTTTATCGGAAGAAGCTGAAAAAAAAGTACAAATTAAACCCAGAGTAAATAGTAGCAAAGAGATAATAAAGGTGTGCTAGGTTCGGCAGCACATATACTAAAATTGAAACAATACAGAGAAGATTAGCATGGCCCCTGCACAAGGATGACACGCAAATTCGTGAAGCGTTACATATTTTAAAAATAAATAAATAATAAAGTTAAGACATAAAAACAATAGAGAAAATTTTCAAAGCCAAAATTTGGTATTAGAAAAGGTAGCAAAATTTATAACACCCTGGCAAGACTAATTAAGGAAAAAAATGGGAGAAAACACAAATTACTGATATCAAGAATGAAAGCAGAGATATGGCTACAGATACTATAGACATTAAAAATGAGAATAAGGAAATATCATGAACAACTTCAAGCAAATATACTTGATAATGTAAATTAAATGGACAGATTCCTAAAAATCCATAATTTACTTAAACTGAGTCAAGAAGAAATAGAAAAACTAAATGGCTCTATATTTTGAAAAGAAATTGAATTCATTGTCAAAAATCTTTCTACCAAGAAGACTCCAAGCCCTGCTGGAGTCTTAAATAAGAAATAATATCACTCTTACACAAACTCTTTTAAAAATTAGAGGAAGTAAGAGTATCTGAGGACGACAGCTATATAGCTACATATATCCCCATTTTTTTCCCCCAAAAAAGAAAAAAACAAGAAGGGAAAAGTATATTCTACAGAAAACTATGCCCCCTGCATAACCTGAAGCAGAAAATGTTGAAGATGCAGATAACTGTAACAGAAAGAAAAATCACCAATCCCAGTTCACAATCTCCACCACAAAGGCAAACCGAGAAAAACTGTGGGACAGACAGAAGATAGAGGCTAGTGAAAGGACCTAAGAGTGATTTGGAGCAACCACCAGAAAGATTAAATCTACTCTAAACCTGAATATACTGGAAAGGATCCAGACAGATCCCTTAGCAGGGACTACAGAGAAGGGATTCAATGTAGGTGTGACTTCAAGGGGCATGGGCCATTTAAAGGGACAGGAACATTTTAAAGGAGGTACCATTTAAAACACAAAGCTTCTTGGGGAGAAAAAAGGCAAAAAGAAAGGAAAAACACCCTTTTACAATGATATGGTGAAGGGAAACCAAGAAAAGGGGATAAAATGTAAATACCTGCAAAACAAAAGAGAACCATAAAGTCAGGGTGTGAAAATGGGAGCTCACCCTTCCCCCATCACCAGAACAAAAGGCTGCTAATGTGCCTGGACTTTGCAATACTGGCAGAAGAGGGCACTATTAAGCTGGGACTATTGTAAAATACCCAAGAACACAAACAAGAGAAAAGTCAAGTCCCTGCAGAACTACTATAGAAGATCAGGAGTAGAAAGTTCCCACGTATCTATGAAGAACCACACTGTGCCTCTGAAAACCAAACATGAAGTAGAAGAAAAATTTAAGTCAACACTCCAAACAGAATTAAATATACTCAAACAAGCATCTGAGGATGTGAAAAAACTCTTTGAACCAGAAATTTTAACAAATGCATGAGGGGGAGAGCAGGAATGAATGAAAAGGGAGTTGATTGAAATCAGGGAAAAAATGAGAAAAAAGGAAAGATATTGTTATCTCAGAGATGAAGAATAAATTGCAAAGTATCAAATGGAGAATAGTCTCAATAAAAGGCATTTTTAAAAGGAAGGAAAACAACCAAGTGAATGAAAATGACATAAAGAAGTAAAAATGATCCCTCCAAAAAAGTAGAGGGAAGACCAGCAAAGAAGGAAATATTCGTATTATCAGAGCCCCCTAAAGAAAAATAAATAAATAAAACAATGGAACAGAGGTAATATTTAAAACTATAATCCAAGAAAACTTTTTAGAAACAGAAAAAGAGCTGAATATACACATTGAAAGGACTCCTTGGGTACTAGGAAAAATTAACCCAGAGTGATCAACTCCAAGACATCTTAGTAAAGATACTAGATTTCAAAGATAAAGATAAAATCCTCAAGCCTTCCAGGTAAAAAAAGATCAAATAACTTATAACAGCAAAAGTATTAAACTAGCATCATACTTTTCAAAACTAACATACAAGACAGCTATGGGGCAGCATTTTTTAAAAATTCACACAAAGAAGTGTGAACCAAAGATTTGATATCCGACCATGTCTTCAGATGTGAAGGCTATAGAAAAAACATTTTCAATATACAAGAACTTCGAGACTTATACAATCTTCAGCCCTTTGGAAGAATCTGCCAGAGGGTGAACTTCATCCAACCCATTAAGGACTGGGGAAACTTCAGAAAAAGGCCTGATGGCAAGCACTTAAAATATATATAAGTATACATATAAGACCAAAACAGAGGTGGGGAAAAAGATAGAGGACTAATGTAGAAATATGCTACATACTGTTACAAAGTAGAAATCATTAACCAAAAAATAGAGGAGGCAAGAGAAAATATCAATAGGAAAAGCTCACTGATGTATGAGCAATAGGTGATAGTAAAGGATACTGGGGGTGAAACCTGGAAAGCCGGATAGTAAAGATTTACATAAGAGAACAAGGGCCTAAGAGCATTTTAAAAAGGTACAAGTATAAAAGTAACCACTAGTATAAAAACATAAACCTTCCTAAATACCAAAATAATAATAATAATAATAAAAGTATAAAAAAAGAACGAAGAATACACAACTCAGAGAGATACATATAAAAATATACATAATTATAAAATATATTATCAGTTAAGACCAAATATATCAATCATATCAATAAATGTGAATGACCTTAACTATTAAAAGAAAAAGATTTTCAATTTGGCTCACAAAATAAGACCTACGCACAGGCATACTTTGTTTTATTGTGCTTTGCAGATACTGCATTTTTTACAAATTAATGCTTTGTGGCAACCCTGCATACCCCGTTTACTGCGGATAAAATGCTGTCAAATAGCACGGAATGCTACAGAGAAATCGCTCTGGAAAAGAAGAGTCAACCGATGCTGCAAACTTTACTGTCGTCTTATTTTAAGACATTGCCACGGCGACCCCAGTCTTCAGCATCCACCACCTGATCGGTCAGCAGCCATCCACATTGCGGCAAGACCCTCCACCAGCAAAAAAAATGTGACTCACTGAAGGCTCAGATGATGGTTAGCATTTTTAGTAATCACGTATATTTTAATTAAGGTATTGTTTTTTTAGACATAATGGTATTGTACACTTAGTAGACTACAGTGTAGTGTAAACATAACTTTTACATTTGCTGGGAAACCAAAAAAATTCATGTGACTCACTCTATTGTGATAGTCACTTTGTTGTGGTGGTCTGGAACTGAGCCTGCAGCATCTCTTGAGGTATGCCTGTATGTGCTGTATATAAGAGACACATCTAAAGCAAAATGATTCACAAAGCCTAAAAATAAAGGGATAGATGATGATAACAATTCTGATATCAGACAAAGTAGCATTCAAACCCAAATGCATTAAGCATGACAAAGGGATGCTTTTTAATGTTAAAAGCCACAATTCACAATGAAGATATAACACACACAAAAATGTATGCACTAAATAACACAGCAATAATCTTTATGAAGCAAAAACTGCAGGAGATGCAAGGAGACAGAGATAGAAATAAACTAACAATAAGAGAAAACTTTACTAAACACATCTATCAATAAAAGTGAAAGAATGAAAATAAATTAATTACATCCCCTGTTTAGAAAAATAAGAAAAACAACAACAAAATGATCTAAAAGAAGGCACAAGGAAGGAAATAATAAAGATAAAAGCAGAAAGTAGTGAAGTAGAAAATAGAAAAATAGTAGATCTGGTTTTTTAAAAATAATAAATTAAGCAACCTAAATGTCCATCAACAGAGGAATGGATAAAGAAGATGTGGTACATATATACAATGGAATATTACTCAGCCATAAAAACGAATGAAATAATGCCATTTGCAGCAACATGGATGGACCTAGAGATTGTCATACTGAATGAAGTAAGTCAGACGAAGAAAGACAAATATCATATGATATTGCTTATATGTGGAATCTGAAAAAAGGGTACAAATGAACTTACCTACAAAACAGAAATTGAGTTATAGGTATACAAAACAAACTTATGGTTACCAGGGGATCAGGGGGTAGGGATAAATTGGGATATTGGGATTGACATATACACACTATTATATATAAAATAGATACCTAATAAGGACCTACTGTATAGCACAGGGAACTCTACTCAATAGTCTGTAATGGCCTATTTGAGAGAAGAATCAAAAAAGAGTGGATTTATGTATCAATATATGTATAACTGATTCACTTTGCTGTATACCTGAAACTAACACAACATTGTAAATCAACTATACTCTAATAAAAGTTAAAATAATAATAAATTAAAATTCTAGGTTTTTAGAAATAAAAATAGGCAAATCACCAGATGATCAAGAAAAAAACAGTGGGGGGAGAACATGCAAATAGAAAAATTAGAAATGACAAAGGGGAAATAACCACTGAAGCAGAAGACATTTTTAAAAATCGTAAGAGATTATTTTGTAATCCTCTTTGCATATAAATTTGAAAACCTAGATGAAATGAATATCTTCCTAGGGAGATAGAGATTGCTAAAATTGACCCCATTTGATTTAGAAAGCTTAAACAGGCCAATTTCCATAGAAGAGATAGACAAAGTTATTGAGGAACTACCCCACAAAAAAACAACAGGCCCAGATGGTTTCTCAGAAGAATTCTACCAAACCTTTGGAACCAGCTAGGCCCAGTGCTGTATAAATTATTCCAGAGCATTGAAAGGGGAGGAAACTTTCCTAACTCATTATATGAAAAGTAGAATATTGATACCTAAACCAAATAGACAATGCAAAGAAAGAAAACTACAGATTAGTATCACTCATGTGTATTGATGCAGAAATACTAAATAAAATATTAGCAAACTCAAATCCAAAATATTAGAATCCAAAATCACATTAAGAAGGTAGTATACCATGTCCAAGTAGGATTTATTACAGGAGTAATGTAAGGTTGATTTAACACTAAGAAAGCCATTAATGTCACACACTATATTAATAGCCCAAATAAAATAAATCATAAAATTATCTCCATAGATACTGAAAAAGTCTTTGAAAAATTCAACATTTATTCACTATAAAAAAAATCAAGTAAATGGAAATTGAAGCATATTTTTTAAATAGGTATGCATATCAAAGTTTAAAAAGCAAGTATCTATGATATTCCACCATCATGTAATAAAGAAGGAGATAAAAGAAAATATGTCTGTGTGTTTGTGTAAAAATAAACAGAAAATAAATAAATAGAAAGGAGAAAACTTATTAAGTTTTATCAATAATTAATTGTTTATTAATAATTAAAAATTGTTAATATTAATTAATCTTTTAATATAATTATTTATTAATTAATTATTAAATATGGTTAATTATTAATAATAAACTTGTTTGTTTATTTTAAAATAAATAGGAGAAACTAGAAAAGAAAGAGCATGGTTACCTGAAGGGGTGGGTAGAAAAGGGATAGAAAAGGGGGAGGAATAAGAAGTAAGGATGAGAAGGAAGCACCCCTTCCCTGAGTATATATCTTTAATAGTTCCGACTCTTAGAGTCACAGTAATATTTCACATACCACCCAAAATAAATAGTTGCCTTTTGTGGGTGGAACCAAAATGTAATACAAATAGTGACATACGAACTTAACTATATTACAAACGAACAATGCAACCATACTTAAGAGAATGGGGAAGAAAAGAGCTAACATAAGTGAATTTCAGGAAGCAGTATGTTGACTGGAAACTGTAAGGCTAAAAAAAATTACTGTACCCTTGTTGGTAAAAGGAAATGGGTTAGCAATTCTAAACTATTACCTGGGTATGTTAGGATTGAACAAACAAGTCAATATAGATAATTTGAGGCAGATTTTTCACTGCCTGAAAAAGAAGTTACAAATAAGGAAAGTAAAGAAGCTAGAATGAACTGTATTAGAATTGGAGGTATAAGTATGGACTTATGGTTTTAATATTTATACAGGTAGATATAGACACACAGCGTGTATGTTTGTGTGGGTAAATATATGTATACATGTTTCCTAGCTTTGTGTGCTGAGAGGGTCTGTGAACAATGATACTCCAGTAGCAATGACCATACCTAGTGGTCAGATCTTGATTTCTAAATGCCATTTAGAAAGGAACCAGAGCCCCTTGGAGAAGCAATTGATTTGAGTGCTGGGGAAGGACAAGATGAAGTTGGAACATATTATGGTGCCCCTAAAATAAGAAAGTACTCAGAAAAATATTGGAGGTATGTCAAAAAGACACAGGAATCAATCTGAAGAAGTTCCCAAAGGCCAAACCAGGGATAATTTGAATAGCAAAATATATAATGATAGTATTGGATTATGACCCCTAGAATAAACTAAGTACCCACGAGTCCATACCTGAAATTAATAAAAATTGAATAAATAAGTGGGTGTGACAGGGCAGCTCTTTCTTACAGGAAAATTCTAATTAGTAAATATAGAAGGAATGAAGAAAATATAAACCCATTAGGCAAACACCATAGGGATAATTGTTGCAGGCAAGATCCACCAATGGATGATAAAATCAATGGGTAAAGGTTTGACCTGAAAGAGGATATTTTCATGATCTCAAAAGTATCCTCCCCAAGATGGTTACCAATTACAAAGGGAAACATGGTAACTTTATAGTGGAGAAAACTGGCATTCACCAACTTACCCAAATGATCAAGGTATACATCTCCTGTACTAAGTTTTACTGACATCCTATGTCCCTTTATATGATAAACTGAGAAAGACACAGTATCACTTCTATAGTTTTCTTGCCAAAAATATGCATAATCTCAGTTTAGTAATGAACATCAGACAAACTCACATTGAGGAGCATTCTGCAAAATAATGACCAGTACTCATCAAAAGGTCATGAAAGACAGGAAAGGGCTGAGGAACTGTCACAGGATGGAGGAGACTAAAGACAGACAGCCATGAAGTGCAAAGTGGAATCCTGAATTGGATACTGGGACAGAATAAAGGACATAAGGAAAAAAACTGATGGAATATGAATAAAGTCTGTAGCTTAATTAATAGTATTGTACCAATGTTAATTTCCTAGCTATTAAATATTAAATGCTTTACCCTAAAATCTGAAACAAAGCAAAGATGTATGCTGTCTCCACTTCTATTCCATATAATACTGGAATTCCTAGAGAGTGTGATAAGGCAAGAAAAATAAATAAAAAAGATTAAGATTGGAAAGGAAGAATAAAACCTGTCTTCATTCATAAACATCATGATTGACCACATAGAGAAGGCCTAAGAAACCTACAGAAAAAAATTACTAAGTGAATTTAGTAAGGTCACAGGATAAAAAGATAATAAGCAAAAATCTACTGTATTGTGTATATGCTGGCAACAAACAATTGGAAAATTTAAAACTTCTGATTTTCACAAGACACAATTAAAAAATGAAAAGGCAAGCCAACATCAGGGACTTCCCTGGTGGTCTAGTGGGTAAGACTCCACATTCCCAATGCAGGGGGCCTGGTTTGATCCCTGGTCAGGGAACTAGATCCCGTGTGCATGCCACAACTAAAAGTTTGCATGCCACAACTAAGAACCCATATGCCGCAACTAAGATGTCCACATGCCGCAACTAAGAAGTCTGCATTGCTGCAACTAAAAGATCCCACATGCCGCAATGAAGGTCCTGCGTGCCACAACTAAGACCCAGTGCTGCATGCATGCATTCATAAATAAATAAATAAATAAATAAATAAATAAAATCTAGTGTTGACAAGGATGTGGAGCCACTGGAACTCTCAAACATTGCTGGTAGGAATGTAAAATGGCACAGTTAACTTCAGAATCAGTTGGGCATTTCTTAGAAAGTTAAACATAAAATTACCATCTGACCTGGTAATTCCAGGTAGGATGGATAAAGCTAATCTAAGTGAAAAAATATCATATCAGTGGTTGACCAGGGCAAAGACAGGGAATGAGGGTGGAGAGACTACAGAGGGGCCCCAGGGGATGATGGAAGTATTCTATATCTTGATTGCAGTGTGGGTATCTGGGTGTATCCACTTTTCAAAACTCATTGAACTGTACACTTAAAATGAATGCTTATTATAGGTAAACTAGACTTTAACAAGGCTGTTTCTAAGGTAGAAAACAATCAGAATGAATGTTTTTTGAACATTTACCTTTTTAAATGCTTTCCATATTCTGTATCATCCCACTGAATTCCCCAAACCACCCTATTAGGTAGGGCTACATTGTTCCCATTTTCTAGCTGAGGAGACAGAGGTAGAACTTACAGTAAAAAATGAGGATCTGAACCCTTGACCACTGTGCTACAGGGCTAGAACATCACAGTCTTGCCCTTGACATTAATAAAGCTTATCCTGAGGATGTGCTAACAAGCCCACTACTGGGAGCAGCTAAGAGAAGTGAGTGTGGATCTGGGAAATGAGAGGAGACGCCCAAAGGAAGAGGTGGCCTGGGGGGACCAGCATTTGTCCAAGCCTGGACTTCTAAATACTTACATAGGAATCATTGGGTGCCTGGTCCTTGCCTCACCCTAGACCGACTGAATTAGAATCCCTGGGGTGGGCCTGAGAGCCTGCATTTTAATAAGAATGTCCCCCTCCTAGCCCCACCTACCCCAGTAGGAAGAGTAGAGACAGGTCTGTGCAGAGGAAGATCTGGGTGTCAGAACAACCTGGGCTTGAATCTGACCCTTCCAGACCCTTGCTTCCCTCTCTCTGCCTCAGCTTGCTCATCTGTACAATGGGCATCATAATAGTACCAATAGCATGAGGTGGCTGGGAGATTTATGTGATTTGAGTGAGAATTAGGCACAGCACCTGGCACAGAGGAAGCACTCAATACATGTTGGATTAAAATAACACTTGAATGCGGCACTGGACCCCACTCAGCACCTTTCCCTCTCCTTCCTCTCCAGGGCCCGGCCTGGCCTTTATCGCTTACCCCAAGGCCGTCACCATGATTCCCCTCTCCCCGCTGTGGGCCACCTTGTTCTTCATGATGCTCATCTTCCTGGGCCTGGACAGCCAGGTAAGAGGGGAGTCCAGGCTGGAAGGGGCAGGGAGCCAGGTATATTGCTCTCCAGAACAGCTCTGAGACCTACACACCACGTCCTGGTCCTTGTCGTCAGAACCACCCAGACCCTGGAGGACACGGAGATGTGGAAGAGCATCTTCTTCTTCCTTCCTTTATCTCTGGATTGGGGCCCCGTGTCATGCCGCTGGCGGCCACATGGGTCCTCGGTACCACCACCAGCTACCGCTGCCCTGACATTCCACCTGCCTGCCTCTCTTCTCACTGTGGGCTTCTCCCGACCCACCCTCCACTTGGCAGCCCGCCATCCTCCGTGAAGGCTGTAGAGTTAGAACTAGCAATTTATCTGTGCACGTTTTCCTTTCTCTCTACACGAACACGTGCACTTACACCTTCTCACACTGTAAAACCCACCCAGCCCACCCTCCCACCCTCCTCCAATCCTCTCCTTGGTTTTCCTGCCAGAAACCTGCGGCCTCCAGTCTCTCTTCTGTCCCAGAATCTGCCCCTTGCCCTGCTGCTCCATCGTGGCTGGGTTTCCTAAGAGCCCCAGAGAAGATTTTCCAGCCAAAGCCTGGTGCTCCGCTCTCAGACAGGGGTCCCTTGGCGAGGTGCTGCCCACCCCCCTACCTGTGACCTTGTGCGAGTCACTTAGCACCCAAGCCTGGTGGCTGGTGTGTCTGTCTATTCAGCCAAGTCCTATTTCTTCCCCTGGATGGTTTCTCAGAAACTGCTAAGCCGAGCTGCGGAAGCACCGGGTGTTTTTGCTGATAATCATCCCATCCATTGTTGCGGGCAGAGGCCTCAGGAAGGATCGGCAGCTTGTGTGACAGTGACAGGCCTGCCTCCGCACGGGGTGTGGGGTCTGGGCCTAGGCTCTGTGAGTCTCTGGGCTGAGCCAGGCCAGCATTAGGACAGAGACACTTGGTTGGCAAAGGGGAACGGGGGGCCCAGAGGTCTGGCCTGGATGGCTGCTCTGCTCACCCCCAGGTGTAAATGGCATGGGCTTTGTGCCTGGGCTGTGTCCTCAGTTCTCAGTCATGATAACGACATGAGCTGGGGGTCCCCTTTTGTTATCCTCATTTTGCAGAGGAAGAAACTGAGGCCCAGAAATGCTGAGTGAGTTGCTGGGACATGCACCCAGGTCTGTGTGCTTCTTAGCCCACCTGCTCTGACGTCACTTCAGTTTAGGTGCTGGATCAACAGGCTCCCTGGAATCTCCTTCCTTCCCTGGGGACCCTGGAGAAAGGATGAGCACGGCCAGCCTTGCTGCAGAGGCAGGGCAGCCTGGAGGCTAGGAGTCCAGGTGTTGAAGCCAGACAGGGCTGGGGTTGAGTCCCAGCTGCACGACTCTGGCCAGCTGTGTGACTCTGGGCTAGTCACCTCACCTCTCTGTGCTACAGTCCCTTTGCACAATAAGGATAGAAATCCGTACCCTAAGGAGGTGGACATGAACCAGAAAGGATTTGGAGCCAAAGAATGGCTCCAGGGAAGTGGGGGGAGTGCCCTGCAGAGGTGACAGCCAGCCTCTGGGACAAGATTGCCTGGTTCAAATTCTGGTATATTCCTAATATATTATACCTCTGATCTCAGGGAAAGTTGCTTACACCCCTATGCTTCCGTGTCTTCATTTACAAAACAGGTAATACTAGGACCTAACGCCTAGAGATTAAATAAATTAATATCTGTTAACTGCTTAGGACTGAGCCTGGCACACGACAAGCACCATGTGTTTGCCACTGTTGTTATTATTCATTTATTAAACATTTTCTGAGCATCTCCTCTGTGCCACTGGAAATAGATGAAAATGATGTGGCCTCTGCCCTCCAGGGTCTCACCTTCTTGCTAGGAGACAGATCAAGAGCAATCATGGGCCCCACGAGATGAGGGATGTGGACTAGGCATGGAAGAGAGGGGAAATCTCTTCTGCCCAAGTAGGAAGCAAGGAGGAGCAGTCAGGAAAAGGCTCATGCAGGAGGTCTGCCCACAGTGCTGGGAGAACCCAGGCAGGGGGGTAGGGGTGTGCTGGGATATTTGGGCTGGGTGTTGAGGGGTGAATAGGAGTGTAATTTATCCCACACCCAGCCCTGTCTCAGCATGGCGGGACACAGATGCCTAACGGCTCAGGCTCTGCCGCTGAAGGCTGCCCAGCCCAAACGCAAGAGCTGGGTGTTAGCTCACCTGACTGCCCTCCCCCAAGCAGAGGGTCACTTGCCCACTAGAAGCAGAGGGTCACTTGCCCACTAGAAGCAAAGGGCAGGGGAAATGTCACAGGCCTGGAGGACAAAGCAAGTCAAGTCCCACCCACAGACCAGAGCCTGCCAGCAGCAGAGCCCTCAGCTCTCAGGACAGTTACAGGGACTCCCATCTTGCCTCCCAGGCAGAGGCTGCGTCTCATTTAAGTCGTTGACCCCAGAACAGGGCCCCGCACATAGGCACGTGATAGGCAGCTTTTGGGGAGAAGGAATTCTAGAGTCAGGAGACCTCATTTCAAGTCCTGACCCTGCCGCTTCCTTGCTGAGAGACTTTGGGCAGGTCGCTTTCCCTCTCTGAGCCTCAGGGTCCTCATGTGTTAAATGGGCCTGCCGGAGTTCTGTAAACGCTGGGATTATTGTTTTTATTCTTGGGTCCTCCATCAGGGTAAGTGTGGGAATAAAAGTGAGACCCAGTGGAAAGGAAGCCCAGGGTTTAAGGCTGCTGTACTTGCCTGGAGCCAGGGCCAGTAAGAACGGCCTTTCTCTTGGGTTTCACACCATCATTTCTACCCTGTGCAGTTTGTGTGTGTGGAAAGCCTGGTGACCGCTGTGGTGGACATGTACCCCAAGGTCTTCCGGAGGGGCTATCGGCGGGAGCTGCTCATCCTGGCCCTGTCGGTCACCTCCTATTTTCTGGGCCTCGTGATGTTAACAGAGGTGAGTGATAAGGATACAGGTTAAGTGATGTGAACAGGGTAGCACAAGGGTTAAGCGCCTGGGCTTTGGTTTAGTGGATCTGACATTGACTAGCTGTGTGACCCTGGCTCCAGGTCCGGCACTTCTCGGGGACTCCATGCTCTTATGTTTGTAATGGGTTGTAATGAAGGTGTCCACTTCACCGCCAGAGGGAATAAAACTCCCAGAGGGAAAGGCTGGGTTTACCTGGTCATCGTGAACGTCTGGCTGCCAGGGCCACCCCTTTTAGTAACTTCTGGGTGAAGGGGACAGTGTCAGCTACGGAACCCTCAACTAGTTACTAGGCTTTTCTGGGGCATCACTGAGAATAGGCATGAGGAATTGGCACCTTCAGGCACTGTGTGTGCCCGCGCCAGCCCTTCATGTGTACCCTCTTCTTGTCTCTGCCTGGGGTCAGGAGGGGCTCATCATGACCCTAAATTAAGACTGTCTCATAAAGCCATGATTCTCTTCCCTCCTGCAGCCATCCTGTCTAATAAATACTTTCTTAAGTACCTTGGGAAGGTGAGATTAGATATCTTTTTATCCACACTCAGAAAATTAATTGATTTTAAAAGCCAAACCACCCCCCACCAAAAAGCCTAAAAACTGTTGTCTAGACAAGAAGAGGTTTTGTGAGAAACATGGAAAGAAATGAGGGAATTCAGAATCTGTCACAGCAGCTGATATGGTACTGAAGTCGGTCTGTTGATCGTCATCCTCCACTTCTCAATTCAAATGCCACCTCCTCCTGGAAGCCTCCTCTGCTTTCCTTCCCACTCAGGACTTCATTCTAAGCTCAGCTCAGCCTCCCTCTGGCCATGACAATGACCTGTCTGTTCACCTGCTGCCCCCACCAGGCCCCGAGGTCCTCAAGAACAGGAGCTGGCCTTGACCTGCTTTGCACCCTTGGGACCTGGCATGGGGTGGGCTCTGGGGCACGGTGGCTGGTGTTATTACTGCTCCTAGTCATTGTCACATTAATGGGAGTGATAATCAGCGTTTGAGAAAATGAATGGTGCAGCACTTCCACACGAAGAACCAGGGAGGCAGTGAGTAGGGCCCCATTAAGTACTGATTAATTATGCAAAGTAGAGTCTTTTGTCACGCACAAATTGGGGGGGTTAACCTGATGCCTTAAAAAGGCTGGTGGCGCTACAAGAAGAGCAGGCATTGGCGGGTGTCCCCGGCTTGCAGCAGGCAGGTGGAGGGCCCTCCTGGACACCGGCCCTGGGTGCCCTGCTCACAGAGCCTTCCAGCCCACCCTCCTCCAGGCCTCGGGTCTGCCCCGGGGCACCTGGGGCCCCAGCCCATCAGGGAGCCAGCGCTGCGTCTGCCCAGGACCAGCGTGTCCTTGAGTGATCACACCGGGAAGTTCAAACTGCCAAATGGGTCCTGTCGGCCTCAGTAATTGCTGGCAGGATCTTCTCCCTCATTTAAACACATTTAAAGCTCTGCTCTAGGGATAAACTAGTCCGCAAATATCTGATCTTCCACTGAGGCAGTGTGGTGGGTGGTGAAGGGCACGGGCTCTGCAGCCGGACACTTGGGCTCAGTCCTCAGCCCCACGGCTGGGCAGCTGGGTGACCTGTGGTGCGTATTGTCACTGGCCCGGGCCTCGGGTTCCCCCGCGTGAGTACTGAGGATAACTGTAGCGCCTGCCCTGTGATCACACTGTGCCAGGAACAGCTAGACTGAGACCTGGGACCAGTTACAACAGAGCTGGCACTTGGAGAGCCCTGCGTTAAGGCTTCCTTCTGGGTTTTTTTAATGTATGATGTTTGTGGAAGGAGACCCTCGGGAGAGCAATTAGGAGGGCAGTCCTGGGTTTAACTCAGAAAGCTCCTTACCCTCAGAGACCCGAACGCCTGCCATATCTGTCACAGACAGGAGGCCCCAGACCAGATACGGCCCAGCGATCCATGTTGTTTCCCCCTCACTGTGATTTTTTAAGAAGACGAAGAGGTTACCAAAATTAAAGAGAAAGATTTCTCAAGAAAATTTGGATTTTGGGCACCTTCCAGAAAATCTGCAGACCTGGCTGCCCAGGCCTACGTCCCCCAGCAGCAATCGACTGGAGTTGTGTGGCCACGTGGGGCCTGCGCTCTCCAGTTAGCCACAGTCCCCACCACTCCCTGCTGTCACACACTAGGACCACTTGGACTCAGCACTGAGATGTTGCCTCCGATCTAGTTGAAGAGATGAATGAGGAAACAAATAGTCCCAGGGTGTGTGGTCTTTCACATGACAGAAGGAGGCCCGGGGGCTTGGGGAACACAGAGAAGAAGCTTAGTCCCAAGAGGTCCCCGTGGCAGACACATAAGGAGGCTGTCTAGGCTTCATCCTGGCCTCTTAACCCCCGTCCTTTCCTGGCATTTGGAACACCTCCCCCAACCCGACCCTCCCTCCCTTTTGTACTTTTATTTCTGCTGCTTTTGATTGTCCCGCTGAGGACTCTCATTGTGTTGTAGGATTTTCTTTACGGATCCCAACCCTTCCCACCCCTGCATCTGGCCTCCCCTCCTCTGCCCACCCAGACGCCTCCCCTGCCTCCCAGAGATCCTCCCAGATCACCTTGGCCAGCCAAGCTTGCACCTCCCTGGCCTTCCACTGAATTTAATCTTCAGAGATTTGTATATCACAGAGCTGGCCCACTTTGTTCCTGCATCCCACAACGATTGCGCACCTACTGTGTGCCGAGTCTTTGGCCAGAAACAGGGACACAGCTGTGGACAAGCCATTCACAGTCCCTCCCCAATGGAGCACTCACTCCATTTGATTCAATTCGCACTTACGGGGACATACTGCAAGCCGGGCCCTGTGCTGAGGGTGGGAGACACACAGAGGACCAGTGCGGGGGCCTTCCCAGCAGGAGCTCAGAGCTAACAGAGTAGCTGATGGCAGAACGCATTTTTTTTTTTTAAACTATGAATCCTTAAAATGTGCTATGGAGGCCCAAAGAAAGAACGAGGCTGTCAGGGAGGGCTGCTTGGAGGAGGTGACATTTGAGATGAGCTTTGAAGGAACTTACCCAGTGAAAGGGAATAGCATGTGCAAAGGCACAGAAGTGAGACAGTCCCTTGGTGTGTCCAGGAGGGAGCATGTTGAGGGGGACTGTGGGAGGGGGAGCTGAGGCCCAGTGAGGAGGGCAGCCCTGGCTGGCAGGCTGAAGGAAGCCAAGGGGTAATTGTAAACTGTAGGGTGACATGGTTGGATTTGCAGGTTGGAAAGGTCCCTGTGAAAGCTGGTGTGTGGAAGGGTAGGAGAGGGAGGCTGGAGGCAGGGAGGCCAGTGGGGAGGCTGTCACAGCCTCCTGGAGAGAGGTGCTGAGCCTTCCCAACCTCCAATCTCTGGTCTTCTGTGTTGTCTCTGACGTTTGAGGAGCAGGGACAAGACAAACCAACGCAATCCCAGCAACCCCCAGAGGGTGGTCTTAGGGAGCGCCCAGGTGTGGTGGGTGCAGTGTTCCAGGACCCTGGGGAGACCAGTCTGTCCTGGTGGAAGTGAGTCCCGGCTGGTGGTAGCCACAGGGCAGAGAGCCCTTCCCAGGGCCAGCTGGCTGACCCTGCTGTCCAGTGTGTCTGTCACTCTGTCCATATTTCTGTCCTCTCGCTTCCCAGGGTGGCATGTACATCTTCCAGCTCTTTGACTCCTACGCCGCCAGTGGGATGTGCCTTCTCTTTGTGGCCATCTTCGAATGCATCTGCATCGGCTGGGTATACGGTGAGTAGAGGCTGAGCCCTTCCACACCCCAGAGGCCACCATGGTGCCCAGCACATGGGCATCACCCGGGACCCGGCTGGGCCTGGGTTCCCTGTGGCTGGTCTCCATCTGCATCAACCTCTTCGTCCTCCCCTCAGGGACTTCTTGTCCTTTCCCACTTGTCGGGAGACCCTCCTGCTTTTATATCCCTGCAGCAGAGGGAGGGGTTCCAGGCTCAGACATTGTGACCTTGATTCTCTCCTTCTGCCCCTGATGCTCAGTTTTCCCATCTGCAAAATGGAGTACTATAAACAATCACCATGTCTCCGAGCAGGAGGTAGTGTAGGCAAAGCAGCCACCCCAGTGCCTGGCCCTAAGTCAGCACGTGCCTTCTGGTTCCCCAAACCGTATGAGTGCGTGAGGGTTGCTGGTCTGAATGATGATGCACACTCCCAAGTGTGGTTCGGGAATAGACACCCCACAGGCCACCCGTCTGGCCCTCACCTTCAGAGCCCTGACCCCCGCCCCCGTGCAGGTCAGCCAGCCCCTGGCCCTGCCTCAAAGGGACCACCTTCCTCCTTTCCCCCAGAAACTCCTGCCCGTTTCCTGGACCTCACTGCCCAAGGTCAGAAGGGGTCTTCCCAATATTGAACCAGAGTCCCTTCTACTGCAGTTTATCCTGACACCTCACATATGTAACACCTTGGTAGTTTTTAAGCGGTAAATAGGGTTCCTGCCGCAATTTGTCTTGGGCTGGGGAAACCAGACACTCATAGCCTTCCCTCTGAGTCTTGTACAGAAATCTTCTGGGGTGTGTGTGCCCGTCTTCTTTATTCTGGACAGGAAGCAACCGCTTCTATGATAACATCGAAGACATGATTGGCTACCGGCCGTTGTCACTCATCCAATGGTGCTGGAAAGTCGTGACCCCCGGGATCTGTGCGGTAAGGGCCCTGCCAGGAGCCGCCTGCAGCCCACCCACCCACCCACCCATGTACTTCTGCACCCCAGAGCCCAGACCTGGCTGAGGCCGAGACTGAGGAGGTGGTGTCCCCCTGGGGACCCTCTGTGCCTTCAGAAAGTCCGAGGCACCTGACACCTTTCAAAGCCAGCATTATGGGGACAGTCTCTGGGCTTGGCCAGGGGGCCTCACTAGGACCCCAGCCCTGCAACCAGCTTGCTGTGTGATTGTGAGCAAATCACCTCCCTTCTTGGGACCTCAGGTTCTATGCCTGCATATGTATAGAAGGCGGCTGGGACCTGCCTCTGCGAGGGCCGAGGGTCCCAGGAAAGGCACTTGGCTCTGCTGTTCACAGGGAAGCAACAGTGTGAGGGTAAAGCGGGGCTCACGCTCTGCGCCTCACATCAGACCGGGAGAGGCCTTTGTGAGAGGATGTTTAATTAAAAAAACAAAACCCCCTGCTCTTCACCCAGCTCTTGGCACTGGAAGTATCTCAGAGCATCTTCACAAACCATCTTAGTTCTGAAAGGCAGCTTTGAAACCAGCCCTGAGAAGTAGCTAGGAAAAAGTAATAATTCCTGACTGGGCAGAGGCTGGGGATGAGGCTCCTGGGGCTCGGGGAGGGTCTCCTGGGATCTGTGGGGGTCAGTTCCCCGTGTTTCTCGCTGTGGACCCAGCAGGGTGTCACCTCTCCAAGGCCGCCACACAGGGTTGACTGTCTCCCCTGCTGGCTGCCCGCACGCAGGCTGAGAGCCGCCCCAGGGACCTTTCCATGTCTCCCCGCAGGGCATCTTCATCTTCTTCCTGGTCAAGTACAAGCCCCTCAAGTACAACAACATCTACACCTACCCCGCCTGGGGCTATGGCATTGGCTGGCTCATGGCCCTGTCCTCCATGCTCTGCATCCCGCTCTGGGTCTTCATCAAGGTGTGGAAGACGGAGGGGACGCTGCTGGAGGTGAGCAGCCTGGGAGAAGGGGTCAGCAAGGGCGGCTCAGAGGTGGGGGGTATGGCTCAGGACAGGGCTGGCAGTGCTGGGAGGGTTGGTGAGTGTGGGTACAGCCATGGGCATGTCTGGGTCCCCGCTTCCTCATCTGGGCAATGGGTGTGATGAGAACATGCCCCTACGTGTCTCCCAGGGAAGCCTGGCCAGCTCCTCCCCAGTGGGTATTCGTCAGTACTGCTGTGCTGAAGCCTCGGGGTTGAGATGTTTTCCCTGAGCTCAGCCTCAGTTTCCTCATCTGTAGAATGGGTCAACAGCAGTCGCTCACTTACAGAGGTTGTTTGAGGACTCAGTGAGTATGCAGAGGGAAAGCGCTTAGACCAGGCCCTGGGAGAGAGAGAGAGACCAAGTGTTAGCTCTTACTGCTCTGTTGATTGTGTTCATTAAGGACCCCATTCCCAGGGCACAGGGAGAGTGTCTGACATTTGTGAAACATCTATCCTGTGTCGTCGCTGTGCCAAGCTCTCTCTGTGCTGCATCTCCTCTAGTCCTCAGAGAAATTAAGTCATTTGCCTAGGATCACACAGCCAAAAATTAGCAAACCAAAGTTTTTTAACAATTTTATTGAGGTATGTTTTCTATATCATATCATAAAATTCAGCCATTTCAGGTATACAATTCAGTGGGGTTTTTTTTTAGTAACTTTCTGTGTAGTGCAGTCATCACCATAAATCAGTTTGCAAATATTTGTATTTATTTATTTATTTATTTATTTTTATTATTATTATTTTTTAAGATCCCTGGTGCCCATTCCCAGTAAGCCCTGGTCCCAAGCCCAGACACGCACAAATCTGTCTCTGTGTGTGTGCCTCTTATGGGTGTTTCCTGCCAGTGGAATCCTGCAGTATGTGGTCTCTTGGTAGCAGAGTGAATTTGGACCCCAACGCGTCATATCCCCCACACCCACTCTCTCTTCACTCTCCTTTCCCACCCGCTGGCAGATCAGAAGGTCTGAGTCAGCTTCTCGCCCATTTTGCAAACTGTCTGCTGTGTGCCAGACGCTGCTCTAAGCCATCTACAAGCACTAGGCCACTGAATCCTCACAGCAGTCCTGTGAGGTGGAGGAGCTTCCTGTCCCCATGTCACAGGTGAGGAAGCTGAGCACAGAGAAGTGAAGCAAGTTACCCAAGGGCACACAGCCTCTGAGTGATGGAGCAGGTACCCTGTGCCCCCCACCCCCGCCTCGTTCCTGCCCCAACGCAGCACCCCAGGGCTCTCGGGGCTGACCTGCGTCTCACAAGCATGTGGCCTGTGCAGACACGCACAGGCAAGAGCCAGCTCTCCTGCCCACCCAGGGGCCTGAGCTCCAGAAAAGCCAACATCCAGCCAGGAGGGGCAGGCTGAGAGGGAAGGTCCCTTTCTCCAGCCTGCTCGTGCCCTCGGAGCAAGTCAGGGTCCTCCGCTCCTGCAGGGAATGTAGGTCAAGGGCAGTTGTTGATTCTGGTTTGGGACCAGACGTGTCCAGAGGAGAGCAGCCCTGGAGCCCTAACACCTTGGCCATGGCAGGCCCCTGCCAGTTAGTTCACCTCCCTCCATTTCCAGAAGGTTCTGCCCACTGATGGGAAGGATCTGGAAGGAAAAATGGGGTCAGAGAATTGCTGTGAGGGTGGGTAGTCTGTGCTAAGAGCTGTGGATGGGTCAACAAATCTGAGGCCGCCTCATGACAACGCTAGAGGCACGTGCCACTGTGACCCCCTTTGACAGATGAGGGAACGAGGCACAGAGGGTTAAGTTCTTGCCCCAGTTAAGTGGTGGGACTGGGAGTCAAGCCCAGGTGTCTGGTTCCAGAGCCCGTGCTCCCAGCACCTGTCCTGTGTCAAGAGCCTAGCACCGTGCCTGGCACCCAGGAGGTGCTCGGCATTGCCGAAGGGTGGGTGGGGGTACAGGATCCGCCTGTTAATCCCCCCCGGGCAGGATAGGTCCCGCCTCTCTCAGGCACGGCAGGATCTGAAAGAGAAAACAGAACCTTGATCATAAGAAACCAGCCACCCCAAAGTCTTCCCAGCCTTCCTGGGGAGAAGGTTTATGCCCGGGAAAGGCCTCCCAAATCCTGGCCTGATGTCTTCTGGAGGTGCACATGAGGCTGAGGTGTGGGACCCGAGGCCGGGCCCAGGGGGCAGGAGCGTGTGTCCAGGGTCTGCCCGTGGCCTCCACTCCCTCATCGGTAGAGTAGACGATGGCCACCCTGTCTGCGCCCAGCCCAGAGCCGGCCACTCTGCCAGGCGGCGTGAGGCTGTGGCCTTAGGGATAACGTTTCCGTCTTCAGACACACACCGCCTGTTCCCCTGGATGGGGGAGCGTGATGACAGCCTTTTGTGGGAAACGTACCCGTTTATCCAGCGATCATTATATGAACGGCTCTGGAGGTGCCGTAGCTCATCCTCACAGCAGCCCTTCGGGCAGGTACTCCTATCCCACTTCACAGATGGGAAAACACAGCTCAGAGATGTTAGGTGACGTGCCCCACATGTAGTGAGGCTGGGCAGCGGCTCACACCCCAGCTTCTCTGTCTCCACGGGAGGAGGGATGCAGCAAGCAGCCCTGGGTACAGCTCTCACGTCCTGGCCACCTGCAGCGGGCCAGGTACAGGGTGGGCACTTCCGCTCACTGTCTCCTTACTCCTCATCCAGTGATAGCAGTGGGTACCCTGGTGTCCCCATGACCGGGGGTGGGGGCGGGAAACGGAGACCCGGAGGTCCACGCATCGTCCAGGATAGAGCTCTGAGTGGCAGGGCTGGGGCTGGTGGCTCCACTGCCCCGAGGTGTCCACCATGCCGTTGGGAGGCGCCAAGGCAGGCCCGGGACCCTGGCAGCCACTCTCAGACAGCTCTTCTCCTCTCCAACCATGTAGAAATTCCAGAAGTTGACGACCCCCAGCGCCGATCTGAACATGCGGGGCAAGCTTGGGGCAGGCCCACGGACGGTGATGGTTAATGACTGTGACGCCAAACTCAAGGGTGATGGGACCATTGCAGCTATCACAGAAAAGGAGACGCACTTCTGACCGCCCCTGCCACCTTGAGGCCTCTCCTGCTCCTCGTCCCCGCCGTCCCCGCCGTCCCCGCCGTCCCCGCCCCGTGTACAAATGAATACCTGAAACACGTACTTCTAATGGTAGAGGCTTGCTCGTTTTGCACAGGATTTATTAACAAGTTAATTTTAAGGTGGCCGCACCCACTCTGGTTTCAAGTCACATCCCCTCCTCGCCCCCCAGTTGCCATGTGAGTAACGATACGCAGAGATAATCCTGTACAGGGACTAGTATCTCATCCTCTTGTGCTAGGACAGTTTTAACCAGCATTTTCTAGGGGTTAGGAAGTTGTATCATAGGGTCAGACTTTTATACTCGGCCCTGTGGCAGGGCTCCTCCTGGCCGTCTGCTCACACCCTCCGCTCTGCCGCTCTGTCCTCCTCAGCACGACTGGCTGGAGTTGCCTGCGCGCTGGTTCTCGGGCCCAGGCAGCAGCCTCTATTCTGCTTGCGGCTGCCTGTCCTGCCACTGCCTCTGCCGGGATCTGCATTGTAGGACCTTCCAGCAGCCTCCAGGGAGGGAGCTATGGTTGGGCCTGGAGCCTGGTTTCCTCCTCCAGCCCCTTCTTTGTGCCTCTGCCTCGTTTTCTCCCTCTCGCTGTCGCCCCTGCCTTCCTCCCTCTCCTGCCATCCTGTGACCTCCAATCCCTCCCCATCCCTTCCTGTCACCAGCAGAAACCTTGAATTTTCACAAGGCTTCTTCCCTACCTTTTTCCCAGGAGCCAACCACCTGCCTCCCTGGCCAGGGAGCTGAGAAGCCTCAGCCTCACTGATGGGGAGATGAGGGCTCCCACCCCTCCCTCGGTACAGCCCTGGGGTCTGGGGAGCTGGCTGGTGCTGCTCCAGGCCTCCCTGGCTGACCCCTCTCTTCTTTAATTGGATTTCACATCAAGCCTCTGCCTTGGATCCTGAGTTATTTGGGGACAGGGAAGGTGCATTCTTTATCGTTTTCCTTTATGTTCTCTATCTTATTCAGTGGAAATGCGAGTTTTCTCCAAACAGAGGATTTAGTTTCCTGTAATAAACCTGCGTGTTTGATTGGCCCAAATGCCCAGCTTCTCTGCCCCGGCCAGCCCCCATCTGAAGCCCGCATTTGCTAAGAGGGATGCCAAGCACCCCCCCAGGCAAGTCGGGATGAGCTGTCTGCTCCGGTGGACCCAGGAAACGGATGCAGGAAGACCGGGGCTCCGGCTGAGCCCCCACCTGTGTCCATCCTCGTCTGCTCTTCTCCCAACAGGTCGGGGAGGGGGTCTCCCCACTGCTGCTGCTACCGGTTCTCCACCAACCACTGTCACCAGTGCCCAGCCCCACGGCCTAGCTGGGGACATGCCGCATTGTACTTGTGGCACTTAACACTTCACTTACTTCACGCGACTCATGGTGCAGGGCGGAGGGAGGGTTTTTGTTCTTTGCTTTTTGTAATTTCCTACTAGTATTTGGGTAACTTTGGGGGGGCGGGGAGGGAAATGTGGGGGCAGGTGAAACGTCATTGCAGTGACTTTTTTGATATTCATTAGAAACAATACATCCTTTCTGAAATATTTACAGTATTATTAAAAAATGAAAAAGGTTGTACTGTTTTGCATAATGAACGTTTTTATTGGGTATTCAAAGGGTACACGATTGTCAGCTTACTCATTTTTAAAAATTAAAGAAGTGAACAAACTCTCTGTGGCTGTTCCTGGCAGAGTGGTATTCATCGGGTGGTTCTCCCTGTTTTATTACTTCTGTGATATTCCTGCCAAACCATCTTGGCATTTGGAGGTTGCTGTTTCAACTGGGGATTACAAGTTAGAAACACCCAGGGCTGTTTCAGGAGCACACACTGCCTTTCATGTGATCCCCATGCACTGAATGTCTACTGTGTGCTAAGTGCTTTACAAATTTCTCTCTTTAATCCTACCACAACCCCACTTTATTTGTCTATTACTTCCCCTGCTTTACAGACAGGGGAAATTGAAGCACAGAGAAGTCAAGCCATTTGCCAGAGCCTCACAGCTAGTAAATAGCTGGACCAGAAAGAGAAGTCAGCTCTGTCTGAACCCAAAGCCCAGTCCCCTTATCACTATGCCTTACTCCCCCTCAGGCTGCAAGACCCAGAGAAGGCGAGAGCCACCCCATGATGGCAGCAATGGTTGCCACAAAGCTCGTGCACCTGTCCTAGGGGGCAGCCCTGCGTGTCTGAGGCAGGCAACGGGGGGTGGAAGGAGACAAGGATTTGGAGCATGCAGCTCTGCTTTGGGCTCTGGGATCCACCTTTGGCAGCCTCAGTTTTCTCATCTCTAAAATGGGGATAATACCTCCTGCTTCAAACTTGGGATGACTGTGAGATCCTATGAACTCTGGGTGTGAATGGTAAAGCTTTGTATTCACGCTGGTTTTCATTATCCTGAAAGAATTGTGCCTAAGCTCTCAAAGTGTGTTGTTGCTCAGAACTCAGACAAAAATCTCTAAACCCGTGTCTGAGATTTCCAAACAGTGGCTCAGGACCATGGAGTGTGCTTTGTCCTGCTAGCACATGGCACAGCAAGGTCGTCTACACACAGGGTCTGCTCATTCCTATCTGGTTGGCTCTTTTGCTTAAAATCCAGGTCCACCTGAACCTGTCTTGGCCTCTTGCCATCTGTGAGGTGGTAACATCTGCTCACAGGGAAAGCATGCTACAAAGATCCAGAATTCAGAAAATCCCTGTGACTCCCCAGAGGGTCCCTGAGTACCTTATAACTTCACAGAGCCACGGGGATCGGTTCAGTCACCTGTCCCCTACCCACGTGCCCTCCTTGTGTCTGAAAGTATATTGTGTTAGGCAGTGGTCAGCAACCAGACACAAAGAGGCTGCGTCATGGAAGTGTGGGTCTCCCTCATTCCCAGGAAATCTGATTTGCAGACTCTCGAGCTTACAGAATTGGTAACTTGTGGCATTAATTCACCCAGTAGACCTTGCAGGCAGCAGTGTGTCTAGCAACCCCTGCTGGCCAAGTGTGACTCTGCAGCCTAGCTCTATTAGGTGCTGCAGTTAACCAGAGGAGAGGCGAGGCCTAAGATATTTTTCTCTGAGGTGAGGGAGGGGATCAGGCACCAAATAGCTGGCACTTTTGGCTGAGAACTTCAAATTCTGGAAAATAGGGTCATGTATTCGGTAGGTTTTACTGAGCATGCACCGTGTTCCTTGCCTGGACCCCCAGGACTAGGGGTATTGAGAAAAGTGGAACAGCCCCTTGTCTTGAGTGTTCCTGCCCTTCCTAGTCAAGAGGAGAGGTGCCCACACGCCTCTGGACAGGGGCAAGTGCATGGGGAGAAGCTGCTCTGTCTTCCCCAGTCTTCTCCAGCCAGTTTGAGCTCTGCAGTGTGGCCCCGGGCAAGTGTGCCCACTTCTCTGGGCCTTGGATTGGCCATTAGTAGAAAGGTGAAGAAAATGTGACCCCGAGAGGAAATGTAGGTGGCTCAAGATGCCCCTAGAAGTCCTCTGCCCTCCCGTCTCATACTCAGCCCCCTGCACCCTCTCAGGCTGTGAAAAATCAAATGAGCCCTTGGCCTGGGCACCTCATGACCCGCTAGGGAGCAGAGTCAGTCTTTGTTGCCAACTCTTGGCCTTCTCTGTCTCTCACTTTTGAATAAGGTCCACTTCGCGAAGGATACTGAGAGGAGCCACACAGGCACTACCCTCAGAGCTTCAGGCTAGCTGGACTGTCAGGACCACCCCCACAAGAAACTCCAGGGCAGAACGTGCCAGGGACAAGTGCTCAGGGAGTGCCAAGGGCAAGATCAGAGCAGTTTATTGAGCACCTACTATGTTCCAGGGGTCATGCCTGCATTACCTCATCAGAGCCTCACAACAAACCGAACAGGTAAGTGTTATTCATCCCATTTTTTTTATATAAAAGAACTAATGTTTAGAGACCACAAATAATGTGCCAAAAAATGATACCAGATACACCTCCTGGAAAGTGGGGGAGTTGAGTAGGACTGAGGTTTGCCAGGTCTGCCTAGAGCCCACATACCAAAGCACTTAACCAAGGACCGGAGACTTGAGTTGCACCTTGAGGGATGGGAAGGCTTTGCCAGGCAGGGAAGCGCATTTGAGATGGGGGAACAGCCTGAGCAAAGGCAGAGGCAGAAAAATGTCTTTGGGGAAACATGGTGAAAACCAGAGTCCCCCCCGCCCCAGCCCTGGTTTACTCTTATAACGCATCGTGCAACTTCACCTGCTGTGTGGCTGCGGTGAGCCCTCCCCAGTTTCTCAGAGTAAGGGGTTTGGGTAACACCAACATCAGTGCAGGTCCTGGCACAGAGCAGATGTTTCCTGGGGCAGGGGCTTCGGTGAATAAACACCCAGCTTGCCTGAGAGTGGGGAGCTATGGGAAGGGGAATGAATAGGCACTGAAGACCTACCTGGTGCTGGAAACCATACTGGCTCCCCCATAGGTAGCACCTTGCCCTCGTTCCCCGTGCGGGTTGGCTTTGTGGTCACATTCTACCAATGAGCAAATGGGCTCAGAGGAGTCAATTTGGCTGCCCCAGGTCCCAGAACTGGATAGCTGCAGAGCTATGGTAACAGGCCTGGGGTCTCCGGCTCCAAGGCCCATGCACTTGCCATAGACCACCTTTGGAAGGCACCGAGTGCCACCATGAGCACTGATGGATCATTCAAGGCCATGGGGAACCAGATGGTGGTGGAGGCCGTGTGGGAAAGATCTGAGGGTCTTCGGGAGCCTTGAAACACCTCTGGTGACACTAGAGACCTCTAGAAGTCTCCATAGTTTCCCAGAAATGATATCCTGCCACTGGGGTTCACTGAGAGGGACAAGGGAACGTTTGGGGCCAGTGAGGTGTTGATAGTGGAAGGGACCATTGGGACCCCTAGAGACCTAAAAGACTAGTTAGGGGGTACTAGGAATCCAGTAGAATTATGTGGAGCCATCAGTAAATGATGGAGCCCTTTGGGAGTTAGGAGGGGTTGAGGGTACTGGATGGTACCCGTACTCACGTATATAGGGGACCACTGGGGAAAATGGAGAATCATCGGAGAGTATGTCAGAGTTACTGAGGGCCATCAAGAGTTGTAAAAATATCAGGGCCCTTGGTCATTACTGCGGGGCTATGGAGCCATACGGAGTTCTAGGGGGCACTTGGGGTCACCTTGTGGTAAGCGTGTTTCTGGAGAGCACCCTGCAGGATGCAGCCTTGAGGAAGGGGGAGGAGGGGCGCTCAGAAATGCTTTCCGGGGGGCGGGGGAAGGCAGTGAATCTGACATGAATGTGAATGAAGGCAGGGGGCAGCCCGGCAGTGATGGGGAGGCCCAGCCTGAACTGCAAACCACGGGAGGCGGTGGGCAAGGAGGGCCTGGGCTAAGGACTCCACGACCTTGATCTTGAGAGAGTGGCGCAGGCTTTGCTCTTCCAGAGAGACTCCCCCACCCCCCACCTAGGGGTGTCAGACTAATTCTAGCCAACACTTGGCTTTTCTTGTTCTCCCAGGAATCTTCTCTGCCTTTCTTTCGAGTAGCTTCCCAAAGCGAACAATTTCTAGAGTGAGGAGACGCTCATAGCCTGGTCTGAACAGGAGCTTGGGCCCAACCAAAGAAGGGTGACTTAGGAGAAGCCCAGCAGAGGGTCTGGGCCTGATCTGTGGGTCCCCATGAGCAGACAGTGGGGAGAGGGGTCAGAGGAGACAGCAGAGCAAAGGCAAGTGTCATTTACTGATCACTGAGAGTATCATTTATTCAGCACCTCCCATGCACCTGGGATAGGGTCAGGTGTTTTCCATTAGCCTCAAAACTACCCTGCAACTGCGATTCATTCCGACTTTACAGCTGTGGAAACAAACTCAAGAGAAGTAAGTGGGGGAACTTGCCCAGCATCACACAGAGTGAGCTGGAATTCAAAGCCAAGTCTATCAAACCCAGAATCCTTGGTTTTTTTCTCTATACCAGGAGGCTATTGGGTGACCTGGGGCTCCCACAAGGAAGAACAAGCTGGGGGACCTCCCTCCCCTGATCACTGCCCTCCTACCCGGAGTCCTGGGCTCAGACGGGCTCTGGTGGCAGCAAATCAGCCACCAGGTGGCGCTGCTGCTAAACCCAACCCCCGTCCCTGGGATCCAGGCTCTGACCAGTGAGGTCAGAACTGGAGCAGAGACTGGAACTTGAGACTAGAGGGTCCAGAGGCTCCAGATGAGGGACCAAGAGGCTGCCCTTGACAGAAGGGCACAATTCACCCTTCTCACCCTGCCCCATCCTGAGCTGTGTCTGCAGTGTTACCGCAACACCCAGATGCCCCTGCCTTCAATTCTCAACAGCCTCACTCACTGGCTCTGTGGCCTTAGGCAAATGTCTTCACCTCTCTGATGTCAGTTTCCTCATCTGTGCAACTGGACAGAATAAGCCCCTCTGTCAGGGACACTGAGGGGCTTAAAGGAGACAATGGTGTGCGCCTAAAGTGTCTGGCACATGGAGAGAATGTGCTTCTTGTTACATGTAGCTCTGCTCAGGATGCTGGAGTCAGGAGACCTGCATCCTGGTTCTGAACTTGCTCTGTGCCTTGGACAAAGTCATTTCGCCTCCCTGGGCCTCAGTTTCCTCATCTGTAAAACGGGGCTAATCACAGGAATGTTCTCTTCCGGTTAATCTAAGGATTAAATGAGATAGCGGCTATAAGGCATTTGTTTTATAGAGCTCTCAATAAACAGGAAAGGTATTAAAAATATGAAAATTTCCAGGGGAGTGTGGATAGGTGAATAAGCAAATGATGATAAAATATGAGTAGCACAGGGAAGCTTCTCAGGGATGGACCTGACGTGGGACAGACTGTGGGTTTGCTCTGACCATGTACTAGCAATTACAGAGGCCCCGTCACCAGGCCCTGCCTTGGTACCTGCCCAGCCTCCCCCTAGTCCCTACCTTGCTCCATCTGCCCTGGTGTCCTGCCCCACACCCATTTGGACACAAAAATATAGCACACAGATGAGAAGGCCAGAAACTGAGATGTAGATGATGATTATCTCTGGGTGATACGGTTTGGGCTGATTTTAATTTTCTCCTTTTTTTCTATACCATCTAATTTTTTCTTTAACAAAGAACATCTATTGCTTTTATATTCCAAAAAATAAAATCAATAAAGCTATTTTTAAAAATCTTCTCCTCACCACTGGGAGGTTGGTTACAAACGCAGGCCCGCAGGGAATGGAAAATGATTCTCATATGGTTGGAAGAAATGGCAAGAGAGAGAAGGGGAGGGTGTTGCCACTGCATACGTTCCTCAACCTCGGCTCCAGCCTCTGCTGAGGCCTCTGGGCACCCAGTGAGCTAAGCCTCAGGAGGAGGGAGAAGCAAATGGGGCAGGACCCCTCCTCTGGGCCACATAATTCTCCAAACATTTATGGACGTGCCAGCGGCTTCAAGCTTGTCACAGGGAACTTCTCTATAGTGAGCTTCTCACAGCTGTTTGAGGGGAGAAGGAAACACACAAGCAAGGAAGCCACTCTTTGTTGAGGGCTGACTGTGTGCTAATTACTGCTGCCCTTTTATCTCAGCAGACCTGCCCTCCCCACACACACCCACTGAGGGAGCTGGGATTATTAGCCCAATTTACAGATGAAGAAACTAAGGTCCGTGCTTGTATATTTGCTTCCTGAACAGCTCCTTTTGGGAGTCCACCGGGACATCTCAAACTCAAGTTTCCCAGTTGAATTCATCTCCTCTAACCCCACACCCACCAGTCTGTTCCTCCTGTCTCAATAAATGACACCACCATCCAACCACTTCCTTCATTCAGCAAATATTGGTTGAGGACCCACAATGACTCTGCCCTCACGGAGCTTACATTCTAGTGGGAGGACAAGACAATGAATATTTTTTAGTTGAAGTATGGTTGATTTACAATGTTTCAAGTGTATACCAAATAGATTCAATTTTATATATATTTATAAAACTGAATCATATATATATGATTCATATATACAGTTTTTTCAGATTCTTTTCCATTATAGGCTATTACAAGATGACTGAATATTTTAAAGAGTAAAAATATACAGTATAGAAGATGATAAATAATGGGGCCAGAAATAAAGTGGGGAAGAGGTATAGGGAGGGCCAGGGCGTACGGAGTTGTGTTGGAATTTTAAATAGGATGGTCAGGGAAGGGGTGGGGGGAGAAGGGCGGGGGAGCCTATGGCTGTCTGGGGAAGAGCATTCCAGGCAGAGGAAACAGCATGTGCAATGGCCCTGGGGTGAGGGCTTATCTGCACTGTTCCCAGAGCAGCTAGGAGGCCAGGATGGCTGAAGCAAAGGGAACAAGGGGAACGTGTAGAAAGGAGGTGAGAGAGGTGGTGGGCAGATCACCAGCTGGGAGGCTGGTGTAGATGTGAGATAAGGAGCTATAGGAGGGTTTTGAGCAGAAGAGGAACATAACCTGATTTCTGCTTTAATAGGCTGCTGTGGGGGGCTTGGGTGGAGGCAGGGAGACCAGTGAGGAGGCTGTTGTCATCCAGGCAAGAGATCTTGGGGGTTGGACTGGAGAGAGAGGGCAGATGTTGTCAGATTGTGGCCATATTTTGAAGGTAGGATTTCCTGGGGGGTTGGAAGTGGGTGTGAGGGGAATCAAGGGTACCCGGCGTGTGGGCCAGCTCGTCAACTGAGAATCCTCCTCTCTCCTCACATTCCACCAATCAGCCAGTCTCCCCGTTCCTCTTCCTTGGTACCTCTCAAATTCACACACTCCTCCACTCCAGCCACTGCTGGACTATCCGCCCTCACCTGGGCCGCTGCTGTGGCTTCCTGCCTGGGCTGCACCGCCCCTCCCCGGTGCATTCTCTCCTTGTGATCAGGCCCTTCACACCTGTTAGTGCCCCTGACTGACTGGAGCACTTCCCACCTCACTCTGTACCGGCTGTCAGGGAGCTTTCCTTCTGCCTGAGAGTTACTACCCCAAAGGGAAATCAGGGGGTGCCAGCACCAACAGAGGGGGGGAATGATGCTGGGTCACCTAAAGCCCCAAAAGTGCATCCCCCAGCCACACCTAACCACCAGGCCAGTTCCATAACCAAGCGTCGTTCAGAGGGGTAGAGAATGGCAGCCCCAGAGTTGGCAGGGAAGGTTTCCTGGAGGCGGTGGTGGGGACTGGGCCCTTGAAGAAGTCCAGAGCTTAGTGATTTCAACTGGGGGCTCTGGCATCTCACAGATGTGGTTTGAATGCTGGCTCCACCACTTACACCATCTGGGTGACCTCAAGCAAGTCTCTTTGCCTCTCTGAGCCTCAGTTTGCCTCATCTGCGCCTCAATTTGCCTCATCTGCAAATTGGAACCAATAATCCCCAGGCTTTGTGATTTTTGCAAGACCTGAGAGTTCCATTAGGGTGTTCACTTAACTTAGGATAAGGTGTCCTAGGGTCTGATGGTCCCCCATAAAAGGAACAGGCTCAAGCTCTGGAGTCAGACAGACTGGATTCCCATCCCAGCTCAGCCACTTACTAGCCCAGTGACCCACAGTGAAGCCACCACCTCTCTGAGCCTCCACCCCCTCTCCTGCAAAAGGGAGCCCACCTCTCACCAAAAAAGCAGCTGTCTGTGCACCCAGCACATAGTAGGTGCCCAGCCACAGTGCTAGAGAGTTTGGATTTCACCCTGGAGGCAGCTGGACCCACTGCCTGAATGCACCCCCCTTCCTGGGCGGGGGCAGCTGCAGCCCCCACTGGAGTGTTTTTATCCCCAAGCCGCAGTGGGCTCCGCAGAGCTCGGCAGAGTCCCTGCGCACGGACAAAGAGCTGTTGTTCCCGCAGATCTAAAATTGCCTCCCTCTGATTGCCGCTATACAAACCCAGGCGGCTGCTCGCTTCCCCCATCCAGTTGGGTCTATTTCAAGAACACGCTGATTAGCGCTGATTGCGCTTTGATTATGGCGAGCGCATAGCCCAACCTCCTCCCCAGGCTCCGCAGGGAGTCCATGCTCCTCCGACCGTGGCCCCGCGGCACCCAGGGGCCCTGGACCCGCGAGGGGTGCAGCATAGCTAGGGTGGGGTCCTCACTCTGCCTCCACCGCCTGTGGGACTTGGGGAGGTCACCTCCCCCCTCTCCAGCCTCTATTCCCTCCACGGCAAAATTCTGTGCTCAAGAAAGCAAGGAAAAAAATAGTGCCTGGGGAAGTGTGGCTTTAACGGTGGGCTTTCAGACATTGTGATTGTCATGAGTAGAAGGAACATAGTTTTGGCTGGGGGAGACTTCAAAGCACCCCATCTCTCTCTGTCTCTGTCTGCCTCTCTTTCTGTCTCTCTGTCTCTCTCTCTCTCTCTCTCTCTCACACACACACACACACACACACACACACTGCCACCTGTACTTGAGGCTGCCCTTGGTGCAGTGGGTTGAACGTTAATAACCAGAGCTTCCCTTCACTGAGCACGTGCTAGGCACCTAGGGCACACTATCTCGTGTGCAAACGCCTCAGTCATCTCTTGAGGCACCTATTTCATGTCCTGTGCAGGTGAGGTTCCTGGGGCTCCCAGAGGTGATGTGACTTGCCCATACCACCCAACCAGGGAATGGTGAAATCTGGATTTGAACCAAGGTCATTGTGAGGGCGAAACCTGTGCCTCCCAGCACCCCAGAGCCTGCCCAGGGCTCTTGGCCAGGGTTAAGGGAAACCATGAAGAAGAAGAATAGATAAGACATCTAATGCTAGTTGTTTCTACTATACTAATCCTGTGTGATCCTGGAAAAGCATTTTTCCCCTTCAGGGGCCTGTTTCTTCCTCCTTAAAATGGGGAATCGACTCAGGGCATCCCAAATTCTAGCCATTGCCCATGATGAATGGACTGATTCTTGGAATAATCTGAAAGTACCTTTTAAAAATGTAGATTCTGGACCCAGTCATTAGAGATCTGAAATCAGTAGGCCTGGACGGGCCCAGGAAGCAGTGTTTTAAGACACTACAGGTGTGGGTCAGTTGTTCTGTCTGACAGCAGTCAACTCTGCCCCAGACTCCTCAGGCCCCCGCCCCAGCCCCATCCATCCACAGGACCTGTCTGTTCTCCCGAATGGGGCTCCAATCCATCTGGTTCTCTGCACCCCCCCACTGCTCCCTGCCCCCAGCCCAAGCTCCCAGCACCACGTGCACAAAGCACTGCAGCAGCCTCCTCCCTGGACTCCCTGCTGCCACTCTGGTCCCTCTCAGCCATCTTCTACACTGCAGGTTGCAGGATCGTCTTAAAATGCAAATCCAAACCCCAGCACCACCTCCTAGCCTAAAGCATCAATGGCTCCCCATTGCTCCAGGCACAAAGACTGAAACCCCCGCTTTGGTCTGCACGTCCCTGCAGGGACTGGCACCTCCTGCTCCGCCTCCAGCCTCATTTCACACCCCCAGCCCCTCCCCGCAGTGCCTGGGTCTTCTTTCAGATTTCAGACGTTGACCCACTGTGTGAGTCAAAGGTCCACCAGAGGGCCTTTGCATCACTGTTTCTTCTTCTTAGAGCACCTCCTCTCCCTTCTTTTTCCAGTTAACTCCTGCCCATTCATTAGATGGAACTAAGCCTCACTTCCCGGGACTATCCTGGGAGAGACTGGGCTACCCCGGGGATAGTAAACTCCCCGTGCAGGGAGGAGTGCAAGAAGATTCTGAGTATCCACTTGGGAGGAGGTCACAGAGGGGATGTCTGCTTTGGGTCTGAGCCCTAGATCCCTCTCCCTACCTGAGAGAGCCTGTGGGCCTCTAGGACAAGGGAGCCCTGCCCTCCTGGGGTGTGGGAGTGAGGGGGCAGTGGAGACCTGGCCCTGGTCCTCAGAATCCCAGGCAACCTAAACGAAGGCCTGTTGGCAGCAGCGAGGGCTCCAGACCTCTGGCAAAGAGACTGGAGTTCTCATTCTATTTCCCACTTGGTCCCTGGGTCCTGGGCAGCTCTGGGGAGTGGACCACTCCGACCCCTGGTAGGCAGCCCTTCCAGCCCTGAGAGGTTTCCGAGGAGCATGCAGATCAGCTCGCCCCTCTCCTCTCTGCTACCCTGAGGCCCCTTCTCTCGCCAGCATCCCCCAGCCTTTCACCTACCCCCCTTCTTCTTCTTCTCTTCGGTATCTCTCCTCCCTCCCTCTCTCCCATAGGCTTTCGCCTCTCCTGCTGCCTCCTCCCCCCTCCCCATCATTTTACACCCCTCTTTGTCTGAAGACCTCGTCCCTGGTTCTCTCTCTCTCTGCAGGTCCCCTCCCCCGACCCTGCTCCCATCTGTGTATGAGACCAAGGACCTCTGTCCATCCTGCCCAGGGTCCTAGGGAGTGCTGCAAGGGCCAGGCCAGGCCAGGCTGGACCCCAATATCACAAACCTGAGAAGAGAGACACAAGTCCCAAGTCTTCCCCTGATGTCCTAAGCACCCGCCTGACACACAGTGGTGCTTGGGAACTGTAATAGATGGCTAGAGACTGACCTTGGTCCCAGGCTTGACCTCTGGGCAGGGGAATGAACATCTGAGCTGCTCTCTGAGTTTCTAAATAGGTCCTCAGAGGCAGAAGGGTCTGGAGGGTCAAGAATCATAAGGCACCTTCACATCCATCATCTTTGTAACCCTCCCTCTGTGCCTTGGCCGGGTTGGGATGAGACACCCCAGTGTTATACATGAAGAAACCCATCTCAGGAAGGTGAGGCCATAAGCCCCAGGTCTACAGTTGGTTTAGCAAGGCCAGGGCTTGAGCTCAGCTGCATGGCCCCTGGAGAACTGTCTCCCTCCATTACCTGGTCCTGGACCCCAGCTCTGGGAACCATCATGGGGCTACTTTGGGGTCTGCAAGGCCCGTGCCTGGGATGTGGGAGATAGGCAGAATGTTTGCTCAGATTCCAGGATTCTGCAAACCCCTCCAAGTTTCCCACCCCCTGTTGCTAGGCAACAGCTGCTCAAGGCTGAGGGTACAAGCAGAGGTTGAGTAGAGGGAGGCTGAGCAGCTGGCTCTGTCCTTCACAAAGGGGCTGGTGGAAGCCATTCCCAGGCCAGACCCAGTGAGAACCTGAGCCTCATAGATGTGCAGGGACTTACCCAAGACCACTAGAGATGAGGGTTAACTCATCCTAGCACCAAAACGCCAGAGCTGGCAGGACCCTTAGAAAGTCGGCTCTTAAGAACATGATTGCTATAACCCTCAATTCCTGAGCCAGGGCAGACATTGCTAGTGGATGACCGTACTCCTTCCCACCGAGCCCAGCCTTAGCTCAGAATTCTCGAAACAGTGGTCAGGCCATTCTAACAGTGGACCAGAGTTGGCATGAAGGATAAACCAATTTATTATCTCGTACCTGCTCCGACCCCCTCATTTACAGATGGATAAACTGAGGCCCAGAGAAATGTGGCAGAATGAAACGTGCATGGGGCCTGGGAGTCAGATAAGCTCAGGTGTAAGCCATGTGCTGTCTTGCTGTGTGACCGTGGGCAAGCCCCTTTACCTCTCTGAACCTCAGGCTCTCGGTTGTAGAATGGGTTGATGATAGCAAGTTCCCACCTGTGAAAATTAAACCAGCGAGTGGGTGCAAGCACTCCCCAGGCACTGGGCACAGAGGTGGTGTTTGAGGAATTTTTGACCCCTTCTTTCCTTTCTTGTTTGTCTCCTCCAGGGCTTGGCAGGAGCCAGGCTGGAACCCAGGCATCCCCTTCCCCAGGACACACGTCCCTCAGTCCCAGCTCTGCCAACTGCTCCGTTCCTGGGGCAGATGTTTGCCCAGCAAGTGGGGTTAAGTGTGAGGAGAGAGGGAGGGGCCAGAACTGAGCGCCTGGGTCTTGGTATCCCTGGAGGAGGAAAGAAAAGATGGGGCTGGGGGACAGGTATTGGCTGGGGAGGGGGAAGGTTGCCTGGCCGCTGGGGTCCTTGAGCGTCTGGCTGGTTGCTCAGGTTTGGAGTCAGCAACTTGCCTCCCTCAGCTTCTTTTTCTCTCTGTCCCCCAGACTCAGACTCCACCCCTGCTGTGCCTCATCATGGCTGCTGGGGGAGAAACCAGCAAGGGCTCCCCCTTCACACACACACACACACACACACACACACGCATATATACACACCATACAGACACACCACAACACACACACACACCACATACACATACCATATACACATACCGCGCACACACACACACACACACACACCACGCGCATACATCTCAAATGAGCTTATTCAACCCTATGACACAGGAAGAGTCACTGGCCCCAGAACCAGGCACTTTCCACTGGACCGCCCCATCTTGGCTCCTCTAATCCATGCAGGACACACTGGACACCAGCACACCACCACTCCCACCCGCCTGCGAGCCCCTCCCCCATCTGCCCTCAGCGTGGAAGGTGAGGGTGCTCATCAAACCCACCGTTGGTCCTGTCTCCACAGCCAGGCAGGGCTCCCTGAAGGCAGCTCTTGGCTTAGCCAGCACGATGCACCCAGAGCACACAGTCGGTGCTTTCGGTAAGTACACGTAGCAGTGCTCAGTGAGTGTGGGCTGAATGTATACACGCGTGCGTGAATGAATGAATAGATGCACGAATGAACACACACATGGATGAATGAACGCACACAGCTCCGTGCCTGCTGGATTGTAACCTTCCTGAAAGCAGGGCTGTGTGTCGGCTCAGGCACCAAGCTGACAGTCAGGGGACTGCGTTCTGCCCCTGGGTGTGCCCGTCGCTGTCTGTATGACCTTGGGCAAGTGCCTCCCCTCCCTGATCCCAGTTTCTCATCTGTCAAATAAGGATCCAGAATAGATGCTTGGGTTCTGCAGTTCAGAGCATCCTTGAACGTGATTTATAACTCCCGAGACCTGCCCTCTGCGTGCAGCTGGATTAGGACGCAGCTGCTGTGGGGAAGGGGAGGGAGAGAGTCACCCCACCCCAGTGCCGTGGTGTGTGGGTCCACCTGGTCCATCCTTTACTAGGGACAGGCCCTCTGCCTGAGTCAGGAAGGACGTCGTGGCATTGTTTGACCCGTGGACCAGGAGCTGAGCGTTGAGAGAGGTGTTCAGAGGAGAATCATGCTGGAAGGAGATTCTTGTAAAGATTTTCTAAGCAGGAGGGGGGGACTTGAAATGAGAAGGTCTGGGAGAAATGTGCCTGCACGTGAGTGTGTACACACAAACCACACACCACACCACACACACAGACACACACCACACCACACACACATACCACCTCATGCACACACACACATGCTGACTTCTCCTGCAGAGCTCTTTGGGTTTTTTCTCCCCCTGAGATGTTTCCATTGTCTTCTTGATCGTCTCATCTCGAATATGATCATTCTGACTTGGCCAAGGAACACAGGGGCTCGGCTCCCACATTGGGCAGCAACCACCAGGGCCTCCAGCAGTGGGCTGAGGCTGGCAGCACAGGTCCCGTGGATGCGGGGTGGCTGAGAGCAGGTGAGTGACCACGGGGTGCGGGCACTAGGGCTCCTGGTGGTCAGCTCTGCTCGGACCCAGGGCTTGGTGAGCTTGGCCCATCTGCAGGGAGGGACCCAAGTCCTTACTGGGGTACAGAGGGGCTCCCCTGACTGTGGTCTGGCTGGCCTCTCTGCCCAGCCTCTTGCTCCAACTGCGCTGGTTCTCATCACTCCTCATTTAGAGGGAGGGGACTTTGTCACAGCCTTGGTGTGTCTGTTTTGCTGAGCTTGGGGACTCTCACCAGCACCGCCCTTGCCCAGATTTCTCTTTACATTTTGTTAAAGTCATCTTTTCACTATGATTTTGTCAGTGCCTTTCATCTTCCATTTTCAAAAGATCCAGAAGTGACAGGGAGCCAGGAACAGGAGTGAAGACAGTCAGCTAGAAGCACGGGTTGGAGATCATTCATTAATTATTCATTAACTCACTAAATAAAACCTTCTTGAGCACCTACTATGAGCCAACCACCACGCTAGATGCATGTTCTTGCTGCGTGGAGTGTATACCTTAATATATCCATCTGTAAGTAAACAAAACAATGACAGTGATGTCCACTAGAAAGGAGGGGTCTATGGCCTGAGACAGTGAGTCTTAAGGCTGGTGACGGTGGTCAGGAAATACTGCTCTGAAGGAGACACCAGCGGGAGAAAGAGCTGGCCAGGCAGAGTGGAGAGAACCGCATGATCGATCAGGAAAGGAAAGAGCAAAATGCCCAAGTGTGTGTGAATTACAGAGAGGAGGTGAGGTGAAGAGGAATGATGTAGGCGGGACAGGTGGGCAGGCCCTGGTGAGGGGACAGGTGTGGCGGCCAGGAGCCAGGGGTGCTGGGGAGAAAGTGCAATCAGAGACCAGTCGATTTCTGCTTTGGACAAGTGGAGGCCACTGCCTTGTTTTGTTGAGGGTCTACTGTGCCCCAGACCCAGATGCCTCATCAAGTTGGTGGCGGTCGGGGGGTGGTCCATGGCTGCCCCCCAGCCGAGAGACTGTGTCCACAGGCCCGATGGGGCCCCAGGCAGCTGTTCAGGGCAGCAGCTGCAAAAATATCCCCTCCTTGCTGCCTTCACCCGACCCTCAGCCGCTCCAGGCATGCAGGCCCTAGGCAGAGACGCTCATCTGAGGCCCACCTGCTGGGGTTGAAACAAGAGCTTTTTAGAGGTCTGGTGTTCAGACAACAAATTCCCTCACATTCCACGAGTTCCGCTATTTGGTCCCCTGGACCCCCAATCCAGTTGAATCAAACAGGGTGAAGGCAGCCAGAAACCTAGTCCCCACTTACTGAGACCACCCCCTAGAACTCACCTTCCACATTCAGATCAACGCCTCCTTAAAATGGGGCTCCCAACCCCACCAGAAACTTCTAAAAAATCCAGCTTCCCAGGGCCCATCCCTGACTTGACAGTTCAGAATTTTCTAGGGAATCCTGTATTTTTAGCAAGTTTCTTTGTGACTGGGAACCACTGCTCTGGGGTAGAGACCTGGCAACTCTCAGGACAGAGGGGAAAGCTGGGGGCCCTGGAGGCAGAAAAGCCGGGGATACGTCCTAGCAGACCTACTGTGGGGTCCTGGGCACATTGCTGAACCTGTCTGAGCCTTGCTTTCCTCATGTATAATGGGAAAATTGAATATAACTCTGGTCCCTCCACCCACTGCAGATTCTGTATGAGGTATGTCAAGTTCCCGGCACATAGTGGTGCTTAATCAAGGGGAGGAGTTTTCACCGTTGTCTTTGATGTATGTCCTTCTTGTGGATGTTTAGAGAGAAACCACTAGCTTGTAATGGCTGCCCGAATGATTCCCAGGGCCCGCTGAGCCAGCCCCTTGTTCCTGCTCAGATGGGCGTGCTGAAATCTCTCAGGCAGGTCTCCTTGGCACTGAGGGTACCAGGCAGATGATTTCCCCAACAGAGGCAAAGAGGGAAGGATCTTCCCAATGTCCCTGGCTCCCCTGTGGGTAGGGGCCAGCCCACTCACCCAGTCCCAATGGGCAGGGGAGGAGGGGCCCGAGCAAGGCTTTAGAGACAGGAGATGAGCTCCAAAGTGGGTCAGTGCTGCCCTGGACACTAACCCAGTTCCACACCCTCCTGCCCGCAGGCCCGCCGGCCATGGGGCTGTCATCTTGCATTTGCTCCTCTTCTGCCAGAGACTTTGACCCCGTTTTCTACCTCTTGCCAGTGGAGGGGGACGCATGTTTGAACAACTCAAGCATAGCCCATGGGGGTTGCAGGGATGGCCTTATGGTTTATGCTGGGTATTCTAGAAGGGCTTGTCACCCACGTGTCCCAACTTTATTTGGAGTGGGGGTTACGGGGGGCAGTAAGGTGGTCAAAATAATATAGGATTTAGGGCAGCCAGATGTGGGCTCCGAACCCAATTCCCCCACTTCCAGGCCCTCTGTGCTCCTGTGCAATTGGCTTTGTTTTTTCCAAGCCTCTGTTTCCTCATCCATAAAATGGGCTGTTGCAAAGATTAAATGAGATTGTATCTATACACATCCTTATTTGGGGACTTGCTGAGAAGCCCGATTTACAAACAGCAGCTGTGATTCTTACTCTAGTATAACAGAGGCTGGGGACCAGGCTTGGGAGCTGGCCAGACCTAGGCTGGAATCATGGCTCTGGCCCTTGGAGCAGTGTGAGACTTGAGAAAGGTGACTTAAACTTCTCTCACCCTCCATTTCTTTATCTGTAAAATGGAGACCCTCCCCTCCCAGATCTGTGAGGATCACATGCAGTGATGCTGTAACAGAGCCTCGTGCAGAGTAAACTCTCAGCCAGCAATAGCTATTAGTAATGATAATCAGGAACTGCGTGTGAATCTATTCACTGCACATTTATGGAGCACTTAAACCTGCATGCACGGCACTGGGATCTAGGAGGGAAGAAGGCATCTGGCTCTGGGTCCAGAGACAGAGCTTGCTGACAAGTGGATGAACAATCCCAGTGCAAGTTATTACCTTGCTCCATCCTCTGTGACCCCGAGCGGGGAGACCTGTCGCAGCCCAATCTCTTTTCTCTCCAGAGAGGTCCAAGGGAGGATGATGGACCCCAAGTCAGTCATCCAGCCAAGGTGGGGGGCCAGGTAACCCAGGACACCACACTGCCTCCCACACCATCCCTGCTCCCCTTGATAAGCTGTGGCCCCTCCTCGGGTGGGCAGAGGGGAGCTGGCCTTGAGCGGTGCATTCAGAAGCAATCAGTAGGCACTTGTGGCTTGGAGAGATTCCCAGCTGCCAATGACCCAGCAACTGTCCTGCCACAGCTGCTGGGAGCCAAGCTGTGGACGCCACTGGATCTGGGTGGCTATTTATTGGCAGCTCTGTGCCGACACCTCCAGGATGTGAGATGAGGTTCTGTTGAGACCCAGGCCCAGGTTAATGGCCAGAGACAGAGGAAAGGGCTGGGCAAGGTCTGCAAAAGCAATCCCAGGGGAGGCCTGCAGGTGTTAAAAAAAGATACCCTCCTCCAGGCTTTGAGCCCCATTCTCCCCAGCACCCCAGTGCTGGGAACTTGCTCTGCCCAAAAGCCCTCCCAAGGAAGTGACCTGAGCCAGCGGATAGCCACGTGCTGCTGAGGTAGAAATATCCCAAATATCCTCCTGGTGGGTCAGGCAACTTGGAATTTGGGTTATCATTGGAGAATAATTAGAGACAGATTTCAGGGCCAAATTTATATCCAACTTACACCACTTACTATCCGGACCTCAGTTTTCTCATCTGTAAAATGGAAACAACAACAATAATAGCAGTGAGCTTGCAGGATGGTCGGGAAGTTTAAAAGAGTTCACAGATGTAAAGCAATGAGAACAGGACTTGCACAGAGCAAAGCTTAGTGAGTGTTATCTGGTATATTGTCAGAGTGAGCAGTCCTGCTAGGGAAGGGAGCACAGACAGGGAATTATCAAGGACCTACCTAAAGGAAGCCAGTGTAAATGGCAGATGCATTTTGGTGCCTGGAATGATTCTGACTCACACGCTCTCCACCCCTCACTGCCCCCCAACCCTGGCCCCGATCTCAGCCGTGGCTGTCTGTGCAGGCTCCTTTTCACTTTGCTCAAGGACACGCCAGAGTCTTTGCCTAAATGAGGGGGTGCCCATGGAGCTCACAGGGACCTCATGCACACACAGCTCAGAGATTCTGCGGAATCAGCACCCCATCCCAGGCAACCCTTGACACATGGGGGGCCAGAGTCAATGGGCAATTCTGGGAAGACACAGTTCTTTTATTTTTTTTCTGGCCATGACATGCAACTTGCGGGATCTCAGTTCCCCGACCAGGGATTGAACCTGGGCCACAGCAGTGAAAGTCCAGAATCCTAACCACTAGGGAACTCCAGGGGGAGGACACAGTTCTGACGGACAACTGCTTGGAAGATGCTTGCAGATTTGACTATTTTCTGCTGAAGGCCCCCTTCTCCCTCATTCCTGTCCCTTTGGTGGCACTGGTCAGACTTTTGCCCTCGGCTCCCTAATTGGGAAGTCAGCATTCCTAGAGGCCTCATCCTCGCCCTCCCCCAGGTGCACCCACTGCTCAAAAGCAGAACCTCAGGGAAGGCAGCTAAGGTCACACCAGCTCCCCTCCCAGCCTCTCAGAGACAAAAATAAAGTGTGTAACTGTCAGAAGCATTATGGAACTGTCAAAGGTATATGAAATCACTCCCGTGAATTATTAATAAGTCACGGGCCTAACTAATCGGTGACAGTATAAAAAATGACAAAAATGTTTATCAAGAGGTAAAAAGTTTTAAAAAGAAAAGAAAGTATATGAGCTGTGGGAATAGTAGTCCATGAGTTTCCAGAATCAGGAGTGAAGAGTTAGGAGAAACCATGAACCCCAGTGCAGAGTGTTTCAGGACCATGGAAAGCGACGTTGTTGGGGGAAAGTGGATCTCCTGTCACCATGGCTCCTCTGATCCTAGGGCAGCCACCACAACTGTCTGGACCTCCACTCTAGTGGCCACCTGCTCCAAACGCATTGCCTTTGCCTAAACCGCGATCAGAGCTGGTGACCATGCCGGCTATGGCCTCATCTCCCTAGACTGTTGAAATCATTGAGCCCGGCGCCCCCCTAATGCAGGAGACGCTGGGGGTGCACCCTGTTGAGAATTGCCTGTCTCCAAGCAATTCAAAGTAACTAATCAGCACCATGATGTTGGCAGCTGTGACTGCTAATGCAGTTAGAAGCTGTCAAACTGAAGGTAATAACTGTCTCCTTTATTTAAAAAAAAAAAACAGTTAATTAGCATAATCAGGGCATAAATGGCCAATACTCCTAACCCAACATGGGAGATGAATATGAATTATGGTGCCTTCAGGGTCTCTGGTAGAGTTATCAAAACCAGCCAGGGGCTGGGGTCACCAGTTCAGAAGGTAGAGGAGAAGAGGGCAAGTGTGTGGTTAGGAGAGGTGCTATGTGACTGTCCCCAGGAGATGTTGTTTTATGTAAAACGCACCCCTGTCTTCAAGGCGGTAATGTTCATCTTAGCATTTTTCCAATTCATCCTTTCATGTGTATTTACTGAGCACCTGCTGGGAAGGCAGGCAGGATTCATTCTTGGCAAAAAAAATTTTTTGAAGTTCACAGAGTGTGCTCCGCATCCCCCAAGCCCCTCATCTCCCCTCCCCCTCCCAAAGAGCTTTGTTCTCTGTGTTGTCAGGGTAAGGTGAGAGCTCGTTCTAAGTTATACATGTCTGGTAAGGGTCCCCAAGGGGCTCTGGGAATTGAAAGAAATCAGCTCTCATGTCTCTCAAAGTCATTTCCCAAATCAATTGCTGCCTGAGTTGTGTGCCCTTCAGGTGAGAGAGTGGGGACAGGCATGAAATGATCCTAGTTACACGAACGCTTATACAACAGTTCCCAAGTGCTTGGCATTGACCAATACTATATACACATTTATTTAGGTATGTACTGTCCTATCAGTGAGGTAGGTAGCATTATCACCCCCATTTTATAGAGGAAGAAACTGAGGCTCAAAATGATTAAATAACCTGCCCAGAGTTACCCTGCTAGTGAGTTCCAGAGTCAGAATTTGAACACAGACAGCCTAAATCCAGGGTTTGGGTACTTAAATATCAGTCTAAACTGGAAAGTTATGTTCTGAAGTCAAACATCCATAATAAAGGGCAGAGCAGGGAGCAGAAGGGAAGTAGCATATACTGAGCATTAGTATGTGGAAGGCACTGAGCCGGGTATGGAGACCACCAAGGGAGCCAAGACCTGGTCTCTATAACCAAGGTGCTTGCAGGCTGCAGCCAAGGGTGACCGACACATATAGCACTGAACTCTTGAGCAGTCGCTTCATACACTGCGGGTTTGAATCCTGGCTCCTCCACTTACCAGGCAGATGCCCTTGGGTAAAGGTCTGAATCTGGATTCCTCTTGAAGCTGAGCCTGAAATGAAGATTCAAGTTTAAATAGTTCATTTGGGAGGTGAACCCAGGAAACCTTGATAGTGGAGTAAGAAAGTGTATTAATTAACTATCACCATAACAAATTACCCCAAACTTAGATGCATAAAACAACAAGTTTCTATTATCTAATAGTTTCTGAGGGTCAGGAATCTGGAAGTTGCTCAGCTGAGTGGTTCAGGCTCAGAGTCTCTCACGAGGTTTCAATCATGCTGTCAGCCAGGGCTGACGATTTGAAGGATTGACTGAGGCTGAAGGATTCACTCCAAAGCTGCCTGTCATGGTTGTTGACAGCCCAGATTCCTTGTTGGCTGCTGGCTGGGGGCCTCAGTGCCCCACAGTGTGGACCTCTCTATACTGTTTCCCATGACATGGAAGCAGGCTCTCCCCAGAGTGAGTGATGGGGGAGAGAGAGAGAGACAGAGACAGAGATCTCCAGACAGGAGCCACAGTGTCCTTCATAACCTAATATCAGACGTGACATTCCATCACTTTTGTCATATTTTATTGGTCACGCAGACCAACCCTGATACAGTGTGGGAGGGGCTACAAGGGTGTGAATACCAGGAGGTGAGGATCATATGGGTCATCTTAGAGGTTGGCTGTGACAGCAAGTGAAACAGGGGAAGCAAAGGAAGCTAGTAGAGGGTGTGTTATCAAGCCAGATCCCACTGTGGGCAACTAGAGCTTAACCCCACAGGGGACTCTGGAAGACAGTGTAGAACATGCCTCAGTGTCATCCCAGCCTTGAGGTGAAGACTCAAGGGTATTTCTCCATCCAACCCTTGCCCATCATTGGTTGAGAGATGTTTCCATGGGCATCAACTCCAGTGTTTTCAGCTTACCCTGTGCACAGGGCAAGAATAATGGGTGATGCCCTAATGGAATCTACTGCAGTGGTGACTCTCTCTTGCCCTAAGATTCCTGATCTGTAAGTGAGGATGATAACAACACTTACATGACAGAGTAACTGTGCAGTGGTTGTGACTGGCAAATAGTAAGTGTCCAGGAAAGCCTGTGATGTGGCTACAGTGGTCATTCTGAGGGATGGTCGTGAGGATGAAATGAGATGGTGTCAACACTGCCCTTGTTAAATCCCCATTTCCTGACTCCGATTCCTGTGCTCTTTCCAGCTCAGCACATCACAAACTCCAGACAATAACATTTCAGATCTCTGTGCTCTGACGCTTAGAGGAGCCCAGAGACAGACTGAGAGTAGAAATGGGTTATTTCAAAAGTTGTTGCTAACCTAAGCATCCAAGGGCCGTGCGGGGCCCAGGGAGCCCAATGCCATATCGGCACCTCGGACAGCTCCCAAAGGCTTGGCCTGCCTCAGCTGGTTTCATCCCCCTCCTTGTTAGCAGCACTGCCACAGTAGTTAGATGTCTTGAGACCCTCCTGTATGTAGGTCAGTAAAGTGGTTTGTCTGAAGCGCTGTAGCTAGAAGGGCAGAGCCAGGCTCAAAGCCCAGGTATAACTGCCTTAGATAAGGTGCTTATCTCTGCGCCTCCGTCTCCTCATCTGTAACAAGAGACCAAGGTTGGTTTCATGGGCATGTCATGTGGTTTAATTTTCTTCTGTCACTGTCTTGAAATTCTTAATAATTGTTTAACAGGGGCATCGGCATTTTCATTTTGCACGGAGCCCTGAAACTCACTTAGCTCCTTATTCCTGCATGGGAATGATAATCATAGCACCTCCCTCTACTGGACACGCTCTGTTTTCCACTCTGGGCCTACTCTCCAGCCTTCTCCCCCTGCCCTATGGCCCAGAAGGTTGGCTTCTAAGGACTAACCCTCAGGCTCCCTTGTCCTCTGATGAACAGTTGGGTTAAGCCAATGGGACACCCTGGCAGGAGATGGGAGGGCAGGAGGAGAACGGGTGCTCAGCTTCAAGGGCATGCTACCCATCCCTCAGTGGGGTGTTTTTCCTGGCTGCCTCCCTGTTGGGTCACTGCAGTTTGCCTGCGTTCCTCTGTTGAAGCCACATCCCCTGGCAGGCAGCCTGCTCCTGAAGCTACGGCCACTCTCTCTGTGTTCCAGTAACATCTCCTTCCCTTGGTCCACTTAGGCCCCTAGTTGCTGACTTCAGATGCATCATCATCCTTTGTTGGTTTTCCTGAACCTTTTGTTAAACTCTCCTGAATTTCTCCCTATGTATGTACCTTCTCTTTCCTGTCAGGACCCCACCTGATACACTGTTCCATGGAGTTACTGGGAAAGCCAAGAAAAACCCCATATGTAACATATTCAGCATGGTCCAGGTACACAGTACACACTGAACGAAAATTCACAATTACTATTGGTTATCTAGCTCCAAAGGCCTAAAGCTCTTAGCCATTATCCTACCCAGCCACAACCCTCCCAACACACACACACACACACACACGCACATGCACATGCACAAGCCACTCTACTGAAAACAGTTCATTTGGTGGAGTGTAGACAACCAGAGAGAGCTGTGTTAGGAGGTTTCTGTCTTTGGGAGTGAAGTTTGGAATGTAAAGTGCTCCCAAGGACCTCTTGTTTCCAGCTCATGGGCTCTAGGCTGCTCTTTGATTCTCATCTTGGAAGGCAGCTGTGCTCACCACTATACCACCAACGCACATTAATTCTCACTTTGGGAATCTCTTTCTCTCTCTGTCTCTGTCTCTGTCTCTCTCCCTTTCTCTTCCCTCCTCCCTCTAAGAAGATCCAGCCAGCTAGCTGGCCTGTGGAGGCCTCACTACCATCCAAGACTTGGGTGTCTGCAGCCTTGATCCTCCTCTGGGACACATGGGCTTTACGTCAAAAGAGAAGCCAGGGCTTGGTTTGTCTCTCTATTTGGGTGAGCAAACCACCTCACAGCTCTACTGCCCCTTCCCAGGTGTAATCAGGGGACCACAGAAGGCCAGGGAGTGTAAAAAGACCAGTGTAGCCAAGATGGAGCCAGCACCATCAGCAAGGATGCCAGCTGATCACTGCCACTGCACAGAAGTGCAGGGACCCTCAAAGAGCAGGTTCTGCTCCCTTCACTGGGGCCCAAATCCACTTGATTCCCAACTGCATAGACCCCCCAAGCCATGGAGCCATCACAGACTTGGGATGGCCTTGTTGGGTTAGGGTTCAGTTAGGGTTGGGGTTAGGGCCATATCTATCTTGTTCTCCACCGCATCCTTGGATCCTGACAGATGGAGCAGGGAGTCCTTAAATGTGTGTTGAGTGAATAAATGGGTGAACAGATGAATGAACACTTGAGTCCATAAGCTAGTACAAGAGCCAGCTGAGCTCTTCCTGTAGTTTAGACCCACTTTATTTCAGACAAAGTCTCCCCTACACGTTTGGCCTGACGATGTGGTGGAATAATCTCTCACACATACAAGGCATCTTCCTCCCAGTTACCTTCTGACTCAGCTGAATACACACTCCCCTGACCTGTGACAATACTAGTTGGAGGGAAGATTTCTTCTTCCACCACTCTGATTAATTCTTCCTCTCCCATGCAGCCCAGGTCCTGACCAGGAGCCCCTTTGCAGGGGCAGGTGGAATTTCAAAGGAAAACGCCAAGGACACTTTTTTTTTTTTTTTTTTTGTCTGCACCAGATCTTAGTTGCAGCATGTGGGATCTTCATTGCCACGTGCAAGATCTTCGTTGCAGCATGTGGGATCTTTTTTTTTTTTTTTTAGTTGTAGCATGTGGAATCTTTAGTTGTAGCATGCAGGCTCTTAGTTGTGGTATGAGGGATCTAATTCCCTGACCAGGGATCAAACCCAGACCCCCTGCATTGGGAGCATGGAGTCTTAACCACTGGACCACCAGGGAAATCCCCAAGGACACTCTGAGAAAAACCACAGAGACAACTGTTGGGATGGAAAGTCTTGGCTGGGCTGGTAAAGGAGGGATGTGGAGGTGCCCCAGGAAGACCTCCCCAAGAATCCACCTGTCTCAGGGTGGACTCCCCAAAAAGAGACCTTGAGACAAGGATCTGAATGGAAGCAGCTTATTAGGTGGTGGCCCCAGGGAGCCCTAGCCAAGGAAGCTGAGGAGGGAAGGGAGTAAAGAAACAGCTCACTGCTGAGTAGGTTCCCACTGTGGGCAGCTGGGGCTTAGTGTTCACCTCGAGACATCCCTGGAGGGGCAAGAAGCTGGTGTCCATCCTCCCACTCTTGTCCATCTTTGGCCAGGGCTGCTTCCAGGAGCACACCCGGCCTGCCCTGCAGAGCCAAGAGAAAGCAGTCGGGTGGAGAGTGACAGGGCCCACAGTGGGAATTACCTGCACCCCCTCCACCTGAAATGCACCCTCGATCACCCCCACGAGAGGGCGGAGCCTCCTGTGATGTGGGTCCTGGTCATGACTGTGTCCATGGGTTTGCATGGCCACCATCTGGGCCAGAATCTGTCCCTTACATATCCTCTCTCGGAGTCCTCACACAGCCCTGTGAGGCTGTGCGGTTGTGCGAACAGTGGTCTGCACTTGACAGACAAGGAAACCTAGGCATAGAGATTACATGACTTTTGTAAGGTTGGACAGCTAGAAAGTGAACAAAATCAATGAGAATTCCTGCCCTGATGTCCCGTAAATCCTCAGAGATGTAGATAGACAAGCAAATGTGTAGGGCTTTAAAAGGCAGCAAGTGCTGTGGAGAAAACTTGAGAGATATATATATATATATATATATATATATATATATATATATATGTAAAATAAAGGGGATTGGGCATGCTGGGGGAGGGGTATGAAATGAAATTAAGTGATCAGAGAAAGATTACAGAGACGGCAGCATTTAAGGACTTACAGGAGGTGAGGGCAGGAAGGATTCGCGTGAGGGAACAACGTTCCAGGCAGAACTAATGGTAAATATAAACTGCGGAGGCAAGAGCCTGCCAGTGTGAGCAGAAGCAGCCAGGAGGCCAGTGTGGCTGAGACAAGGGGTGGGCTTCCCAGAGGAGGGGGCCCCTTCGAGATCGTGCCTCGAAGGCCATTGCAGGGACTTTCATTTCTACTCTGAGGGAGGTGGCTTCCGAGCAGCGGAGGGGTCTGGTCAGTTAACAGAATCCCTCTGGCTACCAGGTTGAGAAGAGAATTTAGTAATGAGTGAATGAATGAGTGAGTGAGCATCCTTGTACCTCTTCACAGATTAACCACCTCCTTTATGGAGAGACAGGAGAGGAGGCAGGAGAGGTAGAGCAGCTGGTGGAAACCACACCGCACACAGAGCCTGGAATTCAGGCCCAGCAGACAGGCAGCTGGGCCTGGCAGGAGGCTGATGGTCTTTGCTGTGGTCCAGCTGCCCCACCATCCCTGTGTTCCCACCGCCAGCAGAGCCTCAGGGGACTGGTGTGATCCTAGACATTAAAGGGAGCCCCACGCAGGGAGGATGATCAGAAGCCTTGTGACAACTGTTTTCCCTCAGAACATGGCTTCTGAGAGGCCCCAGGCCATCTGGGCAGCCCTTTTCATCCTCCTCAAGCCCCCTGGGCTGCCTACTGGCCCCCTAAGCAGCAGGCTGAGGCCATGACACTTCTACCCAACAGGAGAAACAGTCCACAGTTGCTGAAATACTAACACTGTGATGAAGGGAGCCCTGCTCTGAAGGGAGGAGGCCCATAGCTGCAGGTGAGGCTGGTCAGAGTGTGGCCGCAGATGCCTGACCCCCACAGGGCATCCATCCTTTGAATCATCACTGTGTCCTCTCTCTCTCTCTCTCTCTCTCTCTCTCTCTCTCTCTCTCTCCCTCTTTCTCTCTCGACCTTTGGACCGTAAATTGGGAAAGTTGACAGAGAGGAGGGAAGAGATGGAACTGAAAGGGGAGGAACAAGAAGGAAGGCAGAGAGGAAGAACAGGAAAGAGGAAAAGGAATGGAAGACCCTGTGTGAACATCAACCCTGGGCTTTCTAGTCACTATTTCACTTAATCAACACAACAGCCTTATGAAGCAGAGCCTATTAATGTGCCCATTTCGCAGAGGTGCAAATGTGGCTCAGAGAGGTTAAATCACCTGCCCAAGGACACAGAGTGGGGAAGTGGCAGAGCTGGGGTTCTGTATCCTAATGCTGATGCTACCTGCGTACGACAATCTGATGAGTGGCATGTTCTGTGCCTGGTCCTTGTGTAGGGTCGGGACTGGGCAGCCTGAGATCCCTGGCGCCCGGGCTCCAGGCCCAGGTGAGTCATGGAGCCAGGGACAGGGAAGGATGCGGGGTAGAGGAGTAGCGTCCAGCCACCAGGCCTCATTCAGCTCCAAGCACCCTTGTTTTTCCACTTGGCCACCACCCATGGTCAAGGCCATGCTGGGGACTTCGAGAGGAATCAAACTTCAGCCCTGCCCTCATGGGGCTACCAATCCAGGGGGCACACACGACCAAAACCCAGGGTAGAAGCTTTCAACTCCTCCCAAAGGGCCTTCTCCCATCAATGGGGATTTGACTAATTCTATCCGTTCACTACCATGGCCTGAGCTCCTCCCTATGACACACTCCACGCCTGCCCCTGGGGCTACAGTGGTGAAGGAGACAAGGTCCCTGCCCTCAAGGAGCTCTCAGCCAGGCTACCAGGGGAGGAAGATGGGTACACAAATACATCCAGAGCAGGATTATAAATGCCTCTGAGGCAATCTTTTTAAAAAAATTTTATTAGAGTAGAGTTGATTTACAAAGTTGTGTTAGTTTCAGGTGTACAGCAAAGTGATTCAGTTATACATATACATATATTCATTCTTTTTCAGATTCTTTACCCATATAGATTATTACAGAATACTGAGTGGAGTTCCCTGTGCTATACAGTAGGTCCTTGTTGGTTATCTATTTTATATATAGTAGTGTGTGTATGTTAATTCCAAGCTCCTAATTTATCCCTCCTCTCAACCTTTCCCCTTTGGTAACCATAAGTTTGTTTTCGAAATCTGTGAGTCTGCTTCTGTTTTATAAATAAATTCATTTGTATCATTTTTTAATTAGATTCCACATATGAGTGATATCATGATATTTGTTTTTCTCTGTCTGACTTACTTCACTTAGTATGATCATCTCTAGGCCCATCCATGTTGCTGCAAATGGCATTATTTTGTTCTTTTTTTATGGCTGAGTAATATCCCATTGTATATATGTACCACAACTTCTTTATCCATTCCTCTGTCGATGGACATTTAGGTTGCTTCCATGTCTTGGCTATTGTAAATAGTGTTGCAATGAACATTGGAGTCATGTATATTTTTGGATTTTGTTTTCTCCAGATATATACCCAGGAGTGTGATCACTGGATCATATGGTAGTTCTGTTTTTAGTTTTTTAAAGAACCTCCATGCTGTTCTCCATAATGGTTGTACCAATTCACATTCTTACCAACAGTGTAGGAAGTTTTCCTTTTCTCCACACCCTCACTAGCATTTATTGTTTGTAGACTTTTTGAGGATGGCCATTCTGACCCATGTGAGGTGAATACCTCATTGTAATTTTAATTTGCATTTCTCTGATAATTAGTGATTTTGAGTATCTTTTCATGTGCTTTTTGGCCATCTGTATGTCTTCTTTGGAGACATGCCTATTTAGATCTTCTGCCTATTTGTTGATTTGATTGTTTGGTTTTTTGACATAGAGCTGTGTGAGCTATTTGTATATTTTGGAGATTAATCCCGTGTCAGTCGCTTTGTTTGCAAATATTTTCTTCCATTCTGTGGGTTGTCTTTTCATCTTGTTTATGGTTTTCTTTGCTGTGAAAATGCTTTTAAGTTTAATTAGGTTCCATTTGTTTATTTTTGTTTTTATTTTCATTACTCTAGGAGGTGGATCAAAAAAGATATTGCTACAATTTATGTCAAAGAGTGTTCTGCCTACGTTCTCCTCTAAGAGTTGTATACTGTCCAGCCTTACATTTAGGTCTTTGGTCCATTTTGAGTTTATTTTTGTGTATGGTGTTAGATAATGTTCTAATTTCATTCTTTTACATGTAGCTGTCCAGTTTTCCCAGCACCACTTATTGAAGAGACTGTCTTTTCTCTATTGAATATTCTTGCCTCCTTTTTCATAGATTAGTTGACCATAGGTGCGTGGGTTTATCTCTGGGCTTTCTATCCTGTTCCATTGATCTATATTTGTGTTTTTGCCCCGGTACCATAGTGTTTTGATTACTGTAGCTTTGTAGCATAGTCTGAAGTCAGGGAGCCTGATTCCTCCAGCTCTGTTTTTCTTTCTCAGGATTGCTTTTGCTATTCAGGGTTTTTTTGTGTTTCCATACAAATTTTTAAATTTTTCATTCTAGTTCTGTGAAAAATGCCATTGGTAATTTGATAGGGATTGCATTAAATCTGTAGATTGCCTTGGGTAGTATAGTCACCTTGACAATATTGATTCTTCATCCAAGAACATGGTATGTCTTTCCATCTGTTTGTGTCATCTTTGATTTCTTTCATCAGTGTTTTATAGTTTTCAGAGTATAGGTCTTTTACCTCCGTAGGTAGGTTTATTCCTAGGTGTTTTATTCTTTTTGATGTGATGGTAAATGGGATTGTTTCCTTAATTTCACCTGTGAGGCAATCTTTTCAGCGTTGAGTGGAAACCCATAAAGGGTTGACTGGAGAAGGTAGAGAGGGCTTTGAAGCATGATTAGGAGTTTTATCGAACCAAGAAGAGAGACCTGGGCATTCCAAGTGGAGAGAACAGCTCAAGCAAAGGCCGAGGGATACGAAAGGTCATGGAGTGGCCAGGGAATTGCCAAAAGGTCAAGGCAGAAGGAGCAACCAAAGCGTGTCTGCATCTCTTCCTTTCTCTTCTCCCCACATAGTCTCTAAAAATCCCCTTTACTGCTGGAGCAATTCTGCTCTGCCCTCAATTTGCATTCCTGTTGGAGACCTCACCCCTGATCCCCCCAAAAGTATACAAGTATTCATCCAAATAAAACACCTCTCTTCCTAGGGAGAAAATGAGCTTCTGAGAGCATATGATTTTCAGCACATTGTTACCCAAGAGATGAGAGAGTGTTTTTTCATGCAGTGGGAGGACAGGAGTGGAAGAGGCCACCCACTGTTCTAGCTGGGGAGGCTGAATGATTTGGCCTGGATGGGACTGGATTAGGAATCAGGGAAAAGTGATGGATGGAAAGGAAAGAGGCTGGATTCAGATTAAAGAAGCCAAGACCCCAAGCTGAACTACTGAAATGCCGCTGGGGGCAGGGGGGTGCCAAGGGCAGCTCAGCCAACCTAGGCCCTGGGTGGCTCAGCCAGTGGCCACCCCAGGCTTGCTGGGGGTAAGCATGGAGTTGGCGTTTGGAGCTGTCAGAAGTGATTAATTCATCAACAACATGGTGCACTGACTCAATGGCTCATTAATACCCGGACTCTGATCGGACTGCAGATGTTAATTCAAGCCACTCCAAATAAAGGGTGGCTTCCTGAGAGCTCGGCCTTAACCCTTCCTTGCTTCCCCTGCAGGATGCACTTGGGGCCTGGAGGGGGTGAGCCTGGGGTTGGCTCTGGGCCACCCACCATCCTCCCATGCGAGGACAAGCTCATGCTCAGTAACTCTGCAGGGCCAGCGCCCAGGGGCACTTAGAGACGATCAGGCCCAATAGCTGCCATTTCACAGAGGAAGACACTAAGCCTCAGGGTGGTGCAGGGACTTGCCCACGGTCACAGAGCAAGAAAGAAACAGAGTTTGGACTTGACTCCAGACCTGAGCCCGTCCCACCCCACTCTTCTGTCTCCCAGCTCCTGATGCAGACCTGTGTGCCAGTCACTGAGCCCCACAAGCAGTGGGAAATGACACAGCAGGGCCACGGCCGTAAGCCTGACTACAGGCACATGGGTGGGGCATTTGGGGAGGGCAGTGATCTCTTATTCAACTCCACACCCTCGCCCCCAGCCCTGGTCCTGATACAGAGACGTGCTTGATAAAATGTGGAACAAATTCATGACTCAGTGAACTCTAATTCATGTCCAGTGGGAACAGGTGTTTTAATCAGGTACAAACTGCTCCATGAGCTCGGAGGAAAAAGAGATCAAGGAAGGCTTCCTGGAGGAAGGAACATCAGAAATGAGCCTTTATGCAAAGAGGCACAGACTGGTCCTGCCTGGGGCTGCTCTGAGCATCTTCTCATTTCATCCTCACGATAACAACCCAGCGATGATTATAGCAATGATTATATCTACTTCACAGGTGAGGAAACTGAGGCCCAGTCAGGCTAAGTCCTTTACCCAAGGTTCCACGGCCAGGAAGCAAAGGAGTTGGGACTTGAAACCAGGTCTTTCTGTCACCAAAACTCATGTTCTCACCAGCATCTGAAGGCCCTGCTCAAGTAGCCCTGCCAGAGCTCCCCAAGATGTGACCACTCCGCCCCTGGGGATCCCCACATCACTCCATCCCAACATCATGCCTGCCTCTCCTGGCGTGGGCTCCAATCAGCTGTGTCTATGGGCAGGGGATCATCATGGCATCACCCACACCCACACCCAGCACTGGGCTTTGCAGGCTGGGAGCCACCCACAGATGTCTGTCAAGGGGACTTTAATCCATGGAACCTGAGATCTCAGAGGGCTGCTGTGAGGATTCCACGAGTGGACACTCAGGAAGAGGCTGGCTCAGTGCCGGGGGAAGGCTGCTGTTGGGCTGTTTATTATCATTCGGATTCAACCAGCCTCCATTCCTGGATTCAAAGCACTTCCTGTCCCCAGGGAGGTGCAGACCAGAGAAGGTCACATGGCCACACAAGGCCCAAAACCAAGCTTCCTGACTCCGGACTCCCCAGGAAGTGCTCCCTGACCCTCAGGAACTTGCCCACTCAGCCTCACTTGAGTTCTGCATCTTTTGACAACAGAAAATCCCCTAAGGAAATAATTCAACCACAGCTCCATCACCGAACCATACATCTGTTTCCACCTCACCCTGTTCCCACTGCTTTCCCTGTTCCTGACCAGAGGTTGGACGCCCTGCTTGTCAGACTAGCCTGGAGTGTGCTGTGGAGAGTGTGTGAGCCCAGGGAGTGGTGTGTGTGTGTGTGTGTGTGTGTGTGTGTGTGTGTGTGTGAACCCTGCAGGAATGTGAGTGTGTGTGTACATAAGAAAACATGCTCCCCCTTGTGTTTCTCCTTTGCTCTCACACTACGACCACACTCACAACACTTTTGACACCAGACACGTGGGTTTTCCACACATCAAGCAATTCTGTGACCCCAGCTGGGTGTCCTGCAATTCAACTTAGCTCTGACGCTGTCTCCCTGGAGTTAGCGTCAGATTCCACGTGCTAAGGGCTCAGTCCCATAAGATTTCCCCCACTTCAGACATCAGTCACATGTCCGGAGTTATCACCTGCACTTCTGACCAACCAGATATAAGTCAGGGTCCCCATTACCCCCTCGTTGGGTTTGATAATTTGCTGGAATGCCTCATAGAACTCAGGGAAACACTTAGGTTACCAGTTTATTGTATAATAACGGATGCGGATGAACAGCCAGATGAAGGAGTATGTACGGAATGGTCCAGAAGTGTCTCAAGTAGAGGAGCTTCTATCTCTGTGGAGTTGGAGTGCACCACCACCATGTGGATATGTTCACCAACCCAGAAGCTCTAGGAACCCCATACTTTGAGCTTTTTATGGAGCCTTCATCATAGAGGCACGGCCAATCATTAACTCAATCTCCAGCCCCTCTTCTCTTCCAGGAGGATGAGGGACGAGGCTGAAAGTTCCAAGCTTCTAATCATGGCTGGGTTTTCTGGGGACCAGCCCCCATCCTGAAGCCATCCACGAGCCCACCAAGTGTCACGTTGTTAGAAAAAAATCACTCCTATTATTCAGGAAATTCTAAGGGCTTCAGGAGCTCTGTGCCAGGAAATGGGGGCAGAGATCAGTATATATAATTTTTATATTACCTCACAGTGTGTGTGTATGTATGCGTGTGTGTTGTCTCTCTCAGCCAAGGCTGTGCCATGCTGCAGTAACAAGTGGTCCCCAGAGCACAATAGCTCACAACAATGTAGAGTTACTTCTCAGCATCTACATTACTTCGAGGGTCACCTATGGCGCTGCTCCCTGTCAGCAACACCCTGGGACCCAGAGTAAATGGGCAGCCTCTACCCGGAGTGCCACAGGTCACCACAGCAGAGGGAAAAGAGAGCCTGGGAGCTTCCCTGGTGGCGCAGTGGTTGGGAGTCCGCCTGCCGATGCAGGGGACACGGGTTCGTGCCCCGGTCTGGGAAGATCCCACATGCCGCAGAGCGGCTGGGCCCGTCAGCCATGGCCGCTGAGCCTGCGCATCCGGAGCCCGTGCTCCGCAACGGGAGAGGCCACAACAGTGAGAGGCCCGCGTACCGCAAAAAAAAAAAAAAAAAGAGAGCCTGGAGGACCTGGAAGCTGGCTCTGGAGGCCCCCACCCAGAGGGACACACAGCTCTTCCCCTCCAATTTCAGGGGCTGGAGCCGCTCACATGACTGAATCTTCCCTCACGGGAAGTGGCCCCTCCCTCAGGGAGAGCCAGGAGGCACCCCTGAACTGGAGCCAGCCTACCCCACTCTGATTCAGCGGTGTGAGAAACTGTGTGTCTCAGTGGGTCTTGGTTAGTGTGAGAAAGTGCAGGTGCACAAGTCTACATTTTGGGATACCTTGTGCTCTGGGTGTGGACAGGTGTAGGTAGGTGTTTCTGGATGTAAAACAAGTGTGTAAGTGGTGTGTGCAGGAGCCTGTAGGTGAATGGACAAATGGGAGTACACATGTGATGGGAAGAATGTGAGTCAGGGTGGTGTAAGCATGTGTGTGCCTATGTGTGTGAGTGTGCACACGTGTGTGAGCATGTGTACACATGTGTGCACGTGTATGCCACACGCCCTAGCCATGGCACTGAGTCCATCTGTCTGTACAGCAAACACCCCCCACACTCACACCCGAACATACGCTCCCTTCCACAGGGAAGAAGCTCTCACAGATGGGAGGTGAGATGCTCAATTTCCCAGCTGATGATTTAGCAGGTTCATTCACCCCTCATTTGTGGCCATCTGTCACCTTCCACATGGCAGCTGGGCTGTCTTCACCTGGCCTGCGCACTGTGGCTGCAGAGGAACGGTGGCAGGACAGCAGGCAGGGATTCTGTCCGCAGCTACCAGCTCCAGAGACTGAGGCCCGCTTCCAGTCCCAGGACTGACGCTCTCAGAGCTGCCCTGGGGGACGGGGGCCCAGGCGGGACAGACCCAGCGCTGAGTGATCCCCAAGGATAAGTCTCTTCCAGAAGGGATTTGGGGGCCTCCAAAATGCCTTAGACACCCCCAAACCTTCAGCAACCCTCCCCTACTCCCAGCTTGCCTCTCCTCCCCCTGTGGGAACCTCCAGCCGGAACAAGCCAGCCCCTAACAGTCACCTTCCCCGGGTGCTGACCCTGTGTGAGGCTCCATGCTACGCGCTTGACACGCACTATCTCATTTAGACCAAGATGTTGGTGCTGCTCTTCTCCCTGTTCAACAGACAAGGAAACTGAGGCACAGAGAGGTGCACACGTTCACACAGCCCACTGGTAGCAAAACTACCCACTACCCACTGGTAGCAAAATCTTGGGCTAAGGTCTCCCTGTTCGAATGGGTCCAGGGCTGCTCCAGGTTACCTCTTCCAGGAAGCTGCCCAACTGGCAGCCTGGAGGGGCCAGGCCTGGGCTGTGGCAGGACAGCAGCCCTGGATGTGGATGCTGGGGGAGGCGGTGGAACAGAGGGTCCAGGTCACCCCATCTTCTTCTCTGGTGACCACCCTACCCCTTCCCAGGAGAGAGACCTTCCCCCCTTGGTCCTGCCTTCTGATTCCAACACTTCCTTGAAATGAGCCTCTCAAGCCCAGGGCTGCTTTTGTCATGTCCCTGCTCAACCACCGTCCTGGCTTGGAATGAAGTCCAGCCTCCCTAACACGCGGCAGCTGGCCCTGGCCTTGGGCCTCGCTCCACCACCACCACCACCCCCCACCCCGCCACCGGTCCAGCCTCACAGCCCCGCCTCCCCTCCGCTCTTGCGTTGAGTTCCTCACCCACGCTCCTTCACCTCTGATGCTTTGCTTTCCCTCCACCGGTCTCCTTCACACTTTCCCAGCTCACTCCTGCCCACCCTGCCCTCCTCACGGAAGTCTTCCCTGCCCCCCAAGGCCACGGCAGATCCCGTCTCCAAGCTGCCCTCCCCTCCCCTTCCCTTGGTGGAGCCTCTCACACCACAGGGGGTTTGTGTCTCCCACACTGAACTGTAAGTACCCGGGGCACATGGTGCTTCCCCGGTCACTCACTTAACAGATATTATTGACCTCCCCCTGCCCCAGGCCAGGGACTGTTCTAGAGGCCAGAGATACAAGAAAACAAGAAAGGAGGATGAGAGGGAGACCGACTAGGCTCGGCCAGCAGCTTTAAGATAGGCGGCGAGGGAAGGCTTCTCAGAGGTGGTGACAAGTATGCTGAGGCCTGAATGATGAGAAGAAACCAGCAAAATGAAGGTCTGAGAGTCGGCAACTCCTGGCCGAGGGAACAGCAAGTACAAAGGCCCTGAGGCAGGAGTGGGTTTGGCATGTTTGGGTTATGCTCGTGTGGCTGGAGTGTAGACAGCTGAGGGAGGGGAAGGGTTCACAGAGGTAGCAAAGGGTTTCCTGAACGTTTTTAATTTTGTCCTTGAATGCTCCAGACTGCCTACTCCGGAGAACCTTCTCTGACTGCACATTCCTCGTGCCTCTGAGCGCTCCCAACCCTACCCCATGTGACCCAAATCACCTCTCAGCCCCCTTATGATGGGTGAGTCTCAAACCCCTGCCTTGTCTTATTTGGATGATGTACAAGCATTTTACAAGTGGACCTTCCTCTGGTCCTGGGTCGCTTGGCCAGGAGAGCATCTGCGGGATTTGGATGGGGTCCCTGTCAGGACAATTGTCCTCCATGTCTGCTCCAGCTCCAGTTAGCAGGTCGCTAGGGGAGGCAGACTGGACTGGCTGGACTGTCAGGTTCAGTTATTTATGGAATTCAATTTCCCATGCTCCCTGCAACTACCAGGAGCATCACAGGGAGCCTGCAGAAAGGATTTTGTCTGGGTCTATGAGGGGGATTCAACTGTCAAGTGAATCAAACACCCTCCAGAAGGACACAGAACACTTTGGGGCAGTGTCTGGGGACAAGGACTCTAGCCTGGGCATCAGAAAACCTGGGTTCTAGGCCTGGCTCTGCCCCAGTGTTAGGCCAGCCCTTCTCTGGGCCCCAGTTTCCACGTTAATAGGAGGTGAGAGAGACTGATCTAGGTCAGGCATTGATGTATGTTTTTGTAAACGACCATATAAAAAACATATTAGGCTTTGTGGGCTGTAGGGTCTCTGTCACAACTAGTCAACTTGCCTTGCAGTGCAAGAACAGCCATAGACAATATGTAAGTAAATGGACATGGCTGTGTTCCCAAAAAAACTTTATTTATAAAAACAGGTGGGGGCTTCCCTGGTGGCGCAGTGGTTGAGAGTCCGCCTGCCGATGCAGGGGACACGGGTTCGTGCCCCGGTCTGGGAAGATCCCACATGCCGCAGAGCAGCTAGGCCCGTGAGCCATGGCCACTGAGCCTGTGCTCCGCAAGGGGAGAGGCCACAACAGTGAGAGGCCCGCCTACCGCAAAAAAAAAAAAAAAAAAAAAAAACAGGTGGTAGGCGGGCGTTGGCCCATGGGCTATAGATTGCTGACTCCTGATCTAGGTTACTGGTGTGTTGGTCAGGACACTTTAGGTTGCAAGCAAAAGAATCCCAATGCATACTGGTTTACACTAAACATCGTCTAGGGGAGGGGGCTTGTTGGGTCATATAAAAAAAAAGTCCCAGCGGGGCTTCAGGCGTTGCTGGATCCAGGGGCTCAGATGATATCAATAGGACTCATTATGACTGAGTTTCACTCTCACTACTCCTTGACTACATCTGCCTCTATTTTGGCCTTGATTTTAGGCAGGCAGTCTTCATCAACAGAGGTCTGGGATTCATTCTGATTGGGCCAGCTTTGGTCATGTGCTCCTCCCTGAACCAGTCACTCAAGTGGGGATGATGAATTTACCCTGATTGGCCAGGCCTGGGTCACGTGCCCATCTCTAGAGCCAAAGGTGAGTCCAGCTCCATGATATGACATGCACTGTAGTATATGGAGTGGCCTTGGGAGTGGACATCAAGTGACGTCCATGTGGCCCTCCCAGTGGACAGTTGGGGGTTCTTTGTGCAGGGATTGTCCTTAGGGTTTCTCCTCATGGCGTCATCATTCCTCCCTGGATAACTGCAGCCACCTCCTAAATGCCTCTTGATCCCCCCCGACTCTCTGTCCATCCAACCCACACCACACACCATCACCAGATTAATCTTCCCAAGGCTTCCCAGTAAGTCTCCTGCTCAAGAACTTTCCTTGGCTCCCCAATGCCATCAGGACAAGGTCCTCGTGCCTCAGTCTGGTGCTCAAGGTCCCCTGTGATCTCACTTTAGTTGTTTTTCTCAGCCTTGTCTCTTCCACTCTTCTATGCTGGACTAGGGGTCCAAGACTTGAGTTGGCATCACTGTTCACTAGCTGTATGACCTTGAACACAATTCAATGTTGAAGAAGAACAAAGTTGGAGGACAGACACTACTTGACTTCAAGACTTCCTATAACGTTATAGTAATCAAGACAGTGTGCTATTGGTGAAAGAACAGACAAATAGGTCAATGGAACAGAATGGAGAGCCCAGAAATAGATCCTGATAAATAGAATCAACTGATCCTTGATAAAGGAGCAAAGGAAATGAAATGTAGCAATGATAGTCTCTTCAACAAATGGTGCTGGAACAACTATACATCCACATGCAAAAAAATGAATCCAGACACAGACATTATACCCTTCACAAAAATTAACTCACAATGGATCATAGATCCTAAATATATCTAAATATAAAATGCAAAATGAGAAAACTCCTAGAAGATAACGTAGGAGAAAATCTAAATAACTTTAGGTATGGTGATGACTTTTTAAATAACACCAAAGGAACAATTCAAGAAAGAAATAATTGATAGACTGGACTTCATTAAAATTAAAAACTTCTGCAGAAGATGATGTCAAAAGAATGAGAAGGCAAGCCACGGACTGGGAGAAAATATTTGCAAAAGACATATCCCCAATACACAAAGAACTCTTAAAACTCAACAATAAGAAAACAAACAACCCAATTTGAAACTCAAAAGATCTTAACACACACCTCACCGAAGAAGAAGATATGCAGATCAAAACTAAGCATATGAAAAGATGTCCCACATCATATGTCATCAGGGAAATTCAAATTGAAACAACAATGTGATACCACTACACACCTATTAGAATGGCCAAAATCTGGAACACTGACAACACCAAATGCTGTTAAGGATTTAGAGCAATGGGAGCTCTCGTTCATTGATGGTGGGATTGCAAAAATGGTGCAGCCACTTTGGAAGACGTTTTGTTGGTTTCTTACAAAACCATACCCTTACAATGCTATGCAGCAATACCACTCATTGTTATTTATCCAAAGGAGTTGAAAACTTACCTCCACAAAAAAACCAAACATAGATATTTACAGCAGCTTTATTCATAACTGCCAAAACTTGGAAGCAACCAAGATGTCCATTCAGTAGGTGAATGGAAACATAAATTGTGGTACATCCAGACAATGGAACATTATTCAGCACTGAAAAGAAATAAGCTATCAAGCCATAAAAAGACATATTAAATGCGTATTACTAAGTGAAAGAAGACAATCTGAAAAGGCTACATATTGTATGATTCTGACTATATGACATTGTGGAAAAGGCAAAACTATGGAGACAGTAAAAAATTACTGGTTGCCCAGGAGTGGGGCTAGGGGAGGGATGAACGGGTGGAGCACCGAGGATTTTTAGGGCAGTGGGTACCATAATAATGGTACATGTCATTATACATTTGTCCAAACCCATGGAACATATATAATAACACCAAGAGTGAACCCTAAGGTAAACTGTGGACTTAGGGTGATAACGTTGTGTCAGTGTAAGTTCATCAGTCGTAACAAATGTACCACGTTGCGGGTGGTGTTGATCATGGGGGAAGCTGTGCATGTGCGGGGGCAGGAGGTATATGGGAAATGTCTATCCCTTCCTCTTAATTTTGCATGAACTGAAAACTTTCTTTAAAAATGGTTTAGTTGTTTTAAAGCAAGTGGCAGAATGACAACTAGAGTACAATGCTATTTTTATCATATAAACACACAAACAAACAAAAAGATGTTTACTAGGTATTTGTAGATGTACCCAAATGGGAAGAAAAAAAATGTCTGGAAAGAGATGCAGCAAACTATTCCTATTATGTCTGCAAAGAGGAGGAGGAGTAAATGAGGGTTAAATGGGAAGATCAAAGGGAACTTTTGTCTTAAATATTGTGATCGTTTACAGGGTGTAAATACCAGAAGTACTCGGCTAATTAATACTATTTTTTAAAGAGGAAAAATGAAGGAAAACAAAATAAGGAAAGAAAGAAGAGAGGGAGGGAGAGAAAAGGAAGGTAAAAAGAGAGGTAAGAGAGGGTCAGAGAGAAAGGGAGGGAGGGGGAGGGCAAGAGGGGACGCAGAAGAGAACAGAAACGCCCCGTGGCCCCCTCTGTACCCACCTGCCAAGATGTCTCCGGTCCACCTCAGCCTGGGCAGGCAAGCTGCAATCCCGGGGCTCTGCCATATTGTGTCCCATTAAGATGTCAGCTCTCTCTTGGCTGCTGCCCGCCCCTAGCCCTGACCTCCGGTGGAGTGCTTTATTCTCCTTATCAGTCAGTGAGAAGCAGCAAGGACCACATCTCTGGACCCATGCCTGGGCCACAGATTGCCAATTGTTTCTGAAGGAGCATTTTGCAATGGGCTTTCCCTCTCCCGGGACTATTCTAGGAATGTCAATAGCTTCTGCTTGGAATAAAAATGCTGAATCCATTTCTCTCATAAATAACAATATTGTGATTAGCTGCCATTTGGATGGCAGATAATGAAAGTGGAGCAGGCATTTGCTGCTTCTGGATTTCCTAAGATAGAGATAGATGTATGGACGCCAAAGCCCTGATGGGGCATCCACTCCATGCCAGGGTTTGAGTGCCATGAACTCCTTCTACCTCTCAACAGCTCTCCTAGGTAATCACGGCTGCGCCTGTGTAACAGAGGAAGAAACTGTGGCCCAGGGATGTCACTCAGCTCTGAGGTCCTAGAACGAGGCAGGAACTCCTGAGTCTAAGATCAGGATTCACACGTCTACCCCCGATGCCCCTCACTCTTGGAAGGCGAACATCCCAGAAAGTGAATAAGGTTGAGCAGACTCTGGATAATGCTCCATGCCTCAGCCCCATCAGGCATCAGGTACCTTTGCAGTGTCCACCCCTTCCCTACTGGAGGATACACAGTATGTCACCCATAACCCTGCACCTGACCTTTCCCAGGGGCTCTGGCCAACCTCCCACTCTCTTACCTGTAATGCTGTGCCTGGGGGCTTCCCCGCACCCCCAGAAGGCTGCTCGGCCAAGTGGTTCCTAGCGCAGAAGTGTCAGGAAATTAGCACCCTTGGAGCAGTCTTCAACCAAAGGCTGGCAAGAACTGGTGTATCAATACCCCAGCTCCCTTTCCCCTCAGGTGGGGTAACTCTGAGATGCATGTGCTACCCTGTTACCTAGAGTTTCGTCCCTGGAATTAAGTGCCAGCTGCCCACCTGGTAGCTGGCTGGATCAAACACCCGATGCCGGCTGCCTGCCCTTTTGCATCCCACTTCCCTACTGCGTTAGCTCTGGCCCCCAAATAACCCACTTGCACTCAAGTCCTTGTCCTCAGCTTGGCCTATGGGGAACCCAAAAAAGATTCAGACACCCTCTGTATCTTAGCTTAAGCTGTAAAATTGGTATAACACCTCGCATCCTGTGGGGTCACTGGGAGGGTGATCGCTATGATTCATGTGAAGGGCTTTGGCACTAAGTAGAAGCTCAACAAATACGTAATTACAGTACTTAGAATTTTAAGGGCATGAACTTGCCCATGGTAATGCAGCTCCTGGGATGTGAATTAGTCTCCCCACCCTGAGGCCCATGTCCTTTTCGCAGCACCAATTGCCTCTTTGTGCCTTTCTTCCAGCCCTCTGGTTTCCCTCCAGCACAGCCACCACACTCCCCCCACCTCCTCCTGGGGGTCCTCAGTACCCTACACATGGGAACCAGCCTGGGTTGGTTGTCAGATGCCCGCAGGTGACAGTGACATTCAGATCCGTCCTGAGAGTGCCTATGATGCTTGCCAGCAGGCAGGGTTTTCACTTCCAGGAGCCTGGCAGTGCTCAGGGGAGAAAAAGTCAGAATTCTCAGAACTCTGAGCCCTTCTCACACCCTGTCTATCCGAGGAGCCAACAGGCAGGTCCTCAAGAACCTGCCACATAAGTGAGACATGATCCCATGGTTTTCATGTGTACATTTCTCTCTTCAACAGATATGTAGTGAGCACTCCCTGTGTGCCAAGCACTGGGCTGTGTACCCATTCCTGACCTCGCAGAGCTTAAGAGTCCAGAGAGAGAGAGAGGATGAAACCAGGAGTTAAACAACCCAGTGTGCGCATTTCTATGATGGGGAAACGTGCAGAGTGAATCCAACCAGGGAACGGGGCCGGGCCGTGAGGGCAGGAGTCATCCCACTGGCATCCAAGCCAACACCTGCAGAGTAAAGGTAAGTCCACTAGAGAAGAGTATAAGGGAACAGTGTTCCTGGCAGATGGAACAGCAAATGTAAAGGCCCAGAGGTTGGGACCCTTGAGGAGTACTGAAAGTAGTCTCATATATCTGGATGTTGGCAGTGAGTGTGGAAGGAACCCAGTAGCCCTGGGCTCTCTGTCCTGGGAGCAGATACAAAGTGTCAATGAATACTGAGCCCCTATTGTGTGCAGGGCTCCAAGGAACAGCAGTCCGTGCCCCCATTGAAGGTAGAGTGGTGAGTACCTTTAAAGGGAAGCAGGAACGAGATCTGTGTGGGAATTGGAGGCATGAAGAAATCATATGCAGTTGGGCAAAAGCCAGACAAGGTTCTTGGAGGTGGTGGCATTTGAGATTGCCTTCAACCCTCAGTTAGAATCTTATTGACTCGGGGGTAGAGCAGATTGCAAATGGCGCCTGAATAATAAGAATATTTGAGCATTTACCACACACCAGAACACGAGCTGGCTTTCTCCCAGCAATGCTGTCAGGTAGAAGCTATAACTGTTATTATTATTCCCATCCTATAGATGAGGAAACTGAGGCCCAGGAAGGTGAGGTCACTTGGCTAAGGTCTGCCTAGCTCCAAAGCCTGCACATTACCCACAAACTCTACGCTGTGGAGAAATGTTTATCGAGCCATCTCCTTGGGACAGGTCCTGTCTGCACTGAGAACAGCCTGCTCCCCATCTTGTGGGGGGTTGCCTCTTTGGAAGTGGCAGTCTGTCAGGGTGTTGCAGTATTGAGCCCAGCATGGTATGACATGCACAAATATTTGAACATTCAGCAACAAGGCCGCCACCAAGGATCTGCCCCAGCGTGACTCATGGACAGGATAACAAAATTATATTATGTCCTATTATCCCCCGCGAGGTTTATTGTGGTTTTTCAAGTGGTTACACACATTAATGTGGTGGCTCTTTTGCTAATGGGGGAATTTCTGGTATGGAGGGGGTGTAGTTAAGGTAATAGCATCCCTTCTGAAAACAAAACACAAAGCCCTGTTTCCCTACAGGGGGTATTTTCTTAGGTCAAAGGGAGGCTTGTCAGTGTTACTAGAATTTTGGACAAGCTGGATGATGGAATTGTGTTGTCTGTGGAAACAGAGTCTGCTACGAGCAGCTGAAGGCTTCAGGACAGGAGGCCCGGGCAAGGTGTGGGGGGGCAGACTCAGGTATGGCCTTCCTCCTGAGCCCCTCACCCGGCAGCCTGAGGACTTCAGATGTCAGAAGGGAAGTGAAACCTCTTTAATTTGAAAGTGAGGAAACTGGGCCTCAGAGAGGGAAAGGGACTTGCCCAAGGACACACAGAGGGCTGATGACAGATCTGGACATCCCAATCCCCCGCCCCCCCCAAATCAGGTCTCTTCCCACAGCATTACCTGTGGCCTGATGAGAGGTTGCCTGGGGGTGCAGGGGCGAGATTAATGAACTTAATGGCCCAGGGTGCCACCTTTGGAGATGGACAGGCTGCATTTGGGATCCCAGCTCTGCTCTTCTACTGTGTGACTTTGGGCCAGTGACTCTCTGTTTCCCCATGGGTCAGTGATTAGCACACAGCAGTGCTCCAAAATACAGCTAGCGGTCATCGCCTTCCTGGCTCTGCTACCAGGAAGCCAGGTGCTTGCAGGCAAGTCACTGTCTCTCTCCAGGCCTCAATCTACCCATTTCTAAAATAAAGATATTCGACTAGGTAATATCTCAGGGCCATCTCCAGTCTGATGCCCTCTAAGTCTATGGCTCATTGAACTACCCCAAGTCAAGGGAAGGGAGGGGACTACAACAATAATATTAACAATAATAGTTTCAACCATTTATTGAGTGCCCACTGTTAGGTGCCAGTCCCCCTCAAGTCACGCCTACAATGTTACAGCAGCCCCCTACTGGTCTCCTGGCTTCCAATCTTCTCCCCTTCAATCCACCTTGCATACCTGGCCAGTTTCAACAGTCTTAAATCCTACCTTACTGTTTCTGCTCCAGCACATTCAATGGCTCCCCAGTGCACCACAAGGTCAAATCCAGTTCTTCCATGTGGTGATTGAACCTTCCACGGTCAGGCCTTGCCCTCTTTAATGGAATCTCCTACCAGCTGTGTTGTCTCTTTGTCGAGTCCTCCCCCGTGTCTCGTCTCAGAGGTGCTCAATGAACATTTGTTGAGTGAACGAACACATGGGTGAAATGTTTCTCTAAATTAGGCTACGCAAACTTTAGTCACTTGCAAACCAGCCGCAAGAGTTTTGCAAAAATCTGTGCATTGTGTCTATTTTTATTTACTTAAGTGTTTCCCTTTTTTAGATTAAATAAATGTATCTGAAAAGGAAACTGTACATCACACTGTAACTAGAAGATCAGTATCACTTGCCAGAAATAGGTCTCCACTAAAATAGATACAAGGACAGTTGAGCAATGTGTTCAATTCTAACTAGATATTGGTGTCTACAAGGGCTACAGTCCTAGGGCTTATCTCTCTTAGTTAAAATGGGATGGCTCAGTACTGTGAGAGGTGTTAAAGACAAATTACCCCAACCTGAGACTTGCCCATGGACAGAAATCACAAGGATGTTACAGGGAGATGAATAGGGAAAAGCTTTGGTGCACCAAGTTATTCCACCTCACTGAAAATTATCCTAGCTACCACCAATGGTTGCCAGCCCACATTTTAGGAACTCTGCTAACAGAACCCATCCCTCTAGCCCACGAGGGATGCATGTGAGTTCTCTGGAAGACTTTAACTAGGATTTTAGGAAGGACATGGAGACGGTGCATCAGACATCTCAACTTTATAGTATAGGGTCCTTTATCTGAAGCTCCCCGCTGCACAGTAGACAGTCCTTGGAACACCAGTGAGATAAGAGTTTGTTGTTTGAAACCATCCGCCTGGTGGAATAATGAGTTTCCCATCACTGGAGATGTGCAGACAGATGCTAGACAGTCATGGGCCGGCAGGGAGGGAGGGGAGCGGGGAGCAGGGGATGTTATGGAGATAATTCAAGCATTAGATGGTCGGTCTATGAAACTGACCTGACAGCTAAACTTTGCCTTCGTTTGTAGGCAAAACACATTTTTTAAAAAACTTATTTATTTAATTTATTTTTGGGTGCGTTGGGTCTTCGTTGCTGCACGCGGGCTTTCTCTGGTTGCGGTGAGCGAGGTCTACTCTTTGTTGCGGTGCGCGGGCTTCCGATTGCGGCGGCCTCTCTTGTTGCAGAGCACGGGCTCTAGGCGCACGGGCTTCAGTAGTTGTGGCTTGCGGGCTCTAGAGCGCAGGCTCAGTAGTTGCAGCACATGGACTTAGTTGCTCCGCAACATGTGGGATCTTCCCAGACCAGGGCTTGAACCTGTGTCCCCTGCATTGGCAGGTGGATTCTTAACCACTGCACCACCAGGGAAGCCCCTGCAAAACACATTTAGAGCAATGAAAATAGAGGGGAATTAACTTCTGAATAGGAATACAGAAAAAAGAGAGATGATTGTGAGATTATCAAGGAGACTTGAAGGAAGAAAGGGGAGTGGAAATGGTTACTACAATTCGTTTATATCAGTAATGCTTCCTATTTCTCAATCCAGAACTGGATTCATCAGCATTATTTTGGTTTTTTGTTTTTGTTTTTGTTTTTTTTGCGGTACGCGGGCCTCTCACTGTTGTGGCCTCTCCCGTTGCGGAGCACAGGCTCCGGATGCGCAGGCTCAGCAGCCATGGCTCACGGGCCCAGCCCCTCCGCGGCATGTGGGATCCTCCCGGACCGGGGCACGAACCCGCATCCCCTGCATCGACAGGCAAACTCTCAACCACTGCGCCACCAGGGAAGCCCATTATTTTGGTTTTAATCAACATAAACTGAACTCAAACTTGCGTAAGTGACAAAAAAGGAACTTAATGTGATTTAAATAATGAAACTGCCTTCAGCCATGGCTGAGTCCAGGGACTCAAACAATACTCATCAGGACTCTGTCCATTGTCCATCTCTCAGTTCTGCCTTCCTCTGTGTTGGCTTCATTTTCAGATATGACCTGTTCAAGGAGTGACAAAGCTGGCTGCCAGCAGTTGCAGGCTTAGGAACCGTGGTGGAGATCACACTTGTGTTTGACAGTAGTTTTAGCAAAAGTCCCAGGAGGAGTTCTCATCAACCCAGTATATGTCACATGTTCTTTCCATTGAGATCAGGGTGATGTGCTCTGGCTGTGCCTGGGTCACATGTCCACCCCTGAAAGGAGGGAACTCCACCCAACCATATGAATATGAGTGGAGAAGGGGAAGTTCCTCAAATCAAAATTGAGGTGCTATCGCCTGAACAAACTGAAATGAGGGTCAGGCAAGAAAAAATAGCTTCCATATTTGCTACTCTCATACCCTTGCTCAAATCTGTGTCCCACATCTCCATCCAGATAGCATCTATTCATCCTTTGGCCATCAGCTCAAATGGCACTTCCTTGAGGAAACCTTTCCCAACCGTCCCAAGCTGGACTGGATTGCCTGAAACGTGTGCTCCCAGCAGAGCTTGTCACTCTGGGCCTGTGTGGTTATTTGACAGAAACCTGTCTCCCACACCGGACCAGGACCACCTTGGGGTCTGTGGCCTGTCTTGTTCACCATGGTGTCTCCAGGTGGTGACCAGTAGACGGGAGGAATGGATGGGTCAAGGAAGATATCAAGATTCCATGCTTGTGGGTGAGAGTGTGGGAAAGAGCCAGGAGCAGTCAGGGCCAACTTGGGGAGCACTGTGTGTTGTGGGACCCAGGATGGATGATGGGCGGGCAACGTGGGGTGGGGGATGGCAAGTCTATCAGCAAATGCCAGCCCTGGGGACAGAGAGAGGAGGCAAAGAGTAGGTCAAGGGTAGAGAGAAGGGATCCTTTCTGTGAGTCCTTGGGGAACCCAGATGGAAGGGCAGTCATGGCCCCATTACCAGGAGTCTTTGTGAAAGGAGTCAGGGGTCAGGACTTGGCAAGGGGTAGGGAGGGAGTCCTCTGGTACTGGGTGAGCATTGGCTGGGAGAGAGCCTTCTCTGGGACAGTCCCTCAAATCTCAAGAACTGGAAGGAGGAGGGTACCTGGGGGACGGGGCAGGGGCGGGGCAGGGGCGGGGGAGGGTTGTTCTGCTGCCATCCCTGGGTGTTGTTGCAGGCCATGTTTCTCTTTTTAATCATCTGTTTATCCATCTGTCCATCCACACGCATAGCCACTTGTGTCTCCACCACCACCCCCTGGCAGCACAGAGGGAGTTCTCACCAACCCGCCCCTCCCCGCCTTATGCACACATCCTGCCAGGGATCAAAAGCCTCGTTGCTTCGGCTCAGAAACTGTTCCCTGTGTAACAGGCAGGGGAGCAGAGAGGGGGCAGGAGACCCCACCCCACCCCCACTGAGGGGGCCTTGTGACCTACAGAGAGAGAAGAGGGTGAAACAGAGAAAGAGAAACGAAAAAGACCATCAGAAGCAGATCAGCAAGGCTGGAGAGAGAAAAGCCAAGAGGGAAATCCATGTTGAAAAGGACTGGGACACAGAGACCCAGACAGACGGGCCAAGGCAGGGAAGAGGCCACCAGACGAAAGGCGAAGGAAGGAGAGAGAGGAGAAGGGGGAGACGGGAGCGGGCGAGGCGGATGGGGCGGGGAAGAGAAGAGAGAGAAGAAAAGGAGAGAAAAGGGGGGAGGGAGGGGAGATGGAGAGCGAAGAACTGGAAGCGGGAAACGGGAGAGACAAGAAGGGAAGACAGGAGTGGAAGGAAGGGAGTGGGGTGAAGGGACGCCAAAGAAGCCGCGGGAACGGGGCGCGCGGCTGGCGGGGGCTCGCGGCAGCCCGCCTCCCCGGGCTGGGCGGGCTCCGGAGCCCCGGCCCCGCCCCCGCCCGCGCGCCCTCCGCCCCGCCCCCCGCGCGCCCCGCCCCCCGCACTCCCCGCCCCTCTCTTCCCCGTGTCTCTCCGCCCGCCCCCGAAAGACTGAGCGAGCGGCGAGATTGCGGGCGAGAAACGCGGAGCTGAGGCACCGAGGAGCTGGGGAGCGCAGCGCGGCCCGAGGCGGGAGCGGCCCCGCGTCCGGAGCGCACCGGAGCGGCCGAGCTGCCCGCGCAGCGCCCGCCGCGGGCAGCGCAGCTCCGGCCGCAGGTAGGAAGGGGCTGCCGGCGTCGGGACGCGGGGCGCAGAGTCCGGGACGGCTGGACAGCGCGGACGGTCGCCCAGAGCCGCCGCCGCGGGCCGGGCGGGATGGGGTCGGCCACGCCGAGTTTCCAGCCCTGGCGCCTCGCCCGGCCTCGGGCCACAGGAAGGAGCCTGAGGTGCCGCTCCGACAGTCGAGGCGCACCCCGGCCATCCCCATGGGACGCGTAGGGGACCGGGGGAACTCGCACGAGGGTCGCTAGAATCTCCTGCCTTTTCCTGGTCGCGGGCCCCTTGGACCCCCAACTGGTGTTGAATTCTGCTGGAGCCGTCGAAGCGCCGCGTTCATCCCCAGGGGATGGCGGGGGACCCGGGAAAGAATGATAACGTTTGGTAGTCGTGCGCCACTTCTCCGTCTGGGGTCAGCTGCGCCGAGGTCGAGCTGTGTCCCTCTTCTGTTCTCTCCGGGCTCTGGGGACCAGGCGACTTGAGAATGGGACACCTCCTTTCTGTCCTAGGGCAGCTTAAGCTGTCAAGAAATGTTGGCTAGAAAGCACACCACAGCTTGGGCTTGAGCTGAGCGCACTGAAGCTCGCGACGCGGTCTCCCCACTCCTTTCCCCGAGGAATGTGGGGTGAGGGGGTTCCTCAGAGGGTTTGGGGACTGTGTCTCCTTGCTACCGCAGGGACCGTTCTCAGTTTCTTGCCTTACATCCTGGCATTTACTTTCCGAGGATTGGAAAAAGGGACGACCCTGCTCCCCGAGGTTGCCCGGGGGAAATAATCAGCGGGTCTTCATGCGTGGTCCCTTTGTACCCACACGTCCCCACGGCTGGCACCCACATATGCCGTGTTCTAGCGTAGCTTGCTTTTTGGACAAGGAACTCAGACCTGGCAGCCCAGCACTGAGGCTCTGAGCTAATCTACTCCCCAAATAGATGTGAACCCCAAGGAGAAGATTGGGTTTTTAAAACCTCAGTGATGATGCTCCGTGTCTTCCCTATATGGGGCTTGAGCTCTCTCTCCCTCTCCCAGGAAGCTCAGCCTCATCTTCATGAAGAACTGGGGGCTCTGAATAAAATGGCTCCTGAGCTTTGGTGACACCCCCAAATCAGAGACTGTGTCAGGCTAAGTGAGTGGACTTTGGGGTAAACCTTTATCTGTGACAGGCAAGGTGGGTGTTTGGCAAGAGAGGGGGTGTTGGGTGCTGGGTATTGCTTAGATTCTCTCTTTGGGAACTTTGGGGGAAATGCATTCATAAGGGAGTGTGAAAAGGTACCCCAACTCCCAAATTCCAGAACAAAGGAGGTCAGTGGGAACAACAGGCATCTGTACTCTCTCCTTCTCCTTGGAATGCTCTCTCTGGGAAGGGTTGACCCAGCCCCTGCTCTGGTCCTGGTCAGAGCAGCCTCAGACCCTGCCTCCCCCTCCTCCCCACACACAGAGGATGATACAAGACCCTGGAGAAGTGAGAGGGACCCCGCCCCCCCGCCCCCCACCAATGGGGCAAAATGGCTGAGCCTCCCTTGAGCCTCAGAAAGAAATTGTCAGGCAGGCGGCAAACAAAGAAAGCGCTCTCTCTCTAGCCAGGCGCTGGCTCGGTGGCCAGTCCTCAGAGGACAAACAGTGAGTCCCAGGCAGTGGGACGCAGCCCAGCTTGTCTGCCAGAGCATCTAGAGAGTGGGGCGATCCCTAAGAATTACAGTAGAGAGGCGGCCGCTGTGGGAGAGAAGAGGGAACCATCTCTGCTGGTGTTCTACGCTTTAGTCCAGGCTGGAGGCTCAGTGAGAACTGGGTCCCCTAGGAACTCAGGATGGGGCTGGGAGGGGCGTCTAGAGGCCAAGGAGGAGGCAACTCAGAGGGCAAAGGAAAGAGCAAGTCCCTCAAAGCTGAAAGAAGCACAATAGATCTGTCTCTCCCTGGATTTCATACGCATGGCCACCAGGAGCTCCAAGTGCTATGAATGTGTTTGCGCGTGGCCCAGCACCCAGCAGGCACTCAGTAAATGTCTTACAATAAAGCCTACGTAGATGGAAGGTGAGGACAGCCTAGCATGGACCTCCCCGCGTCATTGAGCTGGAAGGCTACAAAATACGGCCTCTGAGACCTCGGCCAGGAACGAGCCCTAGAAGGATTGGCTTGGAGCTGGGCTGCTGCCATTTTCTGCAGGTGACCTTGGGCAAGTTCTCATCCCCATGGGAAGGTAGGAATGCAGTATTGAAAGCTGCCAATGTATCCAGCTTATAATTCCTACAGTAACCTTGCACGGCAGGTGCTATTCTAATCCCCTCCCTTCAGAGGTGAGGAAACTGCAATACAGAGAGGGAAAGTGACTTGCCCAAGGTCACACAGCCAGGAGGAGGCAGGGCTGAGATTTGAACCCCACTCTTCTGACTTCCAGGCCAACGCTTTGCCCCCTTGATGGGTCCCTGGGCCTTGTTTTTCACCTCCATAAAGTGAGGTGGTGGGGCGATGGTCAGGATTTGATGACTGACATTGAGGCCCCTCCGGACTGCCGTCCGAGCAGTGGCTGCTCCCTTGCCTTCCCAGCATATGCTAAGAGCAACCTTAAATAAAGCACAGTGTCAGGCGGCTTCTTGCCTTCACATAAAGACGCTGTTCCTACGCTTGGCTGTGAGCTCAGTAGCTGAGATAGAGACATCCCAAGCCGCTTGGAATTTGGAGATGTCATTTTGTCCCTCTCTTGTGGGGTGTGGATCACAGGCTGAGCATCATCCCCGGTTGATTAAGCCTTGCTGTCGCCTCAAGCCCCCTGCATCCTAAAGTCCATCCCCTTTGTCCTTGGGAGCAAGTGGGGTGCCTGAGTCCCTCCCTGTCACCTGGCCTGAGGTGTGCCTAGCGCTTCCTTCCCTTTGATCACCTAAGCACTCTCCCTCAGCCACATCTCAACGCCAAACACAGTTAGAGACTCTTAATCCCACTGCCCCCCAGACGGAAACAGATGTGTCAACTGGCCTGAGTTTGCCCGTGTCAGAACCGCCCCTTCCATTCAACCGGGCCAAGTTGCCTGGACAGTGGGGAGAGCACACCTGCCACGATAAAAACAACCTTGAATCGACAATTGCAAAGAGCTGCAGCCACAGCCCACCACCGCCCACCCCCCTCAGCGAGGAGATCATCAGCTGTTCATCCACTGCTCTGTGGCATTCCTCGGCACCAGCTCCCCAAATGGCCCCAGCACCGAGGGGCCTTTCTGCCACCTTTACCCCATTCTCTGCAGGTCGCTGGAAGGTGGTGGGAAACAGGGTGGTACTTGAGAGGGGGAAAGGCTGGGAGGCCCGATGTGGACCCTAAAATAGGGCTTCCCAGAAAATGTGCCTCTGTGAGCTTTACGAATGTCCAGCATCTTCACTCCGAGCTCACCTGAGGGCCTCCGGAGCAGGGGAAGGGCGTGAGAGTCAGCGGCAAGCCGGCTAATAGCGGAGATAGGGTTGCCTGGCATAGACTGTAGCTGTGAATGCAAGCTGTGATATTTCAGCACAGACTTGGATCCAGTCATAAACAGGAAAGAAAAACCCACTAAATGTTGTTCCAATGATAATATCATCAATAACAGTTATAACTAAGAGTTTTTGCAAGTTGGTGATCTGCCAGGGAGTGTGCTGTGTGCCTTCCTGCTAGAATTGCATTTAATTTTCACAAAACCCCGTGAGCTACATAGTGGAGTTGTCCCTGTACAGATGAGGAAACTGAGAAAGAGAGAGGTTTAGGCACCTGCTGCAAGATCGCTGGCCTAGGAAATGGCCCTGGAGCCCAGAGGCGGCCACATTGTGCTGACACCCCTGCCACGGAAAAGGCCCCGGCCTTGCTCACTTGGCAAGGACCACGATGCCCTGTTTAAGGAGCTGTGCAATAGAAAGCACTTCCCAGTTCGTTCCATCAATTGAGCTTTGCCACAGCTCAGGAGACCAGTAGCGTGATAGCTGCTATTTGCTAGCTGGGGAGGTTGAGGCAGAGAGATGAATTTGTACCCAGTGCCCCTCAGTTGCTAATCCCTCTGCTGGATTTGCACTCAGGTGCCCCCCTGTACAGCACATGCATGACCTATGCTTTAGATTCATTTAAAGCTGCTGTTGATGTTGTGCACCCAGCCACCTTGCCCTAACTCTCGGTGCCCCCCAGTTTGTCACCACCCTCTTGCTGCTCTGGAAGCCATCGAGAGCAGCCGAGGAAGCCATCAGCTCTGTGTACGATGATCTGACGTGACACGAAAGTGGCATCTGATTTGATGAGAGCTGCCTGCAGCGAATGGTCTTCTATTTTTACATTTCTCACAAATTGGAAATTACAAGGAGGCCAGGCCTTGCGGAGCGATTGGCTGGAGCCCTGTGCAAGCAGGGGGTGTGCAGCTAGGTGGAACGGGCCACATTAGGGTACCAGGGGCCCTCTTGGCTACAAAAGGGGCTCCCAGCTTCCGGGGCCGGATGGGATCCTGGCATGCAGGTCAGCCTGGAGGATGCAGGAGTTAGTGGCTGCTTCTGACAGTGACCTGCAGCTCTGCCCACCTGTCAGCTGCCCAGTGTCTGCAAGATTGGTGTCGCATGCCAACTCTGGAGATAACTGAGTTCTTACCAGAGGGACATTCAAGGTTAAAGATGCCCCGAAAGACATTGACAGCAGGTTGCTTTCATGGCCTTATTGTTTGGTAAGGAGATTCTGTGCAGGGAGAAGGCAGCAGTCACAAGAAGGTGAGAAATGACATTTGGTATCAGTATTGCAGTTTTCTGGAACTTAGTGCTGATAACAATTCTCCCAGTCATCAGAACAACACAGTTTACAAAAAAAAAAAAAAAAAAGCTCTTGTGGCTGTTCTTTCTTTTGCTCCTGCATGAAGTATGCCAGGAGAAGAAAATATGGTCCCTGATATCCTGGAGAAGAGTCCTCTGTCAAACAAAAAGAGACATCTTCTGTAAGTGACTTTTCTCAAAAAGCCCAAATCAGAATGACCTTGACTCAGATGAGGCCTCTTTGCACACATGTGAAATACGCACACACTTAACGCTTAAGGAGAATTTCACAAAATGCTTTCCATTGAAGTTTGCATTAGCCCTGGGAGCTCCAGGTGAAAGCAATATTATTATTATTATTACTACTATTATTATCTCCACCTTTTGGATGGGGAAACAGGAGCTCTGTAAGCCCTGAACACCCTCACCCCTGACCTCTGTTTTCCCAGTTGAGGAGAATCACCTTTCCTAAGCCCGAATCTGTATTCACCAGGTAGCCCCTTGGAAGGAACCCAGAGGAGCCTCGATTTGTAGGAGGCAGAACACAGCACCGGGGTCAAGCCTGCCAGATAGCGTGGAAAGGCACAGCCTGAGGTTTGAAGGACAGGGTCCCTGATCTTGTTCTAGCCTCCCCTGAGCTCAGGCCAGCAGCTGACATGTCCTCCGTCGCATCCAGTTTGGGGTCTGAAGTGTGCTCATCTGGCCAGGACTCCCCAGTGGTGGCAGCGCCCGGGGAAAGGAAGTATGGTTGCTTTCAGATGCTTGGGCACACACACACGTGTGCGTATCTAGATGGATTTAGATGAAAATGAACACCAGGGGTCCTGTGAGATCATCTAGAAAGATCAAGGGCCTTGGTAACCAGGAAAGGTGTGGGCAAGTGTTTGTATGTGAGCCTCGGGTGGTTTGGGACCCGCTTTGTGGCTTGGAGTCTTGCCCACCCAAGAGGGAAGGGAAGGGATGGGGGTATGGGATGCAAACCACTCACCCTGGCCCGTACCCCCTTCCCGTCTGCCCATGGACTGCTGCCCATGCTGAAGACTGTGGAATATCACGAGGTCTGGGGGCTTCCTTCTGGGGGTGGCAGGGACACTTGAGGGTCTGACATGTCCCCTGGCTGCGTGGCCAGCCCAGCCCTGACCACTGGTGCAGGAGCACCTCCCAAGCATCAGTCGTGGGCCGCCCGAGGCTGGTGAGAACAGTGCTAGGGGATCAGTGTTGCTGTCCCCATAGGCCGGAGGAGGGCCCTGAGGCTGAGGGAGGTGGAATCACTCCCCCCGGGGTACACAGCAGAGTTCAAACCCAGGACTTGCTGATGTCAGCCCCCTGTGCCTTCCCACGCCACCCGCTGCCTCTGGAGAGTACCTGAGTGAGAGGATAGTAGGGGGAGATGGGGCTTTCACTCAGTGAGGCAGAGGATAAACAACACAAAACAAAAGTGACCACAGCCAGATGTCGCCACTTCCCATGCGCTCTGCGCTCTCCAACCTGCGTCCAGCCCTCGCCGCCGCCCGAGCCTCTCAGCGCTCATGTTGGCTGTTTCCAGAGCTTGAGGTCAAGGACCCACCTATGATTTTTTTTTTTTAAAGTGGGCTTGGGGATGGAGAAGAAGCAGTCTTACTGAAGGAATTTATTTATTTATTTATTTTTTACTGAAGGAATTTAAATGCACTCATTGTATTGCACGTACGCTCCTAACAGGTTGTTTCAGCACTGTGACACCAAGTCATCAGACGCGTACAAGCCCCAGTTTTGAGCTCTGACTTTGATGCAGGCCCTGAGCCCAGCACTTTACAAGCCATGTCCCAGGATCCTCAGTAGGACATTGAGCCCAGGGCACTCTTGTGGTTGCCCGGGTTGCCCCCCTGACTGACAGGTGCTGGGAGACCCGAGGCCTGGGCTTGCAGACCCCAGGAAGTGGTGGGAGAGCTGCCTCCTATACGGGCTGCCCGTTAGCCTGGGGGACAGTGGGCCGGGTCCTTCCCTAATCTGGACATCGCTTTCTCAGACTGTAAAGCCAAGGGGTTTGGACTGGGCACGTCGATTGGCTGCTCCGTGTGCCCGGCGCCAGCTCTCCAAGTGGGTAAAGGGGGGCTGCGTGCCCCACTTCCTCCTCCATTTCCCCATAATAGCGTCCCTGAGACTAATGACTGGGAAACTAAGAGCCCTTTCTCCAAATGGCAGTGAATGCCACTAATGACAGAGCAGATGCAGCACTGTTAATTATGCTGCGGGTATTAAACGAAAACGCCAGCCCGGGAGGAGTTAAATAGTGCCACTGGGCTGGCCACTGCTGTGCCTAAAAGCAGTGCCATCAGCCTGCGCCAAGGCAGAACCACCCCCTCCCCAACCCGGGAGCCAGCCAGGAGTCACAAAGCCTCGTTCGCACTGGCCCCCTCCCCAGCATGGGGTCCGCAGCGGCTCCTTGGAGCTGGGACATCGGTATCTGCTCTGGGAGATTTTCTTAGAGGCCTCTGGGGGGTCAGAGGCAGATGTGGGCCAACAACTGGACCAAATAAAACTTTGAGCACCTGCTGTGTGCTGGGCCCTACTGTGGGTCATAGAGATAAGCCAGGATCAGGAATGCCATGTCTTCTGGTGTCTCTGGTACCCAGAATAGTTGGGGACACATAGCAGGTGCTTAGCTCTTGCTTGTGATTGTCTATGTGGTTCCTTAAGTGGGAGCCAGAGGCCACACAAGTGGGGGCCAGAGCAAAGCCAGCCATGGGCTGAATGGAGCAGAGGGACAGGCAGGGGACTGTCGCACTTCCCTAGGCACCACCCTTCCTGCCTTTCCGGGAGTTGGACCTTTTACTTGCTGGTGCCCATAGACCCCTTTGCCCTCCCTGAGCCTCAGTTTGCACATCTGCAAGTTGGGTGCAGCGAGGGCTGTGATGGCAACTCATCAGGAGAGAGCGTGGTCACCAAAGGCAGCTTCGGGTTCTTCTTGTGGATTTAAAATGTCACTCAAACCTTCAGTCCTCTTCAGTAACTCTGGTTCCCTGCCTCCTGCTTCCTGGACCTCAAAATCTGTTTCTCAGGTTTTTCTAGGCCAGAGAAAGTCACAAAGGCCACCCATTTCAGACACCTCTGTTACAGATGGGTAAACTGAGGCCTAGAGAGGAGGGGGTCTAAGGCCTGCAGGTGCTGGGACCCAGAGCTCCTAACCCCTAACCCTGTGCTCTTTCCCCTGCCCCAAGCCAGCCCAGCTCTGCTGCTGAGAAATCATTACATAGAGTTGTTGGAAGGACTCTGGTTGCCATGGCAACGGAGCCTGTGTCCTCAGGAGATAATGGCGTTGCACAAGGCAGAGTGATGTGTGTTGAATGCTGATTCAGGAGCTGCTAGAGCAAGCGAGTGAGTGCAGGGGACTGTGTCTAGGGCTTGAGCTTCCCCAAGAAAGAGGCTGGTAGTGAGGGCAGCTGGGGGGAAACTTGCTTTGTCTGGAAGCATCCTTGCTACAACCTCGCAGAAAGGGATAATTTCCTTCACTTCATAGAGGTGCATAGTGAGGTGCAGAGAGGGGAAGTGACTTCACCCAGGTCACTTACCCGGGCAAGAGATAGAGCTGGGGTTCAAGCCTCCAATGGCTGCAGGGAGTCTAGGCTACGGAGGGCCCACAAGGGGGCACAGCGAGGGAGAGGGCAGTTGGGGACACCGTGTACTTGGAGCACGTGGACCTCTCGAAAGACTGTTGAGAAGAATCTCAAACATGAAGATTCTGGTGGGCCAGAAGCAACAATTCCAGCCCAAGAGGAATGGGAAACAGTAAGTCCAAAGTCGAAGCCCGCCCTCCCGTATCCTAGCTGTGTGACCCAGGGCAAGTCACTTCACCTCTCTGAGCCTCAGTGTCCTCATCTGTAAAATGGGTAATAAAAGACCTACTTCTTATGATTGTTATGAGACCAAATAAGGTAAGGTAGGAAGAGCATCAAGCCCCACTGCTGAGCACCAACAGTCACTGTTATTAACCAAACAGAAGAGGCTTGGAGAAGGGTCTGCTCCCAACCATGTATCAGCTTGTAAGGTGTGGTGTTGGAAGAGTGAAACTGGCTAAAACAAGTGCAAGAGCAATAAATAACAGGGATCTTCATTCCAGGCTAGTGAATATCAGCAGAACAAATGAACAGTCCCCATCACCACAAATATAAATAAATATTTTGTCTTTGTAAGGCATGGTTGGTGTATCTCACTTTAAATGTACTGTCCCTAAAAGCCTATTTGCAAACCACATCGGGGGAAACCGTGTTTGCTCTATGCCGGCTATCCAAATGACCCTGCGCTGCAGCCCTGTGGAAAAATAAATACTCTCACCCACACTCTTCATTTCTCTATCCTGAACTGCTGGTGCAATATATTCACTTCCCTAGTTGGGGGGTGGGGATCATGGGGTTAACACCCCAAGAAACCCCGAAGTACATCATTTGCATGCTGGCAAAGATGGGATGCAAGCTGGCAGACAACCCCACTCCAGTTTGGAAGCAGAAAGAGGGTGCTGGACTCAGGCGTTTTTGGCTATTTCAAAAGCAGTGGTGAGAGCTGGGATCCTGCTTAGTTAGAGGCAAGCAACCATTTTGTTTGTTACCACAAACCTGTCTGAGCAGATCCACCCCCAGAGTAGAAACCTGTTCCTGGATTCCTGGAGAGGGAGCGTCGTTTGTTCGCTGCTGCTCCCGAGGCTGGATGGCAGGGTGCATGGAAAGCAGTGAGCCCAAGCCCCCCAGATTCTGACCCCTCCATCGTCGGCAGGCGGGAGAGAGTCAGGGAGATTGATTCTGTGGACAGATGAAGACGGTTGACATTTAAAGAGATTTGAGCAAACGTGCTAATTACAGGGATAGGTACCCATGACCACTTCAGGGACCCTGTTTAATGAACAGTTGGCTCTCAGAATTTGATGTGATTGGCGTCTGCCAGTGGATCAACCATTCCCTTTTATCGGTTGCCTGTGCGTTAAGATAGTGTGGTGGGCTTCCCTGGTGGCGCAGTGGTTGAGAGTCCGCCTGCCGATTCAGGGGACACGGGTTCGTGCCCCGGTCCGGGAAGATCCCACATGCCACGGAGCGGCTGGGCCCGTGAGCCACGGCCGCTGAGCCTGCGCGTCCGGAGCCTGTGCTCCGCAACGGGAGAGGCCACAACAGTGAGAGGCCCGCGTACCGCACAAAAAAAAAAAAAAAAAAAAAAAGATAAGTGTGGCATTCTGCCCAGGACTCTTTTCCCATAGCTATCTTAAAAAATAATAATAATGGCCCTAATCAGGTGATTTATTATAATCTCTGCCAGGTAACAAGCAATTACTATGTACCAGGCTCTGTATGAACCACTTTACACAGTCTCCCATGTAATTCTCACAGTGGCCGTGAAAGTAGATATCATCACCTCTGTCTTAGAGAGGTTTTGTAGTCACGCAGCATGCGAACTGAGACTCAAAACCAGGTTTTCTTGACCTCAGGGGCAGTGCCGCTAACCCCGCCCTATTCTGTCTTGGCTCATGACAAATAAACCTCTGAGTACCCTTGACTTCTCAAGTGGAAGTTACTCATGAATTTCTTCATTGTTCGTGGGACTTAAGAACATTTACTTAATAAAAATCTCACTTTCCCAAGTGGATAGGTGCTTCTCACCACATGGGATTTTTCGCTTGACAAAGAAGGGGGGATTCTGCTATAAAGATTCCTTTAGAAAGCTTGGTGAATGAATCAAGAACAGATGTGTTGGCTAAAGTGAGCATTCGCTTGAGTCTTTTAAAAACAAAATTAGCTTTCTCTTGTAGGAAATGTTTGAGACCCAGGAATCTGACCCTTATTCAACTCTGAAAATACACTCCCTCCTCATTCTTGCAAAATATTCTGAAGCAATGTCTATCAACATTTTTTAAAATCTAACTGAGCTGTATTATAAGAACAATAGGATTTGTTGTTTCCCAAATATAAACTCATATTGCTGACCTCGCTTTTTTAACCAACCCCCAAATTTTGCATATTTCCTAGGGAAGCGGCAACAGTAACCCCTTCTACCACTTTGAGAAAAGAGCTCTCTGGAGTGACTAGACTGCTCCTATATATCAGGATTGCAAACTCAAAGGCGTTGGAGGGCCATGCAGGTCAAAGAAATGAGCAAAGAGGTCAGGAACAAGGTGACGGTCACAGTGGGACTTGTAGTAAACTGGAAAACACGTACCTACTCCCCCTCCCCAAAGCACGCAACCAAACACATGTGTGGGACCCATTCGTCCCGCAGGCCATCAGTTTGACATCCCTGGTGGTTCTTATTGTGACTTTGTGTGATCTTAGTCCAGACAGTTTGTCTTTGGGGCTTCGGTGTGTGCATCTCCAGAATGGGGCCGATAAAGGCTGCGGAGCTGTCAAGAGGAGAACATGGAGTCCCAGGTGTGGACGCTTGGTAAGGAACCGTGGAGCTGCCCAGGGCCACCGTCACCAAAATACCGTTCTGTGACACGGACTCAGCTCTCCATTCCAGCTGCACGTCTGCCCATGACTTGTTACAGATCACCATTTAGTTCAGCCAGTCCCTGCAGTATTATGTTTTTCTTCTTCCCAAATCTGAGTTCTTAAAGGGCCTTAATCCTAATGCCCTTCAGAGTCCTTGAAGAACATCTTGAACAGGAGAGAATGGTTATTTAACCCCCTGGTTTTCTTACAAGTGTGTCTTAAAAGGCAAAGAGCAATGTGAAAGAATGCTGGGTGGGCATCCTGTCCCTCTTATTTCCTGATCTGAATGAATGCTTTCTGGCTGGTGGAGCAGGTCTTTTCAGAGGCGTCCCCTGGAGCAGAATTCTCCAGAATTCCCCACACCAGGCAGAGGAAGGGAGGAAGAGAGACTCCCTCGTGGACTGCGGGGGCACGGAAGCCGGCAGCCTTGGCCCTTCCGCTGCGGGTCCCCTGGTGCCCCTGGGTGGTTCTCAGGGGTGCTGGAGCCTGCCCTGGCACAGCCGGTTAGGAAGGCTGGAGGGAGCTGGGGGAAGGGGAGGCCCAGCGGCCTGCTTCCAATCACAGCTCTTCAAGCATTTGCGACCTTGGGCTCTGCCGGGGTGGGTGGGGTTCTGAAACACAGGCTCCCTCTGTCCTTGGGGTCTTGGGCAGGTTCTGTGCGATCACAGAGCAGAGCCTGGTGCGGCACAGAGGAAATCAACAGCACCCCTGCGTCTCCTCCCTCCCTCCCTCCCTCCCTTCTTTTCTTTCTTCCTTTTTCTCTTTCCTCCCCTCTCCCTCCTGCCCCTTCACCCCATCACTCTGATGCTCCCCTCCAGTCTCCCTCTCTCCTTCTGTCTCTCAGTTTTGATGTCCAGGGCTTTCCTTACAGGAAGCAATCAAGAGCCTATGAGGCTTGCTGAGTATGCTCGTCTCTTTCTGATCCTGTGACCTCATGGTGGACCCTGACCAGGCTTTGGTGGGAACATGGACACCACAGACATCGGTAGACGCCCCCAATCAGGACTGTCGCTTGCTTTCCGGAGAGACCTTTGTTAAAGCTTACCAGCACACCACTGCTTTGGAGACAGGTGCCACCTCCTCCGAAGCAGACATTTCTCCAGGACTTGTAATAACAACGTCCCCTGCCACCAGGGTGGGACTCGGGATGTGTGTCTGGTACTGTGTGAGCTGCTGTGGGGGAAGCAGGGCAAGTTGAAGACCCAGGTCCCATTGGTACAGCGGGGACAGGGGAGCTGGGGAGAGAGGCCAGAAGAATTAGTTACACGTCAGGATAGGAGCCAAGTTGTGCAGAGTGACTGGGCCTTCCCCGTGGCCCCCACCCCCACCCACAGTCCCAGCTCAGGCACTGTCCTTCCATCCCTGTCCCCACCACATACACAGCGGACGGGTTCTTGCCAAATCATCATCAGATCAAACCCCTCCACCTTCAAAGGCTCCAAGGTCCCCAAGCTCCCACCTTCCCAGTGCTCACCATGGGGAGGGGAAATTAAAAGCATCGGCTTCGGAGTTGAGCTGTTATCTCCAGATCTGGGACCCTGGGCAAGTTGCTGTCCTCCTTTGAGCCTCAGTCTCCGTATCTGTGAGAATTAAAGACGAGCATCTGTGAGATGCACTGAACAGAGTAAGCACTGAATAAACCTTTGGCATGATCACTGTACTTATTACAGGACACAGTGCACCCCCTTTTCCTGCATTCAGAGCCCTATTCTGCTACTGCCACCTCCCCAGCCAGGCTCCCTAAATGACCCCAGATTCTGTCCAACCAAGCCAGGCCCCTCACTGTCTCTAAAAACATTATGCTTTTCCCCCGTCCTCTCTGCCTGAGACGGACCAGAAGCAGTTCGGCTTGTGGTTAGGAGCAAGGATTCTAGTCCTGCTTCTGTAGCTGTGATTATAACAAGAATGCCCCCATTTCTGTCCCCTTTCCACTAGCCCAAATGCCATCATCTCCCAGTTTCTTGCCTGAACCCAGGCCCCCTTTATCTGGGCCATGGGAGAACTTACCGCATGGATGTTGGTTATCCACGCGGCCCATCACCCAGCTGTCCCCAGCGCTCAGTGGCGGCAGACTCAGACGATCCCTCTGCACCCAGCTTGGGACCTGGCTCCCTGGAGGTGCGAGGTTGATGCAGGTCAGATTGGATTGAAAATTACCTCGACAAAGCGAGGTGCTCGGTCGGGCATTGTGGACAATGGGGCCAGACAGATGTTAGCAAACCGCTGATTGTATGAGCGAGGCAGGGGGGCTGAGATGAGAATGAGGATGGGAGTCAGGAGGATGCTGCCAGCCAGTCTGACTCCTCTCCTCTCGCACAGAAGGGAAGCCAGGCACAGAGAGGGAAAGGGCCTGGCTCAAGGTCACACAGCTGGTAGTGTGTGGTGTGAGGATTCAGACCGGGGTCTGCAGACTCCAGAGTCTCAAGCTAACTGTGCTTCCTCCTCTCCTGGGCCCTAGAAAGGCCCTCTCCCTGCTGCAAGCACAGGCCGTGTCTGCAGGTGGAGGAGAGCTGGGGACTCCCAGAGGGGATCGCCACCCCTGGGGCTGGCTGTCTCCTGGGGGACTCTCATTAGGGCCCCAGCCCCAGGGGCCTGGTGAGAGCTCAGCCTGGATCCCACATGACCTCTTGTTGGCTCCCAGGACCCCTGCAGGGTTTGCCCAGTATGACCACGGGGACAAGTTAGCCTTTCATGAAGCCAGACCTCAGAGGATGTAGTATCAGCAGCCTCTTTTGGGTTTCCTATAAAGAGCAGCAGGCCTTGTCCTTGGGGGTTTGCCCTGGAGGGAATTACCATTCTCCCACACCCTAAAGGTGGGGCTCAGGGGTTCCGCAGGCACCCCACTAGAGACAGTGGTTGAGTGTGGACACAGGAGCCCAGCTGCCTGGGTTCCAGTTCTGGCCCCCCATGTTCCTAGCTGGGAGACCTTTGGCAATTCCCTTTCCCTCCCTCTGCCTTGGTTTACCCATCAGTAAAATGTGGGAGAGGGGTGAGCACGGCCGTTTACTATCCATAAAGCATTTAGAGCAGGCCCTGGCATTGTTAGTTAAGCACTCAGCTGACTTCTTTCTCGTACTGTGAGCTCTCCTTTCTCTTTCCTTTTTGTTAATGAAAAGTTGGGGAATTTTTCCTGTGTGCAGCCGCAGGGAAAAGAGCAGCATGACTTATTTCACCTTTGAATGAGTCTGGAAAGCCTCCAGCTGTTATAAACCAGATTTTTTTCTCACTCTGGTTGTTGGTGTGGGGTGCCCTGTAACCTTCTCGTACATTCTGGTTTAGGGGGCACCCTAGAAAACCAGACTTCCAGGCTCTCCAAGGCTGCAGGCCAAGGGGGAGGGCTTGCACCTCGGTTTCATCGTCTTTCGAGGGCTGTGGGACCGGGCAAACCCCTTTCCATGCTGTCACCTCTCTTCCTCCCCAGAATCCAGCAGGCAGACGCTTCAGAGAGTTTCACCCAGGCCAGTGTCTGGGAGGCAGGTGGTAGGTGAGCAGAGGGCCTGGGCTAAATCCTGTGTGACCTTGGGCAGGTTATTTGACCTCTCTGAGCCCCAGTACCACTATCTGCAAAATGGGACGAATAATCATTTTAGCTTCTCTGTATTTAGCACTTGCTGGGCCAGGCCAAGGGCTAGAAAATCTAAATCTAGCCCTGGGCCTGTGTAAAGTGGTGACCATTGGCCACATTTCCTGTTAAAACAAACAGTTTGAGAAAATATGTAACTTACATGAAAGTCACACTGAGATGTTGTAGAGAAGAGGCATTCAACACTTAATACTGAGAAATGCACCTGGGGCTGCAGATTACCTCTCAGGTTTGTTGAAGCAGCGGAGGGGTTTGCACCTAGATGTGAAGCTTCTTTCCTTCATGTCTTAAGTAAGAGTGTGCAGGGGGCTGAGATTTGGGGTGGTGGGGGTCTGTAAGGGTCATATGACTCATGTGCTCTGTGACCTTGGACCAGCCACCAGCCCTTTCTGGGCCTTTTTTTTCCATCTGTAGACTGATGCTATAGGCCAGGTGTACCCGTGTGGCATGGAACAGACTTGAACCAGGAAGGAGGCTGCCTTGGTCCTGGCCCCAAGCCCCACTGGTCCAAGGATGAGAGCCTAACGCCTGGACCTGCAGCCATCCGTTTTGCCTGCAGCTTGCACCCTGGCAAAGACTGACTCCTCACCACCAGACTGGGTTCAGGCCTCGGAGGCCTAAGCCCTGAGGCCTTGGAGATCCTCTCCAGCTGCCCCTTCTCCACCAGAGCACCTTCTCCAGGGAGCCGTCACTGACCTCCAGGGCAGTCTGTGGCAAGGGCTGCCCATAGCACCTGCCCTCCACCTGCACAATCCACCCTCCCTCTACCCTTCTGCACCGGATCATCAGCTATTAATTGGTCCTCACATTTGTATGGCGTGTTTCGATTACAAAGCACTTCCGTGGCCATTCATCTCTTTGAATGGCAATCTAAGCTGCTATTTACTGAGTGCTTCCTGTGTGCCAGGCCCTCTGCTTTCCCTGGTCTCATTCCATGCATTATCTCACTTCAGAGTTTCACAACAATCCTATGAAGTATAAGGGTCCGTATTTGCAGACAAGGAAAGTGAGGCTCAAGCAAGCTAAATATCTAGCCCCTGGTCACGCAGGGGTTTGAATCAAGCTCCATGAAATAATCAGGGTCACCCATAACCTACAGCCTCTGAAGCTGCCGTGTGCACCTGAATCCCTGGGACCTTGTTAAAGTGCAGCTTCTGATTCTGTGGGTCTGGAGTGGGGCCTAGGACTCTGCATTTCTAACAGGCTGCCAGTGATGCTGATGCTGCCCACGGAGAGCCACACTTTGAGTAGCAAGGCTCTGAATCACTGAGCCATGTGAGACTCCTTTACAGTAGCCTCAGGCTGGCAAGCCTTAGTTTCCTCATCTGTCAGATGGGTGAAATAGCCCTTGGCTTCTAGAGATGGGAGGAGGACTGGATGACGTAGCACCTGTGAAATGCCTGGCACACAACAGGCGCTCAATAAATGCTGGCTCTTCTCCCTTGGTAGGAGCTGGCGTGGGTCTGGGTGCACAACAGACGCTCAATAAAGCCTTGTCCAATGGACTGAGCCTAGCGTTTCTCCCTAAAGGAGAGAATAAACTGTATTGTTTCCCCTTGGCATGCTGCCAAACCCAATATTAATTTTTTTCTTGAACCGCAGAGTTTCAAAAAGAAATAAAAGGGAGTAGCGTGATTGCAGTCTGAAGCAAGGCTCTGTAATTTCTGTAATTGCAGAACGGGAGCAAAACAAAGCAGGAGCGAGCACAGCGTCACGGGAGGGAGCGGCCCCTTCCCTGCCCGCTGCTCCCCCTCCCGGCCTCTGGCTCTTCCCGGTGCCCCACTCGCTCCCAGTGGGTTCTGGGCCTAGCCCTGGCCATAGACAGTGACAGCCTGAGACTAGGCCTTGGCCTTTCTGCCTCTGCCCAGGTCCCTACCCCACGCAGCCACCCATCCCTCTGGTGCAGTAAGACAGAGGGGGATTGTCCAAGGCAGCTGCCGCACGCTCCCCTCCCCCAGCCTGCCATCTGGCCTAGGGCTGGGCTGCTGACAGCCAATCCTCCAGCAAGGCTTGTGGGGCCCCACCTCCAAAATAGATCCCCGTCAACCCCTCACCATCTCCGGCCTAGCTGCCACCGTTCAGGTCACCATCATCCCTCGAGTGGACTCTCAGCTCTTAAGGAGCCTCCCTGCTTCCACCTTTGCTCTTGGGCAGCCTCTTCTGGGCAGCCAGGGTGAGACTGACTCATAAATGTAAGGCCACCACCACCACTTAAACCCTCCGCTTTCTCCGTTCCCCTTTAGAATAAAATCTGAGCTCCTTGCCGTGGTCTCTGAGACTTTGCATGGTCTAGCCCCTGCCTGCCTCTAACTAGATCTGTCCCCTCCTGTCCTGGGACTCCCGCGACCCTGGCCTCCATGCCATCTCTCAAACATGCCAAACTTATTCCTGCCTCAGGGCCTTTGCACTTGCTGTTCCCTCTCGTTAAAATGCTGTATCCTAGAGCATCACATTTCTGGCTCCTAATTCAAACTGAAAAAAAATTTTGTTCAGGCCAAATAAAACAAGCCCAAGGGCCAATTTTGACCCATTTTGCCACTCCTGATCTAGAGCTTCCAAACTCCACATGTTTTCTTTTCCTTACAAAGCATTTCCTCATTCAGGGATTTGGCAGACATATTCTTCCTGTTTGGTTTGGCCCCATTTTTATCGATGGTGCTCATTGAGGAAGGATGGGACATCATGGGAACATCTTTAGCGTCTTCCTGTCTCGAATCTCCTTCTCTAACTCCATCCTCCCCAGAGCCTCCCTGAGTGAGTCTTCTTCTATAATATGAACTTGATCACATTGTGACCCCTGTCCCATCCCTGCAGTTGGTCCCTAAGTTCCCTAGCCTGGCTTTTGAGTCCCTTCACAAACTAAACTTCCTAGCTTCAAACCTCCCTACCTTTGTTCATGTGTTTCCCTCTACTTGGGATGCCCTTTCCCTCTTTTTGAGCCTATGAACACCTATGCAACCTTCAAAACCCAGCTCAAATGTCCCTTCATCTGGAATGCCTTCTCTGGCTGAATTAAATCATTCCTTCTAGGCCTGTCTGGTTCATACAGTCTTGTAGCACTTATCACAGTGTATTATGAATAACTGTAGCAGAGCTATTTCTCTTTAAAGGCTGTGACCTTGTCAAGGTCAGGAACCTTGTCTTATTAATCCTTGCCACCTGACCATCCAGCCCAGCTCTGTGCACACATTAGGCTCTCAGTATGTAGTTACAAAATAGAATCTTTCTGCTGGCACCTGTTAGATCACTGGTTCAAACTCTGGTGACCAGTGTGTAGTTCAGAATGCAAAACGCTTGGAACAACTGTCCCATCGCCAGTTCAGCTCTTGGAATGAGCTCAGTAAATGCTTGTTGAGTGGTTGAAGGTGTGAAGGTGAGTGAATACAGAGGACTTGTCGCTTGTGGTCTCAAATTAACTGTACCATTTAGAACGTTGCTTTGTTGGAGTTCAGCGAATGGTGACACGTGAACGACTGGATTCTTGGTCTGCAGAATATTGCCACCTGACGAGGAAGAACGGGGAGACTCTGGAAGAAGTCCTTGGAAACATGCTTCAAATCATGAGGTGGTGAGGCCTCTCCTTCCACCAGCTCCGCCAGCAGATAAAGGAGGAAGAGGAAAGAGAGGTGGGGCCTCCCTGCCACCGACCCGCAGAGCCGTCCTCCGACCCCGAGCGGCACCAGCACTGCAGAGTACAGGTGCCAGTTTCAGGAAAGAGAGTAACACTGGTGAAAAGGTTGCTTCTGCTTCAGAGATCATTAATTTTCTAGAAAGACGGTTCCCTTGCCATGAACGTGCATGTGCCTGTGCTTTCTGTGTGCTGTTCGTCATGGGGGAGGGGGCGACAGGTGAACCAGCTGGGTCAGGAATTAAAGTTCCCTGAGCAGTGCGTGAATGAGGCCGCTTCCTGGAGCCGCTCTGGGTTAGCGCTGGGTCCCAGTCTTTTTCACTAATGGGGGCCTTTTATCATTTTCCTCCCATCGCTGAGATGTTTTGGAATTTCTTTTCTTACCAGATTTTATTTACTACAGAATAATACTTTTTCTTATTAACCAAACACACAAAGGTACCACTGCTGGCTTCTGACTGGCCCAAGGTGATCAGCTAGACCACTCTGAGCTGGTATAAAGACAGCCCAAAGCAAAGGGCTTGACATTTTTATTAGCTCGTATTCCCCATGACGACTGAAAGATTGATTTATATCTGCCTTCTGAAAATGCTGCAAGTCGCTCCAGGGCCTGAATAATAAGCCCTCAATAAATGTTAGCTGCTATTCTTATTACAGTTCTGGTTGTTACATCATCATCATCTCTGTGGCCTTCTGGGAAGCTGAGAACACGAGATTAAGAGCCACGATCCGTACACAGATGGCAGTAACCACAATGATGATAATAGCTGAAATTCCCTGCACCCTCGCTGTGAGCCGGGTGTTCTTTCCCATGCTTTACAGGCATGTCTCATTTAATCTTCCCACAACCCTTGGAGGGAAGCATTACTTTCCCCCCATTTTACAGATGAGGATCAAAAAGGTGACGTAACTCGCCCAACATAAGTGTCAGAGGGAGTGAAGTTCTGTCTGCTTTAGGCCTGGGCTGGTCCTTGCAAGAAGGGCCTTCTCAGTCTGATTCCTCAAAGAAGCATCAGTTATATTAATTCCTGGCTTTACATTCTTGATCCTGGAAAACTCCACATGTGGTTATGTGGCTCTTCATAGGGAAGTTACAGACATTTGGCTGAATCTGAATACTTTCCCTAGTTCTGGAAATTGCACATCTGTCTTCCTCGTTGTGACTTCTTTGGAGCAGCCGCCCTCTTTGATCTCTCCGGAGGGCTTCAATATACTCATGGAGAAGACGACGGAATAAACTTCCTGAACCGGAGCTCTCCTCCCTCAGCCTTGAATGGTTCCCTCAAAGGATATACACACCGTATTCCACCTGGCTCAACATGCCCTGCCATCTTTCTGCCTCTCTCTCTGAATGGTGTCAGATGATCCTGTGGCCCAGTGCACACACCAGTCTCCAAAGCCCAGTAGATTTTAGAGTTTGGTTTGATTTGAGTCTCCCTGAGAATTAACAAGTAAACCCAGAATGAAGGCCAGAAGTTGCTGTTCCTGCCGGACACAGGGGTGTGTGCAGAGATTCAGGATTGTAACAGGAACCCTGGACCCAACCTGCAAAAATGGGGAATTTGTTTTACAACCATGGGGGTGCTTTGTAAACTCCGAGAGCAGGAACGTAACCAGTCTTAAGAAAGCCTGGAACCGCAGAGTGGAATGCCTTGAAGACCCTCTCTTTGTCGTCTGACCTCTGATTTCCTCCCTCCTCAGCACACCAACTCTCTCTGCTGCTCTGAGGACAAGGTGGGCAAAAGATGGCTGCCTCAGAGTTCCCAAGTCATTGGAGAGACTGCCTGCTTTCTCGGCCCCGTGCCAGATTCCCAGGGAAGGAGGCTCGATTGACTTGCCAGGGTCAGGTGACCAGCCCTGGTGCAAAGTGGTTGGATCATTTTGAACAAATACGGAGGCTGGTACCCATAAGGTTAAATCGTGGAGACAGTTAAGGGCATCATTGTCTTAACAGTTAATGGTTGACCCTTCCTCCCCAAAAGAGGTTCTGCTCTAGCCTCTCCCCGCTTTCCTGAGGCTGCTCTGTCCCCAGGATTCCCTGGTGGACATAGAATCAGCTGCCTCCTGCCATTCCGGATGTTAGGAGGCAGTCACCCTACCCGAGTCTGGAGTTCCCTCTGATGTTCCCCTGCTCAGGCCAGGATCTAGATGGGCATCTGAGACCATCCTTGAGAACAAGAAGTGGGGTTGGCGGTAAAGTTTGGATTATCCAAAGGTGGTCTGGTTCTCTGTGAACTCTAGGAAGAGACAGTGGAGTTTGGTAACGGGGGCTGCATGTGGTGGGGGATGAGTGCACAGCAAACAGGGTGCCCCCAGGTCGGGCAGAGCTGAGGGGAGGGGCCGCTGGGACAGGGACAGGCCCATGCCACACGTTGCTTTAGCTCAGCTCCTACACCTGAGAGCCCACTGACCAGTGGTCACATACTCCGTTTGCTCTGAGGGTTCCATAAGTTTATTCTGTTATTTTAATTTTTTAAAAAAATGTGGAACATTACAGAAATCCAGAAAAGCACAAAGAAGAAAATACAACTCACTTAGAAACTACTCACTGTGAATGTCTTAGGGTATATCCTTCTGGTATTTTAGGTTTTTGATTTTTTTTTAATGAACAGTTTTGGGGGGATGGGGCAAAAATGGGGTCACACTAAATGAACTGTTTTGAAACCTACTTCACTCTCTCCCATATTCGTACATGGTCTTTGACCACACTTCTGCAAGTTTGGATGGAGGATGGAGAAAAATATCTGCTGCATTCATTGGCTCCCCACGGTGCCCTGCGGAGCTGCAGCGCCTCTTTTTTTTTTTTTTGCTGTATGCGGGCCTCTCACTGTTGCGGCCTCTCCCGTTGCGGAGCACAGGCTCCAGACGCGCAGGCTCAGCGGCCATGGCTCACGGGCCCAGCCGCTCCGCAGCATGTGGGATCTTCCTGGACCGGGGCACGAACCCGTGTCCCCTGCATCGGCAGGCTGACTCTCACCCACTGCGCCACCAGGGAAGCCCCAGCCCCTCTTTTGATTTCTCTTTTCCTTCTGGTAAAATTATGGAACATCTTCCTCACGTCACCCTCATGCCCACCCCCACTACTGTCCCGAGGGCAGCAAGCCCACTCCTGCATGTTCCCAGTGCCGGGGACTGGCACCTTGCTGTGTGCACATGCTGTGGTCACCCCTGCTGGGTGGCTCCATGGGGCCCATCTACAGCTCAGATGCTGGCAGGCTTCCTGCACCCCTGCTGCTCTCTGCCCAGGGCTGCCATCAGCCCGTCTGTCTGTTCAACGTCCCTCCTGTCCTCTGCTTTGCAGGCTCTCACCCAGGGGTTGCAGAGGGAGCTGCTCTGGAGCTGACCCAGCACAGAAAACCATCAGGTAACATCAACAACCAAAATCAAAACAACCATCTATGGAGTTCTTTTCTGAACCATTTGGGTGAAAAGCACCTTCACAGCCCTTAAAGTTTATTTTGGCCATAATTCTACAAGCCAGATAGGATTCCCCCCATTTTATAGGTGGAAAAACTGAGGCCAGAGAAATCAAGAGTAGTACTTAGGGTCACTCTGCTGGTAAAAGGTGGACTGGAGATTTGAATCCAGGACAGGTCTGATCCAGTGTCATACGCTGTCTTCTACCCCATGCTGCCTCTGCAACTAAAGAGGTAAGAAGGGTGCAGAATGTAGGTAGGACATCTGGGGGAGACCGAGGGTCAGAGAGGTCATCCAAGCTGGTAGTCCTTCCTTGCCTGAGGGCTGGGCTGGGCTCCCGGCCTAAGAATCTCCTTTATCAGGATTTGTTAAAAGTATAGATCCGTTCTTCCGATGATGGACACTTAGGTTGTTTCCATCTCCTGGCTATTGTAAATAGAGCTGCAATGAACATTTTGGTACATGACTCTTTTTGAATTATGGTTTTCTCAGGGTATATGCCCAGTAGTGGGATTGCTGGGTCATACGGTAGTTCTATTTGTGGCACATATGAGCTATTTGTAATGAGGTGGATGGACCTAGAGTCTGTCATACAGAGTGAAGTAAGTCAGAAAGAAAGACAAATACTGTATGCTAACACATATATATGGAATTTAAGAAAAAAAAATGTCATGAAGAACCTAGGGGAAAGACAGGAATAAAGACACAGACCTACTAGAGAATGGACTTGAGGATATGGGGAGGGGGAAGGGTAAGCTGTGACAAAGTGAAAGAGTGTCATGGACATATATACACTACCAAACATAAAATAGATAGCTAGTGGGAAGCAGCCGCATAGCACAGGGAGATCAGCTCCGTGCTTTGTGACCACCTAGAGGGGTGGGATAGGGAGGGTGGGAGGGAAGGAGACGCAAGAGGGAAAAGATATGGGAACATATGTATATGTATAACTGATTCACTTTGTTATAAAGCAGAAACTAACACACCATTGTAAAGCAATTATACTCCAATAAAGATGTAAAAAAAAAAAAAAAAAGTATAGATCCGGGGCTGTCTCCTAGAGATTCTGATGTGGCACATCTAGGGAGGGACCTGGGGACCTGTGTGTTTGTAGAGCTTCCTAAATGACTTGGAAACACAGCCAGGCTTGGGGACTGCTGGTGAATTAGTAGCAGGTCCTCACTGTTTGCAGCCACTGGGTGCTCACTAAGTGAAGAACAACAGCCCGATAAGGGGTCCACTACGATCATCCTCAAATTAAAAGGTAGGGAGAGTGAGGCCCAGAGAGGTTAAGAAGCTTACTCAAAGTCACACAGCTCCAAAGTGGCAAAGAGGACTTTGATCACGATCAGAGTCTGTGCTCACATCCCGCCTTCACCTACCCCTGCGGCCAGGACACCTCCCTGTTCGGCCTCACAGGAAAATCCTACATTGCTTACCCTGCTTTGGCTATTATGGCCTCAGGGAATAGAAAATCTCCCAACTGCATCCCGGAAGGCAAAGATGAAGTGCACATAATATTTCTGTTTGGAATTTTGGTTGCCTGGGGCTACTCTCTGACATGGACACATAACGGAGGGCATGTGACACAGATGGCCAACGTTGATGCTAGCCCAGGAGACGTCGAGACCACATTCTCACATGATGACCTTGGAAGCAAAAGGCATCTTCCTTTCTCCTGGGGCAGGAGCTGGCAGGAAAAAGAGGGAGAGCCCTCTTCGTCCCTTGGTTTGTGGGTTATTTTTTTATTTTGGGGCGACTCCAGGATCTTAACACCTTCGTTGCCTGTCACCCTATCCCTCTGTTCTCCTAGGGTGACCTTGAGCCGCAAAACTGCTGTCCACGTGGACCAGGGCTGACATCGCACGTCCGTCTGCCAGGACCCCTGCGTCCAAACTCCGAGACATGGCGACCAATGGTAGCAAGGTGGCCGATGGGCAGATCTCCACAGAGGTCAGCGAGGTCCCCGTGGCCAATGACAAGCCCAAAACACTGGTGGTCAAGGTGCAGAAAAAGGCGGCAGACCTTCCAGACCGGGACACATGGAAGGGCCGCTTCGACTTCCTCATGTCCTGCGTGGGCTACGCCATCGGGCTGGGCAACGTCTGGAGGTTTCCATATCTCTGCGGGAAAAACGGTGGCGGTAGGTGCTGGCCTGGTGACCTCCTGCTGGGTCTACACACACACACACACACACACACACACACACCCGACACACACACCCCCGACACACACACACACACACACACCCGACACACACACACGGAGAGTGTCCTGCTTAGGCATTTTCTGGGGTGACCTTGGGGAAATGGGTCCCCTAAAGACTCCAATGGGAGTGCCAGGCCCCACTTCCTGCTTCTTGTCCTTTTCCAAAGGATTCCCAAAGGGCAGTAGTCTTCTGTTAATGATGCCAAAAAGCTCCTGTCTTCATTCTGCAAAGTGCAGGGCATGGGTCTTGAGCGAAGGACGTCCTCGGTCCTCACTTTGGCTTTGGGTGCTGCTTTGAAGGCAGAATATAATGAAATCGTGGCAGGGACCCCAGAACGCCCCGCTGTGATGCTCTCTCTGACCGACCGGGTTTCTCAAAGCTCAAGGCCACGAGCATCTCTCTTCTCGACCCCGCAGGGGCCTTCCTGATCCCCTACTTCCTGACGCTCATCTTTGCGGGGGTCCCGCTCTTCCTGCTGGAGTGCTCCCTGGGCCAGTACACGTCCATCGGGGGCCTGGGGGTGTGGAAGCTGGCCCCCATGTTCAAGGGTGAGTGTGCAGAGTGGAGCTGTGGATCGTGGTCGTGCTCCTGCCCACAGCTCCGGGCCCTGGACAGAGGGAGCTGTTGGGTCACGTCTGAGCAGCGGGGAGCCCTTTCAGGGGCCAGGTGACCCATGGCAATGCCGGTCAGAGGAGGACCCAGTCCAGAGGCCCCGCACGCACATCAGCCTGCCCTGCCCTGTGAGCGCATTTCCCCAGCAGGGGCTGGGCGTGACTCTCTCTGCTTTCTTGCTCAGTGCCTGATGGACACTCGGGTGGACGCATGCAGGGTCGTGCTTGCCTGGCAAGCTAAGGCCCCAGTCCGCCCTGCAGCCAGCCTGTGCTGGGCCCCAGACGCAAGTCCTGGCTCCCTCACTTGCCATGTGTGTGTGACCTTAGCCAAGTCCCTGCTTCTCTCCAAGGTCCAATGACACTGTAGATGTCCTGGAAAATGGCAACAATGACAGGAGCTGGGATGGTTATGATTATTACTGTATGAAATGAAGGTCCTGATGGTGTGTCTGGTCCCAGGTGTGGGCCTTGCCGCTGCTGTGCTGTCCTTCTGGCTGAACATCTACTACATCGTCATCATCTCTTGGGCCATCTACTACCTGTACAATTCCTTCACCACAGTGAGTGACCCCTTGGACCACCTGCCCCCCAGAAGGAGCCAGACCCACACCCCACCCTCCCTCCACTGGGACCACCGTTCTGCCGACAGGGCCATTCCTCCGGGTGGTGGGCGCGGTTTGTCTTCAGCAGCCCTTGTGTCCTCGTCATAGCACCATTCGCCCATATTATATGGACCCAGACAGCCTGGGTTCAAATCCTGACCCTAGTCTGTACCAACTGTGCTGCTTCAGGAAAGAGACCTAACCTCTCTGAGCCACAGTGCCCTCATTTATAAAATGGGGCTTAAGGTAAAACTCACCTCACCTCATACGGTTGTGTGAGGACTACGGAGTAATAGGTGTAAAGTGCTTAGAACCATACCCAGCAAAGAACAAGCACTGTAAGTGTTCACTGTTAACTTCATTGTGCACGGGCTCAGGTGGGCACGGTTACTTACCCAAGGTCACGTAGCTGGGAAGTGGCCCCAGGGTGGACACAGGAGACCTTATGGTACAGCTCGGAGAGCTGGTTTTCAGAGTGAAAAGGCTGAGGTTCAACTTTCAGCCCTGACACGTAGCTGTGTGATCTTGAGCAAGTTGCTGTCCCTCTCTGATCTCTAAAATGGGGATGACAACATGACCTGCATCTGGAGCTGTTGGGAATGGGAGGTTGAGGTAATGGCTGTGAGGAGGCTCAGAGGACCGTGAGGATGCACGAGATGTGCTGGGGCCACTGTCGCCAGCTCTTGGGGGCTTATGTGGTTCATCTGTGCCGCTGTGTCTTTGCAGACACTGCCGTGGAAACAGTGTGACAACCCCTGGAACACAGACCGCTGCTTCTCCAACTACAGCATCGTCAACACCACCACCATGACCAGCGCCGTGGTGGAGTTCTGGGAGTGAGTGCGGGGCCGTCCCCAGGGGCGGTGGTGTATCACTGAGGGCCAGTGAGAACAACAGCGAGCTATTCACTGCAAGATTTTAAGCAGGAAAGTGACATGATCAGACATTAGAAGGGGCTGGAGTGGGGACAGAGCAGAAGTGAAGGGGGGTGGTCCTGCTGGGAGGCCGCTGCAGACATCCAGGTGAGCAGCCATGGTGGCAGAACTAAGTCACTGGCAGAACTAAGTCCCTTGAGCAAACAGCACTTTCTCCCGATTAGTGTAACGGGCCCATGGTCCCCGCCCAGCTCCTGGAGCCCAGTGATCACAGCTATCAGCCCCATTGCGCCCTGGGCACCCCCGGATCACCCCAGCCCCCGCCAGCCCCACGTAACTTTGTCCTCCCTCCGATGTTCCACCAGGCGCAACATGCATCAGATGACAGACGGGCTGGATAAGCCAGGTCAAATCCGCTGGCCTCTGGCCATCACCCTGGCCATCGCCTGGATCCTTGTGTATTTCTGTATCTGGAAGGGTGTTGGCTGGACTGGAAAGGTAAGAGGTGTGCACAGTGGGGACCCAAGGGGGATGGGTGTACAGAGGGATCTCTGCTCTGGGTGGGGAGTCGATAGCTCCCAGGAACCCCATCCAACTTTGACTTAAGCAGGTGCCTTCATCGCTCTGTACCTCGGTTTCCTTTCCTGTAAAATAAGAATAATATCATTACCTACCTTCTGGGCAGTTTTAAGGATTAAAGGAAATACTGCAAGTCATGCTCTTAGTGCAGTGCCAGGCTCATGGTGAGTCCCTTGAGATCGAGATTCCCCTGGGCCGGGCAGAGCCATCGCAAAGCGGAGGGCAAATGTGGCTCCTGGACCATTTGACAAACCATCCCTGAGATCTACTCTGTTCCAAGCTTTGTTCTAGGTGCAGGTGATCCAGAGGTGAGCACAGTTACATCCTGGCCTTTGAGGAGGTAATAGAGATGGATTGGTTAATGGTTAAATACTCAGGCCCTGTGTTCAAACAGTTCTGGCCCATCTTGGCCATTTATGTGGCTGTGTGACCTGGAACAAATCACTTTGCCTCTCTGAAACTCAGTTTCCTCTTCTGTAAAAGGGGACCAATAACTGCTTATCCATTGGTTTGTTATGTGAATCAAATGAGCTGCTGATTTTGTAAAGAAATCAGAAGCTAGCAAGAGGAGTTGTTATTGTTTTTGTTTTTGGCAAAGGCAGAGCCGTGCCTAGCTGGGATGTCCAGCCTGGGGACACCTGGGGATTAAATTGCCAATCAGGTCAGGGGTGAGGTGGGGACTGGCCTCACCCCCACCTCTTTGTGTTTTCAAGCCCCACCCCAGGAGTCTGGGGACAGAAGATGGCCAAGTCTCTCACTGGCCTGGACCGGAAGGAAACTCAGAGGGCAAGGGTATTGTCTGAGGTCTTAGAGCAAGTCAGGGAAAGAAAGGAACTGAACTGAACTGCATCAGGCTCAGACAGGGAGGTCCAGACTGCCCAAAAAGCTGAATCGAGCAAAACAGAACCTTAGTGAATTACACACTTGGGCACGGACCCAGCTAATGAAAAGCTGCCCAGTTGCAGTCAGGTGGGACCTTTGGACCCACCGGGTTCTCAGAACCAAGGCCACTGTCAAACATCTCTGCTTTGTCCCTAGGCTAGGTGAGCAGGAGGAGGGCACAGGTGTCTCCCAGCCCAACTTCAGGTAGCAGAAGAATGTAGGGCCCAAGGGCTTTGGAGGAGACAGAGCTGAAATTGAATGTCAGTCCCCTGGGCCCTAGCTGTGTGCACTTGGGCAAGTCACTTCACTTTTCTGAGCCTCAGTTTCCTCATCTGCTAAATGGTCACAATAATAGTGCCTTACAGGGTTGTCTCAAAGACTAAGTGAGATAATCAGTCTGTATAGAATGTAGAGCGTATGCCTAGCACACAGTCGGCACTCAGTACATGATGTCTATTATAATTATTTGTGGGTGGTACCTAAAGTTCCTGCTACCTTAGGAGACTGACTACTTCTTGGGGACAGAGAGTAGAGCCCCTCTCACTGCATCTTTTGAATGAGTCAATCAGTCTATCAATGAGCATTTACTGAGCTCCTACTGTATACCTGGCTCCATGCCAAAGACCCAGTGACGAGCAAGACATAGATGACATGGATTAAGCATGTTGTATGTCCTCATACACCCAACCTTTCTGAGCAAAAAGGTTGATTGTACCCAGACAAGAAAAAGCTAGGTTCAGAGAAGATAAGAAATTGACCCAGTGTCACACAGCTTGTAGGTGACACAGATGGTTTTAAATCCCCTTTTCCTAATTCCAAGTACAGTGGTTTTTCTGCTGGATCGTGGCTGCCTTTCCTAAGCCTGAAGCGTCTCAGAGTCGTCAGGGAGATGAGACTAACCCAGAGAACAATTCATGCTGACCGGGAAGTAGGGGCACATCAGACTTGGAGGTACAGAGGTTATTGAACTTGAAAATTGCTCTTTCACGCTGGTGAGCAAAGAAATGCCATTTCAGACAGTGACGTCAGTCTCTTGATTATCAATTTAAAATAATTTGTAAGGTGATTATCCTCAGTGCTGGCCCCTTTGGGGGAAAGGCACAGTCTGTAGTACTGGACGAAGTTCAGTTTCTGGGAGGTAATTAGGCAATGTGGATAAAAAGCCTTGAGAAGTTTATTCCTTTTTACTCAGTAATTCCACTTCTAAGAATTTTTCTAGAGAATAGTATAATAATTTTGTAGACAAAGTTTTATCTACAGGGTGTCCAGTGTAGTAGTATTGAGTCTTACATAAAATTGGAAATAACCTGAACGGATAACAGTAGGGGAAATTTTTAAAAGGGTGGTGGGACCTCCTGAGGGACTGTTTTGTATAATTAAAATCACAGTGTTATGAGACAGTAAAACAACATTCAGTAAACGAAACAAGAAACAAAGCTGTATGTACTGTGTTTTTTAACTTTAAACATGTTAAATGAAAAGGCAAGTATATACTTTGCGCCTCATATGTAAGAAAATGTAATCATATATGCAAAGGAAAGTCTCAAAAGAGAATATTAAAATATTAACATCCATGCACTTATGTATTTGTCAGGCAGTTACTGAGTGTCTACTATATACCATGGACTGTTCTAGGCACTGGGAAAACAGAGAAGTGAACACGACAAGCCCTGTCCCTCATGTAACTTGTATTCTACGGGCTGTTGAAAAGAACTCTAATTTGTGTGTGTATTCATATGTAATTTAAAAATTTTCTTGTCACCACATATATTATTTGAATACTTTAAATAAAAATAAAAAATAGGAAGGGTAGGGAAAGGGGAAAAAATGGGTGCTGAGCTGGTTGATTCAGGCACCAAGGAGCAGCTTGAAAAGTGGCCAAGAGGAGCAGGTTAGGAATCCAGGAAGGCTTCCTGGAGGAAGATGAATTGGAACCAAGCCCAGAGCCACAACAGGTAGGGATGTAGGTAAAGTGGTTAAGGAAAGCATGGGTGCGCTGGAAGGGGCGTAACCCTTCGCCCCCTTTCCTCCCAGGTGGTCTACTTCTCTGCCACGTATCCCTACATCATGCTGATCATCCTGTTCTTCCGCGGAGTGACGCTCCCCGGGGCCAAGGAGGGCATCCTCTTCTACATCACGCCCAACTTCCGCAAGCTGTCGGACTCTGAGGTGAGCGACCTCCCGACCTGGTCCTGGAGCGCCCCCCGCTGGGTTAAGAGCACATCTGAGTCCTGAGCCATCGTTTACCACCTTTAGGATAAGTTATTGCACCTCTCGGACCCGCTTATGTGAACTGGGGTTGCTGCCTGGTAGAGCTGGTTAGCACGTGTAAAAGGCCCTGGGGCGTTCCAGGCTACGATTATGACTTTGACTTTTTTTTTTTTAAATCATTCTGCCTATAGGTGTGGCTGGATGCGGCTACCCAGATCTTTTTCTCCTATGGGCTGGGCCTGGGATCCCTGATCGCTCTCGGCAGCTACAACTCTTTCCACAACAACGTCTACAGGTGCTTCCCCGCGGCCACGCCCCTCCGAGACCACGCCCCTCCCTTGGCCTGTCAACTCCACCCATCTCTGAGCCAAAACCTTCTGGCCACTCCTTCCGGTTCCGCCCCTTCCGGGGGGGGCGGGGTGGGCACACCAGTAGCTCGGCTCACAGGTACCCTCCTCCGCCTGGCCCCTTGATAACCACAGCCCAGTAGCTCACCTTCCCGGCAGCCCCACACTTCCTGACCCCACCCCCCCCTCTCTGCAGGGACTCCATCATCGTCTGCTGCATCAATTCCTGCACCAGCATGTTCGCAGGATTTGTTATCTTCTCCATCGTGGGCTTCATGGCCCATGTCACCAAGAGGTCCATTGCTGATGTGGCGGCCTCAGGTCAGCACCGCACTGGGGAGGGCTGGGGGGAGGGGCTAACCCCGCGGACTTTGCGATCTTCATCGCTGTCACCGTCATCACCACCGTGGCTCGCTGGCGTTGAGTGTCCCTACCTGCCAGCAGTGCCCTGAGCATTTACATGGACAGTGTCCCTGAATCTTCCCAACACTATGGGGTCAGTGCTCTTGTTATCCTCATCTCATAGGTGAGGAAACCGAGACTCACCAAGGTCACCTACCCAAATTAACAGAGCTCAAAGGTGGTAGGACTGGAGTTGACCCCAGACCTGGCTGGTTGCAAAGCCAGGCCATACTGGCACCTCCAGCAGATCCCGGACATCTGAGGGGAGCAGACCTACTCTTGTCCCCTGGGATATCAACTTTGGTCCAACCCAGACACCTTCACCATTGTGACTGAAAGCACCCACATCGGTGCTTTTGTCCCAGTTCCAAAAAGGTTCTCACTGAGTGGGCTGTGCCCACTCTGCTCTCCACACAGTCATCCATGCCACAGGGTCCAAGGACAGCCCAGGCACACCCCCTTCCCTGCTCAAATGCGGGGGACCCACTATGTGCTCAGCAGAGGCTCAGGGAGGCAATGTGACCTGTCCTTTCTCTGTCGTGGGGATCTGGGCGTGTCGTGTGGGAAGGAACATTCCCCTCCAAGGGCTTGCTCTCCGCTGCATGGGCAGCGCAGCATCTCATTTCTCTGGAACTTCCCAGCCAACCCCCTTTCCAGAGCCAGACCCCAGAGAGGTTACCGTCTCTTTCTTTCTTCCACGGTTTTCCCTGATCTCCTGAATACCCACCCCCAGACACTCACAGTGTCCCAAACTCCTCAAGCCTTCTCCTACCCTGTTCTCCCATCGTAGCAAAGGGTTCCAGTGTCTACTGCCCAGGCCAGGCCCCCAGCATCATCCTGGACCCTTCCTTTGTCTTCCCTCACCTTCCCTCGCAAACCAACCAAAACCAGGGCCTGCCCACTCTGCCTCCTGAGTATCTCTCCATCCGGCCCCCTGTCTGCACCTGCGCTGTCCCCAGTCCCCACCGCTGGCCAGGTCACCGCAGTCCCTCCTCTTATCTCACTGGTCCTCTTGCCTCTGAACCCACCTCTGTAGCCCCCTGCCTCCCCCTTCCTCAGCCCCTCCCCGCAACTGTTTCCTTGTCTGGAAAAGGAGGCTGATAACACTCACCGAAACGTTTTCTCTGAAGATGAGATGAAATGAAGCTTAGGAAGTGGGTGCGCTGGGGATGCCGCCGGTGCTCAGCGCCTTGTATTTCTTCCTCTTCTGGCTTCCTGCCACAGGCCCTGGGCTGGCGTTCCTGGCGTATCCGGAGGCGGTGACACAGCTGCCCATCTCTCCCCTCTGGGCCATCCTCTTCTTCTCCATGCTGCTTATGCTGGGCATTGACAGCCAGGTGAGGATGCCCTCCCTGGCACCTTGAGGAGACCCCACCCAGCCTCACTGGTCCAGGACCAAGCAGGAAGAGGAGCCCATTGTCTTAGGCCCCCTAGAAGCTGGCCAAGGGTTTCAAACCCTTAGGATGTTCTACCACATGAGACTTCAGGATTCAGCTCAGCTACCTTCCCCATTTTCCAGATGGGGAAACTGATGCCCAGGGGGAAGGGATTCCCTGCGGTCACAGAGGGAGGCAGAGGGAGAGTCAGGCCTGGAACCCAGGGTTCCCCTGGCCCTGCCATCCCCACAGGGTGAGGCTTTGGGTGGGTGGGGCTGGGGCTGCCTGGGGTGGCTGACCTCCGCCCCCCGCAGTTCTGTACCGTGGAAGGCTTCATCACTGCCCTGGTGGATGAGTACCCCAGGCTGCTCCGCAACCGCAGGGAGCTCTTCATCGCCGCCGTCTGCATCGTCTCCTACCTGATCGGTCTGTCTAACATCACCCAGGTGAGCGCGTCAGCACGTGGCACACCTCTGCTGCTGCCTTCCCGGGGCCACTCCCAGGCCCTCTGTGCCCCAGCCTTGTCCCATCCCACCTATCATTTTGGTGGACAAGACCGACATGCGAATTAGATCATTAAATGCCATGAAGAACAGAGGATAGTGGGACAGAGAATGAATAGCAGGGGTGGGTAGGACGGTGCCTTGGACAGAGTAGTCAGGGCAGTCCCTCTGAGGAAGTGACATTTCAGCTGAAACTCACATGGCGAGGAAGAGCCAGCCAGGGGAAGATCTAGCTAGGGGAGGAAAGCACAGCAGATGCAAAGGCCCTGGGGTGGGAATGGGCTTGGCAAGCTGAGGGACAGAAAGAAGGCCAGCGTGGTAGCGACAGAGGGAGTGGGGGAGTAGGTAGTGGATGCAGAACCAGATCATGCAGGACCTTCCAGGGCGGGCATTTGGATTTTATTTTATTTTACTTTACTTTATATCTCTTTACATTTTATATATTACATTACAATCTTATTTAAGCTATGGAAGAGCTTCTAGAGAGAGACATGACTGGTTTAACATTGTGAACAGATGGCTCAGATGACCAGCTCCTCTTTCTGCCCTCCAGCCCTCCCAGAAATGGGACATTTCCCTCCGCCACCTGGGCATTTTCTTCCCAGTCCCCAGAGTCCATGCCCACATCCTTGCAGGGTCGCAAAGACCTCTGTGCTTCCTCTAATCTACCCTCAAGCCTTCTTGCTGCAGTGTAGTCTAATCCCATCCTACACAGCCTGTGTTGACCTTGAACTGAATGCACTGGTCCCCAGGGGAAGTGGACCCTCTCTCACCTCTTTTGCTTTCGCAGGGGGGCATTTATGTCTTCAAACTCTTTGATTACTACTCTGCCAGTGGCATGAGCCTGCTGTTCCTCGTGTTCTTTGAATGTGTCTCCATTTCCTGGTTTTATGGTAAGCATCAACCCCTCCTCCCTCCCTCCCTCGTTCATTTGTTCATTTATTCATTCATTCCTTTCTTCAGTCATTCAGCAAATACGACTTGAACACCAGGCCCTCTCCATACATTAATTTATTTGGTCCTCATTGCAGTTCGATGAAATTAGCACAGGACGTCCCATGTTTAGAAGATACCATAAGAAGAAGAGTTAAATAAACTCATTTAAAATGGGAGTCAACACTTCTTCATAAATTTTGCCATAAAAGACTTGTTTGAGATTTTATCTAGAGAAAGGAAACTGAAACTATAAAAAAGTTCTAAAGTTAAATATTTTTTAAAAGCTAGACCATAATTAAAAGTATGCACTATCTTAGAACGTAGGACATGATGATTTTTATTTGTTGATTTTGTGGACTAAGTTTCCAGACCCAACTGCGTAATAGTGAAAAGGCTGTCCTTCCGGGCACTTTGGTTGTCACAGCAAGATGATGTTTTTGGAAGAAGTGTTCTCCAGGGTCCCTCTGGGTCCTTGGTGTTCTGTGTATGTTGTTTGTAGTCCTGCCACCTCACCCTTCCTCATGATTTTCTTCTTGCTTTCTAACTGGTCTAGCGCTGTCAGGTCCTCACTGTCAGTGACTTTGCTAATAATCTGAGCAGTGTCCAGTGCCCAGTGTCACTCTCATGAACTTCAGGACATCTGCAGTGGTTCGTTTTTTGGGTTTTTTTTGCAAGATTGGCAGTTCTTCTTTGCAATTTGCAATCTATCACCAGTTGCTTATGCATCAGATCAGCAGGGAAAACCGCCCCTGCCCAGCAAAGCTTTGAAGGAATGGCTGGGAGAGATGTTGGGTGGGAGGGACACTGAGAGTGACCGGGATGCTTTTTGTAAGTACATCCTTTTGTTGGTGGATGTTTTCACATTCAGGTGACTTGCTTTCCCATACAACCCGTTTGCTGGGGGATTTGGTTATTGAATACTTAGCTAATAAGGACCCCCACCCCCACCCCACAGCATTAGCCGCATCTTACAGATGAGGAAACTGAGGCTCAGAGATGTTAGGTGACTTGCCCGTGGTCACACTGTGAGAAAACAACAGGTCGGGGCCTTGAGCCTGCGGTCCCCACGGCCCGCTCATCCCTCCTGCTCTTTCTCCAATTGTCACAGGTGTCAACCGATTCTATGACAACATCCAAGAGATGGTTGGCTCCAGGCCCTGCATCTGGTGGAAGCTCTGCTGGTCCTTCTTCACCCCCATCATTGTAGCGGTAAGGGCAGGGCCAGACCGGGCCCTGGGGTGACTCAGGCCCAGAGGGACACTTCTGGAGCCAGAGGCAGGTGGAAGAGGCCCACAGACCTCTGTTCCCTAGGAATACTATTCTCTCATTTGTGCTGAGCGTCTACTCTGGGCCCTGCATGGTACCAGACACGCCGCAGCGTCCTCAAACATCAGCACAATAGGCGTTATTGCCCCACTTTACTGCTGTCGGTACCGGGGCTCACCAGCCGGCATCACCCAGTGGGCTGGTGCTGCGCTCAAACCTGATTCTGAAGCCAAACCAGTCACACGGGGAGGCCTCTTATCCTCAGCATCCCTCATTCCCTCTTGCAAGGGGAAACCGAAGCATGAGCAGGCCTGGGAGGGGCTGCCCAGGTCCTTGCAGTGGGGCTGGGCCACTGCATATGTTGTGTCCTGCACAGGGACACTCAGCCAATGGCCAACTGGGGCCGACCTCCCACCCTTGTTCTGCTTGACAAACTGGTTAACCTGGAGGACGGGATGCCTTTTTCTATTGGTCCTCCCGGAGAAGCTACCTTTTGCTATTGGTCCTTCCAGAGAGGGCACCTTCTTCATATTGGCTCTCCCAGAAGGGATGCCCTTTTCTATTGGCTGCCACAGAGAAGGCACCTTTTTCTGATGGTCCTCCCGGAAACAGTGGCTTCTTCTGTTATACACAAAGGCACCTTACGTCCTAGCTGTGGCCTTGGGTGCAGGATTCCCAAGATGCTGGGCCCTTGTGAGGGTCAGCCCCAGGGCAGGGGGGGAAGGCAGTGGACCTATCAGCTGCAGGGTCTAGGGAGGGGCCTGGGCAGTCCAGTCTGGGTGACTGCCTGCCCCCCTCCTCTCTCCTGTCCCTCCCCAGGGTGTGTTCATTTTCAGTGCTGTGCAGATGACCCCTCTCACCATGGGAAGCTACGTTTTTCCCAAGTGGGGCCAGGGTGTGGGCTGGCTCATGGCCCTGTCTTCCATGGTCCTCATCCCGGGGTACATGGCCTACATGTTCCTCACCTTAAAGGGCTCCCTGAAGCAGGTAAGTCCCTTCTCCACCCTCCTTGTCGCTGGGCCCCTTCCCCACTCTGTTGGGCACCACGCCTACGCTCGTGGAGCACAGTCTATTTGGGGAGACAGACAAGTTGATAGCCAGTGAAGGTAGAGTGTCAGAGGTCACGATTGGGGTGAACCAGGGAGATATCCTCCTGCATTTCGGAGGATTAGAGAAGGCTTCCTAAAGAGGGGACAGCAAAGAAGAGGACTAAGGACTAGCAGACTTAAAAGTAGAAGCAGGGGGAAAAAAAAAGATACAAATGAAGTTATTTACAAAACAGAAATAGACTTACAGACATAGAAAACAAACTTATGGTTACCAAAGGGAGATAAATTAGGAGGTTGAGATTAACATATACACACTACTATATATAAAATAGATAAACAACAAGGACATACTATAGCACAGGGAACTATACTCAATATTTTGTAATAACCTATAAGGGAGAAGAATTTGAAAAAGGATGTGTGTGTGTGTGTGTGTGTGTGTATATATATATATATATATATATATATACACACACACACACACACACACACATATATATATATATATAACCGAATCACTGTGCTGTACACATGAAACTAACATAAAATCAACTCTACTTCAATTAAAAATAATAATAATAATAAAAGTAGAAGCAGAGAGAATGTTCCTGGAAGGGGATGGGTAGTGTGTGCAAAGTCCCAGGGGTATAAACTGATCAGTGAGGCTGGAGGATAGAGTGGGGAGGGGTGCAGGGAGGTGATAAGACATGAGGCTGGGAATGTAAGAAGGTTGGACCAGATCATGAAGGGCTTTGAAAATCAGGACAAGAACTTTGGACTTTACCCTGAGTTTATCCAGTGGCAAATGGGGAGCCATTGAGGTTTCAGAGCAGGTGAGGGTGGGATCAGATGTGTTAAGAGCTTAACTCTAGACCTCATGTAAGGCACGCTGTCCCCAGCAGGGACCCACTGGCACATGTGAGGTCCACGTCAGCTCTTTGTTAAATTATATTGAATTCTTGAGTGAAACAAGGCAGTGCTGGAGGTCCAGGTGCAGAGACATTGATGAAGTAAGTGTAGCCTGGGGAGATTTCCCTGAGGAGGTGGAAGGCCACAGCTGGGAGGACCTAGGTCTGTGCCTCTCAGCCTTATTCCCCACCAAGATGTCCCTGCCAGACACGCTCAGAGCGAGAAGGAGGGCCTGTAAGGTCTGCATCATAGGGGTGGTGTGTTGTGCGCAGCCTCCGGAGTTGCTGGGCTAGCCTCCTCCCTTCACAGAAAGAGCACATGAGGCGCCGGGTGGGGAAGCTGCTTCCGCATCCCTTGCAGTCAGGTATTAGCAGAGCTGGGGCCTTACAGCCCTTTCTTCCAACTCCAGGTCCGACACTTTTGTTTACCATGATTCGCTGCTGTGTCTCAAAAGGTAGTCAGGTCTTAGAGTGGCAGAGAGGCAGAAGGGGTGCATTTGTGGAAGGGAGCACAGCCTGTGCAAAGGCCCAGCGGTGGGAAAGGGAAGACTCGCCTGAGGACAGTGCGCTGATGGGGCAGGATGGCAGGGGGGGTGTGGTTGCACCCCTTCAGCAAACATGCATTGAACACCTGCTATGTGCCAGACACTGTTGTCAGTGCTGCGGACACAGCCATGAGCAAAATCCCACCCTCATGGGCCTTACATTCTGAGAGAGGAAGATCAGCAATTAACAAAATAAAGTCACATTTGATGAGGATGAGGAATATGGAGAAAGAGGGTGCAGGGGGTGCTGGGCAAGGCCTCACTGAGGAGATAACGCTGAGCCAAGACCTAAGGAGATAGAGACCGAGCTGCGTCACTGTCTGAAATGGATGTCCCTGGGTGAGCGTACGGCAAGTGCAAAGGCCCTGGGACAGGTGCTTGCTTGGTGCTTGTGAGGAGCAGTGAGGAGGCCAGCGTGGCTGCCGTGTAGTGAGCAAGGGGGTGAGGGGAGAACGCTGAGGTCTGCGGTGATGGGCGCCAGGTCCTGGGGGGCCTTGCAGGACTTTGGTGAAATGGGAGCCCTTGTGGGGTCCTGAGGACCAGAGGAATGTGATCTGACTTCTGTTTTCACATAACCCCTCTGGCTGGGGTGTTGAGAATAGAATGAAGGGGATGAGGGGCAAGAGTGGAAGTGGAGGGCTGGGGGCAGTGACTGCAGTGACCCAAGTGCGAGGGAGTGGGCGTGGCCCAGGGGAGCTTTGGAAGGTGTGCAGGAGGGGGCTGGCACCTGGGAGCACCTCGCAGGCAGAACAAACAGGGGAGACTTGAGAAGAGGGTGGGCCAACGAGAGGCCAGCCCCCTTCCATCCCCACCTGAATCCTCCCGCTGTCCACAGCGCATCCAGGTCATGATCCAGCCCAGCGAAGACATTGTCCGCCCCGAGAATGGTCCAGAGCAGCCCCAGGCCAGCGGCTCCGCCAGCAAAGAGGCCTACATCTAGGGGTGCAGGGCGGCTCGCCCACCCACACTCTCACCCCGACCCTGGCTGCACACGACCACCACTTGATGTCTGAAGATACTGTCTATCTCAACCTACCTCGAGTGGCGAGTCCAGACACCATCACCATGCAAAGAGAGGGAGGTGGGGACAGTCACACCCCCGTGGGCCCCGCCGTGGGCAAAGAAGATGCCCGATGGCTCCAGCACCTGCGGGCTGGTGACCTTTTGAATCTGGGCCCCATCAGCATCAAGCAGTCGGCCTGTGTGACCGCTGTGATAGATCATTTTTATCCTGCCAGCGAGTGTGATGCGGAGAGGCCGCACACTCCTGGCTTTTAGTTGTATTCCTGACTGTTCTCTTACTGCCGAAACCCATGACTGTTATCTCGGACTTGGCAGGAGTTCGGTTCCGTCGGAACACTGCTCTGTGCACATGAAAAGGGCATTTTGTATAATGGACATTTCCAGGGAGAGCTCACTCTTAAGAGCAGAGAGCCCGCAGAGCTCTTTCATTTTTTGGTTTTCTCCTTTCCGAGGCAGCTTGACAACCCCCAGCCCCTTCGGTATTCCCAGAACTGCTTTCTCAAGCACTCCGCCCAGTGTCCTGTTTCCCTGCCGCCGGGTGGAGTGAGCATCTCTGCACTAAGCTTTCCTGCCCCCGCTACTGCCCCGCTTCTCACCACGCCATTCTCATTGCGCCTGGCCCAACAGCAATCGTTCCCGGTGGGCGCTGCTCCTCGGAAAACGGCCACAAGCACAATTGATTTTTTAATCACCATTCCGGGGACCTCAGATCCCGCTGGGGAAATTCCCTAATCAGGAGCCCCAGTTTCTCTTAGGCTGCCCGGCTTTGCAGAGCACAGAGCAGTTGCAGAGGAAATCAGAGCGAGGCTCTGTCCTTGAGGCAAAGTGGATCCAGTGATCTTTCTGTCTCCTTCTTAAAATGTCTCCCTCACTGCAACCCCAGTCAAGGCTGCTGCCCTCTCCCCTTCTCTGAAGTTCCCCAGTGAGAATCTCCTCACTGCCACTAAAACCTGCCAGCCCAGTAACTGAGGAGCTAGTGTTAATCCAGACCTGCCCCGCCAAGTGCTTCCGAGATTAAAGCTGCTTCGTCGGGAAGTAGTATTTGTTCCGTTCCAGAACTGGGCTCCACAGTGGTGGCAGCAAATCGGGTGAAGACAGTTTCTTGCAAGCTCCAGCAACTCAGCGCTTCTCATTTGCCAGGAACATGGGTTCCCATGTAGCAAATCATATGTTGTGCCCTGTACTCCTTAGCTAGTTAACTCACGAGTTGTGTTTTACGACTAATCCTTAATAACTATGGTAAATAACTGTGACTGTGGGTTTTTTAAGCTGTCATCCTCGTCCACAAGTGACCAGCATACCAGTTCTTGCAATAAGGTATTACCCTCAGAATATTAAGCACATTCTTGTAGAGAAAAAACAAAAAGTCTGTGTACACATATAAATGCACACATATGTACATTCATCCTCACGCTTGGTACATAGGGTCTCATTTGATATTGTGTAGGAAATCTAAAAGCTTTTCCTGAAGTCATCTGTAAAATAGTCTCATTACTAAGGCATCCCAAATGCCAACTGGTGAATCCAGGATCAAAATGCATATGTATTGTTAAATTATAGGGTTTAGAACAAAAGGAACCCTTCACTGTGTCTCATGGTCCCACCCCCCATCCTTTGTGTGAATTCCTTTAGAATAAGGGCAGGAAGACTTTAACTTTCTCTTTGTTCTTCATTCTGAAACTAAGAACAAGTCTTTCGAAGACAAATGCAACGTATTTAATGTTTGTAATCAAATCTAAGTGAGATGTTTGGCAAGAAATCCCTTAACTGATTTCCATCCAAACCTACTTATATAGCACAATATTATGTGTCGTACAATTACTGTGAGAACTGTGAATATGTGTAACTTTTTTTAGTATTTGCCCTGGGGAGGGAAAGATATTGTATTATCATATATGCTTTTTTTTGCAATAAGGATTTATTCTCAGAACACCAAGTAAATCTATCTCTATATTAAAAAATATATGTAATATATACATATTCAAACTATATACAGAGCCTGTTTTAAAAAAATTACAGTATTATTTAGTAAAATTATCTGTTCTATGGACCAAATGTAAAATATTTATACATGAAGATGCATTTTAAATGTCTATAAATGGTGTTATAACTAGAGCACGGGCGTTATGTACGTTTCTAAGAATATAGAGGAAAAATAATAAAGGTTCTATGATATACAATGTCAGACCTTCAGTTCTTTGGGGTGGGGGTCACAATAGCCTCTTTCATCAAAACAATGAGAGATACACACAAAATATTTTTCCCCAACAGAGAGAGATTTGGGCTCAAAATCCAGGGAGTTGGAACTGGACTTCCCCAGAAGTCTTGGAATGAGTGGATAGAAAATGATTCTGAGCCACAGAAGGGAGGTGCTTTCGCTGTTCTAAGAAACTTAAATGTGGTCAACTAAATGAAGGTCTAAAACTAGGATAATAGGAGCACATTGAGTTAACAACATTCATTCCCTCGTGATTCATTCCTCAGAATATTTAATTTTAAAATCTTATTTAAAATTTGAATTCTACAGAGAAGTTGTAAGAAAGGTTCAACAATCACCCAGGTTCACCAGTTTTTGACACGTTGACACCTTAAGTCTGTCCGTCAAGGTTCAGTCTGGGAAACAGGACCACTATGAGTATTATGGAATAAGGTGTTTATTAGAGGAACAAGCCTTATACAGTTGTGGGAGAAGGTAGGAAGTAAGGGTCTGAAAGAGAGAGTTGGGAGATCAGAGGAAAATCACTAACCAGGTGAGCAGGAGAGGTAGGAGTGGGCTTGGTACACATCAATGCTCAGATGGGGCCATTCTGGTGACCGGCTTTGTGAGTGCCCACGAGAGCACCAGCAGATTATTCCCCTCTCGGTCCTGGCAAACCATCCCTTTCATGGTCCTCCATAATCCCTCCATAATCCCTCCTCCGGGACACGCCTCAGGCTCACTGAGCTGTTGTGGGGCTGCTTGGGGGAGGTGCCCTGTGGGCGGTTGGCCATGGGGATGGTCATAACAGTGATGATACCAGATCCATTGGGGTTCCACTAAGCAACAGGCCCTGCACCAACTCCTCCCAAGCATTTCCTCAGCTGACCCTCAGGACACCCCCATGACGTGTCGATGCTCCATGCTCATGCCCTGGGTCACCCCTGTTCTGGCTCCCTTCCTGTTTCCGTTTTTTGTGGGCACCACCTCCGATATCCACCACCTCCTCTCTGTGCCACAAACGTGGTTATTACCTTTTATAATGGGAAATACATAACAAATGGTATTTAAAAAAAAACAACACAAAGCCACGTGGGCTTGCCAGTGTGGAGGCGGACAGTTTACTGACAAGAACATCTCATCATGATGCACATACATTCAAGGACTGTGAATATTTTGCTCTTGAAGGAAAGTCTTCTTGTGCTAAAAAAAAAATGCTAATGGGGACATGGAGCGGGGAGCCCAGCCATGATGAAGACAATAACATCATAACACCGACTAAGGAGAAATCAGGGGCTCCGGAGACCTGCTTGCTGGAGGTGTCCCCTGATGTTTTCAAGGGGATTTGTTGGTGTTTTCCTTGAGGTTTGGGTCCGCTCAGGTCTGAAAGAAGAAGACATCAAAGACAGAGCTAGAAGTGCAAGAGATTTGAGGGGGGAGGTAAATGTCTTTAAATGGTACAGGGGAGAAAGGGCAGGAGCCAGCAGGGAAGCACTCGGGCACCTGTGCCAGGAGAGAGAGAAGGAAGGAGGCTTGAGTAGGAAGAGCCTCAGGCTATGGGGCAGGGCTGGGATGGTGTCAGCCAGACCAAAGGACAACCCCAGTGCTACAGCTGTCATGAAAGGAGCCCCACATGGAGAACTGCCCAGGCCACAGCACCTCCACCATGCTGGGTCCTGACTGGGCTGTCAGGGGAAGGTGGACTTGTGCAAATGCTACAGCTGCAGCTGGAGACCGCTAGCCAGCTGCACTCCCCTCAGCAGTTCTCCAGGAGTGCAGGGACAAGGAAAGGATGTCTACATTTCTGAAGGCCTTCTACCTGCCCAGCACTTTCTCCTGGAATGCTGTTTACTCCCCACCACCAACCTGCAAAAAGGTGCAGGCTATTATTTCCATTTATAGATGAGTATGCTAAGGCTCAGAGAGGGACAGCAACTCCCCCAAGGCCACACAGCTCTAAGTCACAGGACTGGACACCACAGCAGTCTACTTGGGCAGACAACTGCACAAGGCACCGGCCCCATCTCAAACATTCTGATGCAGGAAGTCATTCTGATGCAGGAAGTCATTCTGATGCAGGAAGCCCACAGGTGCTGGAGCCATAAGGCCGGGGCTCAGGAATTGCCTTCTAAAAAGCACTCCAAACCTTTCTGATGGAGAAAGTTGGTAGCCAATCACATTAAGAAACACTGTTTAAAAGAATCTAGGAACCCAAATTGAGGGACATTTTAGAAAACAACCGACCTATGCTCTTAAAAAATGTCAAGGTCATAAAAGACAAAATGGAAGAGTTTCAGATGAAGGAGATATGACAACTGAATGCAAAGCCTGATCCTGAATTAGACACTGGGCCAGAGGAAAAAAAAATTTTTTTTTCTTTTGCTATAAAGGGCATTAGTGGGACACTAGGTGAGATTTGAATAAGATATGTAGATTAGATAATAATATTTTATCAGTGTTAATTTCCTGATTTTGATCAATGCATTGTGGATACGTAAGAGAATGTCCTTGCTTTTAGGAAATATTCAGGTGTGAAGGAGTATCTTGTCTACAATTTATTCTCAAATGATTGAGGAAAAATAACTTACACATATGTGGTATGTGTATGCATGTGTTGTATGTGTCACGTGGGAGAGTGACGAAACAGGCAAATGTGGAGAAATAACACCTGAGGAATCTGCGTGAAGGTTGTACAGAAACTCTTTATACTAGTTTTGCAACTTCTAAGTGTGAAATTATTCAAACAACCTAGGAAGGGCCTGGGTGTCACCTTCATTTGATTAGCGCTGTACAGGGCTGTGGGGATGGGGGTTCCTGCCGAGGTGAGGGGGGTGGAGAAATGGACACAGTCTTTGGTTTGGACCAGGACCACTCCTCACTCATGCACTCCCACGGTTGTAATTGCCCCTCTTCTCCTGGAAAGCCTTCAGGTCTCAGCCCAGAAGTTACCTCCTTGGATCCTACCAGGCTCACCACCTCCTAGGCTGCGTGGGGGGCCCCTCGCTTCCGTCAGAGCTGCGGGGCAGGGTCCTCCCCTCGCTGCTCACGCACTGTCTCCCCAGCGGCCCACGAACCTCTGGGGGCCGGAGGGGAGTGGCTGTGTCTCATGGGTCTTTGGGTCCCTAGTCCTGGCATGAAGTTTATCACACGCCACTGCTCAAAAGAGATCCGCTTTTGGTTTCTGATTCCTGAAATCCAGCATTTCACAATACACACTAGCTAACTAAGCCCTGCCTAGCCTCTATCTCATTAATACTCACAAAACCTATAAGGTACCGACCCTTTCGAGTCGGGCCCCAACAAGGGTCCTTCTGCCTGGTGTTGTTCAAGCCAATAGAACAAGACCCAGTTCAGCTCATAAGCAGAAGAAAGCTTTCTTTGACCAAAGCCTGGAGAAGTGCGAGCTCGCTCTAGTGCGCGTGCTCTTCCCGACAGACCGTGGGCGGGGCTGCTTCGTAGGGATCTCCTGGGCGGGGGAGGGGAGGAGGCGGAGTTCTTACGGGCTTTCCGCTCCAGGTCGCAGTGCCGGGCGCAGCGCCTCTGCCCACAGCCCGCAAGCGGAGGTGTCGGCGCCGCCATTTTGTACCAGTAACTCTGCTCTGACGAGCCGGGTGCGAAGCGTCTACATGCAGCGCCCTCTGAGCAAGTGAAGCTAGACAAAGCACAAAGGAAAAACAAAGAAAAACGGTTAGACTTGATTTTATTACCCAGATTCTATTTTTATTTCCCGGGAATTGATAATGGGCTTTGCTGGTGAGAGATCCCCCCTGTGTCGTGTGTCCTTCTCCTCACTGTCGAGGGCCGCTGAGGGGCCCTGGCTCGTCTTCTGTGGCTGCTTCCTGCTGGTTTGGGGCATCATCATAGCCCCGGCGGAGGCACGGAGCTGCTCCGCGGCTGCCTTTAGGTACGTCTGGTTGCCCCCAGGCCTCAGCCCTGACTGTTCGCATCCCTGAGCGACCCCCGCTTGTCTAACCTTTTGGAGACAAAGGACGCCAGACAATTTAAGATCCGTGGCCCAAATATTAGCAAGAGAATAATGGTCACATGTCAAGTTTTTCCTGGAAATACGGGTCTCTCAGTCTTCGGCCCGTGGGCGAGCGTGCCCTGACGTCGAGGCTCTGCTGGGGCTGAATCTCCCTGGTCGCGCTTTGGTCGTTTTTCGGAAGAGAAGCTTCAGCTCAGAGAGAGGTTCCCCCAGGTAGTCGAGGGGCCGTTGCTCCAGGTCGTCTCTGTGGAGGTTGGGGGGGTCTCTTCCCTCGAGTGTGAGGCACCCATGGAGTGAGCCCTGTGACTTCCGGTGTGACGGGTTGTTAGGGTCACCGAGTGGGGTCCATCTGCTTAGGGGCGAGCTGGGCTGGCGGGCCGCCGGTTTTCCAGGGTTTTAGGTGCACTTGGTCTCCTGGCCGGATGGGCTGGGGGCCTGGTGGGTAGGTGCGGGCAGCACCTGGTCACCATATTCCGTGAGAGCTTCCTGGTTTCTTCTACCTGGAGGGCACACTTGGGTTGTTCCATTTCAAGGAGGTTAAGATGCCCCATCTCTCGGGCTTGGGGAATGGGTCTGCCGTACATGAGTTCAAATGCACTTAACTTTAACTCGTACCGTGGGGCTGATTGCACAAGGAGGGCAATCAGAAGCAACTTAATCCAGTTTTCTTGAGTTTCCTGACACAGCTTGGCTAAGGCCCATTTCAGGGTCTGATGGGATCTCTTGCCGTTCCCCAGTGACTGAATGAAAGGTCCATCCTTTGCCCAAGGCACTCATCCCTTTTGTCACTTCAGACACAAATGCTGGACCATTATCACTTTGTAGGGATCCTGGGAGCCCAAACCTGGGGATTATTTCTTTTAATAATGCCTTAACCACTTCAGCTGCCGTTTCAGTTCTAATGGGGAATGCTTCTATCCACCCAGAAAATGTGTCTACTAGCACCGACAGATACCTGAAATTGCCCGGTGCCCTCGGCCTGACGGTGCAGTCAATCTGCCAGTCTTCTCCAGGATATGTTCCTCTGGTCTGAATGGGCCTTATCTGGGGGCTTCTTGGGAGTCTTGTGTTGGGGGTGTTACCTTTCATGCTAGGAGTTACCACGACCTCAACCAACTAAGCAATTTTAATGGGCTTTCCTCCCGTAGTGAGTTTCTTGATGAGCCTCCCTGATGGCTTGACAAGCTGCAGTTTGGGGAAAGAAGGATTGCCCATGTTCTTTAACTAGCCACCCCTAGATCTCTACTGAAGTCCCATTTGGGGGCTGTGTCTAATTCTTCCTTTGTGTAGACTGGGGAATAATTGGATGGATCTGGCTTTCAGGGTATGAGGAGCAGTCGCCAAGTCACTGGTTCTGGGGCCACCCTTTTGGCAGTTCCGTCCACCTTGTTGTTTCCCTTTATTAATTCTGCATCCCCCTGTTGGTGACCCCTGCAATGAATCACTGCCACGTAATTTTGGGAAACTGTACTAGTGCTAAGAGCTTCAGTGGGCTTAAGCCAGGTTTCACTGTTTATTCTCTGCGGTAAGCATACCTCTTTCCTTACAAATAGCCCCGTGTGTATGTAGGTTGGCATATGCGTACTGGGAATCTGTGTAAACATTTAAGATCACCGAGCTCTAAAGCTCCAGTGAGGGCTGTTTTGCCCAGTTTTGGGGCAAAATCCCTGGAGGTAAGCTTCTTGCTTCTATGACTTGGGTCTGGGAGGTCACTGCGTGTCCCACCAGCCTTTTCCCCTGCTCATAAAGCTCCTCCCATCTGTGAATCATTCCTCTTTGGGGTTTGGGAGAGGCTCACTTCCTAAGTTGGGGTGGCTGGAATAGGTCGTGTCTATGGTTTCTATACAGTCATGCTCCAGGGGCTCCATTTCTGTGGGTAGCAGGGTGGCAGGATTTAGCATGTGACAGGTTTTTGTGGTAGCTGTTGGGTCGTCTAAAAGCATAGCCTGAATCTGAACTGGCCTTCTGGGGGATAGCCATTCTGTTCTCTTAGAACTAACTGAAGCCTGAACTTGGTGTGTGGTCCATATAGTGATTGGCTGACCAAACATTAACTTTTAACTAAAGCCTCCTTTAGCAGGGTTGTAGTAACTGCTACTGCCCATAGGCAAGGAGGCCACCCCTTAGTGGTTTGATCTGATTGTTTAGAGAAAAAAGCAACCACCTGAATAAGGGATCCCAGTTTTTGAGCTAACACTCCAAGGGGTTTCCCCTTCTCTCATGGAAGTAAAGGTCAAAGGGTTTAGTTAAATCTGGGAGGGCCAGGGCCAGGGCCTGATGTAATTGCTTTTTCAATTCTTGAAAGGTCCCTTTGCCTTCTGAATTCCATTCAAAAGAGTCATCATCCTCTCCTTTCAACTTTTCATATACAGGCCTAGCTATTAGATCGTAGTTAGGGATCCAGATGCGGCAAAACCCAGCCATCCCCAGGAAACCTGTAAGCTGTCTTCTGGTTTTAGGAGGGGTGAGGCTGCAAATGGCTTCTTTTCTTTCCTGGGGTGGCTCCTCTGACCTTCTGTGAGAATGAAGCCTAGGTAGATCACCCTAGTTTGTGACATTTGAGCCTTTTTCTTGGACACATTATATCCTTTATCAGCTAGGTGGTTCAGGGTGGTTACAGTATTTTTGTTGGAGTGTATCTTTTAGGTCTTCAGCTAAAGTTTCCCCAAAGATGGTGGGGGAGTTTTCGAACGCTTGGGGCAGGACTGTCCAGCAGTATTGTTTTTGTTGTGTGTTTGGGTCCTGCCACGCAAAAATTTCTCATGACTCTGGGGCTGATGGGTAACAGGAGGCGGCATCTTTTAAATCTAATACAGAATATCAGGTCCTGGTGGACCGTAGAGTGACCAGCAGTGTGTAGGGATTAAAGACTACTGGATGTGTATTCTCAGTGGTTTCATTGACTACCCTGAGGTCCTGGACCACCAGATATTCCCCCCTGGGTTTCTTTATGGGGAGATTGAGGGTATTACAGGCTGATTGGCCTGGCCTAAAAAGGCCCTGGTCATTTAGGCCCTGTATCACAGGGGCGATGCCCAACAAGGCCTCCCAACAGAGAGGGTACTGTTTTCTACTGGGCCATGTATGTCCAGGTTTTAGATGGACTATCATGGGACTGGCTCCTGCAGTTCATCCCACCCATCCCTGGGCGCAGACCTCAGGATTTACTCCAGGGAGGTTGACTTGCTCTGTCCGGTAAGGTTTTTCCTCAGTCATGAACATTATCATCTTGTGCCCCTCGTCTAAGGGGACAACCGTCTCCAGTTTGTCTCCCGTTAGGTGGATAGTAGCCCCCAATTTATGTAAGATATCGCTTCCTAGCACGGGGGTATAGGGCATTTGGGGATATATAGGAAGAAATGGATGAGAGTGTGTTCATCTATTTTACATTCTAATGGCTCTGTGAACGCCTGTTCTTGGGCCTTTTCTGATACCCAATAATTTTACAACTCTTGTGACCGAGTTTGCCTGATCTGGTGTTCAGAACCGAGTAAGTGGCGCCAGTAAGAGACCTCCCTCTCATCCACAGGTCCCCACCTTCCCTGGGCGTTTGGTGCCACTGGAAGGCCATCCAGAGGCAGGAGACAGATGTGCCTGAGTTTTCACTCTCTGATCCCAGTAATGCCACAGTGTGATCCCTTAAGGGGCACAGTCCAGATGACTCTGGGGCTTTACTGTGTGTGCACCACACCTGGGTATTGGGTTGCTGGGCAGAGTTGCTCTGTATTCAGCAGAAGGCTACTGCCATCCTACCCCATCAGTGTCCTCAAGTCAGAGGAGATCATTCCCATGTGAACCTCGGGGCAAGCCCGGAGCCTAGTGGATAGGTGCAGGCAAAAGGCCATGGTCCAGCCCATCTGGGTCACCAGAACTTATTAGCAGCCCTTCTGAGTCAGGCCCCAACAAGGGTCCTCCTGCCCCGAGTCACTTGCGTCAATAGAACGAGACTGAGTTTGGTTCAGGAGCAAAGGAAAGTTTTATTCTTTGATCGAAGAATGGAGAGGTGTGAGCTCGGGATCTAGAGCACACGCTGTCCCCAAAAGGCCACCTGTGGGGCTGCTTTATAAGGTTCTCCCCAGCGGAGAGGGGGCGGAGTTCTTACTGGTTGGGCGCAGTTGTGCTGCTCACAGCTTCAGATCCAGGTGCCAGGCGTAGCATCTCTGCACACGGCCTGATATCACCATCTTGAATTGCAGTGTCGTGTGCAGAAGTGTCAGGTGCAGCCTTGTCACACTAGGAGCTCTGATCTGAGGAACTGGGGGCAAGATCTCTGCATGCAACACCCTATGAGCAAGTGAAACTAGACTAAGGGCAAAGGAAAATTTTTAAAAAGGTTAAACTTTTTCATTACCCAGATTCCATTTATATTCCCCAGGAATTGTTCACAGGTGTTGCTGGTGACAGTAGGCCTGATTTCTCCCATTTGATAGATGAAAAAATAATGCTTAGAAAAATGAATTGATTTGCTTTAAAAAAACGTTTATTGAATAAATGAATAAGCAAATAAGGTAGAAGGTCAGAGTGTTCTGTGACCCCAGAGGGGCCAAAGGTGTGTGTATTAGGGGTGGGTGGGTGATGGACTCCAGTTCAACTGAAGGAAGCACATTCCCCTGGTCAGGACTCTCCAATAATAGAACAAGCTGCCTTGGTAGTGAGTGAGCTCCCCATCCCTGGAGGTATGCAAGCAGAGGGCCCCACTTGATTAGAGATGAAAGGAAGATGAGAGTTGGCTGCACCCCTGGGAGGGGCTGATTCTACGATTCTCCTGGCAGAGATGATTTCTGAAATGGTCCAGTAGGAAAAGGGACTTGGGACACCAGATACCTGAAGATAAGCATGTACTCTCTTTCCTCATCCCGCTACCCCCACTCCAAGAATAACACTCCCCCAAGGGCTTGTTGCCAAGTCCTGGCCCATTAAAACATTAATTTGAAAAATTGGCCCTTGCGCTTAGAATATTTTCAAGCTGAAGCTTTTTAACAAAACGATGGCCTCATTAGACTTCGTTTGAAGCAAGGGAGCCAACCCCCAGTGAGACTAATAGGGTCACATGGGGCCCGCAGCTGGTCCCATCTGGGGCTTGAGAGCCAACTGGGACATTCAAGATTGCATCTTCTGAGCCTCAGGCAGGATCGGGCTCTCAGCCTCCACCCCACCCAGCTCTCCCACCCCAGACCCCCACCAGCCCTTGATCTGGGAGTTCCCCCCTCCAAATATAGCTCAGCTCAGACCTCTCCTCTCCCCCATCTCACGATTCACCTGGTGGCTGCAATGGCTACCTCACTGGTCTCTGGCTTCCACTCTTGACTCTCTAACCCACTGTCCACACGTAGCTCTTTCTCAAGCTTACACAACTCATGAGGCTCACCTGCTGAAAACCCTCCAACAGCCTCCTGCTGTGCTGAGAATTAAGTTCAGGCTCCTGGCTGTACCCCGCAAGGCCCTGTCTGACCTGGTCTCCCACCTTTGGCCACATCCAGCTGCTCCTGGTCCTCTGCACACTCCTATGGCCTTGCATGTGCCTGTCCTTTGCCAGGTACGTCCTGTGCCTCATTGTGCTCTGCTTTGTAAACTCCTGCTTATACTTCAAGAGCCCTCTGGGGCGTCCTCTTCCCCCAGAACCCTTTTCTGAGCCAGACCCCTTGCATGCATGTCCTGGGGCCTCCAGACCTGCCTGGCTGTGCACAAATGCACTGTATTGATATGTCCCCTCCCATTCTCACCCCAGATACACTGTCAGTCCCACGAGGACAAGAACTGTTCCGCTACTGTTTCCCCAGCACCAAGCACATGCCTGTCAGGTTGTAAAGTTCAGTAACCATGTGGTGATTGAAATGGGGGGATGGATGAACCAGTGAGAATACAGGAAGACAGATTAAACAGTATTCCTGGCAGAAACAAACCAGCAAATATAAACACAAATGAATGATTAAATAGGTGAATACATAAATGTAAGTAACTAAGTGACAGAACATTCCCCCAAATTGTTTAAAGCAATGGTTCTCAACCCTGGCTACATGTTGGAATCACCTGGGGAGCTTTTAAAATATTCTGGCAGGCCCCATCTCGGATCAGTTAACTCAGAATCTCTAGTGGGGAGGCTGAGGCTTCAGACTTTTTAAAGCCCCTGGCGATTCTAACATGCAGCCAGGGCTGAGTGGTTGTCAGAATGCGGTCCCTGGACCAGCAACATCCGCTTTACCTGGGAAATCAGTGTTCCTCCAACATGAGCATGGTCATCACCTGATTCTGGAAGCCTGGGGTGGGTCCCAGATGCTGCTGGTGCTGCTGGTGCTGCTGGCTGGGGTACCCTTGGAGGCCCAGGGTTCTAGAAGCCCTTTCTCCCCAGTCCTTTATAGAGAAAGAAGGATGGGAGGGGGTGACAAGTAATGCATGCAGGCCTGGGGCAGGAAGCTACATAAGGGTGGGACAGGGATTGCTCTTATCAATTTTTCTCCTTTTTCTTTACTTTCCCATTTTCATGATGAGGAAGCTGAGGCCTGGGGAGGATTAGTAATTTGCCCAAAGCCTAGAATCAAATCTTTTTCAAAATTGATTTAATGGCATATTTATTGAGCACTTGCTATGTGCCAGGCCTGGTTCTGAACTGGGGGGCAGGCCTCTTAACTCAGACCTGCCCTCTTCCAGGTTGACACAAGCACCCCAAGGTTGGAACTGTGGACAAAGAATGTCACCTGCCATTTCAGTAAACAAAGGGTGTTGTGGCCATCAAGCCTTCAGCCACTGCAGCCACCCCGATGATGCACCCTGATGGGATTCAGAATGGAGAAAAACAGGATACTGGGCCTATCTAGTTAAGGTTCATATCAAAGGAATAATTTCAATAGGCCCAGACTCTTGCATCTTCCCATGGATAGAAAAGCGCTAAATTCATTAACTTGAGATGTCTGGTTTTTCTTTAATTAGCAGTCATCTTTTGATATTTAACTACCTGGGTTTTGTTTTTTTTTTTTAACTTCTATATATCCTGACTTCTCACTTAACTCTTCAGAACAGTCCCCAAGAGCTATCTGAGAGGCTATCTCAGGCTTAAGTCCTCAGTAATGCCCCAAATGAAACAGAATCCTCAACTTTTAGGTTGTGCTTTTTTTTTTTTTTCCAGTCAACAGAACCTAGGGATGGGAGGTCCCTGATGGCAGCTCAGCTCCAACTCAGCTAGACCAGTATTCCTGCTTCTCCCCTACCCTGATGGAAGAAGCAGATCTATCCCCTGCTTCCAGGGCCCCCAAGGCCTGCCAAGACCCAGTGGGGTCACAACTAGGAGTAAATGAGGCAAGGCGGCCAACTGGAAGCGCCCAGCTCTCAGCCATATGGGATGCTCCCTTCCTTGGGGGATGCTCAGCTTCCACACAGCCCATTTTTCTGTCTGCAAAGGTGGTGTCTGGAGACAGTGAACCAACAGCCATTTCCCCCCTTCTTCCTCAGTACCAAACCCTGATCCTATCCCCCAGCTCCAGAGGGTAAATCTTGATTGGTCTGTGTCAATCATGTGATTCTGTTCTCCTGGACAGTGATTGGTAGAGTCATAGGCATGGGAGCAGTTATGGCCAATGAGGTGTGAGGAGCCAGACGGTGAGAGAGGTAGGGGAGTTTTTTGGTTCTTGAAAATATGTAGATGCTGGGAAAAAAAAAAAAAAAGGTTGGATGAATGGATGGAAGATGGATGGATTGATGGAGATATGATAAAAGAAGTATAATAAAATGATAGAATCTAGGTGGTGGTATATAGGTGCTCACTATACTATTCTTTCAGCTTTTCTGTATGTTTGAAAATTTTCACAGCAAAATGTTTTAAAAAATGAAGCCTGAGTATCAACTAAAGCTGAATATATGCATACTCTATGACCCAACCATTTTTATCCTAGGTAGAACAGAAATGCATGATCACGTTCACTCAAAGGTGTGTATAAGAATGTTCATAGAAGCACTGTTTGTAACAGCCCAAGACTGAAATGATCAAATGTTCAGTCACAAGTTGCATTTTCAGGCTCCCATCCTCTCTCACCATCTGCTTCCCCAACTCCTGAGGCTCTTCTAACCTTTGGCCTTTGCACATGCTGTTTGCTCTGCTTGGAGCTCCCTCCTCCTTATGTCCAGCTGGCCGACTCCAACTTCTCTTTCAAGTCTTGGCTTTGGTGCCCTTTCTCCAGGCAGACTTCCTGGATTGTCTGCACCTCTTTTTGGAATATGAGGCCCATAAAGCAAGAAGAGAGGCCATAAACCCTCACATGTGCCCAGCCCTCTGAGAGGGAAACCCTCATTGATTTCTTCCAACAACCCTCCAAGATGGACAAGGCAGGCATTCTCAGCCCCACTTGACAGATTGAGAAACTGAGGACCAGAGAGGACATGAGACCTACACAAAATCACACAGTGTTCTTTCCTTTAGCAGACAGGCCCTGAATTATGCCTGTGAAATTTGGCAGCAACAGCAACAAAGATAATGATACTTGCTGAGGTTTATTTGACATTTATCAAGAAGAACTCTAGCAGGTTTATATGTATTAACCCATTTTATCTTCACAACAACCCTATGAAATAGACATTATTATTATCCCCAGTTTACAGTTAAGGGACCAGAAGCGCAGAGAGATGAGACACTTGCTCTATTAGCTACCAAACACTCAACACCAAATACCAAGATACTCATCTTTTCGCCTAGTAACTAAAAAGGCTTCTATAGGGAATCTTCCTCATCCATTAAATCTGCAAAATTAAAACAAAAAATCATAAATGGCAGTATCAACAAGGATGCAGGGAAATGAACACATTTATAGATGTAGGACAGATACCTAAATTGATTTTTTTAAAACTTTCTGAACATAATTTGGCAATATAGTAGGAATTCTCATTCTTTTTGACTCAGCAATTCCACTTCTAGGAATCTCTTAGAAAATACTCAGAAATGCTGGGCAAAATTTGTATTAAAAGTTTTTCATTACAGTATTATATATAACAACAACTAAAGAAAGGAATTTACCCATAAGTTCAGCAGTAGGGTTTGTGGGATAAATGATGGCACTCCCAGCCCATGGAACATGACCCAGCCATTAGAAGTGATGTGGTAAAAGAAAAGTCAGTGTCATTTTTCTGAAAGTGTCGAAAATTCAATGATGAGTAAAAATAAGTAGGATACAAAATTATATATACATAGTGTCATTCACATTGTATTCAGTTGGGTTGGGTTGGGTTGTATTGTATTGTATTGTATGCCTGGAAGGAAATCTCCCCAAAGGTTAACAATGTATGCAGCAATACTGGCTAAATTTACTGAGCAGGGCAAGGCAGGATATACATTGATCTCATTCCTCTTCATAACAACCCCTGAGATGGCCACTTTTATGATTCCCATTCCACAGATGGGACTATTGAGGCACCAGAAATTAAGTTTTTCATCAAGGCCAAGACTGTCCGACTCCAGAGCCCACATTTTCTACACTCTTCTCTATACACAGTCTCTTGGTGTGCCTTTATGGGTAGGTCGTTAAAACTTTTTGTATGCTTTTAAAACTTATTTTCTAAGCTGTTTACAATGAGCATCTATCACTTATATAATCAAGAGGGGGAAGGCAATAAAATGATTTGTTTAGGCAAAGTGTCCAGAAGTTCTGGAAGGCTGTACATACCCAGGTGTTTGCAACAATTATCTCCAGCTGGTGGGAGGACTAGAGCATTCTGGTCTCTTTATCTTGCTCTGTTTTGTCATTTTTTCTGTAGAAAGTGAGCACAGGCATTGTTTAGAGTTGGGATATGTTTGGTGTCTGGGGCTTCCGCAGGGTCTGCAGCAGCTGGAGGGGGCCTGCTCTGAGGGGGGGGCGGGGTTGGCGCCCCCAGCCCCCTGCTCGCCTTCTGCCCCCCAGCCCCTGGTCGCTCCTCCCTGCAGGAAAAATGCCAACACCAGCTTGTGTCTCTCCTCCTTCCCTCCCAAGAGGGCTGTGTCCTTGCTCATCTGTAACTTTCAATTAACCAGGCACCAGGCTCCGGCTCAGAGGCTGAGCCAGTGTGCCAAGGAGGAAAAGAAAAACCAGCCCAGCAACTCCGGGGAGGACATTTCCTTTTAACTAAAGTGAGGATCAGGGTGGCTCTGAAACCAGGGAGGGCAGGGTGGGCAGGGGTGGAGGTCGGAGGGAGCAGGGCTGTGGGGAGGGAGCCACCTCCTATCCCTGCAGCTCCCTCCTGAGGCCCCTGCAGGACTGGGGTCTTCTAATTGCAGTGAGGAAGGGTGGCTGATCTCAGAACCCAGGACCCCCGGAGAGGGCCCCTCCCCGGAGATGAGATTACTGTGACTGCCAGCTGTTAGTAGTGTAGGGGAGGCGGGAGAATGTGGTCTGGGCCACACGGGCGAACAGGGGCTCCGGGTCTCCAGGCCTCCTTGCTCCTTCTCCTGCTCCCTCTTGCCCGCCTTGCTGGCCAGCCTGGCTTCCCGGGTTGTCCACTCAGACAAAATGAAGGGGAGGAAAGACCCTCCCTGCTCATGTTTGTCCCTTCTCTTGAGCCATCTCCCCAGAGGCCTGGCAGCAGGCTGGAGGTTCAGGTGGTGGTGGTGGTGATGGTGCTGGTGGTGGTGATGGGTGCAGTCGTTGTGGCCAGCAGTTATTGAACATGGTTGCCCCTCAGGGTGCACCAGTGAGAGAACGGGCTGAAGCGCTCAGCCTCTGCTGTCCCTCGCTGCACGACCGAGGGCAACGTGATCCACCTCTCTGGGCCTCTGTTTCCTCATCTGTAAAATAGGGTTAATAGTGAGTCCTGTCTCTTAAGGCTGTTGTGAGAATTAAGTTAATAAATATGTGTGAACTGTAAGAACAGTGCCTGGTACCTGACCTGCACTCAATAAACGTTAACTGTTATTAAAACATTTATACAAGCTAATTCATTGATCCATCCCAGTATCTCACCTGGTAGTCACTTTCATTATCCCGTTTGGCAAATGAAAACACAGAGGCACAGGGAGGCTAGGGAACCTGCCCAAGGTCACACAGCTCTTCTGGTAAGGAGAGGAGCAGGATTCAGGGCCAGGCCCTAGGGCTCCTGGCCTGCACGCTTGGTCCTCAGTTCATTCTGCTTCTCAGTGTGGACATGTGGATGTGGAAATGTAGGCATGGATTGTACTTTGTAGCAGTTTTTTTAAGATGACAAATATTAAGGGAGTGGCTATAAGAGTTGAAAGAGCGGAGGCTCAGGGGTCAGGCAGGTGTGTTCAAGCCTCCATGGGGCTGCTTTCTCAGTGTGTGCCTTCGGGCAAGTCACTCAGCCTCTCTGTGCCTCCATTTCCTTGTCTGTGAAATGGGATCCCTGCCCTTCTCAAGGAGGCAATAGAGTAAGAGGCACTGCAGGAACAGCCCCTGTGCAGGGTTGTGACATGGGGTGGGGAGGGTATGGCCACCAGAAGAAGGACCTGTCCCCTGTGGATCCTGGACCCCTGCCCCCGGAAGGGGATCCTCCTCCCTCCTCCACCCTCTGCCCCTCTCAGTGGTCCTGAGTCCACGGAACAGCCAGAGGCAAAACCCTGGGCCCCATAACCACCACTTCATGCAAAGTGATGAAGCATGAGGCTCCCATCACTTATCTCAGCAGGGGCCCAGTCAGCTGGGCTTAGAGGAGGGAAGGGGGGCCTGCTGAGGACAGCGGGGGCTGGGAGGCAGCGAGTGAGAACCCCACAACACTGGCCACTGCAGTCCTGTCACTTCCACAGACAACTAGGCAGCCCAAGACCCCCTCGTCTGGCTCTTCCCCACCTTCCTCCTCGAGTCCCGCTCCCTCCAACCCAGCCTCCAGCTGCAGCAGAGGGATCTGTCTAGGATGCAGATCTGATTTAATCTTGTCACTCTCTTGCCTAAAACCTTCCAAGACTCCCCATCCCCCTCCATCCTTCCGTATGAAGCCCAGACTCTTTGCCATGACCCGGGAAGCCCACATCCACCTGGTCTGGGGCTGGGGTCCCTCTTCCGTCCTTTCTGGTCACTGCCCTCCCTCACGTCAACTGTTAACTAACTCCAAGCTCACTGAACATTTCTTTGCCGTGCTGTCTCACCTCCACACTTGACTGTGCAGTTCCCTCTGCAAGAAGCTCCCTTCCTGCTCTTCCTCCACCCCACCCCACCTGAAAACTGCTGCACTTGGGGAAACCCTCCCTAACACTCCCCTAACTCCAAGCTGAGTTAGCTGCTCCTGCTAAGGGTCTCCACAACTTCTCAACTTCCCTCCTTGAGCATTTATTATACTCTGTTGTAATTGCTTAAAAATATGTCTCATCCATTGGGCTTAGGGAACTCCTTGAGGATAGGGACTAATTGGGGCTGCTTATCATTAAAATAATGGTGCCTGGAACTGAGAAGGTGCTTAAGGTCTGATGGATGGGTGAGTGAGTGGATGGATGGAAGGATGGATGAATGGGCGGTTGGTGGATGAGTGGGTAGATGGGTTGCTGAGTGGATGAATGGGTGGATGGATGGATTGATGCGTGGATGGATGGATAGATGGGTAGGTGGATGAACAGACAAGTAGCTGAGTGGCAAGAGGGAATGATATATTGGTGGATGAATAATAAGAGTATATATAGATTAATCATAAATTGTGGATGAGTAGGTGAGTGGGTGGCTACATGAATGATTGGAAGGCTAGTGGACACATAGACAGATGAATGGATGCTGGTCCTTCCTCAATTATTAGAGGGAATAAAGCTCTAGTCTTGGATTTCAAGGTTTGGAAGGCCACTGCACCTGTCCACCAGCCTTATCTTTGATAGTCAAAATAACAGTAATATATTCTTAAATCAGACTTCTTTTTTTTTTTAAATTGAGGTGAAATTACCAAAAAATCAACCATTTTGTAGAGAACAATTCAGTGATGTTTAGTCCGTTCACAACGTTATACAACCACCTCTATCTTGTTCCAAAACATTTCATCACTCCAAAATAAAACCCCACTAAACAGTTTCTCCTCATCCTCCCATCCCCCAGGCCCTGGTAAGCACTAACCTACTTTCTGTCTCTATGGATGTACCATCTCTGGACATTTCATATAAATGGAATCATACCATATGTGAGTTTTTGTGTCTGGTTCTTAAATCAGACTTCTTGTGGGCAATAAAAACTAGTTTCTGAGATTAGCAAGGAATCTGTAAAATGGGGATATGACCACTGCTGCCTGGTCACTCTTGCTTGGAAAGAAAAAGAGCTTACGGAAGCAGCTGGGGCTGAGAAGCAGGCAGGAGAGCCTCCAGAGCCACAGGCTATAAAGTGGTTTGGAGAACTGCTGACCTCTCAGGGTGGCCAAACACTGGGCTCAGGGGCTGGCAGGCAGTGAGAACTTAGTCAGTAGGGACGAGGGTGACCTTTAGTGTGAACGGCAGGAAGAAGAATAAAGATTCCCCTCACCTCCTGGCTCTGCGATGGTCACAGAGAGAAACTTTCTCTCCTTCACATCAGTAAACACAAATAAATGCCAATAAACAAGTAACACTTGCTGTGTTTTCACTTTTCCTGACCACCCTTCAGAGGGTCCTATCAGGAGACCTATTTTACAGATGCTGAAGTGGAGGCTCAAAGAGGTGAAGAGACTCACCCAACACCACACAGCAGAAAAGTGGCTGAGCTGGGCTTGAGCCCACATGTGTCCCGTGCCAGCCCGTGCACTTTCCCCTACAACATGCTGCCCCTTTCTCTCTTCTCCTCCGCCTGCTCCTTGTTGGGGCCTTGCCACCCATCTGCACTGGATTCAAACCCTGAAGGACATAGGCCCCTGTATCCCACCCCCTGGAATCTTCTTCTTAACCACTTCCTGCTGCCCCTGGAGCCCCAGACAGGCCCCCTCTTCTGCCAGCATCTCTGCTCCCCTAAAGGCAGCAACCAAAGGCCTCTTCATGGCGAGAGGCTGCCACATGGTGTCCGTGCTGAGTATAGCAGCCACAGAGAAAAATAGAGACAGGAGTCTGAGAATTAACTCCCTGCCCAGGCTGCAGCACCTCACAGCTCCTGTGATGGGCCCTGTTCCAGGTGGTTTACCTGCATTGATCTCATCCAACCATTACTGTAACACTACAAGAACCACTTCCTGTGTGTGTAGTAGGGACTCAGAAATACTTACGACAAGAAGATAAAACGGTGATTCCTCTTGTATGAGGTCCCTAGAGTATCTAAAATCATAGAGACAGAAAGTAAAATGGTGGTTTCCAGGGCCTGGGGGTGGGGGGTGGGGGATGGGGAGTTGGTGTTTAATGGGGACAGAGTTTCAGTTTGGGAAGATGAGAAATTTCTGGAGATGGATGGTGGTGATGGTTGCACAACAGTGTGAACATACTTAATGCACTTGAACTGCACACTTAAAAAATTAAAGAATAAAAACTATATGATCATCTCAGATGCACAAAAAGCTTTTGACAAAACTCAGCACCCACTCTCCAGAAAGTAGGCATAGAGAGAACCTACCTCAACACGATAAAGGCCGTATATGACAACCCCACAGCAAGCATCACTCTCAATGGTGAAAAACTGAAAGCATTTCCTCTAAGGTCAAGAACAAGACAAGGATGTCCACTCTCTCCACTCTTATTCAACATAGTTTTAGAAGTCCTAGCCACGGCAATCAGAGAAGAAAAAGAAATAAAAGGAATCCAAATTGGAAAAGAAGAAGTAAAACTGTCACTGTTTGCAGATGACATGATACTGTACATAGAAAATCCTAAAGATGCCTCCAGAAAACTACTAGAGCTAATCAGTGAATTTGGTAAAGTGGCAGGATACGAAATTAATGCACAGAAATCTCTTGCATTCCTATACACTAATAACAAAAGATCAGAAAGAGAAATTAAGAAAACAATCACATTTACCATTGCAACAAAAAGAATAAAATACCTAGGAATAAACCTACCTAAGGAGGCAAAAGAACTGTACTCAGAAAACTATAAAACACTGATGAAAGAAGTCAAAGATGACACAGACAGATGGAGAGCTATACCATATTCTTGGATTAGAAGAATCATTATTGTCAAAATGACAATACTACCCAAAGCAATCTACAGATTCAATGCAATCCCTACCAAATTACCAATGGCATTTTTCAGAGAATTAGACAAAAAATTTTACAATTTGTATGGAAACACAAAAGACCCTGAATAGCCAAAGCAATCTTGAGGGAAAAAAATGGAGCTGGAGGAATCATGCTCCCTGACTTCAGACTATACTACAAAGCTACAGTAATCAAGACAGTATGGTACTGGCGCAAAAAACAAATACAGATCAATGGAACAGGATAGAAAGCCCAGAGATAAACCCACACACTTGTGGTCAACTAATCTATGACAAAGGAGGCAAGGATATACAATGGAGAAAAGACAGTCTCTTCAATAAGTGGTGCTGGGAAAACTGGACAGCTCCATGTAAAAGAATGAAATTAGAGCACTCCCTAACACCATACACAAAAATAAACTCAAAATGGATTAAAGACCTAAATGTAAGATCAGCCACTGTAAAACTCTTAGAGGAAAACATAGGAAAAACGCTCTCTGACATTAATCACACGAAGATCTTTTTTGACCCACCTCCTAGAGTAATGAAAATAGAAACAAAAATAAGCAAATGGGACCTAATGAAACTTAAAAGCTTTTGCACATCAAAGGAAACCATAAACAAGAAGAAAAGATAACCCCCAGAATGGGAGAAAATATTGAGTTGGTCAAAAGGTTCGTTTGTTTTTTCCATAAGATGGCTCTAGTAGCACTTAGTTGTCTTTAACTTCATGTGAAACAGTTTTGTTAGATTGTATGTGATAGCTGTCATATCAGCATGCATTTAAACAAAGATTTATCAAAATTGGTGAATTTTTGTGTAGCCATTTTAATATTGAAAATGGAAGAAAAAAAGCAACATTTTCAGCGTATTATGTTTGATTATTTCAGGAAAGGTAAAAACACAACCGAGATTTGTGCAGTGTATGGAGAAGGTTCTGTGACTGATCAGACGTGTCAAAAGTGGTCTGCAAAGTTTCATGCTGGAGATTTCTCGCTGGATGATGCTCCACAGTCGGGTAGACCAGTTGAAGTTGATAGCGATCAAATTGAGACATTGAGAACAATCAACGTTATACCACGCGGGAGATAGCCGACATACTCAAAATGTACAGATCAAGTGTTGAAAAGCATTTGCACCAGCTTGGTTATGTTCATCGCTTTGATGTTTAGGTTAAAAAACCTAATGTTTTTTCGCTAATGTTTTTCGCTAATGTTTAGCGAAAAAAACCTCTTGGCCGTATTTCTATGTGCGATTCTTTATTTAAACATAATGAAAACATTTCATTTTTAAGACAAATTGTGACGGGTGATGAAAAGTGGATACTGTACAATAATGAGGAACAAAAGAGATCATGGGGCAAGTGAAATGAACCACTACCAACCACACCAAATGCTGGTCTTCAACCAAAGAAGGTGATGTTGTGTAAGTGGTGGGATTGGAAGGGAGTCCTCTATTATGAGCTCCTTCCGGTAAAACCAAACGATTAATTCCAACAAGTACTGCTCCCAATTAGACCAAATGAAAGCAGCACTCAACGAAAAGTGTCTGGAATTAATCAGCAGAAAACACATAATCTTCCATCAGGATAACGCAAGACCGTGTGTTTCTTTGATGACCGGGCAAAATCTGTTACAGTTTAGCTGGGAAGTTCTGATTCATCCATCTTACCAGACATTGCACCTTCGGATTTCCATTTATTTTGGTCTTTACCAAATTCTCTTAATGGAACAAATTTGAATTCACTGGAAGACTATAAAAGGTACCTGGAACAGTTGTTTGATCAAAAAGATAAAAATTTTGGGAAGATGGAATTATGAATTTGCCTGAAAGATGACAGAAGGTAGTGGAACAAAAGGATGAATACGTTATTCAATAAACTCCTTGGTGAAAATTAAAAATGTGTCTTTTGGGCTTCCCTCGTGGCGCAGTGGTTGAGAGTCTGCCTGCCGATGCAGGGGACACGGATTCGTGCCCCGGTCTGGGAAGATCCCACATGCTGTGGAGCGGCTGGGCCCGTGAGCCATGGCCGCTGAGCCTGTGCGTCTGGAGCCTGTGCTCCACAACGGGAGAGGTCACAACAGTGAGAGGCCCATGTACTGCAAAAAAAAAAAATAATAATAATAATAAATAAATAAATAATGTGTCTTTTATTTTTACTTAAAAACCAAAGGCACTTTTTGGCCACCCCAATATTTGCAAATAAAGCAACGGACAAAGGATTAATCTCCAAAATGTACAAACAACTTATGCAGTTCAATATCAAAACAACAAAAAATCCAATCAAAAAAATGGGCGGAAGATCTAAATAGATATTTCTTCAAAGAAGACATACACATGGCCAAGAGACACATGAAAAGATGTTCAACGTCACTAATTATTAGAGAAATGCAAATCACAACTACAGTGAGGTATCACGTCACAGGTCAGAATGGCCATCACCAAAAAATCTACAAACAATGAATGCTGGAGAGGGTGTGGAGAAAAGGGAACCCTCTTGTACTGTTGGTGAGAATGTAAATTGTTAAATCCACTGTGGAGAACAGTATGGAGGTTCCTTAAAAAACTAAAAATAGAACTACCATATGACCCAGCAATCCCACTACTGGGCATATACCGTGAGAAAACCATAATTCAAAAAGAGACATGTACCACAATGTTAATTGCTGCACTATTTACAATAGCCAGTACATGGAAACAACCTAAATGTCCATCGACAGATGAATGGATAAAGAAGATGTGGTACATATATTTAATGGAATATTACTCAGCCATAAAAAGGAACGAAATTGGGTCATTTGTAGAGATGCGGATGGACCTAGAGTCTGTCATACAGACTGACGTAAGTCAGAAAGAGAAGGACAAATATCTTATATTAACGCATATATGTGGAATATAGAAAAATGGTACAGATGAACCTATTTGCAGGCAGGAATAGAGACACAGACGTAGAGTATGGACATGTGGACACAGCACCGGGAAGGGGAAGGTGGGACAAATTGGGAGATTAGGTTTAACGTAAATACACTACCATGTGTAAAATAGATAGCTAGTGGGAACTTGCTGTATAGCACAGGGAGCTGAGCTCTGTGCTCTGTGATGACCTAGATGGGTGGGATGGGGGCATGGAGGGAGGTCCAAGAGGGAGGGGAGATATGTATACATATAGCTCATTCACTTCATTGTATAGCAGAAACTAACACAACAATGTAAAGCAATTATACTCCAATAAAAAAATAGAAAATAATGGTTAAAATGGTAAGTTTTGTGTTATATATGTTTTACCACGATTAAAACAAATATATGAGTGAATCAACTAAGAGATGAGCAAATGAATAAATGCATAAATGCATAAATGAATGCATAATCACAGTAACGTTTACTGAGTACTTAGTGTTAAAATACAAAGTGTGTTTCAACACATAAATGTTTTTGTTGAGCTGTATGATGTACCCAGCCCTGCAGGAGGCTCTTGGGATACAGCAGTGAACGAAGTCTTTACCATGACAGGCGCGCCATTTTGTGGGAAAGATAGTGAACAAGGAATATTAAAATGTCAGATGGTGGTACGTGCTATATATATATATATATATAATGAAAAAAACAAGGCAGAGTAAAAGGATAAAAATGGCTTGGAGGGAGATGGGGGAGCTCTCAGGAGGGCATAGTCTGGGAAGGCCTTTTTGAGGTGTGTTATGTGGGCATTACCAGGTTGACCCTCACCACACCCATGAGGTAGGTGTTATGATCACACTCGTTTTACAGATGAGGCACCTGAGGCTCGGGGGTAGCTCAGGTTCCACAGCTAGAAAACGGTCCAGCGAGGAACTGAACCCAGGTCTGTCAGAGCCCAGGTCTGGAGCTCTTAACCATGCTGTGAATAAATGTGGGAATGATGGGGTCTCTCTGCTCATGCCCTGTAGGCACATACTTCAAATCTTTGAGGGCCTCAGGGCTAAGTCCCAGAGCTTGCCTGGCCCCTTCCCTCCCCGCCACCAGGCAGCAAGAGATGCAGAGGGATTCATATCTCCAGCAGGTGGCACTGCTGCCTGACTCAGAAGCCCCAGAAGCGACAGTCCAGAGCCCTCCACCCCACAGATCAGTCTTTGCCAAGCTGGGAAGGGGGACCTGGGCAGTGGGACCAGTCTGAAGTGACAGCCCTCCAGACACTCCAGATAAAGATGAGAATCCTCACACAGTATTGCTGTCACCCTTTGTGTGAGACAGGCCGGTTTTAGAACATCAGCCCTGTGAGTCATACAGCTGAGTGACCTTGGGCAGATGCCATGTCTCTGCTTCCTCCTCTGAAGATGGAACTAAAAATCCCTTCCTCACAGATTGTTGGGAAGATGTGAGGAGCTCATTCATTCAAATGAATTTCTTGAGAACCTCGTATGTGCCATGCCTTGGGGATTCAGCAGGCATCAAAGCCAACAAAAATCCCTGCCCCAGGGAGACCCCATTCCAGTGGGGAGAGAGAGAGTAAACAAGAGAAATAAGGTATGTGTTAAATCAGGGGAAGGTGATAAGGAAAAACAGTAAGGCAGAGAAAGCAGATGCAAAGTGCGTAGTCAGGGGGTTAAGCATTTAGCCCACGAACACCTTGCTGAGAAAGTGACAAAGGAGGTGGGCAAAGGAGGTGAGATGGCAAACTGTGAGGATATGCAAAGGAACAGCATTCCAGGTGGAAGGAATAGCAAAGGCAAAGGCCTGAGGTGGGAGCGTGCTTGGCGTGCCGGGGCAGGGCTAGGAGGAGGGGAGGGCAGAGCAGGCACCAGACAATGAAGGGCTTTCTAGGTCCTGGTGGAAAGGATCAGGCTTTCCCTCTGAATGAGATGGGAGGCCAAGAAGGCGTTCAACATGGAGTGCTAGGACACTTAAATAGCAACAGGGTCCTTCTAACTATTTGATAAGGAAAGAGCCTGGAACATAGTAGATAATAAATGGTGACTTTTTATACCAGTCAGGACAGCCTGTGTTATGCTGGGTAACAAATAACCCCACATCTCAGCAGCTTAAAGCAACAAAAATTTATTTCTTGCTCACACTACATGTCAAGCAAAGGGTTGGCCCAGGTGGGTGGGGGGGCCCTTCACTTAGGGATCCAACTGACTGAGGGGCCAACCATTTATGACACTGATGTTTCAACATAGGACTTGAGGGTTACTGAGCCAGGGGAAGTGAGTAGTGCAAAGCTGAGCAGCAGCAGTAGCAACTAGATGCTTCTGGTTAGGAATGACACAGCACTGCCTCTCACTGCCTAATTCATTGATCAGAATGAGTCATAGGCCCATGCCCCACTTTAAGGGTGCATTGGTCAGGGTTCTCTAGAGAAACAGAACCAATAGGAGATATATAGATATCTGTCTGCATCTATATCTATTTATCTGTCTAAAGAGGTTTAGTATAATAATTGGCTCATGCTATTGTGGAAGCTGAGAAGTTCCACAATTTTTTGTCTGCAAGCTGGAGCCCCAGGAAAGCTGATGGTATATTTCTAGTCTGAGTCCAAAGTCCTGAAAACCAGGAGAGCCAATGGTGTGAGCCCCAGTCTGAAGGCAGGAGAAGAACAAGGCCCCAGCTCCAGCAATCAGGCAGAGGGAGAAAATACTCCCTTTCTCTTACTTTTTGTTCTATTCAAGCCCTTCACAGGTTGGGTGAAGCCCACCAACACAAATATGAATCTCTTCTGGAAACACCCTTACAAACATACCCAGAAATAATGTTTGGCCAGATATCTGGGTACCCCACGGCCCAGTCCAGTTAATATATAAAATTAGCCATCCCAGAGGTGAGGGGAAGTGTAATCCTCCAGATACTCAGAACAGGGGAAGTAGGGTTAGCAATGGACACCACACTGCTCTTATGATTCCTATAATGAGCCCCTATTGCCAACTTAATGTTTTTAATTATAAGACTATAAAACCTCCTCTCCCGATTGGAGGACTGAGTGACTACCTCCGTTTCCCGGGGAGAGTGTCTGTGCTGAGGTCACGTGGGGATCCTTAAGAGAAGGAGAATCAGCGGTTTCTCCATCTACCCAGCTTCCCACAACAGGAACCCAGGCATCACTGCAGACTCCTCCGAATGCTCTCCCAACCTGGCCAGTCATCACATCCTTCTCACGTGTATCCTTGCCTCCCAACCCCAAGCACAGACCACTGCCTGGCTCTGATTATCACCACCTCACACCACCTAACAGCCTCAGTTGTCCGCTGGCCTCCCTGCCCCAGCCTTGCTGGCGTGGTCTCTCCAGATCGCTGCTCTGACCACGTCACTTCCTGGCTCTCTCCCCAGGGGGTCTGATGGTATCATACTAAAACCCAAGCACTTTCCCTGGCATTCGGACCCTTTGGGATCCAGTCTTCTCTTAATCTCCAGCCTCCACTCGCTCCATTTCCACCTACACCTTCCACACTGCAGGCCCACTGGTCACCTGGCTCTTCTGTCTGCTTTTCCATGACTCTGTGCTTTTGCACATGCTGTTCCCTCCACCTGCAACCCCCTTCCTCCTTCTTCAGTGGAAAAACTCCTCTCATGGTTCAAGACCCAGCTCAAATGTCACCTTCTGTGTGAAGCCTCCCAGTGCCACCCTGGCAGAGGGATTGAGCTGTGCTGCCCCCCAGCACATCCCCCATAGCAACCAGCATGCAGCATTGACATTTATTGCCATGACACCAGCCCCCCAGCGGAAAATACGTTTCACACTAAAATCCAATACCCACACACACATGTACACTGGATGCAAAAGTTTCCCAAACACTATTTTCCCTTGCTAACTGCTATGCACACTAATATTTTATATTATAGCCTATTCTGTTTCACTTTTTTAAATATGCTAGTGAATCCATTAAATTCATTTTGCTACAGTCTGAAAAACACTGCCTGGAACCTCCTGCAGGGTTGCAGAGATTGCAACCTTAATTCTCTCCTCATCTCCCAGAGCTTAAGACATTAATAAATGTCCTTAAATAAGTAAGAAAACAAATGAGGGAATGATTATTTACATGTGAGTGGATGAATGAATAATTGAATGATTAAGCAAATAAACTGATGAGTGAATAAGTGGATGACAGAGTGAATGAATAATGAAGTGACTGACCCTCTTGTGGAGACTAGCAGTATAAGCCAGTGGGGTTGCCCCACTGTGCAGGGTTTTTGCAGGTATGGCTCCAGGGGAGCAGAGTGCAGGTGCCCAGTACCCTGTCAGACCTGTTGAATCAGACTTTCTGGAGTGAGGCGCAGGAGTCTGCATGTTTGAAAGCTGCCCAGTTGATTTTGGGGTGTGCTAAAGTTTGAAGATATTGCTCTAGTGCCAAACCGAGCTGCTGTTGGAGTGGGCAGAGCAGACAAAGATAGATACGAGTCTCCCTGAACCCTTCCCTGACCACTTCGGAAGGGAAGGAAGGGAGGACTTCCCGTGAGCCTGCTCCTCTGCCACACGCAGGCCCAGCAGTGATGGGGCGACACACCCCATCCTGCACTGTTGACATACGAGCAGGAGGCGGTGGTTGCCATGGCTGCACATTTGGAGATGCAGAGCCACCTCCAGTTGCAGCATCTGGAAAGGGTCAAGCCTTTGGGACATGGAGGAGGGAGGGAAATCACTCCCCCAGCATCCTTGTAACTAACAAAGCCATAGCACAGTGACTGTTACAAAGCCCTTTCACAAGCATTACCTCACGGGGTACTCACAAGGAAGCTAGGAAGTGGCGTCCCCATTTTACAGATCAGAAAACTGGGGCTGGAGTCACTTGCTAAGCCAGTCAGTGAGTGGCAGGATTGGTATTTGATTTCAAAGCCTGTGCTCTTGTTCCTCTAATCTTGGGGAACTGACAGGCAAGGACACAGAGACTCCAGAATCGCCATGGGGATTGGGGTTGGGGGGCACATGCATTGACTTGACAGTACCTATGGCCCACTATACCTGGCACTTATCTAAGAAAGTTCACACTTGCACAGACCAACAAGCAGAAAAGCTTCCAGAATGTGTCCATACATGCATGCATGTAGCACATGTATACACAGTCAAAGAAAATGTAACATACAGAAGCAGGTTCACATGGACATACACCTGCAAACGCATAAGCAGGCACATACCTGTATATACACAGAAGCACACATAGAATTGATTGCCTTAATGGTCCTGAGTTACCATCCCTTCATGTATCCACTTCTTCTGACATGGGGCTTTGAGTTCCTCTCCTCTAAGAGGGGGATCTATTTCCCTACCCATTGAATTTGGGCTCAGCCATGGGGCTTGCTTTAGCCAATGGAGTGGTAGCAGACACAATTCAAGTAGACCCTTGAAAAAGTGCTTGTGTGGTTCTTCTTGCTCTTGCTCTTGGCCTTCACTGTGAAAATATGCCTAGAATGTTAGAAGACAAGACACATGGTGCAGAACCAGGTAACCCCAATGGTCCCAGCTGAATCCAACCTAGATCAGCCAGCCCGTGGCCAGCCATCACAAGTGGGACACTAGCTAAAACCAGAACCACCCAGCGGAGCACAGACGACTCATGAGCCAAATAAGTATTTATTGTTAGGTGCCACTGAGGTTTTGCGGTTGTTTGTTACACAGCATTACTGTACCAGTAGATAATGGATACGTATATATACCAAAGGAGAATTTATGGTGATGTGCATTGGCCTTTTAAGAGAGCTTGGAGGGCACCCTAGCAATGTGTTCACCTGATGATATGGTTTCATAAAGTTTGAAAAAGTAATCTTCTTTTTTAAATAACAGCTTGAGATTAAATTCACATACCATTAGACTCAGCTAAAGTGTACAATTCAGTATTTTTTTTAGCATATTCAGAGTTGTACAACCATCACTACTATCTTACTCCAGAACTTTTTTATCACCCCAAAAGAAACCCCATACCTATTAGCTGTCACTCTCCATTCCTCTCCTTCCAGCCCCTGGCAACCACTAATCTACTTTCTGACTCGACGGGTTTGCCTCTTCTGGACATTTCGTATCAATGGAATTATGCAATATGTGGGTTTTTGTGTTGGGCTCCTTTCACTGAGCATAATGTTTTCAAGGTTCATCCATGTTGAGCATGTATCAGTTCTTCATTCTTTTTATGACTGAATAATATCCCGTTGTATGGATAGACCACGTTTTCTTTATGCATTCATCAGTTGATGAACATTCGGGAAAAGTAACACATCCCACAGCTGGTTAAGACTGCTCTGCCTTCCCCTCGGCCATACTTCCGTCATGACAGCAGCATTTGGGGGAAGCTGAGTTGAGGGTACATGGGACCGTGTGGTGTATGTGTGGGGTTCGTTGTCTACCCTATAGACAGTTTACCATTAGCCATCCTGGCATAGCAGTGGCCTCCAGGAATCGCTCTGCTGCTCGGTGCCAACTCCCAGTGCATCAGGACATGGAGGAGTGAGGCTTGAGGTTGGGCTGAGCTATCTCAGTATGTGCTCTGGTGCCTCACATGCCAGGAATACGTGGGTAAAGGAAGCAAGGTTGGAAAGGTACAGAGCCAGAAGTTAGTCTTGGAAATGGAAGTGAAAGATTCTTCTAATCATCAGACAGGTAGTATTATAGTTGGATTCAGTTCTCATTGACACCTAGTCAAAATGTTTTTGGGCAGGGCTTCCCTGGTGGCGCAGTGGTTGAGAGTCCGCCTGCCGATGCAGGGGACACAGGTTCGTGCCCCAGTCTGGGAGGATCCCCCATGCCGCGGAGCGGCTGGGCCCGTGAGCCATGGCCGCTGGGCCTGCGCGTCCGGAGCCTCTGCTCTGCAGCGGGAGAGGCCACAACAGTGAGAGGCCCGCGCACCGCAAAAAAAAAAAATTGGGGGGGGGCATATGTTTGATAATGCAGTATATGCCCAAATCTGCAACATATATCACTCCAAGTACACATCCAAGTATGTGATAGGAAACATACAAAATAAAGTTGATCAGAATCCCTGTGTCTGTAGGGCCCAAATGAAAAGCCAGACTAAGCAGCAGATACCTGAACAAAGTCCTATTTTATGCATCCTAATTCTTTATAAAAATTTTTTTAATTGAGGTATAGTTGATTTACAGTGTTGTGTTAGTTTCTGCTATACAGCAAAGTGATTCAGTTATACTATGTATATATTCTTTTTAAAAATTCTTTCCCATTATGGTTTATCACTGGATATTGAATATAGTTCCCTGTGTTATACAGTAGGACCTTGTTGTTCATCCATTCTATTTACAAAAACTTACATCTGCTAACACCAGTCTCCCACTTCATCCCTCCCCCATCCCTTCCCCACCCCTCCTCCCCCTTGGCAACCACAAGTCTGTTCTCTCTGTCTGTGAGTCTATTAGATATGTTCATTTCTGTCATATTTTAGATTCCACATATAAGTGATATCATATGGTATTTGTCTTTCTCTTTCTGACTTACTTCACTTAGTATGATAATCTGTAGGTCCATCCATGTTGCTGCAAATGGCATGATTTCATTCTTTTTATGGCTGAGTAGTATTCCATTGTATGTATGTACCACATCTTCTTTACCCATTCCTCTGTCAGTGGACATGTAGGTTGCTTCCATGTCTTGGCTATTGTGAGTAGTGCTGCTATTATGAACATAGGGGTGCATGTGTCTTTTTGCATTCTGGTTTTGTCTGGATATATGCCCAGGAGTGGGATTTCTGGATCATATGGAAACTCTATTTTTAGTTTTTTGAGGAACCTGCATACTATTTTCCATAGTGGCTGCACCAATTTACATTCTAACTGTTAATAAAAGCAAATTGCAACCACCATGCCAGACAAAAGACTGGTTTATCTTTCTTTTCTCTATATAGAAAATATAAAAATCCTGCATATATGAAGAGGCTCTAGGATCCATTAATTAATTAATTAATTAAGCTAAAAGGATATATTGTACAGCACTAGGAACATAGCCAATAATTTATAATAACTTGAAATGGAGTATAATATATAAAAATATTGAATCACTATGTTGTATATCTGGAAGTAATATAATATTGTAAATCAATATTGTAGAAATTGAAATATTTCAATTTTTAAAATGAAATGGAAGTTTCAGGTGTTTTTCTCAGCACACAAACATTCACAACAACCTTCTAGATACTTCCTTTCTACTTTTCCAAAAAAGGTAGTTCTCATTTACTAGAACCTCACCCACCACTGAAGAATTCAAAGCTCCTGAGCTCAAAAGTGATCAAAACACACAGATAAGTATAATTAGTAGTCCAAAGCTTGGTTTAAATATTTGAAGAACAGTAAACACCCAGTAATAAATACCAAATATATTATCATTGTTTCTATGAGGTAATGACTCATAAACTAAAACCACCTAAGTCTGAAATTTTCTGTACTCAGTGTCTATTGGTATAAAGACTTCATTCTTAATGCTTCTTATGGGATCACAGGTTTTATAAATTAAACAATACATTTTTAGCATTCCACAGTAATCATCACTTTCAAAAACTGTAATATACATCTGCATGTTACACAAAGATATAATTCTCTACGTAAGCATTTTGTCATATATCACCTCTTAGCCTCAAATAATACAAAAATCTATACAGAACAAAGCACCACAGAACTTTTGTATATTCCCTTTTCCCAGTTGTTAGCAGGTAGCACTGCTTTAAAAAGAAAGTGATGAAAAATCAGAAATTTTGCAACCAGTGTTTGACTTCAACTTTTTACTTTATCATCTTCTAGTACCACCATATCCTGCTGCTGTTCTGAGTCTGGTCTCTGAGCTTGAATATGCCAAAGAGCTACCTGTGCCTCCAAGAAGTGGTAAGCAGCGCTCTTCCACGTGCTGGAGTATGAGGGAGGGTGAGATGGGTGGTACCATGAGTCTGAGAAGGGTGTTGCTGCTCTATTGCTGCCAAATATTCTAATAGTCCTCCGGTTCCCACGCCAGTCCAGAACCCTGGTCCTGAATGTTCATTTCCTTGCTGTCCACGCAAGCACTGCCAAAACCAGAGGTTGCGCCATGTTGACCTGTGAACTCAGCCTTAAAGCCCACAGGAGGGGCTCCTGCTGAGTTGGTGAATCTCTGATAATGATGGGAGTGTGGAGTATACTCAGAATATGGTGGAGGAGAATCTTGACCATCACTAAGGAACGATATATAAACTCCAAAGTCAATAGCAAGTAGCACCACAATGGTAATCACTCCACTGATGCCACATGAATCTGGGGAGTACAGCTTATTATAATAATCAGAGAAAGAGTTAAAGCCATGGTTTTCCCTAGACTCTCTCAGTTTCTTCAGGCCAAGTTCCATGTGATCTAAGTTATACTCCAAGCTATAGGAGCCTCTTAGTATATACCTTCAGAGGATTCATAGCTTTTACAGCCTGGCAGTTTTTCCAAATTTGTACTTGATATCTAAATCAGTCTTACCTTCCCACTGTACATCATAACCATCCCACCCTTTGTTCTGACACTGTATGAATTTGGGGGTATAAGCATCCCATCCAGCTATGCCTCCAATACATTTCACTGTGGGATTGGAGCCAACCCACGAGAAGTGGTATAGAGGTCCTAGTGGAGGGTAAGAGCTTTTACATCCCACAACAATATTCTGTCTAAGTCATTCCAGCCCTGGGCAGGGCCCACGGTCAGCAGAAGTGAAAGGAAGCTGAGGAGAGGGCAGCATCTGGCTACTTCCAGCCAGCCAGCCTTGGCCAGGGTGCTTGGTGAAGACGACAGATAAAGAGGGATGGAGGGGAGTGGCATGAGTTATGTCATAGTCTTTTATTTTATGTGCATCTTATATCTTTAATTTTTCATTAACTTTTGGCAATGACTCTTCTAATGAAACTATTTTGTAGTTTTGAAGCCCTCTGGAGGCTTCTGCATGACAACTAAATTAGGTAACCTATTCTGCTTGTTTGATTTGGGAGCCCTTGTTTCAAAGTGCATTTCTTAATTGATCTTGTCTAGGAACATTCCTCATAAAGGCCATTATAATTCTAGGTTGTCTTGGTAGGATTCTCCCATTTTTGTGGATATCCACAGCTCCTGGGACCACAGTTCTTAGACATAAACATGCGGGTGTGCCAGAAGGTGTGCTCGGTTCTTGGGAATTTCAGGATCCCATTTCTTCAGCTAAGCCTTGGGTCTCTTGGAGCCAAATAAATACCTAAGAAGCATGTGCCACTGGGTCGGGGATTGTGTGGTGTTTTACAGTGTACCTCGCTGCATGGAAATTTTCTTCAGGATGTTGAGTGACCTAGTGTTAATCTAACCCATTCTGTAATCAACGTATTCTAACACAGGAGTCTTGGAGTTAGGTGGTGAGTGCTCTAACAGCTTTGAAGTACTCAATCCATGTCCACCAGTGTTGCAGCTTTTGGCTTCTGAGATTCCCATTAGAAATAGCCTTTCCCTCCTGTGCATGTTAACACACCAGCAGTAACCAAAGAGCTGTTACTGTGGACTGGCCAAGAGAAGGCCTTGTGTGCACCACCAGCAATTCCAGTGTAGAACTGGGGAAAGGACTGAACCAGCACATCCCCAACAAATGGGGACAGTGGACTGGGATTCCGGTCAAATGGGGCACTGTGGACTAAACCACCAGCATTTCCCAAAGTGGAACCAGGGACTGGGCCAAGAGCTTGGGACTTGGATTCTAGTAGAACTGTCTCTGCTAACTCAAGCTGACCTGCCCTGGGCTAGAAAGCCAATTACATCAGTGGCTCAATGCAAAGAGAACATAGCTCTGAACCAAGGAGAACCATTGGAAATGGCAAGAAAGGCAGAGAACTAAAAGCATTTGTGGGGGTGGGGGGGCTTCCCTGGTGGAGCAGTGGTTGAGAGTCCGCCTGCTGATGCAGGGGACGCGGGTTCGTGCCCCGGTCCGGGAGGATCCCCCATGCCGCGGAGTGGCTGGGCCTGTGGGCCATGGCCGCTGGGCCTGCGCGTCCGGAGCCTGTGCTCCGCAACAGGAGAGGACACAGCAGTGAGAGGCCCACGTACCGCAAAAAAAAAAAAAAAAAAAAAGCATTTGTGGGTACCACTGCCTGTGTTTCTTGTTGCCCCCAAAGTTGTTGGGAGTTTCCTCCAGATCCCATTGCTGCTACAAAATTAAAAAACAAAATTCGCCTGAGTAAACTTTAAAGATCTTATTGCCTTTATTCAGTGATTCATGAACCCTGTGGTATCCCATCCAGCAGACGGAAAGGGGCTCTGAGGAGCTGTACAAAATGAAAGGCTTTTATGACGGGAGCAGGACAAGGAAGTTACACTAGCACAAAGCAATTGGATATGCAAGGTCACCTTCCTCTAGTGGGGGCACAGGCTTCTATCAGGCAGGTTCAGTAGTGCTGACCAGGTCATTCCTGACTGGTTTAAGATACTATTCCTGGGAGAGTATGAAATTATCATTAAATTAGGTAGTAAGTCTCAGTTTGGTGACATGGAGCTTAGTATAAGTGACTCCATTTTGGGCCTGTTATCTCTTTTTTAACACAAATTACCGTAAACTCAGTGGCTGAAAACAACACAAATGGATTATCTGACAGTTCTGGAGGTTAGGAGTCTGACGCCATTCTCCCTGGACTAAAATCAGTGTGTTGGCAGGGCTGCATTTTTTCCTGGAGGATATAGGGGGAGTTCATCCCCTTACCTTTTCCAGCTTCTAGAGGCTGCCCACATTCCTTGGTTCAAGGCCCCTTTTCCTCTGTCTTCAAGGGCAGCAATGTTGCATCTCTCTGACCTAATTCTTACGCTCTTTTAAGAACTCATGTGATTAGGTTGGACCCACTTAGATAATCTAGAAGAATCTCTTCATCTCAAAATCCTTAATTAAATCACATCTACAAAAGCCCTTTTGCCACATAACATAACTTACTCTCAGGTACAGGGTTTAGAATGTGGACATTGTGTGGGACCATTGCTCTTCCTACCACAGCGCTTCATTGTTACTTTAAAAGAACTGCCCAGATTTCTCCTTCAGGGTCTCCACCTCCACTAACAAGTGATAGGATATAGTTTAATGCACCCATCTGACAGATGAGAAAACTGAAGCCCTGGGAGAAAGGGGCATTTATTAAGTGCCTACTGCATGCGAGGCCCTGTGCTAAGAGCCTCACGTGGCTTGTCTCCCTTAATTCTCCAAAGAACCAGAGAGGGATGTACAATACTATTGTATATACAATACGGCTGAAGGACTCTGCAGTTGCAAGGGACAGAAAACCCAGCATAAACTGGCTTTAGCAAAAAACAGTGATTAAAAACCCTGAGGTTGATCTTCAGGCCCAGCTGGATCCAGGAGTTCAGTGGATGTTATCAAGAACCTTTGTCTCGGGACTTCCCTGATGGCGCGGTGGTTAAGAATCCACCTGCCAATGCAAGGGACACGGGTTCGAGTCCTGGTCTGGGAAGATCTCATATGCCGCAGAGCAGCTGAGCCCGTGCACCACAACTACTGAGCCTGTGCTCTAGAGCCCGCAGGCCACAACTACTGAGCCCGTGTGCCACAACTACGGAAGCCCGCATGCCTAAAGCCCCTGCTCCACAACAAGGGAAGCACCACAATGAGAAGCCCGCGCACTGCAACGAAGAGTATCCCCCACTCACCGCAGCAAGAGAAAGCCCGTGTGCAGCAATGAAGACCCAACACAGCCAAAAATAAATAAATAAATTTTTTTTAATGCTTTAAAAAAAAAAAAACACCTTTGTCTCTTCATCTTCTGGCTTTGTGTTGGCTTCTTTCTCAATCATGTTCTCCTTTTGTGGAGGCAAAATGACCATGAGCAGCCCTGAGCAGAAACCCTAATCTCTCTGAAATCCCTGGGGAAAGAGACCTTCCATTTTTCGACTTCCAACAGAAGCCCTGGAGTCTCACTGAGCCCCCAGGGGTCTAGCATCCATATCTGAACTATCAAGGAGGGTGTGAGGGTGGAATATACTCATAGGCTAGGGCTGAAATACATGCCCAACTTGAAGCCTGGAGGTTAAGGCCAATTTTTCCCAAACACAGGGCCTGGGTGTGCAGGGGCTTTTCCCCAGGGAAAGCAGGTGCTATTATAGAAGTGACGATGCACATGTGTAAAGGAGTTAAAAACCCAGTGTTGGGGAAAAATACTCATTGTCATTATCATACCCATTTTATAGGAGTAGAAACTGAGGCACAAAGTGGTTCAGTAAAATGCCCTACATCACATAGCTGGTAAGTGGCCCTGCCAGAACTTGAACCCAGATCCCCTCCCCCTGCATGTGATAGTGCCAGCACTCAGGGCAGGGCCCCTCCATGCTTGGGTCTCTCTCCCACTTTCTCTGAACCCCCAGACTGTGTCAAAAGACACATTTTAGTTGTTAGCTACCCCAAGGTCAGTCTGGGATATTGCTGTCTGTGCCCTGACATTTTAGACCTAGAAGTCCCTCCTCACCTGCAGAGGTACCCCTAATACAGGGAGGAAACAGGTGCTCAGGCACCCGACCACTGGTCCCTTTCAAGTCCTCCTCTGTGATGGCAAATTCCACTAGGGCTCCATACCATCTTACCAGGATTCCAAACAAAAGACACAGCTTACTGGCAAAGGCACCACCTTGGGCAAACCATCTTTACAAGGAAAGGGAGGATGAGGGAACAAACAGGATGCTTGTAAAAGAGATAGTCTCCTGGGAGATGCAAGAAACAGCTGAGAGGCTTTGTGGGGCGGTTCCTGGAACTGGGGCCAGAAACCGACAGGATGAGGGCCTCTCCCAGAGGGTAAAGAAGTTCATTAGGCTAAACAAGACACACCCCCTAGTGCAGGTGGCTAACCTAGGAAAGCTGCTCCCCCAGGGGTGACAGGACCGAACACATAACATCATTCCAGAGGAGACAAGGGGCAAAGAGTCAATATTTATCAAGGGCCTACTATGTGCTGAGCACCTCACGCGATGACGCTCTTAATCTTCCTAATCACCGTTCTGAGCAAGCACATTAATTTATACATTTTTACAGAGGGAGAACCTGAGGCTCAGAGAGGTAAAGCAACTTGATCAAGAGCACACAGCCGTCAAATGGCAGAGCTGGATTGAAACCCAGGTGTGTCTGACTCTAAAGTCAGTGTTCTTTCCTCCCATGACGTACATTATTAGAGGAAATGTGGACATCCCAGGAACATTTCCAACTCACTGTTTCTGGAAAGCCCCATCAAAAGCAGAGTCTTGGGTTGGATGGACCAGGTGATGGTACCTAGTGGTCAATTCTCAAGTTCTTAGAAGCACAAAGTAGAGAAATGTTAAGGGGAGGAGTTGATACAGATGACCAGAGGCTCAGGTAGGTGTGCATGAAGATCTTCCAGGTACATGGAAGGAAGGCAGAATTCTGTGGCAAGGCAGTAAGACCAGATGGTAGGCAGCCACTGCCCCAGGTCCCTAAAAGGTCCCCCACAGTGCTCCACCTACCTTCCTTGGGAACCCCAAACTTTCCTGTGATCCAGGAATAAAAGGGGGTCTTCAGCACACAGCTGCTCTGCCAACTTCTGGCTGTTGTGTTTCTTTTTTTTTTTTTTTTTTAATTTATTGTATTGAAGTATAGTTGATTTACAATGTTGTGTTAATTTCTGCTGTACAGCAAAGTAATTTATATATATATATATATATACGTATTCTTTTCCATTATGGTTTATCAGAAGATATTGAATATAGTTCCCTGTGCTGTACAGTATGACCTTGTTGTTTATCCATTCTATATACAATACTTTGCATCTGCTAAGTGTTTCTTTATACTGCTCATGCTTAGATACATAGATATTGGGTTCTCACTCTGACCTGATCCCTAAAAAATGTTGAATCTGCAGTAGGCAGAGCATACACGTTTATGGTACTAGGTACACTTTCTCACACAGCTAAGAAATAGTTACTGTTTCTTCACTGCCTATTGTGTGAACTCACCAAAGCCCTGGGCGACGGGTATTTTACCCCTAGAGTAGTTGCTGTTGGGGTCCCAGCACCAGCAGGTCTCCGTCGCCAGGCCGGCATGCCCACTCTCCAGCACGCTGGCTGCCCAGAGCTCACAGACCCCCCCTTCTCCAGAGCATTGCCGTCTGTTGCCAGGAACCCCACCAGGTGGTTATGTCCTTTCAATAGCACCCCACAGTCAGTGCTGACGTGGGGATGCATCTGGAGTAGGTAACAACTTTGTGACCTGATCAATCCCTCAGCCCACAGTGGATCAGGCTAAGGCTGGACCTTACCTGTGGCCGCTTCCCCGCTTGGCTCCCCACTTCGCTATCCTGTTTCCCTCACCCCTTAAAGGTTTTTCCTAAGTGCTCTTCCTCAATAAATCACCCAATGTCCTAAGATACCCCCACCCTATTTTACAGAACAGGAAACTGAGACTTAAGTAGGATGTATTCCCCCTCCCAGCTTAGTCTGTCCCCAAAGTTCAAGCCCTTTCTGTTCCTTCATCCTGCCTGGACAGAATGGACAGCAGACAGATCAGGAAGGGAAACCCCAAGTCCTGGCAGGGATGGGCAGCTTCTCCTCCCCCAGCTGCAGCCCAGGCTTCCTTGGGCAGAGCACGGTTCCTGTTTCCCTCCCCCGCACTGAGTCATCACCCATGCAGAGCAGTGAGAAATCATGGAGCAGGACTGGGCGGGCAGCAGGCACTTGCAATGAGATTTCTCAGAAGCCTCCGTCCAGCTCTGCTCAGGAAAGCGGGGGCTGTGCAGGGTGTTCCTCCCCACGCCTGGTTGCTTCAGGACCAGAGGCAGCGAGACCCAGAGGTTTCTCTGCCTCCACCTGAGCCTCTCCTCAGAGACAAACTCTCCAAGGTGTTTCAGGAAGGATGGGGCAAATGGCAAAGCCCAGATACCAGGAGCTCGGTTGACTCAGCCACCAAAGCTGCACAGCAGGGTAACGGGAGACAGTGTCCCCAGAACATGCAGCAAAGGCTGAGCCACACACCCCTGCATGTCCCCAGGGCCCAGAACATCAGAGGCAAACTCTTGAGCCCTGAATCCCTGCTTCTTCCGATTTGGCTCCAGACACCCTCCCTCCAGTCACAACTTCTGGCTCTCCACTTTTTCATTTCTTTTAATTGAAATCAAATTTACATACACTGAAATGTACCAGTCTTGGGTGTGCCAATAAGTGAATTTGGATAAATGTATACCTGTGTAAGGAACACACTTCTCAGCATATAGAACATTTCCGTCACTCCAGAAGGTTTTTCGTGTTCCTTTCTGATTAACCCCTGTAGGCAATCACTATTCTGATTTCTATCACCATGAATTCAATGTACCTGTTCTTGAACATCTATCTTATAAATGGAACCACACAGTATGTATTTTTGGGGGTCTGGCATCTTTCACTCAACATCTTATCCGTGAAATTCGTCCATGCTGGGCAGGCAGCAGTCGTGACTCCTGTCTTTTACTGAGTGGTATTTCATTGTGTGAATACACTGCAATTATTCCTCCATTGTCCTGTTGAGGGATGTTTGGGTTATTTCTACTTTTTGGCTATTATGAATAAGACTGCTATGAACATTCTTGAATAACTCTGTGGACATATGTTTTCGTTTCCCATGGATTAATAACTAGGAGAAGAATTGGTGGGTCATGGAAGTGGTATTGCTAACTTTATAGGAAACTAACAAACTGTTCTCTAAAGCGGACATATCATTCTACACTCCCACCAGCAATGTTTGACATTTTGAGCTGCTTTATAGCCTCACAAACATTTGGCTTTTCAGTGCTTTTAATTTTAGAAATGGCGTTTCCCTGTTGACTTATGAAGTCAAGCACTTCTGCACATGCTCCTTGGCCATTGGTATATATTATTCTGTGAAGCATCTATTCAAGTCTTTTGCCCATTTTAATTTATTTTTAAAATAAATAAATAAATTTATTTATTTATCTTTGGCTGTGTTGGGTTGTTGGGTCTTCGTTGCATGCTCGCGGGCTTTCTCTGGTTGCGGCGAGCGGGGGCGACTCTTCGTTGTGGTGCGCAGGCTTCTTATTGTGGTGGCTTCTCTTGTTGTGGAGCATGGGCTCTAGGTATGCGGGCTTCAGTAGTTGTGGCACGTGGGCTCAGTAGTTGTGGCTCATGGGCTTAGTTGCTCCGCGGCATGTGGGATCTTCCTGGACCAGGACTTGAACCCGTGTCCCCTGCATTGACAGGCAGATTATTAACCACTGCACCACCAGGGAAGTCCCTTGCCTACTTTTTAAAAATGTGTTTATTTTTATTTTTGTTAACTATTTTTCCATTTATAAATAGGAGAGAAATATTCTGCAAATCACCCTTTCTTAGAGAGGAATGATTAGAAATTAACTCATTTGTGCTGTTGAGACACATGTAGGTAGTTCCAAAGGGTTCCTCTTGTTCTGTAGCCAAGGTCTCTTGCTAGGGGATTTCCAGCTATTGGGAGATAGAACCTCTCAGGAGATTCTCTTGTAGTGAGGATGGAGGTTATGATGCATCCTTGGTTGGTACTATTACATCTTAAATCTCTGTAGAGCATACTGGATTCCACATGGTCCATGCACTTCTTTCTAGCTCATTGATTGAATATATTAATAGTAGGTTAATCAAATTTATAAAAATTGAATCAGTCATATTCTGTTGAGATAACTTAATTAAGCTCTTGGTTTCCTATCAAGCATCCATTTTCCCCTTCCTTCCTAATTCTTACTATGTTCGGTATCCACTCCTTCCCCACCCAGCCAACTGCTGCACCCCAAGATCCAGACTGGACCTCAGTGGTCTGAGAGTAATCCTATTCCTGTTTGCATTGATTGCCTTAGGATGAGCACATGAGCCAGTTCTGACTGTGAGCTCTGAGGGCATGTCTGTTGGGGGCTTTGGGGAAGTTTCCTCTTTCTTAAGAGAAAACTTTTAAGAAGATGAGCTCTCTTTTTTGCCTTGGATGGTGCTTTGTGAGGTGAGGCCCGGAGTAACTTGAGATATCTTACTACCAGCCTGAAGAAAATCTGACACTGAGGGCTACGAGCAGAGAGATTTAAAAAGTCAGGATTCATGATACCAACATTCAGTTACTGGATCAATGAATCCTGCAGGCTCCTTCTGCCTCTGGACTCCAAGTTTCACGAGCCAGTAAACTTTCTGATTAAATTAGTGGAGGTTGTATTTCTGTTACCCGCAGCTAAAAGGGTCCTAATACAAGTGCTGGGTATGCATGCTGTTCTTTTAATTGTTTTTATTAAACTATATAACATTTAAAAATCAATGTTTTCAGTATATTCACAAGGTTGTGCAACTCTCCCCAATATTTAATTCCAGAACATTTTCATCATCCAGAAGGAAACCTGTACCCATTAGCAGTCATTCCAAACTCCGCTCTCCCCACAGCTCCTGGCAACTAGTCATCTACTTTCGGAATCTGAATTTGCGTATTCTGGCATATATATGTATGTATGTGTGTGTATATATATATATATAAAATCATACAATAAGTGACATTTTCTATCTGGCTTCTTTTTTTTTTTTTGCAGTATGCGGGCCTCTCACTGTTGTGGCCTTTCCCATTGAGGAGCACAGGCTCCGGACGCGCAGGCTCAGCGGCCATGGCTCACGGGCCTAGCCGCTCCGCGGCATGTGGGATCTTCCCAGACTGGGGCACGAACCCGCATCCCCTGCATTGGCAGGCGGACTCTCAACCACTGCGCCACCAGGGAAGCCCTATCTGGCTTCTTTTACTTGGCATAATATTTTCAAGGTTCATCCATGTTGAGCATGTGTAAGTACTTCATTCCTTTTTATGACCGAATAATATTCTTTTGTATGGATATACCACATTTTGTTTATCAGTTCATCAGTTGCTGAACATTTGGGTTGTTTCTACTCTTTGGCTTTTTTGAATAATGCTGTTATGAACATTTGTATAAAGGTTTTCTTGTGAACATATGTTTTCAGGTCTTGGGCATATACCTAAGAGTGAAATCTTTGGGTTTTGTGGTAATTCTGTGTTTAACTTTAGGAGGAATTGCCACTCTGTTTTCTATAGCAGCTGCACCATTTCCATTCCAACTAGAAATGTATAAGAGTTTCAGGTTCCCCACATCCTTGCCAACACTTGCTGTTGCTGGTTTTTCCTCTTTTATTATAGTCATCATAATTGATGTGGAATGGTATCTCATGATTTGCATTTCCCAAATGTTGAGCATTGTTTCATGTGCTTATTGGTCGTTTTTATATTTTCTTTGGAGAAATGTCTACTCAGTCCTTTGTCCATTTTTAAATTGGATTATTTGTCTTTTATTGTTGAGCTCTAAAAGTTTTTATGTATTTTGAACATTAGACCCTTTATTAGATATACGATTTGCAGATATTTTGTCCCTTTCTGTGCATTGTCTTTTCACTTCCTTGATGGTGTCCTTTGAAGCACAAAAGTGTTTAATTTTGATAAAATTCAATTTATTTTTTTCTTTTTTTGCTTGTGCTTTGTGTATCATATCTAAGAAACTGTTGTCTAATCCAAGGTCACTAAAATTAACACCTATGTTCTCTCTAAGAGTTTTCCAGTTTTAGCTCTTACATGTGGGTCTATGATTCATTTTGCATGTGGATATCCAGTTCTCCTAGTACCTTTTGTTGAAAAGACAATTCTTTTCCTGTTGAATTGTCTTGGTACCCTGTCAGAAATCAATTGATCATAAAGACAGAGGTTTATTTTTGGACTGTCGATTCTATTCCAAATGTATGTCTACCCTATGCCAGCACCACAGTTTTGATTACTTGATAGGTTTGAATTAAGTTTTGAAGTTATGAAGTTTGATTCTTCCCAACTTTGTTATTCTTTCTCAAGATTGTTTTGACTATTCTGGGTCTCTTGAATTTCCATATGAATGTTTTTTTTTTTTTTTTTTGCAGTACACGGGCCTCTCACTGTTGTGGCCTCTCCCGTTGCGGAGCACAGGCTCCGGACGCGCAGGCTCAGCGGCCATGGCTCACGGGCCCAGCCGCTCTGCGACATGTGGGATCTTCCCGGACCGGGGCACAAACCCGTGTCCCCTGCATCGGCAGGCGGACTCTCAACCACTGCGCCACCAGGGAAGCCCTCCATATGAATTTTAGGATCAGCTTGTTATTTTCTGCAAAAAAAAAAAAAAGGCAACTATAATTTTGATAGGGAATGCAATGAATCTATAGATAAATTTGGGCAGTATTGCCATCATAAGAGTATTAAGTCTTCCAGTCCGTGGACACAAATGTCTTTCCATTTATTTACGACTTTGGTCACTTTCAGAGGTGCTTTGTAGTTTTCAGTGTAAAAGAGGTCTTTCACCTCTTTTGTTAAATTTATTTCTAAGTATTTTAATCTTTTGGTTGTAAATGGAATTGTATTCTTAATTTCACTTCTGGACCATTCATTGCTAGTCCATAGAAATACAGCCGATTTTCAGATACAGATCTTGTGTCCTGCAACCCTCCTGAATTTAATTATTAGCTCAAATAATTCCTTCCTTCTTTCCTTCCTTCCTCTTTCCTTCTGCTTGCTTTTGGTTCAGTTGGCTCTTCTTTTTCTAGTTTCTTAAGGTGTAAAGTTAGATTATTGATTTGAGATCTTTCTCCTTTTTTGTAGGTATTTACAGCTATGATGATTTCTAATTTTATTCCACTGTGGTCAGAGGACATGTTTTATATGATTTTCAATCATTTAAAAGTGTATAAAGACTTGTTTTAAGGCCTACTATGGTCCACCTTTGTGCTGTTTTTTGAGATTCAAAGAAAAAATATGTTGAAAATAAAAAGATGAGAAAGGCTCTATCATGACAGAGCTTGAGTGACTATACTAATATGAGAAAAAAATAGACTTTAAGAAAAAACCTGGGGGCTTCCCTGGTGGCGCAGTGGTTGAGAGTCCGCCTGCCGATGCAGGGGACACGGGTTCATGCCCCGGTCCGGGAAGATCCCACATGCCGTGGAGCGGCTAGGCCTGTGAGCTGTGGCCGCTGAGCCTGTGCGTCCGGAGCCTGTGCTCCGCAACGGGAGAGGCCACAACAGTGAGAGGCCCGCGTACCGCAAAAAAAAAAAAAGAAAAGAAAAAACCTGTTAGTAGAGACAAAGAAGGACATTTTATAATAATAAAAGGGTCAGTGCATCAAGAAGATGTAACGATTATAAACATATATGTACCTAACAAGAGTCCTAAAATACATGAAGCAAAAACTGACGGAATTGAAGGAAGAAACAGAAAACTCAATAATGTCAGAGACTTCAATACCACACTTTGAATAACTTATATTTACCTAATAACAAATGATGTGGAGCATCTTTTCACATGCTGATTTAACATCTGTCTTGGAGCTTTGAGCTGGCTCTTGCCTCTCCTTGGGGAACTCTTCCTAGGTATCTTCCTAGCTCACTCCATCACTTCCTCAGGACTTCATTTAGATGGATCTGATCTGTAGGCCTCCTCTAGAAACAGTCTAAATTTCAACACCCTTTCCAAATCATTCCTATTTCCTTCCTTTTTTTCTTAAATCCCTATCACCTCTCACAAACATACGATGCCCTGGAATTGCATTATTCCTCTTGAATTTCTATTATCTCACTAGCCAGCTATGAAAACAATCCCAGTACAGTGTGTTACTGTTACCATCATCATCACCACCCGCTGATCAGACCTGGTTTATAACCTGGGCACATGGTGCTGTCGTTATCCCCATGTCTGTCTCCTTCATGAGACTGGGTGCTCTTCAAGGGCTGGGTGTGCCCAGGGCTGTCCGAGCTAAGTGCCCCCCAGTGCCTAGGACAGGGTGTGACACAGCCAAGGACCCTCTGAGTGTTTGCTTCGTGAAGCCAGGAGGCCCTGTTCTGGCACCAGGTAGGGACCATGAATCAGACAGCCAGACCAAAATGAAATTGGGAGGGGAAAGCTTTCTGTGAACCTCTGGACTTGACATGGCTGCGCTCAGGGCAGGGAGAGGAAGGCTCTGATGGTTCCCCAGGCTCACTGCTCAGGCCCCGAACAGAGAGGTCAGGACTGCCGGGAAGTGCAGGAGAAAGACACAGGGTCTGGGACCCAAGCAGAGCTGGGTTTGAGTCCAGCTCTGACACCATTTTTGTGACTTTTGACAAGTCCCTTCATCTCCATGAGCCTTGTTGCCTCATCTGTAAAGGGAGCACAACAGTACTTACCTCAGAGAGTGGTCGTGTGCATTGGGGCACCTGACACAAAATAGATGCCGAACACATGACTATAATAATAGGTAAAGTTTACTGAGCACTTCCTGTGTGCCAGGCATTACACACAGCTCTGTATAAGCACAATCTCATTTAACCATCACAATGTACTCCATCAGGGAGTATCATCCCCATTTTATGGATGAGGAAAATAAGGCTTAGGGAAGCAACGTGATTTTGCCCAAAGTGACCCAGCTAATTAGTTACAGAGCAGACTTGAAACACAAACCTGTCCGGCTCAGAATTTGTGCTCTTAGCTGATGCTACATTGTTCACCTGGGCTCTCCTCACTCTCCCCCTTTCCCCTTTCTCAGGGGGTTCCCTTCTCCCCTCCTTCCCCTCAAGGAGCAGGAGGCAGCATTACGTAGAGGTCAGGAACCTAGGAACTGAAGATAAGCAAGTCTGTGTCCACATCCCAGCTCTGTCATTTATTGGCTGTGTGGCGTCGAGCAAGTCACTGGTGCATTTTGAGCCTTAGTTTCTGTGCTAGTTTCCTAGGGCTGCTGTAACGAATTCCCACAAACTCGGTGGCTTAAAACAACATAAATTTGTTATCTCACAGTCTGTAGCTCAGAAGTCCAGGGGGCTCAGCTGGCTATTCTGCTTAGAGTCTCACAGGCTGAAATAGAGGTGTCGGCCAGCCCAGGCCCTTACCTGGAGGCTCTGGGAAAGAACACGCTTCCAAGTAGAGTCAGGTTGTAGGCAGAATCCAGATCCTGTGACTGTAGGACTGAGGCCCTGTTTCCTTGCCAGTGGTCACCTGGGAGCTAGTCTCTGCTCCTGGGGCCACCCACATTCCTTCTCATGCAGGTCAAGTCTTTCTCATGCTTTGATGAAACTCTCCAGCTTCTCCTGTGGTTCCTTTCCTACTCCAACCAGGGAAAGTCTGCTTTTAATGGTTCATGTAATTAGATTGAGTCCACCAGGATAATCTCCCTGTTTTAGGGTCTGTAAATTTAATTACATCTGCAAAGTCCCTTTACCATGTAACATAACATATTCACATATTCGTAATGGGATTAGACCATTGACATCTTTGGATGGGGCTGGGGTGGTGCATTCTGGCGACTGACCGACCCGCAGTTTCCTTTCCTTTGTTCATTCATTCGACAAGTGTTTATTAGCTTTGTAGCAGACACCATTGGTGCCTTCAATACATGCCCACCCCAGCTTCCTGCTGCCACCACCTGCATCACCTGGTTGGAGGCTTTCTCCAGCTGTCAGAGTAACTTTGCAGAGCCCATAGAGGAGGACAGAAGTGCTGGGGAATTCATACCCACCCAGGAGCAATCCTCAACCTATAGCCGATGGGAGCTGGTGGATAAATACCCCAAGTCCATCACTCTTGAGATGCTGTAACTCCACGTGTGTCTTCGCTTGCTCCCAGCAGGCTTCATCTCCAGTTGTCCACAGCGGTCCCTTAATTAATAAAGCACACTTTCTGGGCTGCCTTCCTTTCCCTGCCTCATTCCCTACTCCCGGTCTCAGACCTCCCCCAGACTATACTTCTGCTGGTATCCTTGTCTCAGGAAGTGCTTCTGGGATAACCTGTCACATAGCCCTTGCTATATGACAGCCACTACTCCAGGCACCATTATTATCTCTATTTTGCAGATGGGTTAACTGAGGCAGGGAGCAGATATGTAATTTGCCCTCACAGCTAGCATCTAGCAGAGTCAGGATTTGAACCTGGGCAGTCGGGTACAGGGCCCCTGCTGTTATAAACTAGACCATACCGACTTTCTCCTTAGCCATAAATTGGGAGCAGTATTCCCCGACTCATAGTGTCACTGTGAAGATTAAATGAGATAGTGCTTGTAAAGGCTTAGTTATCATCCTGAGCTCATCATAGTGAGTTCATGCTGGGTCATCACAGTGAGTTCATGCTGAGTCATCACAGTGAGCTCTCAGTAAACGGCAGCTCCAAACCAACAATAACAGTAATAACACGACTGACAGTAATAATAATAATTGCTCAAACCCAACTCTGAGGCCGAAGGGAGACTGGTCACTGCAGGCAGATCCATTATCTGAGAGGGAATAAACAGCCTGGCTAAGTGCAGAGGAAGGTGGTGGGTGTTGTTATAGCAACTGATGAGCCTTCTTGTGTCCTCACAGCCAAGTGGGCAGCGAAGCAGGGGAGGAAGAAGCTCCTCAAAGGAAGCCAGCAGGAAGCAAATGGGGGCAGACCAAGGGAAGACCCCCTCCCTGCCCCATCCTGGCCCAGCTGCTGTGACTTCCATTCCTTGGGCTGAGACTGGTGGGGGCCAGGTAGGCTGCTTCCCTGCTGGGGCTGGGGGCACAGAGATACTCAGAGGCCAGGCAAAGCGGGAAAGCACAGGAAGCCATAGCCCTCGGGCCCTCAGACCTGAGTAACCAGACAGTAAGCTTTGTGGACCAAGGGATGCAGTCCCTCACCCAGGGCGGAGTGAGTGCTCAGAAGCACTATTCCAAGAACAGAATCTGGCAGCTCCTCATAGGGATGGGTGTGACTCTCGTGGACCCCAGTACAAGAGTGTGCTAATGGCTAATGGCATGAGTTTGGTTTCTTAAGGTGCAAGCAACAGAAACAGACTCAGGCTAACGTAAGGCAGAGGGAATTTGGTGAATTCATATCAGAGGCTCAGAACTTCGTGAAGGCTGGAGGACCTGCCTGGGACCCATGCAGGATCCAAAACAATGTCAGAGGGCTGGATGCCGGGACCTTGGGAGTGAGACCAGAGCAAGGGCATTCTGGTCAGTATGCCATCCCCGATGAGTAAAATCCAACCACTTTCATCTCTTTGTTCCTCTGTTAGAGTCTCAGATTCCAAAAGGGTGTGACCAGTGGGCTAGTTGATGGGCCATGGGTCAACCCCCTTTAGCTAGGAGTCCGTGACTTCACTCCCATTAGCTGTAGCCAAAAAGTAGAGATAAACCCTCGAAAGGAAATTGTCAGGATTGAAGTTGAGCTCCTTTGTGCCTTCCTTCGTAGATTTGACTTGGGAAACATACAAATATTTTACGCAATTATGAAACAAAATTAAAGTTAAAAAAATCACTAAGTAAAAAATAAAATGTAACAAATAAACCTTTGCAAAAATTGGTGAAATAACCGCATAGAGAAGAATTATTTCTTAAAAACAGAGTAATTTGTACATCCCTGGTGGGATATACCCAAAGAGCCCTAAGGACAAAAATAACTGCAAAAAAGAAAAAATATGTGCTAAGTATCTACCATGTGTCATGTCTGTGTGAGTTGCTATGAAACACTGATGGATAAGGCAGACATCCCTGCCCTCATGGAATTTGTTGTTTTGTGGCCTCCACTATCCCTATTCCTTTCCAGTATCATCCCAGTTTCCTTAAAATTTTTTTACTCCGGAAAATTTTAAACATATACAAAAGTAGACAGGATAGTATAATAAAATCCATGTATCCATCACCTAGCATCACCCATTATCAAGCTTGTTTCATTTTACCCCCACCTCCGTTCTTCTCCCTCGTCCTGTATTATTCTGAAGCAAATTCCAGACTTCATATTATTTTCAGTATGCCTCCATAAATATTTCAGTATGCCTCTCTAAAAGACAACGACTCTCTCAAAAAAATAAATAACCACAGTATCATTATCGCACCTACAACAAATAACTACCCTTCAATAGCATCAAACATTCAGTGTTCAGATATCCAATTATTTCATAAACACTATAAAATGTTTTATGTATTGTTTGGAATTGGTTACACATTGTGATTGGTTGATATGTATGTCTCTGAAGACTGTTAATTTATGGATTATCTCTCCGTTATTTTTCCCACTTACAATGCATTTCTTTAAAGAAAAAAAAAAAAAGCTGGGTTGCTTTTTCTGTAGTTTTTCAAAAATCCGGAGTATCTGGATTTTGCTGATTGCATCAGCATGGTGTTGTTTCACATATTCCTTTGTCCTCTGAATTTCCTGGAAACTGATAGCTGACTTAGAGCTGTGCTGTCCGGGACAGCTGTCACCAGCCACTTGTGGCTACTGAGCACTTGAAATGTGGCCCGTCCAAACTGAGACGTGCTGTGTCAAATACACACCAGATTTCAAAGATTAACCATGAAAAAAGCATGGAAACTATTTCACTGATCATTTTTCATATTGATTATATATTGAAATAATATTTTGGATAGATTGGGTTAAATAAGGCATACTATTAAAATTAAGTCCACTTCTTTCTTTTTACTTTTTCAGTGGGCTTCCTAGAAAATTTTAACTTACATATGTGATAAGTTGATTTGCCTCACTGGAGAGTGCTGGGCTAGGGACTTGATCAGATTTCCGTTCAATTTTATGGCAATTTCAGGGCCCTGTGTTGTTCTTCCATCACGAGGCACTTAGTATCTGCTGGCCTCCCTTTTAGTGACGTTTGCAACCACTGGTGCCCAAAGCCTGGATCCACTAATAGGGGTTGAAAAATTACGATTTTCTTGTTCTATTGTTTCATCTATGTATTCACTGCCATTCTATAATGAAAATTCTTAAGTGAATAGTCAGCCCCTCAGAGAGGTCTTCCCCGATGTCCCTGTGTAAGGCGATCCACGGTAGATTCTTTCACTGCGCTGTTGTCTCCTCCATGGCCTTTTCGCCATTTGCCATTATCAGTGTATTAGCTTGCTTGCCTGTTGATTGGAGAGGGCTTCCACTACTGTGTAAGCCTGGGACAGGAGGGCTACTCTGGCTTAGTCAGCCATGAAATCCCAGCGTCCCAGCCTGCGAAGATGCTGGGCAAGAATTTGGGGAAGGGGATGGAGGGACTCAGAAGTGCACAAGACCCAAGACCATAACACAGGAAGCCTGAGCTCTCATCCGGCTCTGCTGTGTGCTGAGGGTCACTCCCACCTCCGGAGGCCTCCATTTCCTCAAGTGAGGTGAGCAGGTGGGCAGTCTGGCCGTGAAGCGTGGCTTCAGCTCTGAGGGGCTCTCCCTCCACAAGAATAGCCTCCCATCAGCTCATGCTTCTAGAGGCCTCTCTCCCTCTGGGGCTGAGCTGGGGCCAGGTGGCCGATGATTAAAGAGACACCCCACAGCTAAGAAATCCAAAAACTAATTAACGTCAGCCCAGCAGACTCAAGGGAAGCCAGTCTGGCTGGCACACTGATGGCAGGTGGCGTTAATACCTAATGGGACATTCTAATTGCTGTCTTTCCCCGAGTCCCCCCTGGTTCCCAAAGCACTTTCAATCAGGCAAAGAGCATCCACACAGAGCTTCTGAGCCCTAGCCCCTGGGGGGAAGGGGCCATGAGACAGAAAGCCACCCTACCAGGAGCTAACAAGTAAGTTGGCCAGACGAGATTTAACATTCAGAGAGGAGGGACGCGGGGTGACGGAGCCTGCTGCACCCGCCTCCCAAAGCTGTCAGAGAAATTCGGGGCTGTGACTTTCTTGGCACTCTGCTGGGTGTGTCTAAATGCTCCCAACAAGCGTTGGTCCCTCACAGTTCTGTGGGGTCATGTCGGTGAATAGGATTATCTCCACCAGGCCTTTTGGGAAACTGAGGCTCAGGATCAAGAATAACTCGGGACGGTTATAGAGCTGGAAAGCCAAGCCATACTGCTTTATTCATTCACTCAGAAATGTTTACCAGCCCTGCTGTGCACTGCACGGTATGCCAGGCATGGAGGGTGCACAGGAGTCTTAGGGCAGGTTCCCGGGAAGGGGAGCCCGGGTCAGGATGCTTATGCCCGTGGGGTGGGTACTAAGTGAGGACGCCTGGACCTGTAGGGCAGCACCACCGAGTCGGTCTCACCTTGAGGCAAGCGGGCAGGATTTTGTGCCTGTGTCCGTCATTGGCCATGGGCTATCCCAGGTGTGGAAGGCAAGGGGGCTCCTCCTTGGCCAAGGGAAGCTCTCAGGAGAACTGAGAAGGGCAGTAAGAGCGCACGTTACAGCAGGTGTACAGTAGGTGAGGAGAACAGTGCGGGGAAATATCAAGGGAGACCCTCCCAAAACTTACTAAGACCTCCTGATACCACCCTATAAGGATATTTACACTCCTCATGGGAGGTAAAAAAGGATGAACTGTCATTAAAGACAATGTTGTGGGAACTACTATGTGCTAAGCACTGTTCTAAGCACTTGAGAAACAGTAGTGGAAAAAAAAAGGCAGAGCTTATATTCCAGTGGGTAGCAGGGCCACCCAGTTGTGCATCTCCAGGAGGTGACGTTGACCTATCACACTGTAGTCTGTGTAAATGGTGACCTCAGGAACTGTGCAGTGCACAGCCTGTGCAACAGGACACAGCTGACCCAGTTTGGGGAGACAGACAATAAACACAGGTGAGTAAAGTATGTACCACGTTAGATGGTGAGAAATGCCGAGGAACACAAGGCAGAGAATACAGGAAGGGTGTGGTCCTGGAGGCTGGCATAGCCGGGGACAGGCTCACTGAGAAGATGACTACATCAGTCAACATCCCGGCAGGGAACAGCTGGCACGACAAGGGAGTCACAGGAGGAGAGGTAGCAGAGGGACTACTTACAACAATAAGGGCAGGATGGAGGAAAACCACGGGGATAGTGGCGTGGGGCTACCGTCCCACTGAGGGTGGGAGAAGAGGAGACAGGACAGAGGACAAAGAGGAGGAAGGCTGTGTGCACACGGCCTGCAACAGTCATCTGGGAAGGGAGCCTGGGGAATAAATAATGTGACCTCACTCTATTCTCCCCTCATCAACCTTCTCACAGTCCCCCCCATGGGCCAAACCCAGTGCGAGCCAGAGGACAAAGGAGTCTGTGGGTTTAGCCCCTATAGTCAGCACCTGGGGGACAGAGCAGGGTAGAAATAGGTGTTGAGTAGATCCAGGTGTGCAAATAGAAGGTACTCGCACAGTGACATTTGAGCAGAGACCTGAAGGAAGCAAGGTCAGATGGATATCTGGAGAAGAGTATTCCAGGCAGAGGACAGGGCGTGGGCAAGGACCCTGTGGTGGGAGAGTGGTTGGCATGTGTACGCGGCAGCAAAGAGAGGGAGGGGAGGGCCTGAAATCCCAAGATGGCAGGGGTGCTGGGAAGAGGCTGATTGTCTAGGCTCTCGAGTGTGATGAGCAGCCCTGGAGGGTGCAGAGCAGGGGAGAGCGTGCTCCGGCTTAGGTTGTGACGGCATCCCTCTGGCTCAGTGCAGAGACCGGCGGAGTGGAGCAGAGGTGGAGGCAGGGAGAGCAGGGAGGAGGCTGGGCAGCAGCCCAGGTCAGAGACATGGTTGCGGGGACGGGGATGATGGGAGCAGAGGTGGTGGCACAGGACTGGGTTCTGATTCTGTTTTGCAGGTGCTGGAATGGAGTTTTCTGATGGATTGGCTGTGAGAGGTGGGAGAAAAAGAACTTGTTACTCTTGTCTATTATCCTTCAGCAACTTAGTTACAGCCCATGAGCGCCCTTTCTAGGAGGTCACTTGGCTAAGGAGAGAACCTAGGATATCTGCACATTCTCTGTGAAGCCTCTGGGGATTACTGTTGGCTATGGGGAGGGGATAGAGCATAATGAGAGTGTTACGGTTCTGCTTAGAAGTGATGAGTCTCTTAGAGTCGCAGTCTGAAATGCTTGGTTACAATGAAACGGTAAGAAGGCTGAGATTTACTGCGTAGTAACATGGGAGTGGGTGAGGCTATGGAGGAAACAAAATCCGCCATAAATTGAGAGTCGCTGGAGTTGGGCGATGGTACATGGGTGTTTGTTACACTCCACTCTTTTCTCCGGTGTAGCTTTAGTTTTTCCAAAATAAAAGATTTTTAAAATCCTTGTTGTGGATCCTTGTGATGGAACTGTTCTGTGTCTTGACTGTGGCAGTGGTCACATGAATCAGTGCATGGGATACATTTGCAAAAAACTGATTCTACACACACACACACACACACACACACAAACGAGTACATGTAAAAGTGCTGACCTCTGAATAAGGTCAGTGGGTTGTGTCCATGTTGATATCCTAGTCAGGATATTATGCTAAAGTTATGAAAGATGTCACCACTGGGGGGGAAATGGGTGAAGAGTGTGTGGGACCTCCCCACAGTACTTGTTACAATTGCATGTGAATCAATAATTATCTCAAAATTTAAAAAAATTCAAATCCCTGTAAAAGATTAGAGGAGAAAATAAGTGTTGGTAAGGATGTGGAGAAATCGGAACCCTTTTGCATTGTTGGTGGGAATGAGAAATGGTGAAGACACTGTTAAAAACTGTAAGGCAGGCTTCCCTGGTGACGCAGTGGTTGGGGGTCCGCCTGCCAATGCAGGGGACACGGGTTCGTGCCGCGGTCCAGGAGTATCCCACATGCCGTGGAGCGGCTAGGCCCGTGAGCCATGGCCGCTGAGCCTGCGCATCCGGAGCCTGTGCTCCGCAACGGGAGAGGCCACAACAGTGAGAGGCCCGCGTACCGCAAAAAAAAAAAAAAAAAAAGAGGTATTCGTACACCCATGCTCATAGCAGCATTATTCACAGTAACCAAAGGGTGGAAATGATCCAAATATCCACAGGCAGGTGAATGGATAAATAAAATGTGGTAAATATGCTAAGTGAAATAAGCCAGGCACAATAGGACAAACATCATATGATTCCACTTATGTGAGGTCCCTAGAGTGGTTAAATTCATAGAGACAGAGAGTAGAGTGGTGGGTGCTGGGGGCTGGGAGAGGTATAATGGAGACGCAGTCTTTAATGGGTACCGAGTTTCAGGTTGGGGAAGATGAAAATGCTCTGGAGGTGGATGGTGGTGATGGTTGCACAACAGTGTGAATGCATTTGATGTCATTTAACTGTACACTTAAAAATGACTAAGGTGGTAAATTTTATGTTATGTGTTTTACAACAATAAAAGACATTAGGGAGAAGCAGGTCCACCCATGTCTCTAAAAAGGTAAAAGTGGGTAATAATCCATGTTATCAGGTTCCCATATTCTCTGTCCAGAATGACATCATCCAAGGCAGAGGGAAAGCCATGGACAGACTCTCAGCACCTGCATTTCCTTTTTGGTGCCATCAGAAGAATCCCGGGCGGGGCTTTTTCAGACAACAGTGATATCCCCAATATGGGAGTCCCTGAGACAGTGAGAAATTAACCATCAAATGGTCAATGAACACCTGTGGTTACAGCCATCTAGGAGCGATCAACAGGTTCTGATAACATAGAATGGGACCTGAGCACCTAGTTAACTCCTACACACCCTTCAGATCCAAGCTCCAACATCCCTGTCTCAAGGAAGTCTTCCCTGATTTCCTGGACTAGATCATGTTTCTCTATTTCAGAATCACCATATATCCCAGTTTGCCCAGGATAGTCCCAGTTTATGCCATGTGTCCAGGCATCGTTATTAGTAGCACTCACTTTCATCTCAAAGGGGTCCAGGTTTCAAAGGTAAACCATATGTTCATCCCACCTATTACAGATTCTCTGAGCGTCTCTTAACTGTGACTAAGACATCATATAATGTCTGTCTCCCAGCTGTGGTGTAAAAGCTCCCGAGGGCAGGGACATGCCCGTCAAGTGCACTGTTATATCCACAATGCCTGGCACAGTGCTTTATGTTTAATGTGAGCTCAACAAATATTGGTTAGGTAATGAATATTTTCATTAGTTTGTAAGTGTCTATGGTGGCAGTGGAGGTGCCCCTTGAAGATTCCCTCCTGGGAAGAGTGTATTTGGCCGACAGCCTCCAGCTCCTGCCCCAGCTGCTCCCAGACAATGACTGCGCATGGTGGGGGGGGCGGTACCAGAGCTGGGCCTTCCCCTCCCAGTAGGGGCTCCTCTAACAGCCAATCTTTTCTGCGGGGCCCCCACCCTCGTTGGCCCAGCCAGCGTTTTCTCAAGGCCACACAGCAGCCTGAGGCTCCTTCTGGCCAAGCCTCTTCTTCCCTCTCTCCTTTCACAGGTGTCCAACCACCACTGCAACCTGAGGCTCTCCTGTCTGCTTTGTGCTCTCTTCCTGCTTCATTCCTTACGAGGAGCTCCCCAGTAAATCCCTTGCATGCCTCTTATCTTGAGGTCTGCTTCTTGGAGGACCCGAACAGGTGTTCCATCGCAGTTAGACTGTGAGGTGGGAACCAGGGTCCAGTGTTGTGTCCCCACCAAGACACACCCCTTCCCTTGGAAGGAGGGGAGCCCCAGCCCAGCCTGCTCTCCCGTCGCTCGTGGTCAGCAGCCGGAGAGCATGACCTCGGGCCCGTTGTCCTGTGCTTTCACAGATTTTTCTTTGCCATTTCTCTACTTACTCTTGCCCAGTTAGCTCAGGAAAATTTCTTCCTCAACTTTTCTCCTCTCTCTCTGTGTCTCTGTCTCTGTTCCTCTCACTTTCTCTTCTTCCCCGTGGGCTCAACCATTGATGGTTTCCAACTCTTTCTCTAACTGCACCCTCCAAAAATCAGCCTTATGAACATGAGTTTTTCCCGTGATGTAACCTAAATCTAAAACAACTAAGAGTAAAATAACAAGCAACATACAACTTGTGAAGCCCTTGAAAACGTCCAAACATTGTCATCAGCATCTTCACAAATGTCACGCCTCCTCTAATTAAATCTGCTTTTCTCCAGCTGCAATATTCAAGATCAATTAAATAGATAAAGGGCATTGATTAAACAGCTCTAGCTCTGGTGGTACAAAAGCCTGGCTGCACATTAGAATCCCCTGGAAACTTCCTAAAAGCAGCAATGCCCAGGCCCCACAGCTGAATAATTAAAACGCTAAAGCCCAGGCCCCATTCCAAGATTTTTAGATTTCATGGTTTGAAAAGGGGGCCTGGGCGTCTGCTTCCTGTGGGATTAGAATGTGCAGCTAGGGTCAAGATCCACTGGTACAAGAAGTTTCACACATGCTTTGGTTAATTTGGTCAGATGAGCAATACCATTTTATTTTGCAAATGAGGAACCTGGGGCTCAGGGACCTGGAGAAAGTAGAACCCAGATGTCCCGGGTCTGTGTCTGGTACTGGGCAAGGGCAGCCTGGAGCAGAGACAGAGGAGGAGACAAGCTTCCTTTCCCTCCCCCAGTCCACCTCACCCGAGCAGTTCACAGCTGTCACTTACGGTGCCATTCTTTACATTAAGGCTGGAGGGCCTGTTTTGTTCTGTTTTGTTTTTAACATATGCAGACGTCTTGGAGCAGTTATTTACAGCAGCCATCTCAGGGGTCAGAATGTCATTGTCATGGATTTGAGTGCAGAGCCCAGCACAGGGCTGGCCAAAATTCGATGCTTCAGAAATGTTTGTCGAAGGATTGTTTAGATATATACCAGACAGGACGAATGAATAGGTGGATACACAGAGAGACAGACATAAATGGATGATGATAAGCAGATAAATGGATACAAACGAATGGATGGGCAGTCAATTGAATGGTTGGATGGATGGATGAGTGAATGCAAGAATAAATGTGTCTACACCCTGCCTTGTGTCACAAAGGATTTGACATACTTAAAGGGACTTGAGATACCTATGGTAAAATTAAAAAACAAAATTTTAGCACCCTCTCTGTACTTGGCTCTGCTCTAGGCATTAGAACACATCCATGAACAAGAGGCAAAGATGTGTCCCCTTGTGAACCTTACCTATGAGCAGCATGAGACAGACAATAAACAATAAAGATAATAAATGAGTAAATTATAGAGTATGTTAGAAGGCCAAGAGCTATTGGTGAGAAAAGAGCACAAGGAAAGGGAGACTGGAAAAGCCAGAGAGGCAGGCTTGGGATGCAGTTCTAAATGGGGAGATCAAGGAAGGCCTCATGGAGGAGGTGACCTCTGAGCAAAGAGTTGAAGGAGGCGAAGGAGGGAGCCCTGCAGAGATCTAGGGGGAGAGCCTCCAAGCTGGGGGAAGGGCCTGTGCAAAGGCTCTGGGTGACAGTGTGCCAGCTGAGTTTGAAGGATAGTATCAGAGGCTAAGCAGCTGGAGCAGAGGGAGTGAAGGGGAGAGTAGAAGGGGGTCAGAGGTCATGGGGTGGCCACAAAGGGTCTTGTAAGTGATGGTGAGGCCTTTGGCATTTTTGCTGAGTAACAAGGGAGTCCTAGTAGGGTGTTGGGCAGGGGAGGGCTGTGATCTGGCTTAGATTTTAAAAGGATCCCTCTGGCCACTCTGTTATAAATCAGCAGGCTTTAGGAGGTTAGGGTGGAAATAGAAAGAGCAATGAGAAGTCATCCAGCTAAGCGGGGATGGGAACTCACACTGGGGTGGTGGCAGCCAAAGAGATGGAAAGTGGTTGGAGTCCGGATATATTCTGAAGTTAGATCCAATAGGATTTCATGGCACTGAAGAGATAATAAAATGGTGATTGTTTGAAAGCCACTAAGTTCGGGGTGGATCATTACACAGCAATAACTAACCCAAACAGGGAGACATAAAGGGGTAGCTAGAAGGGAAAGAGGAGTAAAGAAGATTGGTATGTTGTTGTTGTTTTAAAGATGGGAAAAATAATGGTGTGTTTGTATGCTGATGAGAATGATCCACAGGAGGTAAAAAATGATGCTGGGGAAGAAGAGAGGGGGTTGCTGGAGAGATGTCCTTGAGCAGAGGAAGGGGGATGGGGCCCAGTGCACAAAACAGATGCATAAGACAGTGATCAGCTCACCTGTGGCAACAGGTAGGAAGGCTGAGTAGTGGGTGGAGATGCTGGTGAGAGGGTCGGTGTATGGTCTGTGGATGATCCGATTGCTTTGGGTTCTTTTGTTTGTTTGTTTTTAATTAATTTTTATTAGAGTATAATTGCTTTACAGTGTTGTGTCAGTTTCTGCTGTACAGCAAAGGGAGTCAGCTATACAAATACACATATCCCCCTCTTTTTGGGATTTCCTTTCCATTTAGGTCACCACAGAGCAGTGAGTAGAGTTGCCTGTGCTATACAGTAGGTTCTCATTAGTTACCTATTTTATACGTATTAGTGTATATATGTCAACCCCAATCTCCCAATTCATCCCACCCCCCCTCCCCCTTGGTATCCATGTTTGTTCTCTATGTCTGTGTCACTATTTCTGCTTTGCAAATAAGATCATCTATACCATTTTTCTAGATTCTACATATATGCGTTAATATACAACATTTGTTTTTCTCTTTCTTACTTCACTCTGTATGACAGTCTCTAAGTCCATCCACATCTCTGCAAATGACACAATTTCGTTCCTTTTTCTGGTTGAGTAATATTCCATCATATATATGTACCGCTTCTTCTTTATCCATTCCTCTGTTGTTGGACACTTAGGTTGCTTCCATGTCCTGGCTGTTGTAAATAGTGCTGCAATGAACATTGGGGTGCATATATCTTTTTGAATTACGGTTTTCTCTGGGTATATGCCCAGGAGTGGGATTGCTGGGACATATGATAGCTCTATTTTTAGTTTCTTAAGGAACCTCCATACTGTTCTCCATAGTGGCTGTATCAATTTACATTCCCACCAACAGCGCAGGAGGGTTTCCTTTTCTCCACACCCTCTCCAGCACTTATTGTGTGTAGATTTTTTGATGATGGCCATTCTGGCAGGTGTGAGGTGATACCTCATTATAGTTTTGATTTGCATTTGTCTAATAATTAGTGATGTTGAGCATCTTTTCATGTGTTTGTTGGCCATCTGTATATCTTCTTTGGAGAAATGTCTATTTATCTCTTCCGTTCTGATTGCTTTGATTTTCTCAGTGGACAGGAAGCCAAGAGTGAGGACGGGGGAGGAGGCACTAAGGGTTTAGGGAGCGGAGGAGTGAAAACAGCCATGCAGCAGAGCTGCAGAGTGAATGAACAGGGAGGTAGAGTCCAATTGCCAGACGGCACCGAGGGCTCTCTTAACACTCGAGGGCACAAATTTAAAGCGAGCGCAGCCAGGGTGGTTGTGAGCTCTTCTCCAGCCTCACCCAGCGGTAGCTGTGCGGGGGTGGGGCAGGGGTGGCTGAGAGTGCACGTGAGCAGAGTTGTGGTTTTACCAAATGAGTGTGGAAAACACAGATAATCAATGAAGACATAAAGACCTGAGGAAATGCAACTCGGATTAAAAGCTCAAGACCAGGGACAAAATGAGAAAGCAGCGCGTGGAGGGGGAGGGAGGGAAGAAGGGAAGAGAGAGAAGAAAAGAAAGAGGGGAATATGGTCATGTTTTGGATCAGCGTTATTAGGCAATTGCACTGAAGTGTGGGTGTGTTTCAGCTCCTGCGCAGGGAACACGTTGTGATGGGAAGGGCGGGCAGGGAGCAAGGAGGGTGCTGGGAGCTGACTCGCCTGCCCGCACCACCACCTCTCACGTCCGCACCCCCCCGCCAGGTGACACACAGGCCCCTTTTTAATTTCGTTTCAGTTCTACTTGCCCTGGGGTGGGGCTTCTGCTCCTCTCTCACTTCTCCCTCAGGCCCCCACATCTCCCCTTCTCAGGTTTCCAAGGAGAAAGCTCCTCAGAGGAGCCGGGCTTCCTCCCAGGAGACTTCTCTCCACAGAACATCCGTAACAAAAGTCCAGAGCACAGAGGCGAGAAGCATTCCCAGCAGATTCGGTCCAGCCACACACACCCCAGGCTTAGTGACCCCTCTCCAGAAGCACACCTCGGGGTTCTGGGAAGAGAGCCAGACGCCATCAGGAGATGGGCCCCCCCAAGATCCCACACTTTTCTGTGTGTCCGCCAAGCACTCAGCTGCTCCCCAGTTCCCAGCAGAATCACCTGTTAAAAAATGCAGATGACAGGGCCCCTACCCCGAGCTGGTAGTAGGATCTAGGGAAGCTTATTTCCCTCAAATTCCCCTGGTGATCCTAAGACACAGCCAAGGTTGGAAACTGCCTCTTCCTCTCTTTGAGCCTCGGTTTCCCCATTTGATATCAAAGTTAGTGCAAGAGTCTAGATGGAGGTTTACGGAGGCAAAGGGATGAAGAGGTGGCCTGACAGCTTCTCCAGTCCTTGGTTTGAGGAGTCTAAGCGGACCCAAGTGGGCCAGAGGACTCTGCCTCCTCATGCTTGGGGCTGACTTAGGCTCTCACACCCCCAGGAGCGTCTCGCGTGACTGGATTGAGTCCCCGGCGGGCCGGGTGTCCAAGGGTGTCACTGCACACGCTGAGGGAGGTTCCCTCCCCTCACAGGCGCCCTTCCGCTTCCCCACACAAACCCCCCTCCTCCCTGACCACTTGTTGCCCATCCTGTGATTTCTTTTGGAAATCTCCACTGCCATCTCTTTACTATCCCCTATTTCAGAGGGGATGGTTTCTGTACAGCATGCAGGTGGGGTGAGTTGGCAAACTGGGAGAAGACTCAACCTGGCTGAGTCACTTCAAGAAGGGGGTGGGGAGAGCAGTCCCAGCCAAAGATCGCTTCCTGTGCGTCTTTTGTCCTGACAATAGGTGTGGCGAAGTTGTCGGCCAGGGGAGCCCCAGGACGGATTTTTACTTAAGAAAAGTCACTCGGCTCCTGTGTCGATGGAGGGGGGATGGACTGGAAGAAGCCAGCCTTGAGGTCTGCACACGACTGTGAAGCCTGAGACCATTCAGGTAACCGCGGCGCAGGCTGGGTGTGGGGAGGAGGAAGGAGAGGTGACAGCTGCGGTAGCTGATTGGCTGGTGACGCGAGGGGGCGGAGTCAAGGGCGCCGGAGCATCTGGCTTTGAGAGCCTGGGCGATTGATTGTAGACACTGTTTGAGGAGATGGGAAAGCGGAGGAAAGGTATCATGTTATCTCCAGATTTAAGCCCCTAGTGCCAAGCACGTGGCAGACTTGTTGTAAAGGTGCTGAACTGCTTCCATGTCCTCTTGGTGAGACCTTGGAGAGACTGTTTCTGTTTTCATGGCAGGAGAGTGACCAGGGCTGTGGCACCAGGGTTAAAGTCCCCATCAGACCCAAAGGAACCCTGGTATGAATTAGAAAAAGGTGACCCCCAGAGAATGTGAGAAAATATTTGCAAATCAAGTGTCTGATATGGGTCTAGTATCTAGAATAAGTTAAAAATTCTTAAAATTAATGCTAAAAAGCAAACAACCCAACTTAAAAAAAAAATGGACAAAAGATCTGAATAGACATTTCTCCAAAGAAGATATACAAACGGCCAATAAACACTTGCAAAGATGCTCAGCATCATTAGTCATTAGGTAAATGCAAATCAAAACCAATGAGATATCACTTCACACCCACTAGGATGGATATGTAAAAGGAAAAACAAAACAAAACAAAACAAAAAACAGATAAGTTGGCAAAGATGTGGAGACTTTGGAACCCTTGAACATTGCTGATGGAAATGTAGAATCGTGCAGCTGCCCTGGAGAGCAGTTTGGTGACTCCTCAAAAAATTAAGCCGAGAATCACCATATGATCCAGCAATTCCATTCCCAGGTATATATCTAAGAGAATAAAAACATAGGTTCATGTAAAAACTCATACAAGCATACAAGAATGTTCATAGCAGCATTTTGCATGACAGCCAAAAAGAGGTAACAACCTGTGTGTCCCTCAACTGATGAATGAATACACAAATTGTGGAATATCCACACAATGGAATGTTATATAGCCATAAAAAAGAATGAGGTGCCTATATATGCTGCAACATAGATAAACCTCGAAAATGTTATGCTAAATGAAAGAAGACCGTCACATCAGACAACACTGTGGAGTTGATTCCATTTATATGAAAGTGCAGAATAGGGAAATCTGTAGAGACAGAAAGTAGATTAGCGGTTGTGAAGGAATGGGGGAAGAGGGGAATTGGGAGATAGGGAGTTATTTGGGGGGGGGTGATGGAAATGTTCTGGAAATGGATAGTGGAGATGGTTGCACAAACTTGTGAATGTACTAAAGCCACCCAAGGAGCAAAAGAAGCCCTTCTTCCCCTTTAGGCACATGGCTGACTTTGGCGCCAGCTCCGAGACCTCTCTGCACAGTCCTCCAGCTGAAATTCCACCAACACAAATTCCCTAAGCAAGCCTCTTCCACACACCCAGACTTGCTCATTCTTGTCACTCCAGCTACACTCCTTTTCTGACATCACACACCCTGGGAGCCTCCCGGGGACTCACTCTGCCCCTTCAGACCCTCCCATGCCCCCACCCTTTCCACTAAACCACCTCCCCATTTTAAAACCCTGCTGCCTGCTCACCTCTTCCGGGAACCTCTCTTAGAGGAAACCCACTGACCTCCCATCAACCATTTGCACTTGTAAAAACACCCAATTGCCAGGTTTTACCCTGGGCTCTGCCACTTAAAGCCTGTGTGACTTTGTGAGAATCATATAACTTCTCTGGGTCTCAGTGTCCTCATCTATAAAATGCACATTGCCATGTGTCTTAGTCTGCTCGTGCTGCCATAAAATACCATAGCCTGGGTGGCTTAAACAGAATATACTTATCCTTTCTCAGTTCTGGAGGCTGGAATCTGAGATGAGGGTGCCAGCATGGTTGGGTTCTGGTGAGAACTCTCTTCCGGGCTTGTGGCAGATAGCTGTCTTCCCACTGTGGCCTCACATGGCCTTCTCTCTGTGTCTGTGCGTGGAGAGAGAGAAAACAAGCTCTCTGCTGTCTCTTATAAGGCCACTAATCCCATGATGAGGCCCCACCCTCATGACCTCATCTAACCCTAATTACCTCCCAAAGGCCCCACATCCATATACCATCATATTGGGGGTTAGGACTTTGACATATAAAATTGGGAGGGGGGAGGCACAAACATTCAGTCCATGACGCTACGCTTATCTGCCAGATGGGATTCCATGGAATTATGGATATGTAAAGCTTTGTAAGTGCAAAGTGCCAGACCCCTGTGAAGGCTTATTATTTTTCATCATTAATGTATAGACATGCACGTGTTTCCCTTCAGGGAAATACCAAACACTCTTTGCAAGCATCTGACCTCTACTAGTCTGGTGCTCAAGGGCAGGGGATGTGTCTGCTGCTTTTGGAGTGTTCTCTCAACTTATGAGGCTCGACTACCAGAAGACAGAATCCAAAATTCTCTCCCTCCTAGGATCCTAGAGCCGTGTTTTGCCTTGGATCATAGGTATTTGAGTTTCTGACTCTCAGGCCTGAGCATAAAGTCCTTAAGGTCAGGGGTTCTGCAGGGAGAGACTTCACTGTTCTAAACCTCAGTTTTCTTGTCTATAAATGGGGATAATAAGAGTACCTATCTCATAGCATTATTGGGGGGAGGGGTTAAATGAAAAACGATATGGTAAGCTCGCAATAAATGTTGGTGATGAAGATAAAGATGAAAAAAGAAAAAGATATAGATGATGAATTAGTTGTCTCTTGCTACATAACAAATCACTCTGACATGTAGTTACTCAAAACGTCAGTAATCACTTTTTCTCTCTCATGGTTTTTGTGGGTGAAGAATTCAGGAGCACCTGGGCTAGGCAGTTCTATCCCAAGTTCTCTCATGAGGCTGGGTTTCAGTCATCTGAAGGCTTTTTTTTTTTTTTTAATGGTACAGCCACTTTTTATTTTTTAATTAATTTATTAATTAATTTATTTTTTGGCTGTGTTGGTTCTTCGTTGCTGTGCACGGGCTTTCTCTAGTTGCAGTGAGCGGGGGCTACTCTTCATTGTGGTGCGTGGGCTTCTCATTGTGGTGGCTTCTCTTGATGCGCAGCATGGGCTCTACGCGCACAGGCTTCAGTAGTTGTGGTAGGCGGGCTCAGTAGTTGTGGTACGTGGGCTTTAGAGCGCAGGCTCAGTAGTTGTGGTACACAGGCTTCGTTGCTCCACGGCATGTGGGATCTTCCCAGACCAGGGTTCAAACCCGGGTCCCCAGCATTGGCAGGTGGATTCTTAATGACTGCACCACCAGGGAAGTCCAATCTGAAGGTTTGACTTGGTGGAAGGATTCATTTCCAAGTGGCTCACTCACATGTCCCGAAATTAGTGCTGGAGGCTTGGTTCCTCTCCAGGTGGGCTTCTCCACAGAGCTGTTTGAGTGTCCTTACAACATGGCTTCTGGCTTACCCAGCGAACGATCCGAGTCCAAGGGGGAAACTGCAATACTTTTTATGATCTAGATTCAGAAGTCTCACACTGTTCACTTCTGCAGTATTCTGCTGGTCACACAGGTCAGCCCTAATTTAATGTGGGCTATACATGAACGTAAATACCAGCAGGTGAGGGTCATTGAGGCCCATCTTGGGACTAGCTACCACAGTATATTCTTCATGGGAGACCAAGTGTCCAGCCACTAGAAAGTGGCACATCCAGGATTTGAATTCAAGTGTGTCTAGCTCAGACTCCAAGATCTTAACCATTACCCTGTGCTCACACCCATGATCTCCATGTAAGCAATCACTTATTCATCCAGCAACCCTTGTCTAAGCACCTACTGTACTATGAGTGTGCTAGATGCTGGTGATGCCTTTGCCCTCAAGGAGACTCACAGTCTGGAAGGTGTGTGGGTGGCAGAGCTAGATCCAGCTCCAAAGCATCCTGGCTTCTAGTTCACTACCTTTTCTGTTCTGGGATGCTTGCATCACAGGGGGAAATCACTGAAGCTTGGCAACCCTTTTAGCAAAAGGAGGTGGAGGGGAATTACAGAAAATGAACTGAACTTGCAGCCAGAAATCCTGGGTCAAGATCTGTCTCTGACACTGATTTGCAGAATGCCTTTGATAAGTCCCTCTTCCTCTCTGGGCTCAACTTCCCCATTTGCAGAATTACCTGTAAGGACCTTGACTGTGTGAATAGTTCATTCATTCAGTTACCATTTATTGAGTACCTACTATGGACCCGGCACTGTGCTAAGTGCTGGAGACAGAGCTAGAACATGACAGAATCCCTACCTTCCAGCTGTTCACATCCAAATGGAGACTGAGAGACAATAAACAAACTAGGAAAAAGACCACTACAGGCAGCCTGTGAACTATGAAGGGTGAAGCGATTGGTGGAGCATGACTTTATCCAGGGAAGCCTTCTCCAAAGAGCAGCAACTGAGCACAGACTGAATGATGATGAGGTGTCTCTGGGGAGACGGGAGTACGAGCATCCCAGGCAGAGGGTACAGAAGGCAAAGGCCCCAAGTTAGGACAAAGGTTTGCTGTGTCTGCTTACAACAGGGATGCCAAGGTGGTTGGAGGGAGTAAGTCCAGGCACAGGGTGAGAGATGAGGACAGAGGGGTGTAGGAGGTATGTGGGCTGAATTCTAAGTGGGTTGGGAATCCTTTAGAGGGTTTTCAATAAGAGCGGCTTGCTGTGTGTCAAAAGAGCCCTCTGCCTGTTGTGTGGGGAGTGGGTTGCAGAGGGCAAGGGTCTGGGTTCTTTTTGGCCAAGACCTCCAGACAGCCCAGACTGGGACGTGGAAGGCAGGGACACCCTGTATCACCAGTCCCTGAGCTCACCAGCCATCTGTATTGCAGGGCCAGTGGGACATGGAAGTTGGCTCCAGGGGAGCCAGTTGCCAGGAAAGGCAACCTGGAGCTTGGGCCCCAGAAGCCATTCCTTAAATTCTCCATGAAGTTTTCCCAAACAGCCTTGGAACTTCCAGTGCCTTTTCTAGACAATGGGAATTGACCTCTGGTTGGGTTAAGATAAACTCCCTCACGCTGGCATTCAAGGCCCTCCCAATCTGGGCCCCAATCTACCTTCCAGACCCATCTCCCATGATTTCCAGCTTGCTCAGGACATCTCCACTTCTCACCATCCCTGAATGCTCTCTTTAGTTTCCTCCCTCCAAGGGTTTGTTCACCCTGTTCCTTTACCTGAAATACTTTGCCTCTCTGAACCAGGTCTTGTTCAGTTATCTTTCAAGCTCCATCTCAAAATGCATATCTTTCATAATGACATTGCCTGTCTCTCTATTTGCATATTTTTAAAGGTTTTTATTAACATTTTTTATTATGGTAAAATATACATAACATTAAATTGATCATTTATCCATTTTTAAGTGCACAATTCACTGGCATTAAGTACATTCACAATTCATATCCCCACTATCCATTTCCATAAATTTAAATCATCCCAAATAGATGCTCTGTATCCATATAAAAGCTTTTTAGTGGAGGCTATATTCATTAGAACTCTTTCAGTTACAAGTGGCAAAAAGCCAACTCAAACAATTATTCTAGGAATAGAATCCATTGGCTCACATAGATGAAAAGTCCAGGTTAGTCTTCAGGCGTGGCTGGATCTAGGAACCCAAGCAATATCATCAGGCACACACATCTCTTTGTGTGGTTACTGCCTCTCCTGGGCTTTCAAAGAGTGCTGTGGGCTTACCTCCTCGTGGCACCAGCGTAGCATATTATTTTTGAAATATTAGCCTCTGTGTTTTTAAGGAAAATTTGATTTTTTAAAACTGAGGTATAATTTACATATGGTAAAATGCACAAATATTAAAAATTTTACCTATCTATATACCTGTGTTATCATCCCAAAGATCAAAGTTTAGAACTTTCCCAGCACTCACTTCCAGTGCCCCTCCTTGGTCAATAACAGTCACCCTCCTTCTCCCCAAGAAGTAACCACTTCTAAAACTATAGACTAGTTCTGCCAGTTACTGAACTTCATATAAGTATTGACAGAATTATATAATATTTACTCTTTCATGTTTGGTTTCTTTTATTCAGAATGATGATTTTGACTTTTGTGTTTTGTGGACAGCAATAGTTCATCTACTTTTATGGTTGTGTGGTATCCCATAGTATGAATTTACCAAAATTTGGTTTTTCAAACTCCTGTTGATGGATATTTGGGTGGTTTCCAGTTTGGGCTATTACGAATAAAGTTGTTATGATTTATGCACTGTCTTTTGTAGACATATGTTTTCATTTCTCTTGGAGATGTACCTAGGAGTGGAATTTCTGGATCATACGGTAGATCTATGTTTATTAAAGTTGCCAAGTGGTGTTCCAAAGTGCCTATACAATTTCGCATTCCCAGAGTTCCAGTGGCTCCACATCTTGGCCAACACTTGAAGTTGTCAGTCTTCTTAATTCTAGCTATTCTGGGGGCAGGGGGAAATGGAGGGAGCTCATGGGGTTGTTTTTCATTCTTGCTAATTTCTGTTACCCAGAAGCCTTACATGTAACCCCCTGCCGCCACCATTACAACAAAAAAATAGTAGGCTGTTGTTTGAAGGCTACTGTTCTTTTCTGGCCCTGCAGAAAAAGAGAAACCAGAATCTTTTCCTGGTTTTTTGTTTGTTTGTTTGTTAATGTGACTGAATATTTATTATCGGATTACTAATGTGACTGGATGGTATTTAACTAGTATTGCTGACCTGAAAAGAAGAAGGCTTGTTGCAAAAGGCCAACATCTAGCTGTTTAGATTGGTAGTTCTTTTTTTTTTTTTCACATCTTTATTGGAGTATAATTGCTTAACAATGGTGTGTTAGTTTCTGCTTTATAACAAAGTGAATCAGTTATACATATACATAGGTTCCCATATCCCCTCCCTCTTGCGTCTCCCTCCCACCCTCCCTATCCCACCCCTCCAGGCGGTCACAAAGCACCGAGCTGATGTCCCTGTGCTATGCCGCTGCTTCCCACTAGCTATCTACCTTACGTTTGGTCGTGTATATATCTCCATGCCTCTCTTTCGCTTTGTCACAGCTTACCCTTCCCCCTCCCCATATCCTCAAGTCTATTCTCTAGTAGGTCTGTGTCTTTATTCCTGTCTTACCCCTAGGTTCTTCATGACATTTTTTTTCTTCTTAAATTCCATATATATGTGTTAGCATACGGTATTTGTCTTTTTTTCCTGGTTTTTGAGTTTCAAAAATCTAGGGTCTCAGGGCAACAGGAAAAGGCTTTTGTGCATTGATGACATGATTGATATGGGAAAATGCAGGGGGTTTAAGAGTAAGGTTCTGCCTCCCTGAAACTAGACAAAAGTTTCTAGAGAAGAGTGAGGAGAGGGCTGGAGCATCAGCAAAGGGGGATATGGATGGTGTAACCCCTGAGGAAAGTAAGAGTAGAACCTGCCTCTTCTAGGGGCACAGCCCTAAACTTCGAGAGACCACAGAATCCCCAGATAAGTTCAAGGAAATTAAGTGTGGAAAGGACCTGTGCCCTTCTCCTAGGCAGACTCTCTAGTAGAAAAATGGCTGTGTGTGGCTGGGCAGAAGAATCTCATATGTCTAACAGAGTTCCCTGTGCCCTGGGGGCCATGGGAGCTGAGCAGTGGTTCCCGTGCACTTGGAAGGGCCCTGGAAGCAGCTGAGAGAGGGGATGAGTCTTCAGAACAAGGGACAACTTAGCAGTGGCCTGCGTAAGTGGGTGACCCCTCCTCAGATAGGAATAAAGATGTCTCAACAGATATCAGCATGGGTAAGTGATGATGCACCCCAGATGCTCCCCACAAGATCCCTAGAACTGAGACACCACCCCCAGAGAAACAGGAAAATCTCAACTTACCTGAGATTAAGGTTTCCCACCCAATATGGGAGATCATAGCAGAGACTGAGCTCGTTTAACCAAAATAAAGTTAATTTTCTTGCTCACCTGAGCTCATGGACTGAATTTGGATCACTGTTGCACTTTCCACATGGTATTATGCTTGTCTCTTTATATTCCTTTCCCCTCCTTGAGACTGTAACTGGAGGTCAGGGATAAGGTCTGATTCATCCTGGAATCAGCACCCTCCTGGCCCAGAGTAGGGGCTTGGTGAAAATTTGTTAAATATTGATTGTAAGCTCCCTGAGGGCAGGGAAAGAAAGAGGGCTACACGGCTGAGCACCTACAATGGGTAAAGCCCGGTGCTATGTTATCCACATTGGCTGCCATAAGAGGTCAGACTATGATTATCCCATTTTGCAGATAAGCGCATTAACAGCCAGAATTTACTGAGCACTCACCAGGCACCAGGCACTTTACAGATACTAACTCATGTAATCCTCACTACAAGCCGATGAGGCTGACACTATTATTACCCCCATTTTACAGATGGGGAAACTGAGGCATAGAGCACTGACATGATTGTGGTGGGATCTGAATCCAGGCTGCATGATTCCAACACCCCTGTGCCCATTCCCAGCCCTGTGCCCATGCTCCCTGCATGGTCCACTCTTCCTCTTTAATCCCTGCCCATCTCACTGGTGAACTCTTCACAACCTCCACACCTACTCTGACTTCCTTGATGCTCAAGAATGGAAATATTCATTCTTCCCTCCTTCACTCCTTTGCTCCCATAACACTTTAATTAGGATTTGTATAAGTAAGGATTTTGTTTATCTGCATGTAAGAGAAAATCCTAAATAATAGTGGCATAAGAAATAAGAAGTTTGTTTCTTTCTTATGTAAAATAAGTATAAAGATATATAATCCAGGGCTGATAGAAGAGCTCCATTGTGTTGATGACTAAGGCTATTTTATCTGTTCCATCATCCTAGTATTGTGATCCCTTCACAAGGTGACAGTATAGGTCAAAAGGGTTACTAAAGCTCCAGCCATTGCATCTACATTCCAAGTAGCAGAGAATAGAAAAGGAGATTGGCTGATCCCTTTAAAAAGACTTCCCAGAAACCCCCACAACATTTACCCTTACATCTCATGGACCAAAATTTTGTCACATGACCACAACTCACTACAAGGGAGGCTGGGAAATACAATCTTTTAGTTGGAAGTTGAGAGGATGGCTATTGAGAAGAAAATCAGTCTCTGCCATATCATCAGTTCAGCATTTATCACATCATATCTGGGATGGTTTATTTGAATATCTATCTCCACAGCTAGAATTTCTTGAGGGCAGATTCTTGTCATCTGCATCCTCATATCCCAAAGTCTAGCACACATTGGAGACACTTCTAATGGAGGAATAGATAACTTGGTATTACATTTCTTTGGAAGTCCTGATTCCCCTTGTATGGTTCTCTGCCCACAACAAGCCTCCAGTAATTGTTAAATTGAAATAAATTTAAATGTTCTTGTCCTCAATTTCCTCATTTTCAAAATGGGTATAAATGACCTCAAAGTCAATCCCAGTTTGGACATACTCAGTGTTTGTTATATAAAATTGGAAATATTTATGTTAAAAAATGAAAACCTTGCCAGTTAGGTACTGTTTATAGCTTTTGTCCTTTCTCTGATTCTTCTGTATAAACACATATATATACTTTGCATATAAATAGAACCCACTGTACATACCATTCTATAAACAGCTGTTTCACTTACTAACATATGAAGTGATTTGTGCTTACGTCCATGACAAACTAGCTTGTAGAGATCAATCCTCTCAATAAACAACTAGAAAACCTAGATAAAATTGTTGAAAAGAAAAATAAAATCTGTTAGAAGGCTTCAAACAGCTATCCAGGAAGCCAGGACTTGAGGGATCAAGATCCCAGAGTAAGAGAAACACATGGAGGTGAGCCCGATATTCTAGGTGCTTTTCCATGAATTTGCCAATTTCAGTGTAGCTGGATGGAGAGACTGAGCAGAAAGAAGACGCTAAGACACAGAGAGGCCAAGCAGAGTTTTCCACAGTCTTCACAGGGCTGGAGAGACAAAAATGATTTATGCTGAACACATTTCTGTTCCCCTGGAGCATATATGAACATTCACTGGAGGTCATAGAACTTATCCATACTAGAATTTCTGCATTGGAAAGAACTCCAGAGATAATGTAACCAAACACTTCATTTTGTGGAGGTAGCAACTGAGCCCCAGAGATGTTGAGTGACTTGCCCAGGGTCATACAGCAAATGGGTACAGCCTCCTGGTGCAACCCCTTCTTGCACTGTATCGCTCTGTAGCTGTTGCTGCTCTTCCAGCCTTCAGCTCCCCATTCCTCTCCACACATCCTAGCCAGAGATAGAGAAACAGAGAGAGAGAGAGAGGGAGAGAGATACCAATTTAACCTCACTTCTGATTGTGATCTTTTAATAAGTGAAAGTGCTTTTTAAAAAGGAAACCAACACAAACCCTTTTATAAATTACTGGGCATTTTTCCTAATTAACAAAGTAATACAAATTTATTAATGAAATGTTAGAAAACATACAGATAAGTGAAAACCGAAAGCACCCACAAATTTTTCTCTCCTTCCCATCTATCCCTGATACAGCCACTTTAAGCTCTTTAATACATAAATATGTATATTTTTTCACAAAATGAGTTTATGCATACCTAGTCACTTATAACTTGCTCCTTTAACATTCATGTTATAATCAGTTTTCACATAATTCTGTATTCTCTAATATGATCTTATCTGTATAATAGCTCACTCTATCGATGTACCATAATTTATTTGACCAATCCCCTATGGTTAGACATCTGGATTCTTTTCAGTCTTTTATATGCAATCCTGCGATGAACATCTTTATGCATATCTTGGTGACAGCCATGATTATTTTCTCAGGAAAAATGCTTAGACTATGGAATAATAGTCTGAACATTTTTAAAGCTCTCAACATCTGGCTCCAAATTACCCTCCAGGAAGCCTGTAGCAAGGTACACTCCCTGCAGCAGTGTGTACACAAAACCATTGTGCTTTACTTGAGGGGGGATGGAGGGAGCAGTCTTGTCATTCCAGCTTGATGTGTGCCATTCTTGCTCACCTTCCTTGACACAGAGAGCTTCACAGCTTGCCAGTCTAATTAATTTAGAGTGGAGAAGTTAGACTACCTGCCCAAGGCCAGAAACTCTAGAACTGAGTCAAGGGTCAAGTTGAAAGGATCAATTTTGACAACTCTAAATCACATGCTTGCTACTTGGTCCACTTTAGCCCTGAAGGGGGCACAGCTGCTCTCACAAACTAACCAGGAAAGTAAACAAGGGAAGGGCCATCTTGCCTACTTCAGGCAGGCGTATGAAAAATGCCCACTTGGGTCTCTCAGCCTCCAGAGTGCAGTCCCCTGAGGAAGTGGCCAGGCTCATAATGTGATGGGTGGGGAGCTGGACTGGCACTCTGCCAGATCTGCCAGTCCACAGCTCAGTGCACAGTTGGAGCCCAATGTGAGTGGCATCATTTCCTCTGGGTCTTAAGTGCTTTGCAGTTTTCCAGTCTCCCCTGTGCAAATGAGAAGATAACTCCCTTGGTTAGTAGGGGATCTCAATGTTCTCAGCTAAGACTTTAACTGAGATTTGTTTCAGGTCAAAAGACACAGATTCTAGGACTGATCAGATGGGTTCTGTGGCTGGTTGCTGGGTCACCTTGGGCAAGTGCCCTCTCTTCTCTGGACTTTCTTCGTTTCCCCACGTGAACAAGGAAGCAGTTGGCCTAGATTTGGTGGGATGTGTATCCTGGTTCTTAGAGGAGAGGAAAGAATGGAGGGACTCAGTTCCTGAGCACCCACCAGAGCCAAACACTTTGCACACATAAGAGTATTTAACACACAATGGCTCTGTGAGGAAGTAGACATCTGTGCCTGTACAGCACCGATGCCCTGTTGTTTTGCTAATAGCACCCTGATTTTCTTTTACAAAACCATCCCTTACCCACTTCTAGTCCTGTGACTTGGGAGGGGCTGACCCCCCCCCCCCAGTTGTAAGCATGTGACTCAGGTTTGGCCAATCAGAGCAATCATGATGGTTTCAGGGCTGGGCATGTGACCCAAGCCAGGCCAATGGGAGTCAACCCTAGGATTTTTGCTGGAGGTTTGGGGAAGGAAATGATCTCTTGGCTTGCGATTGCTTAACTGGCCATTTCTGCGTCCCTGTGGAGAGACCCAGCCTGCTAATAAAACTGATACAAAAGCAAATAGTCAAGAGATAGAGGGAGACAGATTTATGACAACTTCCCTTGAGCTTCTGACATGGTCTGTGTCTGAATCCAGAATGACTTCCTGCATTTTTCAGTTTAAAGCCCCTTTTGGCTAAAGCTAGTTATAAGTGGGTTTAATGTACCCTGCTACCAAAAGATCATCACTAAAATCCTGGACGTGGCATAGGCATTATTATTCTCATTTACAAGTGAGGAAACTGAGGCTCAGGGAAGCAAAGTAAGCAGAGAGCTAACAAGTGGCAGAGTAGATATTTTAATCTACTTCTTTTTTTTTTTTTTTTTTTTTTTTTTTGCAGTACGCGGGCCTCTCACTGTTGTGGCCTCTCCCGTTGCGGAGCACAGGCTCCGGACGCGCAGGCTCAGCGGCCATGGCTCACTGGCCCAGCTGCTCCGCAGCATATGGGATCTTCCTGGACCGGGGCACGAACCCGTGTCTCCTGCATCGGCAGGCGGACTCTCAACCACTGCGCCACCAGGGAAGCCCTAATCTACTTCTTTTTAAAATTAAAGTATAATTAACTTACAATGTTGTGTTAGTTTCAAGTGTAGAGCAAAGTGATTCATTATACATATATTCTTTTTCAGATTCTTTTCCACTATAAGTTATTACAAGATATTGTGTATAGTTCCCTGTGCTATACAGTAGGTCCTTGTTTTTTACCTATTTTATATATAATAGTGTGTATATGTTAATCCCAAACTTGTAATTTATCTCTACTTCTTTTTAATCCATACCTCTAGTCTCTACGCAGGGGCTCAAGTGGTTCCCCCTTTTTAGTTTTCTTTCACAAACCACAGAAGTAGGAATAGGCTTGTGGGGCCAGACTGATCCAGGTTCCAGACCTGGTTCAGCTGCTTCCTACCTGTCTGATCTTGAAGTGACTCACTGGCTGTATTCTCTGAACAAGTCTCCTCATCTCTTTGTGCCTCAGTTTTCTCATCTGCAAAATGGGATGATAATACTACCTACCTCATGGGATTGTTGTGAGCAGATATATTAGATTATGTAACACTCTTAGAATAGCCTGACATAGAGTAAGTCTGACACAAGGGCTAACCGTTTTTCTTCTGCTGTCTGTATATTCTTAGTAAGTTGTCTACTCCCTCTCCATCCCACACACCCAGGATATGGCCTGAGTTATCTCATGATACATCAGTTTCAAATGGCACAAGGAAACAACACATACCCTGGTCACCAGTGGCTTCAAATAATGTCTGACATACTGTTTCTCAAATGCTGATGTTTCTAAAAATGCTGATCACTATGGACTTAGCAGGCCTAAAACCAGCCCAAGAAGTGAAACTTTGGAGAGGAATTCCAAATAATCAAGCCTCTGCTGAGTTGCAGGAAGGAGAGAGGGGATGGATATAGACCCAGCCATTTCCGAGGTATTTTTCCCCCTTCACTCCTATCAGCTGTAGAGAGCAGAAATGCATTTCCTCAAGAGTTTATAACAGCTGTGATTGGTTCAAGATGGCAGAGTAGAAGGACGTGCTCTCACTCTCTCTTGCAAGAGCACCGGAATCACAACTAACTGCTGAACAGTCATTGACAGGAAGACACTGGAACTCACCAAAACAGATACCCCACATCCAAAGACAAAGGAGAAGCCACAGTGAGACAGTAGGAAGGGCGCAGTCACAATAAAATCAAATCCCATAACTGCTGGGTGGGTGATTCACAAACTGGAGAACACTTATACCACAGAAGTCCACCCACTGGAGTGAAGGTTCTGAGCCCCATGTCAGGTTTCCCGACCTGGGAGTCCGGCAACGGGAGGAGGAATTCCTAGAGAACCAGACTTTGAAGGCTAGTGGGATTTGATTGCAGGACTTTGGTAGGACTGGGGGAAACAGCGACTCCACTCTTGGAGGGCACACGCAAAGGAGTGTGTGCATCGGGACCCAGGGGACGGAGCAGGGGACCCAGGGGAAAGAGCAGTGGCCCCAGGGGAGACTGAACCAGACCTACCTGCTAGTATTGGAGGGTCTCCTTCAGAGGCAGTGGGTGGCTGTGTCTCACCGTGAGGACAAGGACACTGGCAGCAGAAGTTCTGGGAAGTACTCCTTGGTGTGAGCCTTCCCAGAGTCCACCATTGGCCCCACCAAAGAGCCAGGGTAGGCTCCAGTGTTGGGTCGCCTAAGGCCAAACAACCAACAGGGAGGGAACCCAGCCCCACCCATCAGCAGACAAATGGATTAAAGTTTTACTGAGCTCTGCCCACCAGAGCAACACCCTGCTCTACCCACCATCAGTCCCTCCCATCAGGAAACTTGCACAAGCCTCTTAGATAGCCTCATCCACCAGAGGGCAGACAGCAGAAGCAAGAACTACAGTCCTGCAGCCTGTGGAACAAAAACCACATTCACAGAAAGATAGACAAGATGAAAAGGCAGAGGGCTATGTACCAGATGAAGGAACAAGATAAAACCCCAGAAAAACAACTAAATGAAGTGGAGATAGGCAACCTTCAGAATTCTGAAAATGACTTCAGAATAATGATAGTGAAGATGATCCAGGACCTTGGAAAAAGAATGGAGGCAAAGATCAAGAAGATGCAAGAAATGTTTAACAAAGACCTAGAAGAACTAAAGAACAAACAAACAGAGATGAACAATACAATAACTGAAACGAAAAATACACTAGAAGGAATCAATAGCACAATAACTGAGGCAGAAGAATGGATAAGTGACCTGGAAGACAGAATGGTGGAATTCACTGCTGCAGAACAGAATAAAGAAAAAAGAATGAAAAGAACTGAAGACAGCCTAAGAGACCTCTGGGACAACATTAAATGGAACAACATTCACATTGTAGGGGCCCCAGGAGAAGAGAGAGAGAAAGGACCCAAGAAAATATTTGAAGAGATTATAGTCGAAAACTTCCCTAACATGGGAAAGGAAATAGCCACTCAAGTCCAGGAAGCGCAGAGAGTCCCATACAGGATAAACCCAAGCAGAAACATGCTGAGACACGTAGTAACCAAATTGGCAAAAATCAAAGACAAAGAAAAATTATTGAAAGTAGCAAGGGAAAAATGACAACATACAAGGGAACTCCCATAAGGTTGACAGCTGATTTCTCAGCAGAAACTCTACAAGCCAGAAGGGAGTGGCATGACATATATAAAGTGATGAAAGGGAAGAACCTGCAACCAAGATTACTCTACCCTGCAAGGATCTCATTCAGATTCGATGGAGAAATCAAAAGCTTAACAGACAAGCAAAAGCTAAGAAAATGCAGCACCACCAAACCAGCTCTACAACAAATGCTAAAGGAACCTCTCAAAGTGGGAAACACAAGAGAAGAAAAGGACATAGAAAAACAAACCCAAAGGGCTTCCCTGGTGGCGCAGTGGTTGAGGGTCTGCCTGCCAATGCAGGGGACACGGGTTTGTGCCCTGGTGCGGGAAGATCCCACATGCCGCGGAGCGGCTGGGCCCGTGGGCCATGGCCGCTGAGCCTGCGCGTCTGGAACCTGTGCTCCGTAGTGGGAGAGGCCACAGCAGTGAGAGGCCCGTGTAACGCAAAAATAAATAAATAAATAAAATTAAAAAAAAAAACAAAAAAACAAACCCAAAACAATTAAGAAAATGGTAATAGGAACATACATATCGATAATTACCTTAAACATGAATGGATTAAATGCTCCAACCAAAAGACACAGGCTTGCTGAAGACCCATATATGTGCAATCTACATACAAGAGACCCAATTCAGACCTAGGGACACATACAGACTGAAAGTGAGGGGATGGAAAAAGATATTCCATGCAAATGGAAATCAAAAGAAAGCTGGAGTAGAAATACTCATATCAGATAAAATAGACTTCAAAATACAGAATGTTACAAGAGACAAGGAAGGACACTACATCATGATCAAGGGATCAATCCAAGAAGGAGATATAACAATTATAAATATATATGCACCCAACGTAGGAGCACCTCAATACCTAAGGCAACTGCTAACAGCTATAAAAGAGGAAATCGACAGTAACACGACAATAGTGGGGGACTTTAACACCTCACTTACACCAGTGGACAGATGATCCAAACAGAGAATTAATAAGGAAACTCAAGCTTTAAATGACACAATAGACCAGATAAATTTAATTGATATTTATAGGACATTCCATCCAAAAACAGCAGATTACACTTTTTTCTCAAGTGCGCATGGAACATTCTCCAGGATAGATCACATCTTGGGTCACACATCAAGCCTCAGTAAATTTAAGAAAATTGAAATCATATCAAGCATCTTTTCTGACCACAACACTATGAGATTAGAAATCAATTACAGGGAAAAAAAAGTAAAAAACACAAACACATGGAGGCTAAACAATACGTTACTAAATAACCAAGAGATCGCTGAAGAAATCAAAGAGGAAATGAAAAAATACCTAGAGACAAATGCCAATGAAAATACTATGATCCAAAACCTATGGGATGCAGCAAAAACAGTTCTAAGAGAGACGTTTATAGCAATAAAAGCTACCTCAATAAACAAGAAAAATCTCAAATAAACAATCTCACCTTACACCTAAAGGAACTAGAGAAAGAAGAAGAAACAAAACCCAAAGATAGTAGAAGGAAAGAAATCATAAAGATCAGAGCAGAAATAAATAGAAACAAAGAAAACAATAGCAAAGATCAATAAAACTAAAAGCTGGTTCTTTGAGAAGATAAACAGAATTGATAAACAATTAGACAGACTCATCAAGAAAAAGAGGGAGAGGACTCAAATCAATAAAATTAGAAATGAAAAAGGAGAAGTTACAACAGACACTGCAGAACTACAAAGCATCCTAAGAGACTACTACAAGCAGCTCTATGCCAATAAAATGGACAACCTGGAAGAAATGGACAAATTCTTAGAAAGGTATAACCTTCCAAGACCGAACCAGGAAGAAATAGAAAATATGAACAGACGAATCACAAGTAATGAAATTGAAACTGTGATTAAAAGTCTTCCAGCAGGGCTTCCCTGGTGGTGCAGTGGTTGAGAGTTCACCTGCCGATGCAGGGGACGCGGGTTCGTGCCCCGGTCTGGGAGGATCCCACATGCCGCAGAGCGGCTGGGCCCATGAGCTATGGCTGCTGAGCCTGTGCGTCCGGAGCCTGTGCTCCGCAACGGGAGAAGCCACAACAGTGAAAGGTCCGCATACCACAAAAAAAAAAAAAAAAAAAAAAAAAAATCTTCCAACAAACAAAAGTCCAGGACCAGATGGCTTCACAGGCAAATTCTGTCAAACATTTAGAGAAGAGCTAACACCCATCCTTCTCAAACTCTTCCAAAAAATTGCAGAGGAAGGAACCCTCCCAAACTCATTCTATGAGGCCACCATCACCCTGATAACAAAACCAGACTAAGATACTACAAAAAAATAAAATTACAGACCAATATCACTGATGAATATAGATGCAAAAATCCTCAACAAAATACTAGCAAACAGAATCCAACAACACATTAAAAGGATCATACACCATATTCAAGTGGGATTCATCCCAGGGATGCAAGGATTCTTCAATATATGAAAATCAATCAATGTGATACACCATAATAACAAACTGAAGAAGAAAAACCATATGATCATCTCAATAGATGCAGAAAAAGCTTTTGACAAAATTCAACACCCATTTATGATAAAAAAAACTCTCCAGAAAGTGGGCATAGAGGGAACCTACCTCAACATAATAAAGGCCATATACGACAAACCCACAGCAAACATCATTCTCAATGGTGAAAAACTGAAAGCATTTCTTCTAAGATCTGGAACAAGACAAGGATGTCCACTCTCACCACTATTATTCAACATAGATTTGGAAGTCCTAGCCACGGCAGTCAGAGAAGAAAAAGAAAAGGAATACAAATTGGAAAAGAAGAAGTAAAACTGTCACTGTTTGCAGATGACATGATACTATACATAGAGAATCCTAAAGATGCCACCAGAAAACTACTAGAGCTAATCAATGAATTTGGTAAAGTTGCAGGATACAAAATGAATGCACAGAAATCTCTTGCATTCCTATACACTAATGATGAAGAATCTGAAAGAGAAATTAAGGAAACACTCCTATTTACCATTGCAACAAAAAGAATAAAATACCTAGGAATAAACCTACCATGGGAAACAAAAGACCTGTATGCAGAAAACTATGACACTGATGAAAGAAATTAAAGATGATACAAACAGATGGAGAGATATACCATGTTCTTGGATTGGAAGAATCAATATCGTGAAAATGACTGTACCACCCAAAGCAATCTACAGATTCAATACAATCCCTATTAAATTACCAATGGCATTTTTTACAGAACTAGAACAAAAAATCTTAAAATTTGTATGGAGACACAAAAGACCTCGAATAGCTAAAGCAGTCTTCCGGGAAAAAAAATGGAGCTGGAGGAATCAGACTCCCTGACTTCAGACTATACTACAAAGCTATAGTAATCAAGACAATATGCCACTGGTACAAAAACCGAAATACAGATCAATGGAACAGGATAGAAAGCCCTGAGATAAACCCACACACTTATGGTCAACTAATCTATGACAAAGGAGGCAAGGACATACAATGGAGAAAAGACAGTCTCTTCAATAAGTGGTGCTGGGAAAACGGGACAGCTCCATGTAAAAGAATGAAATTAGAACATCCCTAACACCATACACAAAAATAAGCTCAAAATGGATTAATGACCTAAATGCAAGATTGGACACTGTAAAACTCTTAGAGGAAAACATAGGAAGAACAGTCTTTGATATAAATCACAGCAAGATCTTTTTTGATCCACCTCCTAGAGTAATGGAAATAAAAACAAAAATAGACAAATGGGATCTAATGAAACTTAAAAGCTTTTGCAAAGCAAAGGAAACCACAAACAAGATGAAAAGACAACCCTCAGAATGGGAGAAAATATTTGCAAACGAATCAATGGACAAAAGATTAATCTCCAAAATATATAAACAGCTCATGCAGCTCAATATTAAAAAACCCAATCCAAAAATGGGCAGAAGACCTAAATAGACATTTCTCCAAAGAACACATACAGATGGCCAAGAAACACGTAAAAAGCTGCTCAACATCACTAATTATTAGAGAAATGCAAATCAAAACTATGGTGAGGTATCATCTCACGCCACTTAGAATGGGCATCATCAGAAAATCTACAAACAACAAATGCTGGAGAGGGTGTGGAGAAAAGGGAACCCTCTTGCACTGTTGGTGGGAATGTAAATTGATACAGCCACTATGGAGAACAGTATGGAGGTTCCTTAAAAAACTATAAGTAGAATTACCATATGACCCAGCAATCCCACTACTGGGCATATACCCAGAGAACACCATATTTCAAAAAGACACCTGCACCCCAGTGTTCATTGCAGCACTATTTACAATAACCAGGTCACGGAAGCAACCTAAATGCCCATCAACAGACTAATGGATAAAGAAGATATGGTACAATGGAATATTACTCAGCCATAAAAAGGAATGAAATTGGGTCATTTGTAGAGACGTGGATGAATCTAGGGACTGTCATACAGAGTGCAATAAGCCAGAAAGAGAAAAACAAATATCATATATTAACGTATATATGTGGAACCTAGAAAAATCGTACAGATGAACTGGTTTGCAGGGCAGAAATTGAGACATGGTTGTAGAGAACAAACGTATGGTCACCAAGGGGGGAAAGCAGCGGCGGGGTGGGGTGGGGAGGGTGTGTGTGTGTGTGCTGAATTGGGAGATTGGGATTGACATATATACACTAATATGTATAAAATGCATAACTAGTAAGAACCTGCTGTATAAAAAAATAAATAAAATTTTAAAAATTTTAAAAGTTTATAACAGTTGCTACCACAAGTGCTAACTCAGTTCCAAAGGGTGTGTATCAGTCTGGTAAAGTGTAAAATATGGGGGCCCTGGAGAGTCACCAGGGAATGGGAGGGGGCTTACTATGGATTCAGGGTGAGTCC